>NC_139143.1:13768563-14438563 GCF_964270905.1 Leucopleurus acutus
CCCGGACTCACATGTCTTCTGCCAATATATATATAAAACTGGCAAGCTAATAGTTAAATTGTAAACAATAAAACTCTCAGATCCTTTGCATGTTTTCAAAATATAAAGCAACATGTATTTTAGATCCTTTGTATTGTTTGTTTTAAAATGAAGAAGATAATTTGAAAAGGAGACTGAGAAAGAATAGCCAGTGAAATAAGAGTTTCACCAAAAGAGTCACACCCTAGGAAGTCAAGTTAAATGAGTTGTGAAATGTTGCTGGCAATGAAGTGAAATATGGATGGAGCCCTGATCATCAGATTTAGTATTACAGAGGTTATTTGCGACTTGGGCAAGAGTTCTCTCAATGGAGTGATAGAAATGAAAGACTGATCAGTGTGGGTCAAAAAAGAAGGGAGGGAGACAGAGGACATAACGAGTATAGATATTCCAATTTTAGAGTTGGGGGGATTGAGGATCAGGACATTTAGAAAAAATTTACCCCCCAAAACTTTCCTATTAACTAATGATGTCGAGAGAATCCGGTTCTGTCAGATTCTTTCCATTGTAGCATGCAGCCTACCATACAGAATGTTAGAGATGCCAGGGTCTTAATTTTCTTGACAGATGAGAATTTAGGAGTCATTTGTGAAGTAATAGCACAATTCTTAATTATGATTGAGATGGACTCTGCACTGGCTAGCTATACATTTAGATTAATGAAGATATATTAGATTTTAAAATGATGGCTAGGTGATTTACATTTCAATTGACTCTGGGAATTTAGGGTTTATTGCCCGGGGAAAACCCTAATTCTCATAAAGTATGATTGACTACTCCATTGTTAGGGGGATATAATTTAGTTTTAGCAATTTTACAATGCAATTTACAATAGTTTTTCTCTCATTAAGTTTCTTTCTTTTTATATACATATATATATTTTTTTTAACATAGAGTAGCATCTATTTTGGTGCTTGCATGAATTACGTGCCAGAATGACCAACTCAAATTTCACAGCTGCTCTCGAATTCCAGGGAGTTTTGGTTAATGCAACATCTGCCCCGCCTGTCTTGTGCTCGCCCATGTATTAATACCCAGATTCCTGCAGCTCAAAGACTCTCTCAAGCATATAATAAATAAGTTCCAATGAATTAGAACCTTCTGCTTCAGCCGA
Organism: Leucopleurus acutus; assembly: GCF_964270905.1. Classification (NCBI taxonomy): domain Eukaryota; kingdom Metazoa; phylum Chordata; class Mammalia; order Artiodactyla; family Delphinidae; genus Leucopleurus; species Leucopleurus acutus. The sequence goes on from NC_139143.1 coordinate 13,769,717, forward strand.
TATTAGAAAAAGTTTTAGCTGTGGTGGTTGTTTTGTTTTTCTCTTTTGGCTAGTTTAAAATTTCTCTTGTTCTCTCAGGATGGCTCAGATAGTCAAGGATTAAAACATATTTTTAAAAGTGTAGAGTTTCTTTTTTTAACCCAGGACATTTCAGCATCCCCTTAAAGGAAAAACAACTGGTTTAGAAACAATTTTAGAAGCTAGATATTATGAGTTTTTGTCACATCACTAAAAATGATTTCCGTTTCATAGTGATCTGGAATACACTATATTGAAGTCATTCTAAAAATCAGGATTAAATTTTAAAATTTTGATGTACTTTGATAAGTATATATTTTCTTACTACATACTTTAAAACAATTGCAAAACAAAAATATTTAAAATGTGATTTTCCCTTAATGGGGTTTCTACCCAAAGAGGAACATAGTAGAGAAAAAGGAATACAGTACTAACTTTCATCTTCTATAAGACAGATGACATGTGAGCATTACATTTTTAAGGTCTATAGGAAAAAGAAATGAAATATTACCATGCCAGGATAATTCATGGACATACTAATTTCTACTTTTTTTTTTTTTTTTTTTACTTTTCAATCATATATCCTTTTTCCTTTTCCAAGAGTTCAGTTAAACACATGGAACTCCTTTGCAGCAAAGCTTTTCGCTGTATGCCAAAACACAGTTACCGATAGACAACATTTCAACCCAGGTTTGCATTGCAGCTTTCCTGTATCTTTGCAAAAGCAAGCTGGAATAAAGGGGGGAGAGGCTAAGGCATTCAGGAAGTGAGAGATTCCATAATTTTTCTAGAGATGCGGTTCTGTAGATTCCTTTCTTTTATGCTTCCCCAGGTTGGTGACAGTTCTTTCTGGTGGGGAGAAGCTTGCATGAAGCACCTAGGCTGGCTGAACCCTAAGGTATGGGGATCCCCAGACTCAGCAAAGATCATGAACTATAAGCAAGTGACAGATCTTCCAATGTCAAGTAAGCAGTCTTGAGTAATAAGTATGTCAGCATAGAAGATCTTCACATAACCTTGGGGGTTAAAAAGGAGTCCCAATAAGGACAAATTGAATTTCACCAGTTAGAAAATATAATGGCTTGGAGTCTGATACAATGTGATTTAAGAAAAATAAATATTAGTCATAATATTTATGACTTCCTGTATAAAGTGTATCTAACATGTCAAGTAATATTTTGATAATTGCTATTGAATTAAAAGTTTAATTATGCATACCAAAACTTTTATGTAATAGAAGATCTAATATTTCACACTCATTTCATATAAGCTTCACAACAATTGCATGACTATAGACAATATTATTCTCCATTTCCAAGATTCATTGATTGATACTCAAAAAGTTAAATGGTTCATCTAAGAAGTGAAGGAGGAAGATTCAAATTCTATCCAATTCCAAAGTCTTCCCATTATATGCTCCAGTTTCAAGGATATAATTTTATTTTAGGGAATAACAACTATATGTCATGGCCTCATGTAGGAATTCAGTTGAAATAATAATGTTGGCTTTTCTTTGAATATTTCACTCCATCTTCCCCCCTGGGTGGAGATAGAGGCTTCCCTCTATGTTTTCTTTTTGAATCAGCCATGCTACTATAGAATATACATTTTTTTTTTGCCACTTCACATCTTAAGTTTCAGGAGCCATCTGTTCAGAGACCATGTGGTTTCTCAGCTCTGACTGTGACCAATAGAAAATTTAGTTCTTGGGTCCAGAATTAGGAAGTCCATGCACATCCAATCAATTTTGATTTTTTTTTTGGTAATATAAGTAATATCTGTATCTCTGTCTTTCAAAAACATGTGCTTCTTTCTCAATTTGTTCTAAACTCATGGAAGTAGAAAAAGATACTAATTTTGGTTCCTGTCAGGCTCTACCAACTGTGTTTATGTAGCACTTTTCAATTTCTTATACTTCAACTCATTCAGTAGGTCTTCACGTGAACTTGTTAGGCTGCGAATGGTAGAAATATAAGCCAGTTAAACTTGGTCATGAGAAAAAGTTAATCAAATTGCAAGAGATTCTGGGATCCAAGTAGGTATGAGGAACACTGAAATAATGAACTTGAATCTTCTAGTCTCTTATCTCTGCTTATTTTTATGTTGCTTTCATCATTCTCACTGTACCATGACTTTCTCCACGGGGAGGGAACCATGGCCACCATACTTCTGATGCTTACTTCTGTACTCCTATCTTATAGGTGCCATAACTGCAGAGTAGGTAATAATAACAACTATATTTATACTTTCAATGCCCTAAAAACTTTAGATACAGTAATTCTTTTTATCCTCACAACCTGCTTACAAGATGTTTCTAACATCCTGACAGTTCACAGTGACACAGCCAGTATTGGGAAGCAGGTGTGAATGTATTCAGAATCGACTCGCTAACCTAAACTACTTATACTCCTTTCCTAATTCTATACTTCCTCTTTTGATTTGGTTAAAAGTATAAAATTAACAAAATTTGGGCATTTTTTTCTTTTTTCCTAACAATATTAATTTCTAATACGCATATAGCCCTTTACTGCATGAACAAGTAACTGTAAAATGAAATGTCACCTCTAGTTACATGTACAAATTAATTTGATTTTAAAACATAATATTTAGCAAGGAAAGCAGTATTTTTGATCATTTCTTATTTTATGAAAAATTTGCTCAGGTTGAGTTTTTCATTCCCCAAAAGTTACGTTGTTACAATGCAGACTGTTGTTTCTTGGAAAATTCATTGGCTTAGGTTATGAAAGTTTTCTCCCTGAAGCTGGAACCCACAAAAAGCAAAACCTACAATTATGAATGTGTTTAATGGAAATGCCACAATATATCACTTCTTTAATACTTGACAGTCTATCATGAAATTCAGTTTGGAACTGCCTTAAAATTAGAACGTTGGCATTTCTGATTATAACAACTGTTAGCAATACGTCTTAACTCTTAGTGGAGAAATGTAGTTGAAGGAGAACGAAGAAACTTTTGTTTTAAATAGGAAGATTCCAAAGCAAGATCATGGTTATAAAAATAAAGTCCATCCTTTTGTGAGTATCGTTATCTCTGGCAGAGTGAATGTGTTTTGATAATACAAATCAGGAAATATGAATTGATAGGTATCAATATACTTGAAATGAGGACTCTCATGTTTAGAATATTTAGTTGCTAAATCAAGTTGCATTTGATTATCTACCAAGATTTAATAAAAAGATTACTTATGTTCTGGTCTTGCACTTGAGATGGAGAAAGGGGCATTTAAATCTCTCAAACTAGTAAGGTTTTGAGAAGTAAAATGCTTTCTTAAACTAGTGTTTTCTTCCATCTTGGTACTATCAGTTAAATGTGACCATAAAAAGCATTAATCCTAAACAAACTTTTTTTTTTTTTGGTTTCAACAGTTTTGCAGCTTGTGCCACTGCGTATTCAAATGAGGATCTCTCTGTCAATCTTGTAATTCATTCTCCTATTCTGTGCCTCCCACAAAGGTCTGCTATCATGGAATTATCTTTCTGTTAGAAATCATAGGAAAACAAGCAAGAAAGTTATATAGAAACGAGATTCCCCTTACATACCCTATTGAATGAAAATGCCAAAGTGTGCTGTGAATATTTCCACAAGTAAACAAAATCTCCCTGAGCTCTTTCCTGGACATCCACACAGAGACTTTAATCCTTGCATGAAGAAGAATTTACAATATCAAGGCTTTTAGTTCACATACTATTCCTAAAAATGGTCATAAGTTTGTAATTTTTTTCTCACTTCAGCTCTCTGTATTTTAGATATGTGCTGAAGATGTATTCAATGTTTCTGTGATTTAACCTGGAACAACTGATTTGAGGTTGAGTTCAGGAAACATCAATAATCCTGTCATGCCCTTCTGACTGTTTCAATCTTTAGATCGTGTTAGTATGTCACTTAGCCTTGAAGGAAGTTCCTCAATCCATTTCCTTTAAGGAGGTTACTCGATGTTGCACTAACTAGAACTGATCTCGCAAGTAATATTTTCATGTACTTTACTTAGAAAGTGCCAGTCCTGTGAAAAACTTTTTCATTTATGCCAGGGCCATGGCTTGGGGGTTGGATATTCTTCAATGAAGAGTAGCAGGGTTGGGTGCATCAGCACCATTTAAATATTGCACTGGTGCCTCCAGGAGTAAAATGCATCCGTTTTTTCACCACCTAGGACTCTAAAGAGTAGAGCTGTCTAGAGTTCGTGCAGGACGTTAGGAATATCTGGAACAGACCTATAGGTACTGGAAGATATTTGCGGAACTCAATGAAGGTTAATGGCTCAAAAGATTTATTGCTTCATTCATTTATTGCATATATATTGACTGAATGTCTTTTCAGGTTCAAGGATAAACTCTGTGGCAGGGAGTGGGGTAAAAAAATTAATGAACTATAATCCCAGTCTCACATTTCTTAAATACCGCTAAGTAATTTGTACAAAAATCAGAAAGTAGAATTTTAGGATTTATTTTATGGCTTCTAAAATGGTACGTTATAGGTCCAAATGACACACTTAGTCCAGACATCTCAGAAAGGGCAAAGGAGATCTACCTGATGCACCATACCAGGCATTGGAGGATGAAGTGCAGTTGGATGGGTAAGCATGGAAGGGGTTCAGATCTTGTACTAAATGTGTTAAAAATGTAAGGCATCACTATGGAAACAGTATGGAGGTTCCTCCAAAAACTAAAAATAGAGTTGCCATATGATCCCGCAATCCCACTCTTGGGCATATATCTGGAAAAACTGAAAACTCTAATTGGAAAAGATATATGCACCACTATGTTCATAGCGGCACTATTCACAATAGCCAAGACACAGAAACAACCTAAATGTCCATCAACAGATGAATGGATAAAGACGATGTGGTATGTGTGTGTACACACACACACACACACACACACACACACACACACACACACAGTGGAATACTACTCAGCCATAAAAAATTAAATAATGCTATTTGCAGCAACACGGATGGGCCTAGAGATTATCATATTAAGTGAAGTAAATCAGAGAGAGAAAGACAAATACCATATGATATCACTTATATGTGGAATCTAAAATATGACACAAATGAATTTATATATGAAACAGAAACAGACTCGCAAACACAGAGAACAGACTTGTAGTTGCCAAGGGGGAGGAGGGGTGGGGGAGGGATGGAGTGGGAGTTTGGTGTTAGCAGATGCAAACTATTATATATAGAATGGATAAACAACAAGGTCTTACTGTATAGCATGGGGAAATATATTCAGTATCCTGTGATAAACCATAATGGAAAAGAATATAAAAAAGAATGTGTGTATATATATGTATAACTGAATCACTTTGCTGTACAGCAGAAATTAACACAACATTGTAAATTAACTATACTTCAATTAGAAAATATGTAAAGCACCAATAAAGTTTGGAGAAAATCTGAAACAGACTGTAAAAAGAATTCCATTTGATCAGATAGTACTTCTTAGAAACTGTGGCAAGATGCAACAAGAGAATTCAAAGAAAAGCAGTTATTATTAAATAAATTCAGCAGAAATCAACAATGTACCCATAACCATGGCAACTGGAAAATAAAGGCCAGGGAATATTCAGAGATCCAACTAGGCAGGGAGATGTCTTTGAGCAGAAAACATGGTCTTATGTACAAAATTTGGTATCAGGGGAGACTCAAACCCCTAGGTAAGGAGATTGATTTGGACAAGACAAGACTACAGTCCTAAATATAATAAGAAATTAGGCTGAGTTTCATCATACATACTGAAATATGAGGGAATAAAAAATAAAATATTGGAAGGACTTGGTAGTAAAACAGAGATGAATCTCAACAGAATTCAACAGAATCCTGGATTTGATGCCGTCTACTACTCCCCTGTGGGACTCAGGGGAAGGTGATCTCATTCTCATTTCTAGGAGTAGATATGAATTAGTTGAAGTCAGTCAATTGATGGCAATCCCCTGAAGGTTGTTATCAGTCCAAAGATGAGCAAATGATCTAAATAGGCCCAGTTAGTTTACAATAAGGACTTGTGTTCCATGCCTGGAGGATATATTTTTCTGTTCTACTGTGACCAAGAAAGCAAGCCATTATCTCTGGCAGTTACCTGGTAGCCATAAGAACAAGCCTTGGGATTAATCAAATATTCAATACAGTAAAATGCTAAGACAGGAAAAGAGATGGCTGCTTGGTTACATCATGGGACCATCATGAAGAAAGTCACCCAACCTCTGGACTTCTAGACACAGGAGATAAAAAATATCTTTATTGCTTAATTCAGTTTGTTTTTAGTATATACCCTTACTGTTTAAGGCAGTTTGTGTTGGGGGTTTCTATTCTTGCAGCCAAAAGTAAGAGTAGAAGTTTTATTGGCTATCCTGGTGCTTAACTGTAAATAGTAATACTTACATTATTTATCTTCCCTTCCTGGATCTAAGATTCTGCTCTCCCTACACCATTATTAGTGCCACCCTGGCCACATGGCCAGTTTCTGAGAATATTTTCTCCAGATATTAGGACAATTTTTTTGTACTTTATTTAGAGATTCAAAACTGCAAATATAGGGCTTCCCTGGTGGCGCAGGGGTTGAGAGTCCGCCTGCCGATGCAGGGGATACGGGTTTGTGCCCTGGTCCGGGAAGATCCCACATGCCGCGGAGCGGCTGGGCCCCGTGAGCCATGGCCGCTAAGCCTGCGCATCCGGAGCCTGTGCTCCGCAACGGGAGGGGCCACAGCAGTGAGAGGCTCGCATACCACAAAAAAAAAAAAAAAAAAAAAAAAAAAGGAAATATCTTTGAGGGCAAGGAAAGTAATGAAAATGTTGACATTTGCCAAGGATAAGAGAATAGGTCATATTTTTCAGACTTCAGTTTGAATTCAGTTGGCCACAACCAGCCCTTTTAAATGAAAGAATAGAATAGAGTAGGATAGGATAGGATAGAATAGAATAGAAATATCAGAATATATTCCATGGATGTAGTAAGGATAAGTACCGTTTTGTATTTATGTGTGTGCACATGCATGTGTACATGTGTGTGGCAGGGGGGAGGGAGAGAGAGAGAAAGAGGAGTACGTGTAACAATGTGAAATATGTGTCTTATATTGTGAGCAGCTTTCAAATTTTGAAACATGCTGAAGCAGGTACTATATGCTTCATTTAAACACATTCAAATTTAAAACAAAATAAATAAAACGCTGCTCTAGCCAAAGAAAATACATACGCAGGTAGAACTCAGCCTAGGTACAACCAGCTGGTGATGCCAAGTTGAATTTTTCGTGTATAATACTAATTTATTTTCCAATTAAATAAGATCAAGAATTAATATTTTGGAATTAAATTACTTAAACTGAATTTACCAGTGCTTGTTAAATTTCCAGTTCATTCCGATCTGATTGAGGTGAGTATAACTCTGTTGCTCAGTCATCTTAATTTTCTCGGCTCCATTTCTCATTTCTCCCTTAGTAGTTTTCAAAATCTTGTCAGCCGGTAACAACTTGATAATGTCCTGTCAAAACGCTATCTTGTGAAACATGAAACATCAGGATTTTTAAACTACTTTGAAGGCAAGGTAACTGTTAAATATGTGTTAAGATATGTTCAATGCAACATTATATACCCAAACTTCTTGACCTCCTGAATTTTTTCTCCTCAGTGCATAAAATGGTTTTCTTGCCCACAGGTAATATATTCCTTTTTCTTTAAAGGAAAACAATATTCATTCAAAATATATACCTGAGATATCTTTCACAACCCAAATTCTGAAACTAATCTTTCATAAGCATTGTAATTGATGACTTTTATTGGAGATAGCCTTTTAAATCAAATATTCAGAATATCTAATAATATAAAAAAGAATTCACATTAGAAAAATTTTTTTAATGCAATCTCTAAATCTGCTCCTTTCTAAAGGATAAGGTATTTGAAATAAGGAAATGAAATATCCTATATTAACTTCTGTCTTATAAAACTTTTTAAATTAGGAGAAACAATAACCTTGAGGAACAAAACTGTAAACACAGCATAGCAAACTATTGGGTTGGCCAAAAAGTTCGTTCAGGTTACAGACAAACACAAACGAACTTTTTGGTCAATTCAATATTTTTCTCCTGCTCATAACAATTAACATTCTTTGCTTTCTCATTCATAGTCAATACTCTCATTTTAGTAATTCTCTCTTTCTCTCTCTCTCTCTATATATCTTTTTAACACTTTTAAACATAAGTATGAAATTCAAGAGACTAAAATAGGTAGATAAATATAGAAGCCAAAAGCATGGAAGAAAACATCAGTCACCACATTTTACAAATGATGAACTCCTTCTCTGGCCATTCACCTTGATACACAGTATCCCAATACCCCATGCCACTAAGGTCCACAAGGCCTTCCTTTAGGATTCTGAGGCAATCAACCACCATATTGTCGTAAACATGGGTCCTGCAACCACCACTTTGGCCTTCAGGTGGGACCCATCCACAGTAGTCTGGGTCATCTCTGGATATTTGAAGAAAAGTACTGATGGAAATTTGCTTGGACTGGAACCTCCATACTGTTCTCCACAGTGGCTGCACCAGTTTACATTCTCAACCATTCCCACCAACAGTGTAGGAGAGTTCCCTTTTCTTCACACCCTCTCCAGCATTTATTATTTGTAGACTTTTGATGAAGTCTACCATCATGTTTCTAATTGAGTAGATGGTGGTGGCACAACGTGAACTATGGACTAGAGGAATATATGTGTGTTGAAGGAAGGATGATGGGTTCATATGCTTGTAAAACAGCCAGTTAGACATATCCAACAGGCATCTGGAAATAAAAGTTAATAAAAGAGGTGAGGCCTAGAGATAAGATTTGAGAGACATCAGCATATATAAGAGCTTGAGCTACTTCTGGGAGAGTCTGTGGGGTGAGGACAAAGTGGGGATCAAAAAAGAGAACCCTGTAAAACATCAACATTGAAGAGCAGAGAAAGAGGACCCAACTAAGACACAAAATGTGTAACAGATGAAATAGGAGAGAACCATCAGTGTGTAGTTTTAAGAAGGAAGAAGTAATTTATGGTGGCAAATGCAGCAGAAAGGTCCAATAAGATAGGGTCCCAAAAGAGCCCTTTGGGTTAGGCTTTTATAATATTTATACATTGTTCTAAATTATCAGGATATTTTCTGCTTTTCTTATTTTCTCATAAACCCATTACATGACTCCACTAAGAAATTCTTCACTCAAAAACGTCGATGAGAACGAATAGCCAGCCAGGCCTGAGGAAAGCATCTAAGGCTGAACTTTCAGTACCCACCAGCCACATGTGGATATTAAACACCTGGAATATTGTTAGTCCAAATTGAGATGTGCTATACGTGTAAAATATTTACTGGATTTCAGAGCATTAGTATAAAAATGTAAAATATCTCATTGATAATTTTCATGTTGATCACACACATGTTCAAACCACAGTATTTCGAATATACTGAGCTATACAAAGTATATTAAGTTAAATTTCATTCATTTGCTCTAACTTTTATTAATGTGACCACTATAAAATGGAAAATTATGAGGCTAATTATTAGAGAAATGCAAATCAAAACTACAATGAAGTATCACCTCACACAGATCAGAATAAAAAGTCGACAAATAACAAATGCTGGAGAGGGTGTGGAGAAAAAGGAACCCTCCTACACTGTCAGTGGGACTGTAATTTGATGCATTCACTATGGAAAACAATATGGAGGTTCCTCAAAAAACTAAAAATAGAGCTACCGTATGCTGCTACCATATGATGCAGCAATCCCACTCCTGGGCATATATTCGGACAAAACTATAATTTGAAAAGATAGCTTGCACCCCAATGTTCATAGCAGTACTGTTTACAATAGCCAGTACATGGAAATAACCTAAATGTCCATTGACAGATGAATGGATAAAGAAGATGTGGTATATTTATAAAATGGAATATTACTCAGGCATAAAAAGAATGAAATAATGCCATTTGCAGCAACATGGATAGACCTAGAGATTATCATACTAAGTAAGTAAGCCAGACAGAGAAAGACAACTACCTTATGTTATCACTTATATGTGGAATCTAAAATATGACACAAATGAACTTATCTACGAAACAGAAACAGACTCACAGATATAGAGAACAGATTTGTGGTTGCCAAGGAGGAGGGGTGGAGGAAGGATGGATTGGGAATTTGGAATTAGCAGATGCAAACTATTACATATAGAATGGATAAACAACAAGGTCCTATTGTACAGCATGGGCAACTGTATTCAATATCCTGTAATAAACCATAATGGAAAAGAAAAAACATAGAAAATTACCTATGTGGTTTGCATTTACAGCTGACATTATTATTTCTAGTAGACAGTGCTACTCTATCTAGCCTGTGCTCATTTCCCCCTCTGCCTGTGCTTTCCACAAAATCTGAAGCAGCTTCATTTTCCCTGTGAATCTTAGGTAACCACTGGAGGCCCAGCTCAAAGCCTGCATTCATTTGAGCTGACTTCAGAAGTCCATCCATAGTGATCCATCCCTTACCTAAATGCCTTCTGTGTACTGATTACAATTAGGTCATGATTATACATGTACTATAATATTCTCTAATTTAATACAGATTGTTCTTGTTCTCTATTTTAAATTGTTATATTTTAATTCTCTTCTAACCTTATTATGTATTATGTATCTATGAAAATATGAAATTCTTAAATCCATATATTGAAATAATAGAATCTGGTAAAGGAAACCTATTTTTGTCACCAAAACTAAAATAAATCTAGAGTCGAATATTCTTGGCAGCCTTATATTCATGCCCTGACTTGTGATTATTGAATCAGGATGATGATGATGATTATCATTAATGGTTAACTTTTCAAACAAGGAATATATTTTTAAGTTGTATAATGTTTAATGACATTAACTGGATTGAATGGTTGACATGTTTACCTAATTAGATTCATATGTCCCAAATGCATAGTAAATCAGCAGAAAATAGAGCTTTTCCATAATATACTTGGAATATTTCTGTCTCTGCTTTTGAAATATAAATGCATAATTTTTCTGTAAAAAAATACCATGTACTCCAAAATTTTTTGTACATGATGTATTTCCATGTCAGAGTCAAGATAACATGAATTTAATTATTATTACTCTCAAATTGTGCTAAATCATTAATTCATTGACTAATTATGCTTTTAGTCAATACATTATTCAGTATTTTTCATTAGTAAGACACTTCTTTACTATAAATTAGTACTAATTATAAAATAATTACTTAAGAAAAAAGCCATATCAAACCAAAGAATTAGCAGTTCCTTACTAGCCACTGCAATATCATCTATTAAACATACATTAATTTATACTAGTTAAGAATGAGATTTCAATTTAAAACAATTATACTTTGTTTTTGGTGTGGGTTTAAACCTGATTAAAATAATAAGAAAATGTATTCTCGCTGTAAAGCTGGTCACTAGCCAATGTTGTTTTATCTGTCTATCTACTTGACATTACAATACACTGACTCAGGTCACATACTGGTAGATGAAGCAGTAGGTTATGGTAGAAGTTAGAGACAGAAGAACCAGTGGAGGGATCGAGTCTTCCCACAGATTTTACATGCTCTAAAGAAACAGAAGAACCATGAACACATGCCTCAGCCAGATGGAACAGAATAATTATTATCAAGAGATTTGCAAAACAATTTCACCACTCAAGGAACCCCCAGCATCAAAGAATGAATGTGAGAAAAACAGAAGAGTTCAAGAAAAAGAAAGCTTCCAGCAACATATGATCCTGCAATCCCCCTCCTGGGCATATATCCAGACAAAACTATAATTCAAAAATCTACATGTATGTTCATATGCTATGTTCATAGCAGCAATACTCACAATAGCCAAGAAGTGGAAGCAACCTAAGTGTCCATCAACAGATGAATGGATAAAGAAGATGTATATGTACACAATGGTATATTACTCAGCCATAAAAAAGAATGAAATACTGCCATTTGCAGCAGCGTGGATGGACCTAGAGATGATCAGACCTAGTGAAATAAATCAGACAAAGACAAATATCATATCACTTATATGTGGTATCTAAAAAAAGATACAAATGAACTTATTTACAAAATGGAAACATATTCACAGACATAGAAAACAAATTTATGGTTACCAAAGGGGAAAGAAGGGGGGAGGGATAAATTACGAGTTTGGGATTAACAGATATACACTCTCTATATAAAATAAACAACAAGGATTTACTGTACAGCACAGGGAACTATATTATAACAACCTATAATGGAAAAGAATCTGAAAAAGATATATATGTATGTGTGTATACATATATATACACATACGTAACTGAATTACTTTGCTGTATATCTGAAACTAACACAAAACTGTAAATCAACTCTAACTCAGTTTAAAAAAAAAAGAAAAAGAAACCTGATGGTTAGTCTTGACACTCCCCACTCTCTCACTAATCAGCAGATCCTGTTGATTTCAATATCTATCAATCTTTCCCTCCAACCATTCCTACTAAAACAAGTACAATTCACTTGCCTACTGCCTGTTTCTTGGAATGAGGCAAAACCTTCATTGATTCCCTGTCAGCTAATCATGAACCCTTAAACCCATTCTCCAAACCTCTGTCTGAAGGATGGAAAATGAAACACTGACTGTCTTTACTGGCTTAAAATACTTCAGGTGCTGCCACAGCTTGAAAAATAATGTCCAGTGTCTCCGGTCCTTCATGTCCTCCTTACTGCCTTATTCTTTAACTTTATTACCCTGCCACCACACTCCACAAATATAGGATTCCATGTAGCTCTCCACAAACATCAAATTGTGCACGTTGTACTCACATGATTTCTTTTTTCATTTCTTTTCTTCAGCCCTGGACTCCTCCATCAAGAGCCCACGTATGTATCACATTATTTCTTTAACAGGTTGTAAACTCACCACCATCAAAGAATGCTTCAGACGGGGTTGGGTACTCTCACTGCAATCTAAACATACCTCTATCACAGTATTAAACATGTATATTAAATTATTTCATATATGTGTCCACCACCAAGCTGCACAGGCTTACCTCGGAAATATTGCAGGTGTGTTTCCAGGCCACTGCAATAAAGCAAATAGCCCCAAAAAACTGAGTCACATGAATTCTTTGTTTCCCAGTACTTATAAAAGTTATGTTTACACTATACGGCAGTCTATTGTGTTATAGCACTTTGTCTAAAAAGATATGCACACCTTAATTTAAAAATTATTTATTACCAAAAAGTGCTGACCATCTACCGGGGGAAAAAGGGGAGAGGGATAAATTGGGAGATTGAGATTGACATTTACACACTACTATATATAAAGTAGATAACTAATAAGGACCTACTGCCTGGCACAGGGAACTCTACTCAATACTCTGTAATGGCCCATATGAGAAAAGAATCTGAAAAAGAGTGGATATATGTATATGTATAACTGATTCACCTTGCTGTACACCTGAAACTAATACAACATTGTAAATCATCTATACTCCAATAAAAATTTTAAAAACTGTTAACCATAATCTGACAGTGCAGGGTTGCCACAAACTTTGAATCTGTAAAAAACACAACAATATTGTGAAACTCAATAAAGCAAAGTGCAATTAAATGAGGTCTGCCTCTACATACCTAGATGAAAAGCGTCGGCTGTGCCCTATTCCTCTTTTCCTCTTTGTAGCCTTGATATTAGCACGTCACTTCTTATAAGGATTTGATGAACTCACTGAAACCAGGTTTAAGACACAAACATGTGTATGTGCTCACTTGCACATACCAACTTATGCACACATAGATACCCAGGTGAAATAGAGATTACTTAGTTTAAAAGCAGCACATATAAGGAAACGGAAACATTTTAGTAAATTAAAAGCTGAATATGTGTGAACAGTGAATGCAGCTTGCTCAAAACATGATTTGTGTTTAGGGTGCCTTACTTGGAAAGTATGTGACAGTTCCAACTCTAACTTTCCTTGTCAACACCTACGGGGCTATCTTCAGTTCTTGGTGAAGAGAGAGAAAGAAGGTTACAGAGATTAGTGTTGAAATCGCCCCTTATCATCTATGGCAGCAGTCACCTCTCTACCCCTCAGTTTCCTCATGGGTAAAATGAGAAAATTAGGCCTCTAAGAGCCCTTCTGAATTTAAGATTCTATAATTCAATAAGTGGGCACATGGGGTGGAGAAGAGGACGGAAACAATGAGAGGAAAAAAACAAAACTTACATCCCGATTCATTCCACTTGCACCTATCATAACACATACACGTGAGTTTGATTAAAGGAGCTGCATGAATTTTAATGTTTCAAAATATTATACATGAGTATTTATATTACAGAAATATGTAGTTACAAGGGAATGTGAATACACTTTATTCTTTTAAAGTCCAATAGGTATTGCGTGATAACAATGTCCATAAATGTTAATGATCTTAGTTTCATTTTTCTTTTCCCAAGATAAAATAGTTGCATTAAGATAATGTTTGAACCTGGTAGGGATCTAATTCCTTATGCAGCCGTGCTCAGGAAATCAATGCGATAGAGCTAAGGTGTCAGTGCACATTTATTTGGTCAGTCATGTCATAAAGAAGTGTTAAAATCTTCATATTTTTCTAGGAGAAGTTTTGAGTGCCATTAAAAATACATGTGCTTGCTCTGATGGTACTCAGTGCACTGGTACTTAGTGCATTACTGTGTACTTTGCTGGTGTGCAGTAAATGATTGTTTAGTAGCTGATTCATTAGCATCCTAGTAAAAATGTGCTATGTAGAGCACAATGGTATAGGTTTAAGAGCATCATCAATGACTAAGAAAATACAGAAAAGCAAGATTTATGATGATAGCAGACAGTGTGATCTCTGCCATGTAGGGGGACTCTAGAGGAACATTAATTAATTTTTCTTTCATATAAAGAGCACATGTCTGTTGAAAAGATGCAGACATTACAGTATGGATCCAATAAAAATAGAAATGTCACTCTTCTTTCCATCCCATCTACAAAATAACTTCCCAGATATAACCATTGATGACAGCTTGGTGTATAAGGGTCTAGATATTTTCTATGCCATTGTAATCGGATGTCACACAGAACTTTGCCTGCTGTTCTGGAATTGCTGGAGGCCAAAGCTGAGGGCAAATGTGTGCAAGCTAACAATTGGCATGGTTAATTGATCCTCAGTTTCCTCATGTCAAGAACCGGGGGGGGGGGGGGGCAGCGGGGCGGGCTTCCCTGGTGGCGCAGTGGTTGAGAGTCTGCCTGCCGATGCAGGGGACACGGGTTCGTGCCCCCGTCCGGGAAGATCCCACATGCCGCGGAGCGGCTGGGCCCGTGAGCCATGGCCGCTGAGCCTGCGCTCTGCAACGGGAGAGGCCACAACAGTGAGAGGCCCGCGTACCGCAAAAAAAAAAAAAAAAAAGAATGGGGGGTACTTCCCTGGCGGTCCAGTGGTTAGGACTCCACACTTCCACTGCAGGGGCCCCGGGTTCGAGCTCTGGTCAGGGAACTAAGAGTCTTCATGCCACCCGGCATAGCCAAAGGAAAAAAAAAAAAAAAAAAAAAGAATGGGAACAATAATAAATTTCCTCCCTAACTCAGATTATTTTTCTTTTAATTGATGAAACATAAGCAGAAATCATCTATATAAATCACTACACAAACAGGAAATTATTCTGATTCCTAAAAAATGAAAATGTTTTGACACTACAATGCCAAAAACAGCAAGCAAGAAGCCCTGAAACCTATGAAAACACACCTGATTTAAATGTTAATTAAATTGAATATACATTTTGTGGTAAAATCGGTGCCTGCTCCATAAAATTCCTGCTCAACTAAAGAGTGCTCACTAAATAACAATAGATTTTAACATTTCATAAACTGTCCCTGAAATTACCAAATGACATATTATACAAACATTAAAACTGATTATATTTTTTCCTCTCGTTTCAAGAAAATCTATTACGTGAACTTCAGAATAAAATAATATTCTGTGCATGACCATTGCAGCATGAAAGGCATACACAAGTACAGAAAACAATGAGCCTAAAATGAAAATAGTTGCACTCAGCTTGTAGAGCTGTAACTTTTAAAAACTTTACATAGTTTATTATGTCTTTTCACTTTTTTAAATACAGGGGAATGTAGGAGATAGAGAAAATCAAAGGGCCAGCAGTTATTTTTTACTATAAGATAAACTAGGAGATAAAATCCGTACACACACTAATATAAGAAATGTATCTCCATGGTCCTTGCCATGACTGACTGTGTTCCCCCAAATTCATATGCTGAAAGCCTAACCCTTAATGGGATGGTATTAGGAGGTGGGGCCTTTGGGAGGTAATTAGAATTAGAGGAGGTTATAAGGGTCAACACCCACGGATGGCATTAGTGCTCTTCCAAGAATCAGGAGAAAGCTTGCTTCAATGGTTCTGTTCTCTGCCCTGTGAGGATGTAAGAAGTCAGGAGTCTGCAGCCTGGAAAAGGGCCCAGACCAGAACCAGAATGTTCTGGCACCCTGATCTCAGACTTGCAGCCTCCAGAACTGTGGGAAATAAATTTCTGCCATTTATAAACTAGCCAGTGTATGGTATTTTGTTATAGCAGCTGGAACAGACTAAGACAGTCCTACAGTAATACATCCCTAACACATCTACATATTTGTATTCATGCATAGTTGCTCCATAGATATTTAGTAACACATCTCTAAATACATAATAAGAATGAATGGAGGAAAGGGATTCTTTCCCTAGTGGCTTTGGACTTCACTAATAATGTTTATTTTTGTTTTTTTTAACATTGTTTCTTCAAACCCAGAATCTCAGAGTAGGTTGAAGGATTCTCAGTTTCTGCTCAGACCCTCTTTAATTTGGGGCACTGAACAAGAAATGGCCTCTCCAGACTTACAGGAATCATTATCATTGGAGAAATTGTTCACAGCAGAACCGGGTCTACAGGAGCACCCATTTCCCCATCACTTCTTGCTTTGAGCCAGGGCACAGAGAGGAGGAGACCCAGGCCTGCCCTCAGGGAAAGACCCCTCTGGCAGAGAAGTCGGAAGTCTTGGATGTCAGTAATCTCCATCCACTGTAAGCCTAACTGAGATGCAGGTGAGTACACAAGGTGCCATGGATCTTCAGGGGAGGACAGAGGGGCAGCTTTCCTAGCAAAGAATCGTGTCTTCAAGACATGGGGGTTTGCTAGAGATTTCATTCCTCATGTCTCAAAACTGCACCAGCTGTAGGAGTCAGGGTGGGAGCTGTATAACACGGTGAAGGTTGAAGCTGAAGGGCTCAGAAAAACCTGGCGCAGCGTGTCTGGAAACTTCAGATACGGTTCTGTTTTCCCACAGAAACTTTCTGTGGGAAATATGGAAATAAGAATGGTTGGAACAGGGTGTCGCACAAGCAGCCAAAGAGAATAGGCAGAGGAGGAGAGGGTTACAGCCACGGCTGAACTGGATGCCAGGATTGAGCAGTCCAGCCACTTCCTTTGCCTCCAGGGAGCCTGAGGCCCAGAGAGAAGGGACTTGTCTTTTGAGGCTGAAAATGTCAGAAGGGCCAACCAGTGGAGGCCTGTCCCTATCCTCTGAGGACCAGCGAGTGGTCATGCGGGTGCTGCTGGACCTGGGAACAGCCTAGGACTAGCTTTGAGGACGGAGGGAGGAATAAAAGCCAGTGGCAATGTTGCCCTTGACCAGCCCCTGCCACCTCGCTTCTTGCTCCCATTCTCCCCCCACGTCCGCCAGGCCCTTCTAACCACCCGCTGCCCCAGGCAGACCTCACACCCGCCCCAGCCTCGCTCAATGGAGTCACCATCCAGGCACAGGAAGGAAGGCGGACACAATGCGCAGCCTGTGGCTGGTGAGGACATACTTTTGCCCTTGCACTTGTGTTTCTGCAGCAGCCTGGAGTCCATCTCCAGGGACCTCTCCCCACCACCCCATCTTGGTCTGGCCACAGGCAGAGGCAGCCTGTGGACGCAGGTCCAAAAGGGGACAAAGCACCATTTGCAGCAACATGGATGGACTTGGAGAGCATTATGCTAAGTGAAATAAGTCAGAGAAAGACAAATACTGTATGATATCGCTTATATGTGGAATCTAAAAAAAATACAACAAAATGGTGAAGATAACAAAAATGAAGCAGACTCACAATAGAGAACAAGCTAGTGGTTACCAATGGGCAAAGGAAAAGGGGGAGGGGCAATATAGGGGAAGGGCATCAGAGATACAAACTATTAGGTATAAAATAAGCTACAGGGACATATTGAACAACATGGGGAATATAGCCAATATTGGATAATAACTATAAATGGAGTATAACCTTTAAAAAGTGTGAATCACATGTTATATACCTGTAACTTATATAATATTGTACAGCAACTATACTTCAATTTTTAAAAAAGTGGAGGAACAAAGCAGAAGCAGTGGCCCGCAGGTCCCAGGCACAGGGGCCTGGGCAGTCGGGGCCCCATGGCACCCCTGCCTGCCACAGTTGTCCCCATGGGGGCAGCCCCGCCTGTGCCCCCATCTGACCGGCTCCCACCTGCAGTAAGCACCGTCCACCAGCTATATGAACTGTATTTTTACTGAACTGAATGTTCAAAATACCAAAACCAGATTCAGCACTACATTGTGTTTTCATAGATTTTAGTTCTATAAATATGAATATCTGTTTAAATTTCCCAAACTGCCATTTGAAATGGAATCAAATATTCTTAAACTATGTGAGAAACTGAAAATTTTATTACTCATCAATAACCAAAATTGACAGGGATGATGCATAAAATAGACTCAAAATACTTCTAAAAGTATGTCTTTTTCCAGATAGTATTACTCTGTGAAACTGACTTGGAACTCTGATCTCTATAATCTGTCTCGTTTTTTTTTTTTTTGCTGTACGCGGGCCTCTCACTGTTGTGGCCTCTCCCGTTGCGGAGCACAGGCTCCGGACGCGCAGGCTCAGCTGCCATGGCTCACGGGCCCAGCCGCTCCGCGGCATATGGGATATTCCTGGACCGGGGCACGAACCCGTGTCCCCTAGCATCGGCAGGCGGACTCTCAACCACTGCGCCACCAGGGAAGCCCAATCTGTCTAGTTTTTAAAGACATTAATGCTTAGTCTTTAGACTGGAAAAAAAAAAAAAGGCATTGTGAATGATAATTCCAGAATCAGCCTGTGACCCATTACACCTCAGTGGATTTGGTGGCTTGATCTTTTCTCATTCTAGTGTCACCCCAGCATCCCTGGTTCTTAATTCTTTAAACTTTAATTAAAAAACAGCAGGAAAAGCCAAGAAGATAAAGCAGATGAAAATCCCTTTATAGCCTATAGTACAGTGAATAACAGTTTGAGGGGATGAGGAAAATTTTGTTCAAATATGAAAATGATCCATGAAAATTTATTTCTTGTGCACTACCATTTCACAGAGGAAAACCGTATCAATCTTTTGTTTTGCTGCACCAGAAATGTCAGAATCGAGCTATCTGAAAAGTCTGTGTATCAGATATACAGGGTTCTTTTACCTAGCTCATTTTCTCCCCTTCGGCAGTATTATTTAAGCTTGTTGTTGAATTTACTGTGGTATCAGATTCATACTCTTGCAATGCTGTCTGCACTGAATGATGCGGCCATTTCAGTAATGTAGCAAATAGGAGAAGTTAGCTGTAGGTTTGTTGAAGGGCAAATTAGCCTTCCTGCAATCTTCTATGCTATGGAACTGATTTGGGTGCAACATAATTATAGCCTGAGTTGGGATCTAGAGTTAATATAAATGAGACTAGTGCCTCGCCTGGTGCCCTGCACGTAAGATGCATTCAATAAATGTTTCCTCCGTAAATAAATGAGTATGCAAATGAGGAAAGTATTTGGGGAGGTAGAAAACAAATTAACATAATGACTTTTTTGTACTGGAAGTATTTATGGAAAATAATCTGAATAAAAATTCTTTAATACTTTCCATTTTTTCCACTGATCCATTTAGTGTGTTATAAGCTTGATTTCTTTATTTGAGATAGAATAATTAATCATGGAGGTTTACTTATTTGATTAGATTCACTGATTTTCCTGAGCTGAGTGCAGTTACAGGCTATCACAAAAAGGCTGGGTGACAGTATCTTGCAGTGAGAATTATAAGTAGAACAAAGTGCTCCCTGAAAGCCTGCAAGTGAGAGGCAGAAGAAAAAGAAAGGGTCAAATAATACATCACAGAGGAATAAATGTCTTTGCCCAGGATATGCAGTCAGCTCTTCCTACCAGAAAGTGAAACACCTCCCTTCTATATTTTCTCTTCCTAACGTTGGTGGCGTTATCATTCTTCCCATCATTCCATCGTAAGACTCAAGCCCATTGTATGGTCTCCATGAAAAGCTCTCTGACTGCTTCAGTTTTCCCCCTCCAGAAATTTTGGCTGAAATTTATTTCTTGTGCACTTGTGTGGGAGTGGACAACAGGAATGACTTCTCGAAGAAAGGACAGTGAAGCCGAGACCTGAGGTTTAAGTCAAAGTTTTCCCTGTTAAGGGGGCCTGAAGGAGAGTGATCATTCCAGGCAGAGAGAACACAAATTCAAATGCAGAGTAAGGCCTGTTTGGGGCCATGGGAAATGAGGAAGGTTGACACCCTGCAAAGTGTGAGTGGCAGGGAAGTGTCTGATATGATCAGCTTTTTACAAGGCAGTTTTATCATGGTTAATAATAAAAATGGAGGTAGATATAAAATGGGGGATTCTCTTTCTACGAAGATTCCCGCACCCTCTGGGAAGGACCTCGTACAAAGGGTAAGCCAGTAGAAAGGGTGTTTCTTCCATGTGATGACTCTGCCCTGTAGCCAGTGTTGGCAGCTCCAAGAGCAGCATTTCACCCAAACAGACAGACTGAAGGCTTTCCTGGGATTTCTCAAGCCAATACGTGCTGGGCATTTCCTGCCCAGTGGTTTGAACTTCTAAGTCCATGAGACATAACAGCTCTGTGTTCTTCTCATAGAACAGAAGATAATCTGAAGTAAGAGAGAAGCAGGGGTGAGAAGTAAAGTAAGTCCTGGAAATCTCTCTCCCCATAAGCAAATACCCAAGAGTAACAGTGGATATGTCTGATACTCTGGGTTTAACAAGGCCAGGCCTTGCTGGTTCCTTGTTTAAATATGAACATAAACAAAGCATTCCTTTGTGTGTTTGGTACATTAATAATAATAAATGTTCCCCCTTTAAAAGTTTTTACTAAAAATCCATGATGCTTTAGTTCTGCCATGACTTCCACACCTCTCTTTCCTTTTTGTCTGAAAGTCAGATGAACTCAAACCACTCATCACAGAAAAAATAAAGAATCAAGTAACACTGTTTTCAGTGTTTTACATTTACTGGTACTCTCGTTGTGCTTCCCTTCTGCCTAGAGTGACTCTGAGGAAAGTAACAAGCTTAGGTAGGAGTTAACACCTTCTGTCAGATAGATTTCTCAATGCCCCTTAACTGATACTGCAAAGAAAACTGTAGAGTCCCCAGGCACAAAGCCAGCTCTGCCTGAATTCTTCCTAGATTATTTTATTTAAAGACATTCTCTCTTTGGATCTCCCTCTGTTTATCCAAATTTCTTTAGGCTTAGGGCACGAATTAAAGAAAGCTTTCCCATGATGTATTGTAGTAGGCTGAATAATGACTCCCAAAGCTATCAGGTCCTAACACCTGGAACTCGAGGATGTTACCTTACTTTAAAAAGTATAATTTCAAGTAAAATCGCTAGCTACTGGGAAGCAGCCACACAGCACAGGGAGATCAGCTCAGTGCTTTGTGACCACCTAGAAGGGTGGGATAGGGAGGGTGGGAGGGAGGGAGATGCAAGAGGGAAGAGATATGGGGATATATGTGTATGTACAGCTGATTCACTTTGTTATAAAGCAGAAACTAACACACCATTGTAAAGCAGTTACACTCCAATAAAGATGTTAAAAAAAAAGTATCATTTCAGATGTGATTAAGTTCTCAATCTTGAGATGGGAAGATTATCTTGGATTATCCGGGTGGACCCTAAATGCTATCGCAGGTGTGCTTATAAGAGCGAGGCAGAGGGAGATTTGACACATATACAAATGAGAAGGTGATATAAAGATGGAGCATACAAAGATTTGAAGGTGCTGGACTTAAAGACTGAGTGATAGGTCCACAAGTCAAGGAATGCCAGCAGCCACCAGAGGCTGGAACAGACAGGGCAGGATTCTCTCCTAGCACCTCCAAAGGAAGCACAGCCCTGCCAACATCTTGATTTTGACCCAATGGTACTGACTTTGGCTGTCTAGTCTCCAGAGCTGTGAGAGAGTAAGGTTCTGTTCTAAGCCACCAGGATCGTGGTATTTTGTTACAGCAGCTACAAAAATCTAACACACATGAGACAAAGTCTGCCTTTCTTGTATTTCTCTTTTCCCTTTGCCTGTCATTTGTATTTAATTGGCTCTTCAACCTTCCACACATATTCATGTAAATTTTATTTTAGTTTCAAGCAGTCTCTATTTCAAATCCAGCTCTGGACTCTGTTAAATCCACATCATGGAGAAAGAAAGAAAAGAAAGAAGAAAGAAAGGAAGGAAGGAAGGAAGGAAGGAAGGAAGGAAGGAAAGAAGGAAGGAAGGAATAAAGAACAAAGAACGAAAGAAAAGAAAAGAAAAGAAAGAAAGAAAGAAAGAAAGGAGAGAGGGAGAAAGAAAAATGAAGAGCATATCTTATCAAGAAGTTGTCACCCACATTAGAAACAAAGACAAGAAACAATAAATTGATATGTCATTTCTAGAAATAAAGTGATTTTTTTCTATTTTCTTAAATTTTTAGGTTATTTATAGGAAACAAGAGTTAGGTCTTATTTATAGAAAACAAGAGTTAGGTCTTCTATAGGAGGAAAATTATTTGTTCCCAAGCTTTCAGCTATTATTTTATAATGTATGACTTTCCCTCAGGGGACTTGGATTTGTGCTCATATATTGTGACAGCCAGGTTGCCAAGGATGGCAGCCAGCCATGTGGCAGGGTCAGTGATGTTTGCCAAATATTTCTCCTCTCCAACCCCACACACACATTTCCTGGCACGCTTTCAGTTAAGCAGGCGCATGTTACTACTTCTGGCCAATGAAATATGAACAGAAGTGACACGTACCAATTCTTGCCTGAGGAGGTAAACTTCCCAAGGTTTATTCCACAGGGGCTCCCCTTTACTGAAGCAGTGACAAAGACTGTCTGTGGCACAATGTGCTGTTGCTACATGGAGTCTGGATCAGCCTGTGTGTGGGTCCTGCTGATGCAGGTGGGACCTGTATGGTGAGAGAGAATAAATTTGTGTTACGCTAAACCACTGACATATTGTGGTGTTTACTGGAGCATTTCCTAGTCTATTTATGACAAATGAAGGATGTTTCTTCCTTGCTCCTAAGTTTCTGAGAGTATTAGTGTTCAATCAAGAACTGGTAAAAATTTGAACTTATGATTTCTTAGTAACTTTACCTGGAAAGATATTCGGATTCAGAAGAAAACACTGTATTAGCCCAACTTGAAAATTAGCACAATCTGAGATGAGAAATAATTACTTTTTAAGAATGGAAGTGCATAATTTCTGGGCAAGAGTGTACAATTCTTTATAAACACATTTTAGTTATGACTGCAAAACACATGCTTGTCATTGTCTTTTTTTTCTTTCCACAAATTTAGGCTATTAACCTCTTACCAAAAGCAATAGCTAGAAAATGTCATTTTTATGGAACTATATTATAAAATAGTATTTTTCCTTTAAGCAACTACTTTGATAAAATTTCATAAATTTTAAGAATTTTATTTTCTCGGGTATAGAAAGCATTATAAGTTTGATGAAATGTGTTAAAATATTTGAATTATGAGATTATGAAATAAATGGCATGCTTTAAATAAAGGCATACATGATCACCGTTAGTAACATATGTTTTGAAACAATTTCTATGTCAAGATATTTCAGAGACAGAAATAGCTAATATCATGGAAATATATGATCAATGAACTTAGAAAAAACAATAATTGGTTCAGAAATCTTCACTTATTGAATTGAGAAGTTGACTTTTGATCTGGAAAAAAAAAAAGGCATTCACTAGCTTGTCATGCCTTCTGAAAAACAGATAATCTGTAATTTCTTGTTCCAGGAATTCCTCATTAGAGATGTTCTCATCAGAGTATTCCACCAGATGTGAAAGCTCAGAGAATTCTCCAGAGAGGTTTATCACAATCAAACCTACAGCCACCTGGAGAAATGTGTCGTTATTCAAATATTTAATAGTAAATATAAAATGCACACGACTGACACAGAAAATAACAAGCTGAGATCCCTCAGGAACTTGACGACAGGGATATCTGCTGGAATAGGAAAACTTAATGATCCATGGAAATAAAACAATAATCAAATTTGTAGATACAGGAAGTTACAATTATAGCAGAGGTACTTAAAAGACTATAATACTGTAGAGAAAGGTCAACTGTGTAGATAAGCAGGTAAAATCATAATTTTGCAACTGATGAGAAGTCTTACCTTTTCTTCTCCGAAAACTATATCTATCTAAAACTTATTTCTATGAAAATCTGACTGGAATCCTGATCTATGAGCTCTTTTGAGACTCATTTGCACCAATTTCCCATCAGGTGTATTATAATACATATATTTAATAGTATCTCAAAGTTGACATTTATTTATTTACCATGATACTTAATTTATTCAAGGGCCAAAATGAAAACTCATAAGAGGTATTGAACGATAAAATAGCTTATGCAAATGGCACAAATTGAGATGAGAACAAGGTATCCCCTTGATTCTCTTTGTCTTGTAGTTAAAATTAACAACTCTAAAGTCATTTAGTAAAACACATTTCCAGCTCAACAAAATTCATACATAATTTTCATTTTCATATGAAGCATCTTATATTCAGTCAGTTTAATTATCTACAACCCTTGAATGACATTTTTTAATCCTTTGTGGTTCACTGAAAAACTCCATAAAATCTAACTAAGTGGTGTGTTCATTAAAATGTCAGAAATATTTTTGAGTCCAAATAGCACAGCATATTTTTCCTAAGTGCAGTAATAATACAATAACTGTGCCAGGAGGGTGTAATCAACAACCATTTAAAAGAACAATTGTCTTAAATTATTCAGGAGTTTATGCATAGCATCTTAATTAAGAAACAAAATTATTTTTAAGGTCATCCATAGGAAAGAAAAAAGAAAAAAATGAATATAAACTTAATGAAAAATACAAGTTTGCATAGCTTATTTAACATGTTTTCCACATAACATAGCTGCAATTGTTTTGACAGGGCACTTCAAGTGCCATTAACATTGACAGAATATTATAGTTTATACAGAATTTCAAAAAGTATAGCAGTGATTGTATTCTACTTGGATCTTGACACTAGCGGCTGGGAACAGGGAAGTTGAGAGCCCTGTTGTGTAGCCATACTCTGTTAATCTGTTTTAACTGGTAACAGAGGTATAACTAAGTCCTTGGGTGACAGTCATATACCTTTTTATTCCTAAGCCCTGCTCAAGTTTTGTGGCAGAAGCTTTAAGAACCATTCTCAACACTGGTGCATTAGTAATTTAGTTGACTAGGTTTCCTTAGCAGCAACTGGTGTGGGTTTCTACAGGGGTAGATATTATTTGTCAATACATGAACATCTTGTGAGAAGGCTGTCCCTCCTGCCTCTGCTTGCAAAAGGGAAGCTGGGCTATTTGCCTATCTGTTGGCCCTGCCACAGGTGCTTGCCTGTCTTCGGGAGACCTTCCTTTCCCCTAAGTAAATACCTGTCTCTCAGTCTACCTTAGATAGTTGGATTTTGAAAGGATTACAGTAAATTTAGAGGCACCGCAGTTTTCCGTAAATGGACTAAATACTACAATGAAAAGAGGGATTATCAAAGTGGACATTTTTTAAAAGGAATATTCAACTATATATGGTTCATTAGAAACACTTTAAAGACATTACTGAGTTCAAAATAGAAGGGTTTCAGAAGATAAAGGATACAAATGCCAAGAACAAGAAAATGATTTGGCTATATTAAGGTAGACTTCAAAGTAAAGAAATAAAGAGGGACATTTTACAATGACAAAAGCATCAATCTATCAAGAAGATACAATTCAAAATGCTTATTTCCTCTCAGAACACAGCTTTAAGTGCATTAAGTAAAAGCTGACAGAATTCAGGAAGAGACAAATCAATAAACAAGGTTGAAGATTTTAATACTCCTCTCAGTGACTGATAGAACAAATCAAGGAAAAACCAACAACAAATATGTAGGACATTTGAAAACCACAGTCAATTAACTTGACCTGATTGACATTTATAGAAAACTACATCCACCAATCAAAAAATACACTGCTTTTCCTACTGCACAGAGATGTTCCCTAAGATAGATTATATGCCATGTGGTAACATATGTCTCAATGGATTTCAGAGGACTGAAATCACATGGAACATGTTCACTGGCAAAATGATACTAGAAGTATGACATTAAGATATCTAGCAGAAAAAAATAAGGAAAAACACCTCAAAAGAACCCGTTAGTCTAAGAAAAGTCAAAAGGAAAAATATAAATATGTTAAAAGAATAATTAAAATTTATCCTAAAACATTTGGGAGCTGTAGCTAAAGTTGAAAGGAAGAGATCTATAAAATCAATGATCTAAGCTTTTTACTTTAAGAAGTTAGAATAAGAAGAACAAATCAAATGTAGAGTGCCAAGACTAGAGGATGCTTTTATGGGGAAAATACTTTTTTTTTTTTTTTTTTTTTTGCGGTACGGGGGCCTCTCACTACTGTGGCCTCTCCCGCTGTGGAGCACAGGCTCCGGACGCGCAGGCTCAGCGGCCATGGCTCACGGGCCCAGCCGCTCTGCGGCATGCGGGATCCCCCCGGACCGGGGCACGAACCCGTGTCCCCTGCATCAGCAGGAGGACTCTCAACCACTGCGCCACTAGGGAAGCCCTGGGGAAAATACTTTAATTGCTACCTCAGACAGACTATTGTCTGTTCAAAACAGTAATAAAAATGTCTTGTGGCATATAAGACAAAACAAGAACTAAAATTCATAACAGTAATAACAAAGGGCAAGAATAGTTAAATAGAATTAAAGTTTTCTCAGGTCCTGACACAGTCAGGAAATTTGTACCAGTTATAATTTGCATTAGACTAAAATAAGCCTAGTGTGCAGGTAGTGATATTTAGGGTAAACTAACACATTCAATAGTGCACAATAGTATCTGTAGGTATAAAAAGCAAGTTAATAAAGAGGAAAATGGAATGTTAGAAATGGTACATATTCCAAAAGGATGTAAGAAAGAAGAGACAAAAGAACTTAAAACATGAGGGTCTCATAGAAAGCAAATAGTATAATGGCAGTTATGAATCCAGTTTATTGATAATCACATTAGATATAATTAGACTGATTTTTAAAAGTAAAAATCTAGAATTGTAGCAATAGATCGTTTTACAACCTCACCGTATATATTATTTAGAAGAATCCCCTAAAACAATAGGAAACGGAAAGACTAACAGTGAAAGTGTGAAGTTATACCATGTAAATCTCAACTTCTATTGTTATACTAATATCAAACAAAGCCAAGTTAAGTCCAGAGTTGTTACTAGAGATTAATGTGGACATTTCTTAGTGATAAAGGTATCAATTCTCAAGAAAGACATAACAATATTGCATCCAAAGATATCACATAACCTCAAAAATATAAAACAGTATAGTGATATTTGTTTCAAGATGACCTGTGTTAAAGCACCTAACAATGTATGAGAAAGTGGGTACTCAGTATCACTCACACCAAATCAGAAAATAAGAATTCAGAAGAACTAGGATATACCTACTATGCTGCAAACAGCTAGCTGTTAAGACTTCCATCTCTCAACTTCCTCAACCAAAAATTGAGTGATCGGTCCTCATACAGCGCTCACATTTTGTAATTGTAAAGAAGGAAAAGTAACAATGTTACGATGTAGTTTATAGAAAGAAACTTTTGATATCTAAAGAACAACTACCTCACAAACCCAACCTCACAAACACTGGAGCAATGAGGAGACATGGGATAAAACTTGGTGTTGATATTTCTATACACCCCCAACTTCTAGGTGTAGGAACAGTGAAAAGCTAGAATTTGTAGAGCCAAGTCACGTTGGCTCTTTTATGTATCATGGCCCTCCAATGTATTATTCCAACTCTTCAGCTGAAAACACTGAAGCTCAGAGAAATTGCCTTATTTCCCCAAGTTGGGTAGATACAGGGCTTCTGAATTCTCCATGCCTTAAGTAAATTGTCTCAAAGTTTAATCCACACTTCTGAAGCACTTAATGAATCAATTAACTGGTTAGAATGATTCCTAATTTTGTTTCACAGAGAAAGAGGATTTTAGAGTCTGAAAGTGCATCGTATAATGTGTCTACCCAATCTCACTTTATAGATGTTGACATTGATGGACTGGCTTAACATTGTTGCTAATAAATATCTGTTGACTGCATAAATGAAGTAAAATTGAATAACACTGCACAGAGAGTTCAAAATTTGCCACCAATTAGCTATGTGATTTCTGACTTCAATTTCTCTACTTATAATTAGTTCAAATTTACTAGCTTCAAATACTAGTTTCCAATGCCTGGGATGTTATAAATCGAAGTGACTTGCCCATGGTTGCATATCCACCTGGAGATAAGAGCTGGCACTGGAACCTTCTACTGAAATGAGTTTTCTTATGAAACAATTCTCTTTTAGACCAACTGCATTTTTAAATTGCAGACTCTGTGCTTAAGGGATTCATTTTGTACTACTGGCTACTATTGATTTGTCAAATCAGTTTCAATAACGAGAGCCTGCAGTGCCATCTTTAGATGGAATGCTGCATATAGTACTCTAACTGGCCCATAATGAATAACAGAAGGCTGTATTTACTCTACACTTACTATCTGCCAGGCAATACTGTAAGTGCTTCACATTAACGCACTGAATGCACATCAGTGAGGTAGGTCCTATTAGTACCTCCATTAAAGACTGAAAAACACATATGCGTAAACATGCACACACACACACACACACACACACACTCAGTAACTTGTCCAAGTTATCTAATTTATACAGTAGTTCCCCCTTATCCACGGGACTTCCAAGATCCCTAATGGACGCCTGTGGAGAGTACCAAACCCTCTATAGACTGTGTTTTTTCCTATATATACATACTTATGACAGAGCTTAATTTATAAATGAGGCATAGTAAGAGATTAACAACAATAACTAATAATAAAATGGAACAATTGTAACAATATACTGTAATAAAAGTTATGTGAGTGTGGTCTCCCTCCCTCTTTCTCTCAAAATATCTTATTGTACGGTACTCATCCTTCTTCTTGTGATGATGTGAAATGATAAAGTGCCTAGGCAATGAGATGGAGTGAGGTGAATGACTGCATATTGCGAAGTAACGTTAGGCTACTACTGACCTTCTGATAAGATGTCAGAAGAAGGATTATCTGTTTTAGATGATCCTGGGTCATCAAGCCATGACCATGTAGATGGCTGGATGGCAGGAACAATTATGTCCATCACTGGGGATCCCAGGCAGGACAGAGTGGGAGGGTGTGAGATTTCATCACCCTACTCAGTACGCAGCAAAATTTTAAAGTTATGAATTGTTTATTTCTGGAAACTTCCATTTAATATTTTCGAACCACGGTTGACCACAGGTAACTAAAACACTGGAAAGCAAAACCACAGATAAGAGGGGAGGGACTGCTGTATAGCTAGTAAATGGCAAGGTGAGAATTCCTCTTCTCCTACATTTAGTGGTTTGTTTTAGATCAGGTTAAAAGTATAGCTGCTTTCCTCAGCCGGAAAGAAAATACAGTTCATATTAGGAAAGTTTTAAACATACAGGATTTTACGTACATTGAACAGCTAAAAAACTACCATCCTACATATGTCAGACTGAAGGGAGTCCTAAATGCAGGGTTTAGATCGGTAATAGCAACTGAGAGTTTAAAATATTTCTGCTGTACTTGTAATTGCAAATAGATGCAGGGAAGAAACAAATATGGATTCACATCAAACTATTTTTTCTTCTCCCCATCCCCAAAATAGAGAAAACATTGTTCAAGAATGAGAAGAAATGAAGCTTTTAGTTTTGATGAAATCAAATGTAATGCATTGTTTTAACCAGCCACTAAAGCAGTGATTCTTTCCTCTACTGCACCTGACATTCTTTTCAAACTATCATCAAATGCTGACATGCCATCATTTGACAGAGATTGCTTGTCAAAAACGAAATATATTCTTAGTGTCTTTCACTAATAACAGTCCTCACAGCTGTGAGAACAAGGAACAACACCCCACCCCTGTCCTCCTTTGTTATCTGTCCTTTTCTGAAATGTCAACTTGCAGAAATCTTTAACATATAGAGGATGATTTATCTAACCATAAACACGACTGAATTCATAAACTGGCCCTGCGCCCTGAAAGGGCAGTAAGTTAAGAATGAGACATGGAGTACACGGTGCTGGTACAAGTCTGTTTACATTTTCAAAAGCCCACTAGCTAGCCAGTTTTTAGTTTGCAATATTTTCATTTGCAGAGGACTTTGCACAGTTCACTTTGAAACAAACCATTAAATCATATGGGGTTTATTGCATAAATAATGAATGAAGAGAGAAAAATGGGTCACTTAATTTTCTTTAAAAAGGAATGGACTCTGGATTAATCTTAGAAAGTTCTTTGGGGAGCAAAATTCATTATTTTGCCATGTAATGTTCAGAGTCTTTCTATTTATGATTTTACAAAGAACCCACAGTGCAATTTTATAACCTGCATGCATCTGCGTGCATTTATATTTAAATGTAATTAAATAAATTTAACAAAATCAACAACATACACTATAAGAACATGGAACATTTTTTTAACATCTTTATTAGAGTACAATTGCTTTACATTGTTGTGTTAGTTTCTGAGGTATAACAAAGTGAATCAGCTATACGTATACATATATCCCCATATCCCTTCCCTCTTGTGTCTCCCTCCCACCCTCCCTGTCCCACATCTCTAGGTGGTCACAAAGCACTGAGCTGATCTCCCTGTGTTATGCAGCTGCTTCCCACTAGCAATCTATTTTACATTTGGGAGTGTATATATGTCCATGCCACTCTCTCACTGCATCCCAGCTTACCCTTCCCCGTCTCTCTGTCCAAAAGTCCATTCTCTATGTCTGTGTCTTTATTCCTGTCCTGCCCCTAGGTTCTTGAGAACCATTTGTTTTTTGAAGATTCCATATATATGTGTTAGCATATGGTATTTGTTTTTCTCTTTCTGACTTACTTCACTCTGTATGACAGACGCTAGGTCCATCCACCTCACCACAAATAACTCAATTTCGTTTCTTTTTATGGCTGAGTAATATTCTATTGTATATATATGCCACATCTTCTTTATCCATTCATCTGTCGATGGACACTTAGGTTGCTTCAATGTCCTGGCTATTGTAAACAGTGCTGTAATGAACATTGTGGTACATGACACTTTTTGAATTATGGTTTTCTCAGGGTATATGCCCAGTAGTGGGATTGTTGGGTCATATGGCAGTTCTATTGTTGGTTTTTTAAGGAACCTCCATACTGTTCTCCATAGTGGCTGTATCAATTTACATTTCCACCAACAGTGCAAGAGGGTTCCCTTTTCTCCACACCCACTCCAGCATTTATTGTTTGTAGATTTTTTGATGATATCCATTCTGACCAGTGTGAGGTGATAACTCATTGTAGTTTTGATTTGCAATTCTCTAATGATCAGTGTTGTAGAGCATCCTTTAATGTGTTTGTTGGCAATCTGTATATCTTCTTTGAAGAAATGTCTACTTAGGTTTTCTGCCCATTTTTGGAATGGGTTGTTTGTTTTTTGATATTGAGCTGCTTGTATATTTTAGAGATTAATCCTTTGTCGGTTGTTTCGGTGGCCAATATTTTCTCCCATTTTAAGGGTTGTCTTTTAGTCTTGTTTATGGTTTCCTTTGCTGTGGAAAAGCTTTTAAGTTTCATTAGGTCCCATTGGTTGATTTTTGTTTTTATTTCCATTACTCTAGGAGGTGGGTCAAAAAGGATCTTGCTGTGATTTATGTCATAGAGTATTCTGCCTATGTTTTCCTCTAAGAGTTTTATAGTCTCTGGCCTATTTTCAGGTCTTTCATCCATTTTGAGTTTATTTTTGTGTATAGTGTTAGGGAATGTTCTAATGTCATTCTTTTACATGCAGCTGTCCAGTTTTCCCAGCACCACTTACTGAAGAGGCTGTCTTTTCTCCATTGTATATTCTTGATTGCTTTATCAAAGATAAGGTAAACATATGTGTGCGGGCTTATTTCTGGGCTTTCTATCCTGTTCCATTGATCTATATTTCTGTTTCTGTGACAGTTCCATACTGTCTTGATTACTGTAGCTTTGTGGTATAGTCTGAAGTTAGGGAGTCTGATTCCTCCAGTTCCCTTTTTCTTTCTCAAGATTGCTTTGGCTATTCGGGGTCTCTTGTGTTTCCATACAAATTGTGAAATTTTTTGTTCTAGTTCTGTGAAAAATGCCAGTGGTAGTTTGATAGGGATTGCAATAAATCTGTAGATTGCTTTCGGTAGTATAGTCATTTTCACAATCTTGATTCTTCCAAACCAAGAATATGGTACATCTCTCCATCTGTTTGTATCATCTTTAATTTCTTTCATCAGTGTCTTATAATTTTCTGCATACAGGCCTTTTGTCTCCTTAGGTAGGTTTATTCCGAGGTATTTTATTCTTTTTGTTGCAGTGGTAAATGGGAGTGCTTCCTTAATTTCACTTTCAGAGTATTCATCATTAGTATAGGGGAATGCAAGTGATTTCTGTGCGTTAATTTTGTATCCTGCTACTTTACCAAATTCATTGATTAGCTCTAGTAGTTTTCTGGTAGTGTCTTAAGGATTCTCTATGTATAGTATCATGTCATCTGCAAACAGTGACAGTTTTACTTCTTCTTTTCCAGTTTGGATCCCTTTTCTTTCTTTTCCATCTCTGACTGCTGTGGCTAAAACTTCCAAAACTATGTTGAATAATAGTGGTGAGAGTGGGCAACCTTGTCTTCTTCCTGATCTTAGTGGAAATGGTTTCAGTTTTTCAACATTGAAAATGATGTTGGTTGTGGGTTTGTCATATATGGCCCTTATTATGTTGAGGTAAGTTCCCTCTATCCCTCCTTTCTGGAGAGTTTTTATCATGAATGGTGTTGAATTTTGTCCAAAGCTTTTTCTGCATCTATTGAGATTATCAGATTGCTTTATCCTTCAGTTTGTTAATATGGTATATCACATTGATTGATTTGCGTATATTGCAGAATTCTTGCGTCCCTGGGATAAACTGCACTTCATCATGGTGTATGATAATGTGCTGCTGGATTCTGTTTGCTAGTATTTGGTTGAGGATTTTCACATCTGTGTTCATCAGTGATATTGGCCTGTAGTTTTCTTTTTTTGTGACACCTTTTCCTGGTTTTGGTATCGGGGTGATGGTGGCCTCGTAGGATGAGTTTTGGAGTGTTCCTCTCTGCTATATTTTGTAAGAGTTTGAGAAGGATAGGTGTTAGCTCTTCTCTAAATGTTTGATAGAATTCACCTGTGAATCTATCTGGTCCTGGGCTTTTGTTTGTTGAAAGATTTTTAATCACAGTTTCAATTTCATTGCTTGTAACTGGTCTGTTTATATTTTCTATTTCTTCCTGGTTCAGTCTCGAAAGTTGTGCTTTTCTAAGAATTTGTGCATTTCTTCCAGGTTGTCCATTTTATTGGCATATAGTTGCTTGGAGTAATTTCTCACGATTCTTTGTATTTCTGCAGTGTCAGTTGTTACTTCTCCTTTTTCATTTCTAATTCTGTTGATTTGCATCTTCTCCCTAGTTTTCTTGATGAGTCTGGCTAACGGTTTATCAATTTTGTTTATCTTCTCAAAGAACCACCTTTTAGTTGTATTGATCTTTGTTATTGTTTCCTTCATTTCTTTTTCATTTATTTCTGATCTGATCTTTACGATTTCTTTCCCTCTGCTAACTGTGGATTTTTTTTGTTTTTCTTTCTCTAATTGCTTTAGGTGTAAGGTTAGGTTATCTGAGATATTTCCTGTTCCTTGAAGTAGGATTGTATTGCTATAAACTTCCTTCTTAGAACTGCTTTTGCTGCATCCCATAGGTTTTGGGGTGTCATGTTTTCACTGTAATTTGTTTCTGGGTATTTTTTGATTGCTTCAGTGATCTCTTGGTTATTTATTAGCATATTGTTTACCCTGCATGTGTCTGTATATTTTACAATTTTTTTCCTGTAATTGATATCTAGCCTCAGAGTGTTGTGGTCAGAAAAGATACTTATTACAATTTCAATTTTCTTAAATTTACCAAGGCTTGATTTGTGACCCAAGATATGATCTATCCTGGAGAATGTTCCATCAGCACTTGAGAAGAAAGTGTATTCTGTAGTTTTTGGATGGAATGTCCTATAAATATCAATTAAGCCCATCTTGTTTAATGTGTCATTTAAAGCTTGTGTTTCCTTATTTATTTTCATTTTGGATGATCTGTCCATTGATGAAAGTGGGATGTTAAAGTCCCCTACTATTATTGTGTTACTGTCGATTACCCCTTTCATGGCCATTAGCATTTGCCTTATGTATTGAGGTGCTCCTATGTTGAGTGCATAAATATTTACAATTATTATATCTTCTTCTTGGATTGATCCCTTGATTCTTATGTAGTATCCTTCTTTGTCTCTTTTAATAATCTTTATTTTAAATGTATTTTGTCTGATAGGAGAATTGCTACTCCAGCTTTCTTTTGATGTCCATTTGCATGGAATATCTTTTTCCATCCCCTCACTTTCAGTCTGTATGTGTCCCTAGGTCTAAAGTGGGTCTCTTGTAGACAGCATATATATGGGTCTTCTTTTTGTATCCATTCAGCCAGTCTATGTCTTTTCATTGGAGCATTTAATCCATTTATATTTACTGTCATTATCAATATGTATGCTCCTATTATCATTTTTAAAATTGTTTTGGGTTTGTTATAGTAGGTCTTTTCCTCCTCTTGTGTTTCCTGCCTAGAGAAGTTCCTTTAGCATTTGTTGTAAAGCTGGTTTGGTGGTGATGAATTCTCTTAACTTTTACTTATCTGTAAAGCTTTTAATTTCTCCGTCAAATCTGAATGAGATCCTTGCTGGGTAGAGTGATCTTCATTGTAGGTTTTCCCCTTTCATCACTTTAAATGTGTCCTGCCACTCCCTTCTGGCTTGCAGAGTTTCTGCTGAAAGATCAGCTCTTAACCTTACGGGGATTCCCTTGTGTGTTGTTTCTTGCTTTCCCCTTGCTGCTTTTAATATTTTTTCTTTGTATTTAATTTTTGATAGTTTGATTGTGTCTTGGCGTGTTTCTCCTTGGATTTATCCTGTATGGGACTCTGTGCTTCCTGGACTTGATTAACTATTTCCTTTCCCATATTAGGGAAGTTTTCAACTGTAATCTCTTCAAATATTTTCTCAGTCCCTTTATTTTCCTCTTCTTCTTCGGGCACCCCTATAATTCGAATGTTGGTGTGTTTAATGTTGTCCCAGAGGTCTCTGAACTGTCCTCAATTCTTTTCATTCTTTTTTCTTTATTCTACTCTACAATAGTTATTTTCACTATGTTATCTTCCAGGTCACTTATCTGTTCTTCTGCTTCAGTTATTCTGCTACTGATTCCTTCTAGAGAATTTTAAATTTCATTTATTGTGTTATCATTGTTTGTTTGCTCTGTAGTTCTTCTAGGTCCTTGTTAAACGTATCTTGTATTTTCTACATTCTGTT
Source organism: Leucopleurus acutus (assembly GCF_964270905.1). Classification (NCBI taxonomy): domain Eukaryota; kingdom Metazoa; phylum Chordata; class Mammalia; order Artiodactyla; family Delphinidae; genus Leucopleurus; species Leucopleurus acutus. Next base: position 13,805,626 of record NC_139143.1, read on the forward strand.
TCCAAGATTTTGAATCATCCTTCTATCATTACTCTGAATTCTTTTTCAGGTAGACTGCCTATTTCCTCTTCACTTGTTTGGTCTGGAGGGTTTTTACCTTACTGCTTCATCTGCTGTGTATTTCTCTGTCTTCTCATTTTGCTTAACTTACTGTGTTTGGGGTCTCCTTTTCACAGGCTGCAAGTTCATAGTCCCTGTTATTTTTGGTGAGTGCCCCAGTGGGTAATTTTGGTTCAGTGGGTTGTGTAGGCTTCCTGGTGGAGGGGACTGGTGCACTTTTTCTGGTGGATGAGGCTGGATCTTGTCTTTCTGGTAGGCAGGACCATGTCTGGAGGTGTGCAGTGGGGTGTCTGAGAACTTATTATGATTTTAGGCAGCCTCTTTGCTAATGGGTGGGGTTGTTTTCCTGTCTTGCTAGTTGTTTAACATGGGGTGTTCAGCACTGGAGCTTGCTGGTCGTTGAGTGTAGGTGTGTCTTAGCATTGAGACGGAGCTCTCTGGGAGAGCTCCCACCGATTGACATTACATGGGGACGGCAGGTCTCTGGTGGTCCAATGTCCTGAACTTGACTCTCCCACCTCAGAGTCTCAGGCCTGAGACCCGGCTGGAGCAGCCATACCCTGTCAGCCACATGGCTCAGAAGAAAAAGGAGAAAAAGCAGAAAGAAAAATAAAATAAAATAAAGTTGTTAATATAAAAAATTAAGAAAATATATTATTAAAATAAAAAATTTTAAAAGTAATAAAAAAGAGAGGAGAGTAAACAGTACAGTAAACAACTCCACTAAGGATAGCAAGCACTAAAAACTAAACTAAGATAAACATATAGGTCGAAACTAGTCAGTCGTATACAGCAAATTCCAAATCTACAGCTGCTCACAAAGTCCACTGCCTCAATTTTGGGTTGATTTATTGTCTATTCACGTATTCCACAGATGCAGGGTACATCAAGTTGACTGTGGAGATTTAATCCACTGCTCCTGAGGCTGCTGGGAGAGATTTCCCTTTCTCATCTTTGTTCACACAGCTCCTGGGGTTCAGCTTTGGATTTGGCTCCCCCTCTGCATGTAGGTCACCCTTTGGTGTCTGTTCTTTTCCCAGACAGGATGGGGTTAAAGGAGTAGCTGATTAGGGGGCTCTGGCTCACTCAGGCCAGGGGGGAGGAGGGGTATGGAATGAGGGGCGAGCCTGTGGCGGTAGAGGCCAGCTTGACATTGCAACATCCTGAGGCATTCCATGTGTTCTTCCATGGAAGTTGTCCCTGGATCATGGGACCCTGGCAGTAGCGCAGTAGCACAGGCTCTCGGGAGGGGAGGTGTGGATAGTGACCTGTGCTCGCACACAGGCTTCTTGGTGGCTGCAGCAGCAGCATTAGCATTTCATGCTCGTCTCTGGTGTCCACGCTGATAGCTGTGGCTAGTGCCCATCTCTGAAGCTCATGTAGGTGGTGCTTTGAATCTCCTCTCCTCATGCACCCCAAAACAATGGTCTCTTGCCTCTTCGGCAGCTCTAGACTTTTTCCCCGGACTCCCTCCCGGCTAGCCGTGGCACACTAGCCCCCTTCAGGCTGTGTTCATGCAGCCAACCCCAGTCCTCTCCCTGCGCTCCGACTGAAGCCCGAGCCTCAGCTCCCAGCCCTGCCTGCCCCGGCGGGGGAGCAGACAAGCCTCTCAAGCTGGTGAGTGCTGGTCGGCACCGATCCTCTGTGTGGGAATCTCTCCACTTTGCCCTCCGCACCCGGTTGCTGTGCTCTCCTCCATGGCTCTGAAGCTTCCCCCGCCCAACCCCCATCTCTGCCAGTGAAAGGGCCTTCCTAGTGTGTGGAAACTTTTCCTCCTTCACAGCTCCCTCACAGAGGTGCAGGTCCTGTCCCTATTCTTTTGTCTCTGTTTTTCTTTTGCCCTTCCCAGGTACGTGGGGGAGTTTCTTGCCTTTTGGGAGGTCTAAGGTCTTCTGCCAGCATTCAGTAGGTGTTCTGTAGGAGTTGTTCCACATGTAGATGTATTTTTGATGTATTTGTGGGGAGGAAGGTGATCTCCATGTCTTACTCTTCTGCCATCTTGAAGGTCCTTTGAACATGGGACTTTTAAAGACACAATTTTACCAAACAAATGTATTAGAAGATAATCACTTTATATTACATTTAACTGTTGAAGTTTTAATCTCTGAAATACTCTACTTTTTAAGTGCTGTGTAATGGGATATCAGTGTAATTAGTTAAAAATTATGTTTAAATGTGACAAACACCCACAGATCTATATACACAGGGGTTCAAATAAAAATTATTCATATTTTTGAATCAGGAAGTAAGCCAAATCAATTGAATAATAATGGTTTCCATGTAGTAAAAGGAAACATAGTTATCAAAATGATGGTATAAATCTTTATTTATTGAATTGTCAATTTTTATGACATATCACAGAAGATTTAAATCAAATATATGAATTTATTTGGTATGTGGATGTACAGATATATGGTATAGATACAGATCTTCAAGTAGAGACTTATATTCACAGTCTTACCACTTTTTACCTCCCGTACTAGTTATTACTATATATTTGTGTGTGTGTGTGTGTGTGTGTGTGTGTGTGTATATATATATATATACACATACATATACTTATATATAGTGAGTGCGTGTGCGTGTGTGTGTGTGTGTGTGTGTGTGTGTGTGTCTGCATGCATGTATATATAGAGAGATTTCAAAGAAGTGTCTTCCATGATTGGGGACGGGCTAAGCAAATCTGAAATCTGTAGTACAGGGTATCTAGAAAGGAAGGTGACAAGCAGGCTGGAATTCATGTGTATGACCAAAGCTGCTGTCCAGGAGCAGAATTTTTTCTTCATCTACAAGGAAAATTCAGCCTTACTTTTAATGCTTTCCAACTGATTAAGTCAGGGCCATCCAGATTATCCAGGAGAACTTCCCTTACTTAAAGTCAACTAATTAGGGACTTTAATTACATCTAAAATCCCTTCACAGGAGCGCCTAGACTAATTATCAATTAGATAACTGAGAACTGTAACTGAGTCTAACTGACTCCTCAAAAAGGTCATCACATCTCTCAAGCACTATCATCACTTGCTTGGGTCATTATAATAATCTCCTAACTGGGCTACTTGTTCCTGCTCTTAGCCTTGTTTAGTCTCTTCTTAACACAGAAGCCATAGCAATCCTTTTTTTTTCAAGACAGATTATGACACTTCTCTGTGCAAAATTCTCCAATGTCTCCCCATTTTGCTCAGAGTGAAATTGAAAGACTTCACTATTACATACAATGTCCTCATTGTTTTGACTTCCGATTACGCCTCTGACCATACGCCTTAGCTCTAATTACCCCATTCCCACCCATGCCCGTTCACTCTGCTGTAGCCACACTGGCTTCCCATTATTTTGTGAAAATATCAGGTACGTTCCCACCTAAAGTCATTTGCAATTGCTCCTAACACTGTAAAGAATGCTCTTTCCCCAGGTGAACAGGTATTAAATCATTTCTTTACAGGTTCATCAGTAGACTTGTCACAGCTGAGAAAATAATCAGTCAAAATAGAGTAATATAAATTATTCAAATTTAGAAAACAAAGAAAGAAAAGTGTGGGGGGAGAAACAGTATGGAGCAATGAAGAATGTGGAAAATAAACTGTCTAGCATGAGGAACAAGAGAAAACAAATGGGACAGAGAAAACATTGAAAGAGATAATGACAAATAAATTTCTTAACACATCATATTCAAATTGCCAAAAAAAAAAAGATAAACAGGAAAAGCTTGAAGGTAGCAAGAGAATAAGGACATATTACATAGGGAGGAACAAAGATAAAAATTACAGCAAACTCCCTATCTGAAAATGTACAAACTCAATGACTTTCAAGAAATCTTTAAAGTATTGCAAGAAAAAAAGGTCAATTCATAATTCTATGTTCACTGAAAATATCTTTCAAAAAATCATGTGTAAATGGAATGTGTATATAAAAACAAAACAAATAATACATTAAAAGAGATTCTTTTTTAAAATTGTCAAAGAAGTTTGTTAAATAAAATCTACTACCATCTATTTATCTAATAAGCTTTGCCCAATCTCTGTTATCTGCTCCTTATGAGTTTCCTTTCCTTCACTTTAATTAACAGTGTGGATAGAAAAAACCCAGGCACTTGGGCTTCCCTGGTGGCACAGTGGTTAAGAATTCACCTGCTAATGCAGGAGACACAAGTTCGAGCCCCGATCTGGGAAGATCCCACATGCCACGGAGCAGGTAAGCCTGTGCACCACAACTACTGAGCCTGCTCTTTGGAGCCCGCGAGCCACAACTACTGAGCCCATGTGCCGCAACTACTGAAGCCCACGCAGCTAGAACCCATGCTCCACAACAAGAGAAGCCACCGCAATGAGAAGCCCATGCACCACAATGAAGAGTAGCCTCTGCTCACCGCAAACAGAGAAAGCCTGGGTGCAGCAACGAAGATCCAACACAACAAAAAATAAAATAAATTAATTAAAAAAAAATAGGCACTTGACTTAACCAGGAATCTGGGTCACTAAATATTTTTGTAAAGCAAGAAAACTGGGGGGGTGAAAACCTTGTCACTACTCACTCCACTGGCTAAACTTGCAAAATATGCAAATCTAGTTTCAATTAGCCATTTTGATGAAGGAAATAGAGTGTTTTGATAACTTTCTCTTTAAGGCGAATCTGGACAATAATTGTCATTTGTAAACAACATATTAATAGTAGGTGAAATATTTTAACTAGGTCCTTCTTTCAGTAATTTTTGCAATTGTGAATAGAATCCTTTATTTCATGACCATATTATAATAAGTAATCTTACCACTATCATTTTAAAATAAATTTAAAGAAAAAAATTCCACACATAATTCTCCTTCACATAATGCTCCTTTTCCTTCCCTTTTTTTTTTTTCTGTTTAAAAACAACAAATAGCAGAAGCCCCTTCTTCATTCCTTCAGGGGATTGAAGAAGCTCCATCTGTTTCATAGCCAGGAGTAGAGAGTCACATCAGAGTGCAGTAATTATTTCATTAAAATGTAAGTTATACCTCTCTTTTTTCAATTAAGGGCTGCCTTTGGCATGAAATAGAACAGGATTGGGCTATCCTGGAGCAAGGTATTAAAGTATCAGCAAGCACACCTTGCTGCCTGCCACTGTCTACCAAAAGAAATTCTTGAGGCAGAAGGAATATACCAGGATAAATCACTGTGCATACATAAGGAAATTTAAAACTCTGGAAATGGTAGAAATAAAGGGAAATATAAAGTACATTCTTTAGCTGTTTTAAAAGATAATGACTGTCTAAAGCAAATATAGTAGCAGTGTATTCCAGAATACATTTGTGATAATGATAGCAAAAAGGATGAGAAGGAAGATTTGAAGCATATTGTAAAGATTTTACACTACACATAAAGTCAAATATTATTATTTGAAGATAGACTATGATTAATCAAAGATGTATATTTTAGACCTTAGAGCAACCATAAAAGTAATACTAAAATGAATAAAAATAATACTAAGTATAAATAAAATATTTTTAGTGTACTAAAAATAACACTAAAATGAATAATAAAAAAATAAGTAAGATGTCATTAGTAGAGATAAACAGAATTATTTAAAATACTCAACTAATTAGAAATCAGGTAACAATAAAAGGAACAAAGAAAAAATGAAACAAAGAGTAAAGAAGTAGGAAGATGGTAAATTCTAATCTAACCATACTGATATTACAATAAATGTAAATGGTCTAAACACAGCAGTTGATAAATGTCAGCCACTCAGAATGGATTAATCAGGACATAGGTATATGCTGTCTATAGAAAACTTCTTCAACTATAAAGACATAGATAAGTTGAAAGCAAAAGAATAAAAAAAATACGATGCAAACACTATGCAAAAGAATGCTGGGGTAGCTATATTAATATAAAACTAGATATCATTACATGAAATATTATCAGACTTAAAATGAGTCATTATACAATGATAAAGATGTCTATTTACCAAGACATAAAAATCCTGAATTTGAATACATCTGGAAATGGAGCTGAAAAATGCATGAAGTAAAACTTGATACAGCTAAAAGGATTCATCAGCAAAATTAGAAAACAGTTTGAACCAAATAAAAATAAAAACAAAACACAAAAATCTTGGTATAAAGCTAAAGAAGTGCTTACAGGGACACCTATAGCATTAAAGTCTTATATCGGAAAATTTAAAGATTTCAAATAATCAATGATTTTTTTACTATCTTAAGAAACTAGAAAAAGACAAAAAATTAAACCCAAAATTAAATAAGAAGGAAAGCAATGATAAAAACAAATTGTCAAGAGTTTAGCTAAACTACTTCATAGTATTGCTGCCTTGGCATACATTTTTTTTGGCCAAGCCACATGCAGTGACCTTAGACTGTCACTAGCCCCCTCATGCAAGTTCATGGCCTAGCCAGCAGCCTGCCTAGTCATAGCACATATGTATTCCTGATATGACTTTCCCAGTAGCTCTTGTGATCAACAATCTTCCCTTCCTCCCAGCTCCTTCCCCTTATGTGTCCCATAAATAAGACACCTGTGTGACTTACCTATTTTTTTGGTTTGAATTGTCCTATCCAGGCTTAGCCAGGGAACACAAAAAGCACTCACCCACAGACTCTAATAAAGGAGTGTGAACCAGGTCCTGCTTCTTTCTGCCTGCAGTCTGCCTTGACCGCCCTGAGTGGCCATTTGAGGTGTGCTGGATACTCCCTCCAGGACCCGTGAGTAGAAAAATTTACTCTTTAAATTCCTTGTGTGGTCTATTGTTGAACTCTGGGTCACCATCTAGCACCCTATACTCTGTTATGGGGTATATAGCATTTAGAAATAAATTGATGCTTTTGTCATTATAAAATATCACTCTTTATTTCTTTACTTTGAAGTCTATCTTAATTTAGCTACATCAAGTGTCAGTTTGACAAATTAATACCATAAATGTAACAGTTAATGAAATGGAAAACAGAAAAAATAGAGTGTACCAATGTCATCAACAGCTGATCCTTTGAAAAGTTTAAATAAAGTTTATAAAACTTTAATCAAACTGACCAAGTAGATAAAGAGAGAGGGAGAAAAAGGAAGAGAAGAGAAATTACCAATATTAGAAATTAAAGAGGAGATGCCACTACTACAGATCACTACAGATTCTATGATCATTAAATTCACAATAAGAAAAAATTCAGAATTATTTATGCCTATAAATTTGACAACTTAACATAAAATGAGCCAAAGGACACAAACTATCAAAGCCCATGAAAGAAGAAACCAATAATTAGAATTACCATGTTTATTAATGAAAATGAATTTATAGGTAAAGTCCTTTCTGCAAAGAAAAGTCCAGTACATGACAATTTCGCTAGCAAATTCTGCATAAACTCTTCCAGAAAATAGAAGATGAAGGAATACTTCACAACTAATTTTATGATGCCATCATTTCTGTGATTCCAAAATCAGATAAACACATTATAAGAAAACTATATACCAATATCCATCATAAAAAGAAAAATGCAGAAATTTTCAACAAAACACTATCAAATTCATTCCAGCAAGATAGATGATAGATAGATAATAGATAGATGATAGATATAGATGATAGATAGATAGAGGGCAGTTAATATATCAGGTCCAAGCGTGGTTTATGCAGGAGTGAAAGTTTGACAGCATTGAAGTATCAGTGCTAAAGAAGAGCATGCATGTGACCATCTAAATAGATCAAAAAAGACATTTGGCTAAATTTAATATCCTTTATAATAAAATACTCCCAGCAAACTAAGAATATAAGAAAAATTCTCAACTTGATAAAAGGCATTTACAAAAACTTATAACTATCATTACACTCAAAGGTGAGTGACTGAATGCTTTCTTCCTAAGACTGGAACAAGGAAAGGTCTGCTTTCACCTTTCCTTCACCATTGATGGTGCTGATGCCCTAGATTGGGTGATAAGACATAAAAAGAAACAAAAATATAAAATTAGAAGGGAAGAAATGCAACTATTCCTATACTCAGATGGCATGTTGGTTGTATCTTAGAAGAATCTACAAATTGCTATTGTATCTAACATGAGTTTAGCAATGTCACAGAACATACAAAGGGTTGGTGGGAAAAATTCAGTACCATTTAAAATAGCACCAAAAGAATCCATGAAATATTTAGGTATAAATTTAACAAAATATGTTAAAGTTCCATAGGCTAAAGATTATAAAACACTAGTGAAAGAAATAAAAGGAATCTGAAATAAATTAAAATAGATACTATATTCATGGACCAGTAGACTCCATGTTGTAAAGATTCAATGCAGTCCTAATTTTTTTGTAGAAATGGACAAGTACATTCCAAAATGTATATAGAAAGTCAAAGTATCTAGAACACCACAAACAATTTTGAAAAAGAATAACAAAGTTGAAGGATCCATACTACTTGTTAAGTAATTATCATAAAGCTAAACTAATAAAGACAATATCATATTGGAAAAATTATAGGCATAAAGATCAATGAGGTGATATAGAGTCCAGAAATAGTTCTATAAATATATGTTCAATTGATTTTCTACAAAGGTACAAAGCAGTTTAATGAAGAAAGTATAGCCTTTTCAATACGTGGTACTGGAATATTTGAAGTCCAATACACACACACACACACACACACACAAAATCTTGGTCCATATACTACAACTTATAAATATAATTCAAAATGGATTTTATACCTGACTTTCACATCTAAAACTATAAAATTCCTAGAAGCATTCTTGGGAAAAATATTTTGTGACCTTCGGATAGGTGAACTTTTTTAAACTTATGACATAAAACATAATCCATAATAGAAAAACTTGGTAAATTGGACTTTATAAAAATGAAACACATCTGTCCTTTGAAAGACATTGTTTCAACAATAAAAAGACAAATCACATACTGGAAGAAAATATCAATAGTTGTGAAACACATGTCTGATAAAGGCCAAACTATTAGGAAGGAAAACAGATCAGTAATCTCAAGGGGGCTCGGGTTGGTTCTGGAGATGCTTGACAGCAAAGATGCACTGGAGAAATTTGGGGGAAAATAGAAATATTCTATATCTTGATAATGGTGGTGATTTGAAACTGTACATATTTGTCAAATATTACATAATTGATCACTAAAATGACTGAATTTTACAGTATGTAAATTTATTTTTATTTATTTATTTATTTGGTTTCTTTGTGGTTTTTTTGCAGTACGCGGGCCTCTCACTGTTGTGGCCTCTCCCGTTGCGGAGCACAGGCTCCGGAAGCGCAGGCTCAGCGGCCACGGCTCACGGGCCCAGCCGCTCTGCAGCATGTGGGATCTTCCCGGACTGGGGCACGAACCCGTGTCCCCTGCATCGGCAGGCGGACTCTCAACCACTGTGCCACCAGGGAAGCCCTCTTTTTATTTTTTTAATAAACTTATTTATTTACTTTTGGCTGCGTTGGGTCTTCACTGCTGAGCATGGGCTTTCTCTAGTTGCAGTGTGCGGGGGTTACTCTTCGTTGCAGTGCGTAGGCTTTTCATTGCAGTGGCTTCTCTTGTTGTGGAGCATGGGCTCTAGGCACGCAGGCTTCAGTAGTTGTGACTTGCGGGCTCTAGAGCGCAGGTTCAGTAGTTGTGGCGCACGGGCTTAGTTGCTCCGCGGCATGTAGGATCTTCCCATACCACGGCTCAAACCCTTGTCTCCTGCATTGGCAGGCGGATTCTTAACCATTGCGCCACCAGGGAAGCCCTGTAAATTTATTTTAAAAGTTTTTCCTTGTCAATGTATTAGGAGATTGTTTATTTTCTTTTTTCATTTTTACATAGATGACTAGGTATTTGAATTTGAACAGATCTTAACGTGTTACCAGAAAAAAAAATCATGAAACTCAGTTCTAAAGTTCCTGTTTTGACCATCTCAAGAAAAATCATGAGAAAATATGTACAGATACTCTACTGCATGCCAGATGCACATCTTATCAAAAACCTGAGACAATCTTGTTAGGTCTTATTTCCATTTTAGAGTAAAGAAAGCTAAGGCTCACAAAAGTCAAACAGGTTTTTAGTAGTGAGTTAACATCCCTGTTCTTGTAAAATTAAGCAAATAATACTTACCTCTCAGGGCTTCACTGAGTATTATTCATTTAATAAAGTTTTCTTTAAAAAAATCATTATTGAGCACTTTCTACGTGGCTGGCACAGGTCCAATAACAGGAATAAAGAAGTGAATGACAGAAGTAAGGGCTCCTGATCATGGAGTTTACATTCTAATGGGAGAGACAGACTATATTCAAATAAATGAATAATTTTAACAAATAAATATATCAACACATGTCAAATAATATGCAGCAAATTGTGATAGAGAGGAGCAGATTTGCTACTTTCTATTCAGTAACTGGGGAAGTCTTTTAGGAAGCTACATTTAACAAAGATGCAAAACCAGAAGAAGTAGCTGAGTTTTTTGACTTGCACAACCATGTGGAGAGTGATGCCACTTATGAAGACAGAGAAAATTTTGAGAGAAATAAGTTTGGGGCAGAACTGAAAGACTGGTCTTGGCTTACTATGGGCCAGACAGTTTGATCACTGATTTATAAGTAATCTCATCTAATGGAAGCATCTCTCTCTGATCCCAAAGCCCATGACCAAATGAAACTGAGGTCTAAACTCACACCAAATCTGAGGGGTAACCTTAGTGAATGTCCCACGAAGCACTAACAGTACAGCTAAAGAGTATTATGATTCACATTATTAAAATTAACACATTCAACTCTTCAGGAACTATGTTCCACATATGCCTACCAGCAAGATAGTCTGCGTGTAGGATCACCTACCAAAAATTGTCTCAGCCTGGTTTAGATTTCCTGATATATTAGTCAGCTTGGGCTGCTGTAACAAAATTCCATACACCAGGGGGCTTGAACAACAGAAGTTACTTTTTTCATAGTTCTAGAGGTTAGAAGTTTAAGATCAAACTTTCAGGTTACGGTGAGGGCACTCTTCTTGGCTTGCAATTTTCTTGCTAGGTCCTCACATGGCCCTTTCTTGGTATGTAAACATGAAGAGAGAGAGTGAGCTCTCTGATATTTCTTCTTATAAGGACACTAATCTTATTGTTCTAGAGCCCCATCCTATGACTTTATTGAACCCTAATTAACACCTAAAGTCCTCATATTCAATGTAGTCATATTGGGGTTTAGGTCTTTAACACATGAATTTTGAGGGGAGACAATTCAGTCCAAAGCACCTGACTTGTTACATTTTTTATTCTTTTGCTTGAAAAGTCATAATATTCTTGCCCCAATAACTTTAAATTTAAATAACATCTATCAGTTATTTAAAATGCACTGATTTTTTTTTATCTGCATTGCTTTCAAAAATTATAATTTTCAGTATACATTCAATTGGAAAACAGTTTATGACAGCTAATTTACACAGTGGTACACTGAAATTTTAAATATATGTAAAATATTTCAGTATTCTGACTTCCATATGTTACATAGGGAAAAAAAGGTGTTCTTATTCAGAAAAGTTATCTTTTCTGAATAGTACAAAAGTAAAAGACTTGAATTTTTGCAAGCATATGTCATCATTTTCTTCTCTTATATTGATCTCACCTAATTGTTAGCATTAATATCTAAAGTTAGAGGCTACGTAATTAGTTAGCCAAAACAAAACAAAAATCTCCTTGTATCTAATTTTTTAAAAATAATTTAAATAGATATGGCATTTCATACAATATAAATATTTAAGGTTGATTTCAATTTTTCTCTCCCACAAAGAACTGTCATCTTGTGAGGAAAAAAACAGACAATTAGCTAAGAAATAAAAATAAGATACTAGATTTCACTTTTTAAACTTAGGTATAGTTTTCTTTCTTTTTTGTTGCATCCTTCATAAACCTATCTATGATGGTTAATTTTATATTTCAACTTGACCGGTCCATTGGGTGCCCAGATATTTGGTCCTACATTCTTCTGGATGTTTCCATGAGGATGTATTCAGATGAAATAAACTAAGTAAAGCAGATGGCTCTGCATGTTCTGATTGGGTCTCATCCAATGAGTTGAGGCCTGAATAGAACAAAAAGCTGACCCTTCACTACCCAACAGAAATTTCTCCTGCCAGGTGGCCTTTGAACTGAGATATTGACTCTCCCTGGTTCTACAGCAGCTTCCAGCCTTTGAACTCGGCTCTGCAGATTTTGGACTTGCCAGCCTCTATAAGTGTGTGAGCTAATTTCTTATAACAAATCAATCAATCAATCAATTAATCAATCAATCCTCTTGGTTCTGTTTCTCTGGAGAAACATGTCATCCCACATCCCCTTCTTTTTTTCCTTAAGGATTACAATTCCTATATTTCCATATAATGCATATTAGAGTACCACCTGGATTTCCCATTTTCAGGTTAAAAATTTATCATACAAGAGAAATTAAAATTGATTAGGGACTTATTAAAATATCAGCATTAAAATGATGATTATACAGTCTCCTATAGATGTCAAAGTTTAGGAAGTGAAATGAATAATTTAAGCAAAAATTCATGTCACACTGAGTAATACTGGAGTCAATCAACTTTTGTTCTCACAGTCTCTATTTCTATACCTGTAATCTTGCAAATTGTTTTTTTTTTCTTTAGCTATTTTAATGAATGCTGGCATAAAGATTTTCATTTTAATACAAATTTAATAAGGAATCCATTTTATTTAATGGCCAGTAAAATAGCATTAGTCCATAACTAAAAAGTTTATACTTCCAAACTGTGATGGCTCTAAGTTATGTAAATTAGTTGATAAAATATTAACATCAAACTACTACTAACTTATATCACTTGCATTACTACATGGGTCTCTTAACTTTTTGCAGTGTATTCAGTCTTGCTCCATTACACCTAGTTTGGCGAGATATTGAATATGTTGTAATATGAGAATATGAATATGAACAAAGCGAACTTTTCAAAACACTAGTGTGACTACATCAATCCCTTGTCACTGACTTCTGTTTTCCAGGATACATTAGGCACTCTTCACACAGCCTCAGTTGGCTTGTTTCCTCACTTTCATTTTCCTGTTCTCTCATGCTGAAGTTCTATGTGTTTTCTCACTAGAATGTTTCCCAAGTTCCTCGATTTTCCACATTTCTATCCCTTCCACTTCCTTTCTTCAAAATGATTCCACCTTCAGACCTTCCCTCAATTTCCCTTTTCTAGGCAGCTTTTCAATCCCCCTAAGTCATGCCCCCATAGCATGATATTCCTCACCTAGTACAATTTTATATTATTTATTTTTATATATTATTTATTTTTTGTTAATTTTATTTGATTCCTCTCTCTCTTTCTCACTGGATTATAAATGCTTTGAGGGCATCAACATGCTTTGGTTGTTATTTTTTAGCTTGTTTTGCCATGGATTCCCAGAGCCCACACAATGTTTGGCACATACTAAATGCTTAAGAAACAATTGTTGAAGTAGTAAATAAATAAATCAGTGCTTTATGATCCATTCAAACACCCTAGTTTGTCTTAGAAGTATCAACAATTCTAGAGAGAAAAAGCATGTATAATAAAGGTGTTATGTGAAAAAAAACAGCAACATTCTTTTTAAGCACTGAACTTAAATCTTTGTTTTAACTTATTTGTAAAATGAAACAGCATTTTAATTTTCAGTAGATCCTTCTCATTACTGTGTTGAGTAATTTTTGTGCTAAGTAAACTTTTTTTATTAGACTCGCTCTCATAATTTTGCCTAGCTCCTGTCTTTTCCTTTTCTCCTTTTACTCATGAATATAATCAAACAATCTAAAGAGAAATGCTGAGTAGAAGGAAAAAATGCACTGAATAAACTGTGGAAAAAAGCCTAACTTTAAAAGAAATCATAGATATCCACAGGATGTAAAAATTAATTTTTCACTAAAAGTTCATAACCTATAGGTAGTAAAACTATAGATCTGAAAAAGATAGCTATTAGAGCAATATTTTTCAAAGTCACTCTGTTACAAGTTTGAGGTAACTATTTGATTGTGGCTGAGAGTGTGTTAAATGATATAAGGTTTTCATTTTGCAATATGGGTATAAAGTAATTTACTTGAATTTAAAAATAAAGGACATATGAGCATGCTTAATTGGAAAAATACTTTTATGCATTCTTTCCCCCTGCTCTTTTCCATTTGCTGTCAATTAAAAATTGCATTGGCTAATAACTCATGCACATTTGCCAGTTACTTTACGTACAACAGAGGATTTTGGAGTGTGAAGATAAAAGAGAAAACCATACTGTAGCAGTCAGAATGTGGAGAAACCAAAGTGGGATTTTCCGGTGGAGAATTTTGGAAATCGATGGGATCCACACTGTAGGAAAGCAGCAGGCTCCTTTTAGCAGATGCCCCCTTTCTGCCTATTGCTGGAACGTGACACGTGTGTTTATGCAGGTGAGCCTGCTTCATCAGTTGGCTCCCATTCAATTCAGAATGTGATCTATCTCATGGGCAACGTCACAACAGATTTCATTTGGTTCCAAGTGGTATAGGCTTCTTCTGTATCACAGAAACGTCCTGCACCTCCACCTACAGGTTAATGTAATATTTGTGTCAGCCTTGACTTCTTCCTTTTGTTTCTGATTTATGGGTTTTTTTTGTTTTGAATCAGCCATGGTAAGTGTTGGCATCTCCTCAGCTGCCTCTTCACAGAACTGTGGTGACCAGAGCTTGAGAAGAATTCAGGTACATTGCTATTTACTGAACTTGCTCACAAACATGTGCCCTTACTAGTTCTCAGAATTGGCTGCATATCATTTTAACTTCCTGGAGATTAAAAAAATTGTAATATCTTGGTTTTATCACTAGAGATTCCCATTTATTTTGCCCAGGGTGTGACCTGGAGATGAGGATCTAAAACTCTCTAGGTGACTCTAATTTGGACGTTTTTGAGTTAGAAATAAAAAAGATTGATATTTGATATTTAGTTATTGAAGCTAACATTGTTATCAATGTGCTGCTAAAGACGTATAACTTTCAAAAACGGGATATTGGAGTTTGTGATATTAATCATCTTTAATTAAGGAATTTTATAGGTAATGGGAAATGTTTCTAATGCTGTTATAAAAATATAGGACTGAGAGTTCACTGCCTGGGGAGCAGCAATAAAACAATGTCTTAATTTGTAGATGGCAAACAATCTGGAGAATTCATTCAGTGAGTACTGGTGCTAACATACAAACAACTGTAAATATTTTATGGGAAAATGGGCAGATTATTTCACCCAACAATAGCTACCCTTCATGTTACTTATGAGAATTGTTTGACATACCTTTTTTTGTCTGATTTATGCCTGTGCATTTTTGTAAATTTCTTTTACACAGGAGAAGACAAAGGCATTATAATTTCATAGTTCCTTCCAAAAGGAAGTGTTAAATTTGCACTTACATAGGACCAAAGGGTTTAATCAGTACAAGAATGAATGTTGTAAAGTATGCTAAACATTTTATATAATTGAAGAATGGAAATATTTCTTACAAGTAGAATGCCCTTGACTATTAATGTCTGCACAGAAACTCTATCAGCATAACATTAGTAAGACTGACTTGGATGGGTCTTTCAGCTTACAGAAATAGACACAGTGAAAAAACAATTTTTTTAATTTATATATAAGACAAATTATGGATTTTTCTAATTATTTAAGGTATAAGTAACCTATGAATAAATTTTAATTTCTGATCATTATATTCACTAGTGAGTGAAAAGGTAGCCATTTATAATTTTCAGTATAGTCTTAAACTGTGACAAAAGTACAAGAAGATATGTAAACCATGTTGCTTCATATTTTAGTAGATTCAGCAATGCTGTAAATACTCTAGTTGAATCTGTGTCCTCATGGTAAATCTATTTATCTTTACATAGTATTTGCCCCTTAAATTTTTCGCAGACCTTTTAAACAGATTTTTTTCTCTATCTATTTTGTCCTTGGTTAAATAATTGAAAATCATTGTAGACATTTGTTATCTAGTAACAGTCCCTTGTGTATTTATCAGAAGCTTCATTGAGTGTCTCTTCAATTTTTTATTAAAAAATATTAAGCTTTAATGGAAAGGACAGTTATTAGAGGTAGCCAAAAGTGGACTAAAGCCTGTAAATAATATTGCATAATTGTCCCAGGCAAATCCTTAAGCCTCTCTGATTTTAATTCTCTCAGCTGTAAACAAGGGATAAGTCTACCTACAATTTCATTTTCAGAGACTTTTCAGTGCTATTCTGGTCCCGCTGGACTCCCAGCCGGATTTCCGCTGATGTCTCTGGTAGGGTGGAGTATACTTTCCGAGGGCTTAGGGCCTGGTGTGGTGGAAATGCCAGCCCCACAGAGAGGTGAGCGGTTCTTTGCCTCCTCCCCAAACCCCAAAAGAAGGGATTCCTTTGGTTTCCCTGAGTGATGGAAGGTCCTTCCCTGAGCCACCAAGTGCGTCGAGGCGGGGTGTGCGAGTCGCTGGGATCACAGAACAGTATTTCCCAGGTCTGATCTCTAGCTACACAGCTCCAATGGCCTTCCCTCCAGAGAAGGGATTTGCCTACCTGGGCCACCTGGAGGACAGCGGAGAAGCCTGGCCTGCTTGCACGCAGAGTTGGAGGCAGGGATGTAGCCCCCTACAGGGTCTGCAACTGGGCCGCCCCTGTAGGCTAAGCGGCCCCTGCAGGAGCTGGTTAGGGCATGGTGATGGGCTCCCCAGCCCTGTCTTCCTTGGCTTCCCTGTTGCTAGTGGTACCATCCTTACCTGTAACCACCTGGTGAGAGATGGAATGCTCATGTATTTTTTTCTTTTGTTCCTGTTTTGTTTTGTTGTGCTTTATTTTTTGTGAGCTTCTTTAATGTCATCTTCCAAATTTCCTATTGGATTTTGAAAATTCTACTATTCTATTTATTTATTTAGTGGTTTCTTTTTCAATTAATTTTTATTGGAGTAGAGTTGCATTATAATGTTGTGTTACTTTCTGCTGTACAGCAAAGTGAATCAGCTATACATGTACATATGATCTACTATTTTATTTTTAATTTAGGTAAATTCCTTCTTGTTCTTTAAAACTCCTTTGAAACAAGCATTACGTTACTTTTTTTGTGGCAGTTTCAACTTTATCTTCAAGATGTTAAAAGTTTACTTGACAGTTTCTTCTTTTCTCTTAGCATGGAGACTTCTGATTTCCATTTTTCTGTTTGCTTATTTTGTTTTTGGCTTTTCATATTTCAGGCTTTCCTCAAATCTCTGGGGACCTTGGTTCACCATTCACATTTGCTACTAAGGAACTAAAATGGTAATAAGAAGTTCTGTGCACCCTGCACTGTATTGCTAATGGGTTTCTCTGGAAGGAATTGGGCCTTTTTTTTTTTTCTTTTTTTTTTTAAGTCTTACAGAATCTCATGAAGGATGAAATCCTAATGGTACAAGTTAGTATGATTCTCAAGATTTCTGAGAAAACTTTGGTTTCATTGTACAGAAAAGAATATAGCTGAGGGAAAGTCAGAGGGTGATGGGGGGAAATGGTTTTTGTTCTGAGTACACAGTACCTTACAATCATATTATATAGCACTTGTTTCAAAGAGTTATGAGGTATATTCATCCAGATGAGATGGTCTCTGCCTATGTGCTACAATGATGGAGTTCAGAGAGAGATGTATGCGCTTCTTGGAGTTCTGAGATGAACCTCACTCACTCAGACATTATTACTGGACTCTGTACATTTTGTGAGGCATTTGGAAGATGATTGCAGCTCTCTGCCATGTATCCTGAAGGACCAACTTTCTTCTGGATCCTCTCATCAATAAACCTTTTGATTTACCGTGAAGCTCAGGTTTGTTCTTTTTGTTAATCTTTAACTTTCTCTTTGTTATTTATTAATATACTAATCACATAAACTATATTTGTAGAGCTACTCAGTTCCTCTGCAAAGGGACTTCTCTAGGCTCCTTCCAAGAGTCTATAAGCCTGCCTGCCATTGTTCTGGGAACCAACGGTGAGGGGCTGGAGAAAATTCATTTTTAAGTGTGCAAACTTCAGTCTCCTCATTCTGTTTTTATTATGACACCTATCCCAGCTTCAGTTAGTCCTAGTTTCCACTCATTCAGATCATCTTTCATTCAAGTTGCTAAGGACCAGTTTCTTGTTTTCTGCTGAGTTGGCAGAGGATTAATTATGTAGTCTGCTAACCAAGAGATATCTGGGCACAGTAATACTCCTTATACAGACTTCCAATCAGTCCTCCTGTTGACCAACCTAGAGGGACTCTTGTGTCTCCAGATCCTAAGACTTATTTAGGTTCTATGACACGAACCACCTTGGCTTTAAAACATTTTTTCTCTAATCTGCTAAATCTGCTACCATCATATATCTAATTTCCAGCTACCCAAATTCTGTTGGCATGTCTGTTGTGGTTCTTCTTCTATTTTCATTATATTTTTTGGGGGGGGGGGTGGCTTATACTTTTTAAATTAGTTTACTGCCATTTTATGGGAATTTCATTAGGCAATAGAGATAAATATATGTGTTCAGTCTGTTATGTTTAGAAAGAAGTATATATTCATTTTCTGTATGAATTTGGACATCAATTCAATAAATATGATCTGGTACTATATATTTTCTAAGGTTTCTTACTGTGTTAACATTATATACATTGCATATAAATAGATGACTATGCTCCACATAAGTCTCATAGAAGTTTCAAAGTTAACTAGACACAGGGTAAGGAGAATGGAATACAAATGCTGTTGTAATGGTGAAACATTTCATGGAAATATTCCAGGAAAACTTCCCTCAAAGTAATCAACACGAAAAGTCTACAATATGATATAGTCCAAACAACTGGTTCCTTAGGTTCCTTGCTATACATAACAACATACACAGATCACTTTTCATCTGTTGCCAATCAAATAGAAAAACCTTTACCCAATGGTGGCAAAGATAGCAGAAAGACCTTCTTCTATACATTTACAATGAAATCAATTCTAGTTTAAGGTATTATGAACTGACAAATTTAAAAAAAATTTCTAAGAATTAGAAATTTGTAAGAATGCTCATAATTGATTTTTTTGGTTTTCCATAAGATTTGTTTATTCCCAATGTCAATCTAGCTGTGCTGTTAAGTACTAAGAAAGCATATGAATTGAGATTGTCAGATTTTGTCAGTTTTAATGTAGTTGCTGTTAAGCATATGTGACGGTAATGAGTAACTTCATTTCTTATCCTTACGGACATTATGTGAATCCTATCAGATACAGTCACAGAATTCAGAAGAGAAGATTTAATGCTGCAGCTACCTCTACACCTAATATTTATAGTACCTGAGTAGTTATTCCATGTTTTAGGCAGGATAATCATCAAAAATATGCCTAGGATGGTAAAATTGGATCACTGGCAAGAAGAATTTCATCAACACCATATTTTATAAATAACTGAAGTGAAATAAAGTCACATGAAACTTTTTTCCAGATCTTATACATAAGAGAAACAAGGGCATTTTTAGTTCCAAACGTAATCCAAGGTTTTCAAACTTAATTTATAATTTGGACTCTGCCCACTTACCCAAAAAAAAAGCATATTTATTATTCTTTGATCGCAAATGAGAAACGTAGAGATTGATCAACTTATGTGATAAAGGGACATGGATCAGTTCACACAGCCAAACTGCAAGAAGCACAAAGCTGACTGAAAACAGATTTGAAAGTTACAGAACTCATTCTCTCTCGCTGCCTCTCTCTACAGGCCTTCTTTATTCCCTTCAGTAAATAGACCACGGTTTTCTCTAGGTGGAGGAGGGTGAAGTTTAAGTCACTTACAAAATGACATCCTCCCAGATTCGGAACAGTGAGGTTTAAAGCTCTGAACTCCAGCTTGAGCTCAAAAGTCCTGGGAATGAACCTTCACTGGAGTTAGAGGTCATGAGTACTGTTACATCTCCCCCTCCACCACCACCAATTTCATCTTTCCCCCCACCCAATTCATATGTTGAAGCCCTAACCCTCAGTACCTTAGAATGGGACTGTCTTTGCAGACAGGGCCTTTAAAGAAGAGATTAAGTTAAAATGAGGCTGTTAGGTTGGGCCCTAATCTAATATGACTGGTATCCTTACAAGAAGAGGAAACTTGGAAGCACAGAGAGACACCAGGGGTGCACAGTACAGAGGAAAGAACCTGTAAGGACACAGTGAGAAGGTGGCCACCTGCAAGCCAAGGAAAGAAGCCTCAGATGAAACAAAACCTGCTGACACTTTAATCTTGGACTTCCATCCTCCAGATCTATGAGAAAATACATTTTTTTTTTCTTTTTGTGGCACACAGGCCTCTCACCATTGTGGCCTCTCCCGTTGCGGAGCACAGGCTCTGGACGCGCAGGCTCAGTGGCCATGGCTCACGGGCCCAGCCGCTCCGCGGCATGTGGGATCTTCCCGGACCGGGGCACTAACCCGTGTCCCCTGCATCGGCAGGCGGACTCTCAACCACTGTGCAACCAGGGAAGCCCTTTTTCCCTTTTTTTATTTCCTTTTTTCTTTCATTTTCCTCCACCTTTCCCCTTGGTAATTTATCTTTTGGTCTATGAATTTATATGTATTTAAAAATATACTTTATCTAGTATTTTTGGTGTTTTATATAGAGTATGTTTATCAGGACATGCAGTCTACAATAATTATTTTAACTGAAGTTTGGGATCATATTTTAAGCTTATTTTTGCATATTATAAAATATAAAATCATACACATTTATTGAATTTTATATCAATTTCCTTTTCTCCTAAAAGCCTATGGTACTTACTAAAGGCAAATGTTTTAGTCCCTAATTACATGGCTAGAAGGCACAATTGAAATTGTATAAATATATTATTTGTTAAATGTCAAGAAAATTTCCCTTACCACTCATACCTAAGGTGACACTGAACCTTAAAGAATATATGACATGTATGTTATACCTGCTCTTTTCCCTTCGTTCCTTCTGCAAACCCTTTACCCCTTCATCATCTCTCTTCTTGATTGCTCCAAGAGGCTGCTTTATCACCTCCCCAACTAGGGGCCACTTTCACATGGTTGCCAGACTTAGCCTCCTCTGGATATGTCAGTTACCTACATCACAGACCTTTGTGGAGTCCGTTGCACACCAAATACAAATGCCTTCACTACGTCATCTGGCCATCACCATCTCTCTAGTTTTAACTCTCCACCCTCTTCATCATGAACCATGTGGTCTGGTTAGAATGAACTTAATGCTCCTATGCTCGGCTTTGAGGGAGGAGCTCATGTTGTATGCATACAGGCAGACCTCGGACATATTGCAGATTTGGTTCCAGACCACTTCAATAAAAAGCAAATATCACAAAAAGTGTGGCTCACATGAATTTTTGGTTTCCCAAGTGCATATAAAAGTTATGTTTACACTATTCTGTAGTTTATTAAATGTGCAATAGCATTATGTCTAAAAATTGTACATATCAATTTAAAAATACTTTCTTGATTAAAAAATGTTAACCATCAGGCTTCCCTGGTGGCGCAGTGGTTGGGAGTCCGCCTGCCGTTGCAGGGGACACGGGTTCGCGCCCCAGTCCGGGAAGATCCCACATGCCGCGGAGCGGCTGGGCCCGTGAGCCATGGCCGCTGAGCCTGCGCGTCCAGAGCCTGTGCTCCGCAACGGGAGAGGCCAAAACAGTGAGAGGCCCACATACTGCAAAAAAAAAAAAAAAAAAAAAAAAAGGGATTCCTATTACTCTCTCCTTCCAGTGTCCATGGTGTCCAGCAAAACTTTATTTTCACACTTGTTCCCTTTGGCGAGTAGCAAGAGTACTCTCTTTAGACAAAAGTAAAATCAGTTTCTGTTTAAGAGTAGCAAGAAAATAAACAGGGGCACACCAGACAATCAAGCAGGAAAATATATCCTAGGTTTTCTTCACCAAATAAGATGCGAGAGTACATGTGTGTACCTGATGGGGGGAAAATGTGTAAGCAAAATTTAATATAAATTAATTGGTGAATTTTGTAGGTTATGAAGTGTCACATTAGAATAAGTTCATTTTAATCCTAGCATACATGTCCATAAAAACAATTTGCTTCAAATTCTGAGTATTTAAGAATCAAGGACTAATCAGTTTGTCAAGACATGTTGCTTAGATTGGGCAGGGACCTGGGGCAAATTTGAGAGTAGCTGATGAATATTTTACCAGAGTGGAGGGTAGAGGAAAGAAGTATAAAGAAGAACCCAGGTGCCCCCTATAAAGCCAGTTCAAGGACCTGAAGCTTGGGTATCCAACTGTCTCATTGTTCAAAGAGCCTCATTCAGCAGCTGTCACACACCCAAACCTCCCTAGAGAGGTGAGTGGCCCCCAACTTTCTTCTCTGTGTTAAAAGGTCAGTGAGGGGGACTTCCCTGGCAGTCCAGTGGTTAAGACTCTGTGCTTCCACTGCAGGGGGCACGGGTTCGATCCCTGGTTAGGGAACTAAGATACTACATGCCACGCAGTGTGGCCAAAAAATGGAAGAAAAAAATAGTCAGTGAAGTTAACCCACGAGCTGGTTAGATATCAAAAAAAAAAAGAGGAACATTTGGCATAAATTTAATTTTAGAACATTATAAAGGAGGCTAACTTTTCTTAAGCAAATGCTTAAATTAATACCGAATGCATTGTAACTGTATCTAAAGATCTGTACTACACAGGATACATAATTCTTCATATTTAAATATTAATATACTGTAGATAACTCTAAGCCTTACGCTAAAGCCGAATAAAACCCCAAAGGTTTTGTCTTAAATCAAAAAGTTGCAGTAAATTATTTCAGTTTTGATGCCTTTTTCAAGCATATTTCAAAAAGGGAGCCCATTTTCCTCTACATTTCTATAGCAGTAGATTTTAAATGGTGCAGAATATGGGAAATATCCAAATGGAAATTCAGCAATCTTTTTGTGTAAAATATGAATTAGAAAAGCAACATTTCACAGCATTCGTTTCAGCATTTAATTCAAGTGGAATAACCAGAAAGGCCCCACTGTCTTCAAGGGGAGATGACCTGAAAGGGTTGGGCAAAAGGGCAATGAGACTTAGGGAGAAAGAGAAAAGTGATTACATTAATTTTAATGGCATAATAGCAGCTTTCAATAAGCTTTATGACAGCAGAAAAGATTTTTTTTTCCTTTGCATTTTTTTGTTTTTGCACTTTAGGACACGTGCAGTGTCCTAAACTGCATTTTGCCAGAAATCTAATACATATAATTTATTGTATCCCATATTCTCAAAGTTCAAAAAAGAAAGTCTGAGGGCTTAAAATATAATAGACTCTAGAGTCATTGCGAAAACTCAACTGGAGTCCTGAAGATTTCCTTTTAATTTAATTTAATTTATTTATTTATTTTTGTAGTATGCGGGCCTCTCACTGTCGTGGACTCTCCCGTTGCGGAGCACAGGCTCCGGACGCGCAGGCTCAGCGGCCATGGCTCACGGGTCCAGCTGCTCCGTGGCATGTGGGATCTTCCCGGACCGGGGCACGAACCCGTGTCCCCTGCATCGGCAGGCAGACTCTCAACCACTGCGCCACCAGGGAAGCCCTCCTTTTAATTTTAAAATGCACTTAACAGAAAAGCTGTAAAATGATATCAGAACACTGTTTTCCACATTCTTTCCATAAGAAATAAAACGAATTTCCTGAGAGTCTGAAAGTGTAAGCAGAGGGCTTGAAGCTAAAATAGAAGACACGCTGTTTTAAAGAAAGACCTCATGTCTATTTGGAACATTTGCTAGACTAAGAGGTCAGCAACCACATTTGCCTTAGGCAGACTTACCTCTCAGTCTAGATGTTAACTACACCCTATTGTTTCGTGGTCCTTTTTATACCCTACGGTCAGAATGATACTGTCCAGGTCTCTCTGCTATTGGCCAATTCCTTGGACACTACAAAATGTAGTTTTCTTTAGGAACTTTTTTCTGCACACCATAATGTGGTCTTGATAACCATAGAAGTGATTTCAATGAAGTCTTTAAGAAAATAGGGAGAAATCTAAGAATCTTATCCAGATGGTTATTGAATGAAGATGATCTAGAGCTTTTAGTTTTCCTTAAGATCAGGATAAGCCATCAATATAAAGCAATTGCTGAAAGGTATTGAAATAAGACAGTCAAAAGAAAGTATTGTCCAGTTGAGAAGAAATATTTTATTCAATATGAACAGGACAATGAAAAATGATAGGACCTTCAAAGGGGAAGAACTAAAATGGTGAAAAGTCTGAAGCCGTATTATATGAGAACTCCACTAGAAACCCAAAAGTGCCTTATCTTAAAAAGAAAGGACTTGGGAGGAAGGGGAGGAGGAGAATGATCAGTGGTTTTAGATACATGACCAACTTTCATTCAGGAAAAGGATTAGAATTCTGGTCAGCTTCTGATGGCAGAGCCAGGACAAAGCGGTGAAAATTATGGGGAGTTAGCTGGTTGCCCATGACTGAGAAGGACTATGTGACAATCAAGGTTGTTTTGCAGTAGAAGGGTTTGTTTCAAAACATAACGGTCTCGGGCTTCCCTGGTGGCGCAGTGGTTGAGAGTCCGCCTGCCGATGCAGGGGACACGGGTTCGTGCCCTGGTCCGGGAAGATCCCACATGCCGCGGAGCGGCTGGGCCCGTGAGCCATGGCCGCTGGGCCCGCGCGTCCGAGCCTGTGCTCCGCAACGGGAGAGGCCACAACGGTGAGAGGTCCGCGTACCTCAAAAAAATAATAATAATAATGGTCTCTCTAATCACTGGAAATGTTCAAGGAGAAGCTAGATGTTCTAGAGGAGTGAAATTATTCTAATAATGATAGCACAGGTGATACTGAACTTACCTTCTGTCTCTATCACATAGATATTATTATCTTTTAGACCTATTGAAAGAAGAACCTGTCATCCAGTTTTACCCTATAAAAATGTGTCTAGTTATATATAATACATGCCTCATTTGTCACAGAGTATACCAAATATATATTAAATATTTAATTCAACAAATATTTATCCAACAGCTATATGTTCCAGGTAGTTTGCTAGATGGTAGGGCTAAAATAAAAAAAAAACAAGATAAACAATGTCCTTGGCCTTATGGAGATTCTCTTCTGCTAGTGGTAATCTCCAATATGATAAGTACTAAACAAAAGTAGAGTATTTGTTGTAACTGAAGCACAAAATAAGTGCAAAAAATGCAGAACATTTGTAGAGGTGGAGGTGGGAAGTATTTTTGCTGAAGATACAAAATTCATATTGACTGCTGCAGGCTAAATGGTACTCATCCAATGAAAAAGATTGAAGGGTTGGAGGAGGGGGACAGAGCAAACCTGTTCCAGGCAAAGGGAACAGCATTTGTGAAGCCCCAAAGATGAAAAGGGAGTGAAAGCGAGACAAGAACACCCCAGGTTTGATGAACTAAAAGGAATTCAGAATCTATATTACAAAGCACTAGCTAAACTCTAAGCTCCCTGGCATCAACAACTTTCTTTTTAACCATGGAATCACAGTGTCCATCACACGAGCTGTTAACTAAAAGAGTTGTTGTATAAACATGATTTTGTATGTTATCTCAGTAAGGAGTTGGTGTGAAGAGATGTTAAACTCTTACAAAGTTAAGCAGAGGGCCTAGTAAGAAATGTTAAAATTTTTGATTGATCCTAAGAGAAATTAGGGATCCAGGAAATGGTTTTAACCATATAGCCAGTCAAGGGCTATTGCTTTTGTAAAAGACCTAGATATGGCACAGAGACAAAGCCTATGTGACATTATGATCAACTATAATACATCAACCCCGACTTCCGCAAAGTACTTTTATATCAATCATACCTTATCACAAGTCTTCTTAGTAAAAACATTCCCGGTATCAGACTCACAATATGTGGGTCATTTATCTGTAATTCATAGAATTGGCTTTATTACTTCTATTTAAAAAAATACAAACTCAGCCTTTTATTTTTAGTTAGATATTTACAAATATTTAACGGTTAATTTTTAAAAATTAATTAATTAATTTATTTTTGGCTGTGTTGGGACTTTGTTGCTGTGCGCGGGCTTTCTCTAGTTGTGGCAAGCAGGGGCTACTCTTCATTGCAGTACGCAGGCTTCTCACTGCGGTGGCTTCTCTTATTGTGGAGCATGGGCTCTAGGAGCACAGGCTTCAATAGTTGCGGCACATGGGCTCAGTAACTGTGGCTCGCGGGCTCTAGTGTGCAGGCTCAGTAGTTGTGGCACACGGGCTTAGCTGCTCTGTGGCATGTGGGATCTTCCCGGAGCGGGGCTCGAACCCATGTCCCCTGCATCGGAAGGTGGATTCTTAACCACTGCACTACCAGGGAAGTCCTGTTAATTTTTGAATGTTAAAAAATATAATATGCGGCTTCCCTGGTGGCGCAGTGGTTGAGAGTCCGCCTGCCGATGCAGGGGACGTGGGTTCGTGCCCCAGTCCGAGAAGATCCCACATGCCACGGAGCAGCTGGGCCCGTGAGCCATGGCCACTGAGCCTGCGCTTCCGGAGCCTGTGCTCCACAACGGGAGAGGCCACAACAGTGAGAGGCCCACATACCGCAAAAAAAAAAAAAAATATATATATATATATATATATATATATATATATATATATATATATACACATAAATATAATATGGCTATTTTAGGGAAATTTATTTTTAATTATTAAATAACTCAAACACAACTATTTCAGATATATTTTTAAAAAACTGAGGTTCAGTTAAGGAAAACAAGTGAAGACAGACCTAATTGCACATACTTAATAGTATGGAGATGAGTAAGTAACTAAAGGACATGGGGGTAACATTTCATGCACAGAAAGACATCATTTCCTAAATTATACCTTAGTGACCTGGAAGAGTTAATTTACCTAACATGGATGAGCAGTTTCCTCACAAGGAGTAGTTTTCTCTTTTCAGACCCATGATATTATTTGAATAAAAGAACGAGCTAAAGAAATGGACAGAAGTAATCCGTCTTTTGTATATTGATTATAATTAATATGAATCTCAGTGGTTGCTACTGCTGAAGACAGATTTATTCCTACTAAAATGGTGGAGTCCTTGTTTTCAGAGTTAACTTCTTATTTTCTTTTTTACGTCTCTATTAGTCTTTCACAAAGTACCCGATTAATCTTCAGTGTCAAATTAGCAAGCCCATCAAACATCTGTCTCATCAAATGCAGGCACTGGCAATTCTAGAATAAAGTGATGCTTAACCAAATTCATTCCTGAATCAGAATCATTGTTCATGTCAATTCAGTTTAATCCAGCAAGCTCTATAGTTCATCGATAGACTTATCATTTATACTTCACCCACTTCTAAGAAATAATTTGTTCACAGTACAAAACATACCCACTACTGCAACATTCCCTTTCATCTCCCAGTAAAACTAGAGCTGAAGAAAGCGTCTCAGTGTAGTGAGGACCAGCTAGTGGTGACACGCTAGAGGACTAATAGTCCAACATCCTGAGAGGTGACGAAACGAATTCTTCAATGAGAGCACAAGAAAATTTAAAAGTCTACAACGCCATAAGCAAGTATTGACAGGGCACAATAGGATATGGATGAACTATAAAAGAGGAAGAGTTAAATTTATATCATGAGATGATTACTTGGCATTTAAATGTGAAATAATAATTGTCTTCCAAGTTTTAAGTGATGTTTCTCATATGAAATAGATATTACATATCCAGCCTGATGATTTTCGTTTATTTATACAGATTTAGAACACTAAGATCCAAGGTTGGGTTCAAAGGCCACCTCCATGCTTAGGTAATAATCTTCTTTGCTAAGACCTGTTTTTCCTTCTGCCAACTTCAGTTATCATTCTGGAAATCTTAGTTCTCTTAAGTCTTGCTTAATTTACATTTCTGGCCATAATGGGGTGTTATGGGCTGAATTACATCCCCCCCATTCCTATGTTGATGTCCTAACCCCCAGTATCTCAGAATGTGGTTCTATTTGGAGTAGAATCTTCAAAGAGGGAATTCAGCTACAGTGAGGTCATTAGGGTGGGCCCTTATTCAAGGACTGGTGTCCTTTTAAGAAGAGGAGATCAGGACACAGATAGACACAGAGGGAAGACCATATGAAGATACAGGAAGAAGCCCACCACCTATAAGCCAAAGAGGGAGGCCCTCAGAAGAAATCAACCCCTTGATCTTGGACTTCTAGACTGCAGAACTGTGAGGAAATAAATTTCTGCTGTTCAAGCCTCCCAGCCTGTGGTACTTTGTTTATGGCAAAAAAAAAAAAAAAAAAAAAAAAAAAACAACCCCTAAAACTAGAAAATTAATCCATAGAGGAAATGGGAAATTCTGTAAGAAGTTATAATATAGTCAAAAGAACTCATAATCCTAAGAGTTACTGGTGCATAGAAAAATACCACACTATAGGGGAAATGATGTGCTGCAGACAGATTTCTCTAAGTTTGGAGTTTTCTGCTTTAATCGTCTAAGACAGGCATGAAATTCAGTGATATTCAATATCTTTAGCCGTCTGGCTGTATAGGGTTCATTGTAGCAACTACTTGTGACATAGAATGTTACATTTTGAACTTAATCCTATTTTTTTAAAGAGATACAAGATCAAGAATGTGCAGGTCTGAGCTGAGAGGTGATAATCATAAAGCAATTAAACTCTTTAGGTTCATGTGATTCCTAAGTCAATGCAACGTATCATTGATTAATTTTATTATAAACAAACAGGCACCATAAAAGTAGGGAGAACAGTTAAACTGTTAATTAGCTAAATGAGCCCTAATAAAGATATCATCCAATTATCCGAATGTGTCACATTTCCTTTATTTATAAGTCTATTTATCCATCTATATTTAATAAAGTATTTTAAAGCAAATTCCAAGTGTCATGTCACTTCATCTCTACATATTTCACATTATCTCTAAAAATGTGGATTTAAAAAAATGGAACTATAATGTTGTCATTGTATCTAACTAAAGTAAAATAATTCCACTATCATCTAAGATCAGTCCATAATGAAATTTTCATGTTTGCTTCAGAAGGGTGTTTTCACAATGTATTGTAGGTTCAAGTAAGGATCTGAAATAAGGCCGATACATTGTATTGGATTGTGTCTCTTAAGTCCTTCGACCTAGAGCAAAGCATTCAAGCCCTCCCCTTGCGCTTAATTTATTTTTTCTCTTTGTTGTAAAGACTGAGTCAGTTGTCCTGTAGAAAATTTCATATTCTGATTCTTCCATTTGTTTTCTTCTGGTATCATTTAACTTGATTTAATTTAATCTCTAACATCCTTATCCACATTTCCTGTAACTCTAGATTAGATCTAGATGCAGATTCCACGTTTGGGGAAAGAATACTTCATGAGTAGTGCTGTAGGCATCACATCATGAGTAGTATTGTGGGTGTCACATCAGGAGGCAGGTCATGTCTGTGGTCCCACGTTTAGCTGTTGACTTGTGGTTTTAGGTTGCAATACCTGATCCTTCCATTGCAAGTTTCCCATCCACCCTTTACCAAATGGTTTCACTGAATGATGATTACTGCTTGAAACAATTATTTAATTAGGCACAGAAAATTGGTTATTTTCTAATTTTACCGTGCCTTGAACAATTTAGCCTGTTTATCTATGAAGAAAATAATTTTTCTTCTTGGCTGAAATTATTTGCATACCCTGAAATACAGGTAGAACGAAAGGGACAGAATAAGTTGTAGGTGCCTTAGTTACTTTCAATACTTTCAATGATTTATTTACTTGTGTGTCATTTGGTTTTCTCTCATTTCTTTGATAATCATCATGAACTTATGGAGGTTTATACATATTTGCTCAGAGGCACACTGATACTCTTTGGGCTATTCCAACGCACTCGTTAAGAGTGTTACAGAAGCAAGAACTGTTTGTGCCTTTTATTTTATCATTCTTAATTCAGAACACTTTATGTCATCTAGTGACATTTTTCTGAGTATTTTTCACTATTATCGCTTTATACATACAGTAGAGGTACACTCTTTAAGTACAGTATATAATGTAGAAGTGCATTATTAAGGTCACATCACCTAAGAGTTAAAAATTCAGCTAATATATTCATTAAGGAAAGATCACAGATTTACAGTAGTATCACACATAAGAAAAGGCATGCAAAGAGAGAGGTCAAAAAAGCAAAATTCAAATGCAAAATGGTTAACTTTGGAATATAGCAGGAGTGGCCTCCTGTTCCTACTGTCTCCCTGGGCAGCAGCAGTTATGGTGGGAGGAACACGTGATTCTCATCTGGAATCTGTATTCTTTACAAAGAATAACAAACAGTTTCTATAATTAATCGACAGGAAGAACAACATATAAAGCATTCCTTTTGTTATTCCAAGTGGACCAAAATTTTAAAATTGCTAAAGGAAGTCCCAGAAAGTTTAGAACTTGAGAAGATCTTAAGAAATATCTAGGGAAACTTTTTTTATGTAAGAGCAATCTATTGGCCAAACGACGTGCCATAATCACAAACACAGAGATACAGCCAAGTGGAGAATTCACTCCCGGCTTTCCACTACTGCGTGTTGATCTCTAGTAAGGAAATAATCACTATGTCCTTTCAATTCTTTATATCTCCCATAATACTACCACAAGACAATCGGCCTTAATATTTTTTTCTAATATCTTTATGGAAGTACAACTGCTTTACAATGTCGTGTTAGTTTCTGCTGTATAACAAAGTGAAACAGCTATACTTACAAATATATAACCCTATATCCCCGCCCTCTTGCATCTCCCTCCCAAGGTCCCTATCCCACCCCTCTAGGTGGTCACAACACTGAGCTAATCTCCCTGTGCTATGTAGCTGTTTCACACTAGCTATCTATTTTATGTTCGTTTGCATTTATATGTCAATGCCACGCTCTCACTTCGTCCAGCTCACCCTTCCCCCTCCCTGTGTCCTCAAGTCCATTCTCCATGTCTGCATCTTTATTCCTGTCCTGTCCCTAGGTTATTCAGAACCTTTTTTTTCTTTTTTAGATTCCATATATATGTGTTAGCATATGGTATTTGTTTTTTCTCTTTCTGACTTACTTCACTCGGTATGACAGACTCTAGGCCCATCCACCTCACTACAAATAGCTCAACTGCGTTTCTTTCTATGGCTAATATTCCATTGTATATATGTGCCACATCTTCTTTATCCATTCATCTGTGGATGGACACTTAGGTTGCTTCCATGTCCTGGCTATCGTAAATAGTGCTGCAATGAACATTGTGGTACATGACTCTTTTTGAATTATGGTTTTCTCAGGGTATATGCCCAGTAGTGGGATTGCTGGGTCATATGGTATACCTATTTCTGGCTTTTTAAGGAACCTCCACACTGTTCTCCAAAGTGGCTATATCAATTACATTCACATCAACAGTCAAGAGGGTTCCCTTTTCTCCACAACCTCTCCAGCATTTATTGTTTGTAGATTTTTTAATGATGGCCATGCTCACCGGTGTGAGGTGATACCTCATTGTAGTTTTGATTTGCATTTCTCTAACGATTAGTGGTGTTGAGCATTCTTTCATGTGTTTGTTGGCAATCTGTATATCTTCTTTGGAGAATGTCTATTTAGGGCTTTTGCCCGTTTTTCCATTGGGTTATTTTTTTATTTTTTTATGTTGAGCTGCATCTGCTGATTGTATATTTTTGAGATTAATCCTTTGTCAGTTACTTCATTTGAAAATATTTCCCCTCATTTGAAGGGTCTTTTCATCTTGTTTATGGTTTCCTTTTATGTGTACAAGGTTTTAAGTTTCATTAGGTCACATTAGTTTATTTTTGCTTTTATTTCCATTTTCTAGGAGATGGATCAAAAAGGGTCTTGCTGTGATTTATGACACAGAGTGTTCTACCTATGTTTTCCTCTAAGAGTTTTATAGTGTCTGGCCTTACATTTAGGTCTTTAATCCACTTTTAGTTTACTGTTTTATATGGTGTTAGGGAGGGTTCTAACTTCATTCTTTTACATGGAGCTGGCCAGTTTCCCAGCACCACTTGTTGAAGAGGCTGTCTTTTCTCCATTGCATATTCTTGCCTCCTTTATCAAAGATAAGGTAATCATATGTGTGTGGCTTTATCTCTGGGCTTTCTATCCTGTTCCTTTGATTTATATCTCTGTTTTTGTCCCAGTATCATACTATCTTAATTATTGTAGCTTGGTAGTATAGTCTAAAGTCAGGGAGCCTGATTCCTCCAGCTCCGTTTTTCGTTTTCAAGATTGCTTTGGCTATTCAGCGTCTTTTGCGTTTTCATACAAATTGTGAATTTTTTTGTTCTAGTTCTGTGAAAAATGCCAGTGGTAGTTTGATAGGGATTGCATTAAATCTGTAGATTGCTTTGGGTAGTATAGTCATTTTCACAATCTTGATTCTTCCAATCCAAGAACATGGTATATCTCTCCATCTGTTTGTATCATCTTTAATTTCTTTCATCAGTGTCTTATAGTTTTCTGCATACAGGTCTTTTGTCTCCTTAGGTAGGTTTATTCCTAGGATTTTTGTTGCAATGGTAAATGGGAGTCTTTCCTTAATTTCTCTTTCAGATTTTTCATCATTAGTGTATAGGAATGCAAGAGATACCTGTGCATTAATTTTGTATCCTGCTATTTTAGCAAATTCATTGATTGGCTCTAGTTTTCTGGTAGCATCATTAGGATTCTCTATGTATAGTATCATGTCATCTGCAAACAATGACAGTTTTACTTCTTCTTTTCTGATTTGGATTCGTTTTATTTCTGTTTCTTCTCTAATTGCTGTGGCTAAAACCTCCAAAACTATGTTGAATAATGGTGGTGAGAGTGGGTAACCTTGTCTTGTTCCTGATCTTAGTGGAAATGGTTTCAGTTTTTCACCATTGAGAATGATGTCGGCTGTGTGTTTCTCATATATGCCCTTTATTATGTTGAGGTAAGTTCCTTCTATGTCTAATTTCTTTATCATAAATGGTGTTGAATTTTGTCAAAAGCTTTTTCTACATCTACTGAGATTATCACATGGCTTTTATCCTTCAGTTTGTCTATATGGTGTATCACACTGATTGATTTGCATATACTGAAGAATCCTTGTATTCCTGGGATAAACCCCACTTGATCATGGTATATGATCCTTTTAATGTGCTGTTGGATTCTGTTTGCTAGTATTTTGTTGGGGGTTTTGAATCTATGTTTGTCAGTGATATTGGCCTGTAGTTTCTTTTTTTGTAACATCTTTGTCTGGTTTTGGTATCAGGGTGATGGTGGCCACATACAATGAGTTGGGGAGTGTTCCTACCTCTGCTATATTTTGGAAGAGTTTGAGAAGGATACGTGTTACCTCTTCTCTAAATGTTTGATAGAATTCACCTGTGAATCCATCTGGTCCTGGGATTTGTTTGTTGGAAGATTTTTAATTACAGTTTCAATTTCAGTGCTTGTGATTGGTCTGTTTATATTTTCAATTTCCTCCTGGTTCAGTCCAAAAGTTGTGCTTTCCTAAGAATTTGTAACTTTCTTCCAGGTTGTCCATCTTATTGGCATATAGTTACTTGTAATAATCTCCCATGATCTTTTGTATTTCTGCAGTGTCAGTTGTCACTTCTCCTTTTTCATTTCTAAATCTATTGATTTGAGTCTTCTCCCCTTTTTTTTCTTGTTGAGTCTGGCTAATGGTTTATCAATTTTGTTTATCTTCTCAAAAAACCAGATTTGTTTTATCGATTTTTGCTATTGTTTCCTTCATTTTTTTTCATTTATTTCTGATCTGATCTTTATGATTTCTCTCCTTCTGCTAACTTTGGGGTTTTTTTGCTCTTCTTTCTCTAATTGCTTTAGGTGTCAGGTTAGGTGCTTTAGGTGTTTATTTGAGATGTTTCTTGTTTCTTGAGGTAGCATTGTATTGTTATAAACTTCCCTCTTTGAACTGCTTTTACTGCATGCCATAGGTTTTGGGTCATCGTGTTTTCATTGTCATTTCTTTCTAGATATTTTTTTTGATTTCCTCTGATTTCTTCAGTGGTCTCTTGCTTATTTAGTAGAGTATTGTTTAGCATCCAGGTGTTTGTATTTTTTTACAGTTTTTTCCTGTAATTTATTTCTAGTCTCGTAGCATTGCGGTCAAAAAGATACTTGATATGA
Organism: Leucopleurus acutus; assembly: GCF_964270905.1. Taxonomy (NCBI): domain Eukaryota; kingdom Metazoa; phylum Chordata; class Mammalia; order Artiodactyla; family Delphinidae; genus Leucopleurus; species Leucopleurus acutus. The sequence continues at coordinate 13,839,746 of NC_139143.1, forward strand.
TTTCAAGTTTCTTAAATTTACCAAGGCTTGATTTGTGACCCAAGATATGATCTATCCTTGAGAATATTCCATGAGCACTTGAGAAGAAAGTGTATTCTGTTGTTTTTGGATGGAATGTCCTAAAATATCAACTAAGTCCACCTTGTTTAATGTATCATTTAAAGCTTGTGTTTCCTTATTTATTTTCATTTTGGATGATCTGTCCATAGGTGAAAATGGAGTGTTAAGGTCCTGTACTATTATTGTGTTACTGTCAGTTTCCTCTTTCATGGCTCTTAGTATTTGCCTTATGTATTGAGGCGCTCCTATGTTGGCTGCATAAATATTTACAATTGTTATATCTTCTTCTTGGATTGATCCCTTGATCATTATGTAGTGTCCTTCCTTGTCTCTTGTAATAGTCTTTATTTTAAAGTCTATTTTTTTCTGATAGGACAATTGCTACTCCAGCTTTCTTTTGATTTCCATTTGCATGGAATATCTTTGTTCACCCCCTCACTTTCGGTCTGTATGTGTCTCTAGGTCTGAAGTGGGTCTCTTGTAGACAGTATATATACCGGTCTTGTTTTTGTATCCCTTCAGCTAGTCTATGTCTTTTGGTTGGAGCATTTATTCCATTTACATTTAAGGTAATTATCAATATGTATGTTCCTATGACCATTCTCTTAATTGTTTGGGGTTTGTTATTGTAGGTCTTTTCCTTTTCTTGTGTTTCCTGCCTAGAGAAGTTCCTTTAGCATTTGTTGTAAAACTGGTTTGGTGGCGATGAATTCTCTTAGCTTTTGCTCATCTGTAAAGGTTTTAATTTCTCCGTCAAATCTGAATGAGATCCTTGCTGGGTAGAGTAATCTTGGTTGTAAGTTTTTCCTTTCATCACTTTAAATATGTACTGCTACTTCCTTCTGACTTGCAGAGATTCTGCTGAAAGATCAGTTGTTAACCTTATGGGGATTCCCTTGTATGCTATTTCTTGCTTTTCCCTTGCTGCTTTTAATATTTTTTCTTTGTATTTAATTTTTGATAGTTTGATTAATATGTGTCTTGGTATGTTTCTCCTTGGATTTATCCTGTATGGGATGCTCTGTTCTTCCTGGACTCGACTATTTCCTTTCCCATATGAGGGAAGTTTCCAACTATCATCTCTTCAAATATTTCTCAGTCCCTTTCTTTTCCTCTTCTTTTTCTGGGACCCCTATAATTCGAATGTTGGTGCATTTAATGTTGTCCCAGAGGTCTCTGAGACTGTCCTCAAATCTTTTCATTCTTTACTCTGCTCTGTGGTAGTTATTTCCACTACCTTATGTTCCAGGTTACTTATCCATTCTCCTACCTCAGTTATTCTGCTATTGATTCCTTCTAGAGAATTTTTAATTTCATTTATTGTGTTGTTCATCATTGTTAGCTCTTTAGTTCTTCTAGGTCCTTGTTAAGTGTGTCTTGTATTTTCTCCATACTATTTCCAAGATTTGGGATCATCTTTAATATCATTACTCTGAATTCTTTTTCAGGCAGACTATTTCCTCTTCATTAGTTTGGTCTGGTGGCTTTTTATTTTGCTTCTTCATCTGCTGCATATTCCTCTGTCTTGTCGTTTTGCTTAACTTACTGTGTTTGGGGTCTCCTTTTTGCAGGCTGCAAGTTCATATTTCCTGTTGTTTTTGGTGAATGCCCCAGTGGGTAATTTTGGTTCAGTGGGTTGTGTAGGCTTCCTGGTGGAGGGAACTGGTGCCTGTGTTCTGGTGGATGAGGCCAGATATTGTGTTTCTGGTGGGCAGGACCACGTTCAGTGTGTATTTTCGGGCGTCTGAGAACTTATTATGATTTTAGGCAGCCTCTCTGCTAATGGGTGGGGTTGTGTTCCTGTCTTGCCAGTTGTTTGGCATGGGGTGTCCAGCACTGTAGCTTGCTGGTCATTGAGTGGAGATGGGTCTTAGCATTCAGATGGAGATCTCTGGGAGTGCTCTCACTGATTGATATTATGTGGGGCTGGGAGGTCTCTGGTGGTCCAATGTCCTGAACGCGGCTCTCCCACCTCAGAGGCTCAGGCCTGACACCCAGCCAGAGCACCAAGACCCTGTCAGCTACATGGCTCAGAAGAAAAGGGAGAAAAAAATAAAATAAAATAAAATAAATAATTAAAATAAAAAAATTAAAAAGTAATTTAAAAAAAGAGGTGAGCAATCAAACCAATAAACTAATCCACCAGTGATAACAAAGGCTAAACACTAAACTAAGATAAACATAAAAATCAGAAACTACTCAATCGTATACAGCAAACCGCAAGTCTACAGTTGCTCCTAAAGTCCACCACCTCAATTTTGGGATGATTCTTTATCTATTGAAGTATTCTACAGGTGAAGGGTACATCAAGTTGACTGTGGAGATTGAATCCGCTGCTCCTGAGGGTGCAAGGAGAAATTTCCCTTTCTCTTCTTTGTTCGCACAGCTCCCAGGGCTCATCTTTGGTTTTGGCCCCACCTCTGCATGTAGGTCGCCCTCTGGTGTCTGTTCTTCACCCAGACAGGGCAGGGTTAAAGGAGCGGCTGATTAGGGGGCTCTGGCTCACTCAGGCTGTGGGGAGGGAGGGGTACGGATGCGGGGTGAGCCTGTAGCAGCAGAGGCCAACGTGATACTGCAACAGCCTGAGGCGCACCATGTGTTCTCCCGGAGAAGTTGTCCCTGGATCACGGGACCCTGGCAATGGCGGGCTGCACAGGTTCCCAGGAGGGGAGGTGTGGATACTGACCTGTGCTTGCACACAGGCTTCTTGGTGGCTGCAGCAGCCTTAGCATCTCATGCCTGTCTCTGTTGTCCACACTGATAGCCACAGCTCACACCCATCTCTGGAGCTCGTGTAGGCGGTGCTCTGAATCCCCTCTCCTTGCGCACCTCAAAACAATGGTCTCTTGCCTCTTAGGCAGGTCCAGACTTTTTCCCGGACTCCCTCCTGTATAGCTGTGGCACACTAGCCCCCTTCTGGCTGTGTTCACGCAGACAACCCCAGTCCTCTCCCTGGGAGCTGACCTCTTAAGCTTGAGAATCAGATTCCAGCCCCCACCTGCCCGGGCGGGTGAACAGAGAAGCATCTCAGGCTAGTGAGTGCTGGTCAGCACCGATCCTCTGTGTGGGAATCTCCGCTTTGCCCTCCGCACCCCTGTTGCTGCGCTCTCCTCCGTGGCTCCGAAGCTTCCCTCCCGCCCACCCCCTGTCCCCACCAGTGAAGGGGCTTCCTAGTGTGTGGAAACTTTTCCTACTTCACAGCTCCCTCCCACTGGTGCAGGTCCCATCCCTATTCTTTTGTCTCTGTTTTTCCTTTTTTCTTTGGCCCCACCCAGGTACGTGGGGAGTTTCTTGCCTTTTGGGACATTTGAGGTCTTCTGCCAGCATTCAGTAGGTGTTCTGTAGGAGTTGTTCCACGTGTAGATGTATTTTTGATGTATATGTAGGGAGGAAGGTGATCTCCTCATCTTACTCCTCTGCCATCTTGAAGGTCCTCCAGTGGGCTTAATATTTTTTCAGGTATTTTTAGCAACCATAATGTTCTTTTCATATTTTAATGTTATTTTCTAAAAGGTTTTATATACCCAAAATATAAACACATATAATATAAATATATATGTGTGTGTACATATATATACACACAAAGACACCTACCTATATATATATATGTAAAAAACATGATTAAATGATTAGCTACAACAAATCCTAAAAAGTATCTTATCCCCCTTTGTTTTAAGTGAAGTTTACATAGTATGTAAATATGTAATTATTATTTGACCAAGATGTTTTTTCCCCTTAAGACATTTTTAGAATTCTGTGAATCATCATTGCTTTGTTTGCAGGAGATATGTGCATTTGTGTTGTCTTATTAAACAGTTTAGAAAACTGACCCAAATTCAATCACTGACACACAAAAAGAAAATTACTTTCAAGATATCAGTCTGACTTCTATCCTTCAAAGAACACTCTGACATTAGAAGTTGATAGTTTAGCAGAAATTCTGGGGCCCAAGGCTGTTTTACAGCAGCTGCTTTATTGATCCAGACCACATTCAGTTATTTGTCATGGTCTTTTCTAAAAATCTAACTTGCTTCTGTTCAGAGGTGGAAGAAAAGAGCAACACATGCTTGCTGTTGCCTCCTAGCAAAACAAAGTGAAAACTCTGCCATTGTGCAGTAACTTGAAACTTTCACCATCTTCAATTCAAACATTTCAGGAAAATACAGATTTTCAGAATTACCAAGTGGATAAACACTATAGGAAAGTATATTGTAGTGTTAATAACATAGGCTCTGGATTCATATAGACAGACTATTAGCTGTGTGATCTTGGGCACATTCCTGAGTGTCTATAATCTTCAATTTCTTCATTGTAAAATCAGGATCATAATCGGAGCTCTGCAATAATATTATTCTGTGATGATGCCTATACCATGACTGGTTCATAAAAGTTTCCATTAAATGTCATCTATTATTATCCACATTAGTAATATAGTTATTTTACTAATGTGAATAAGAGTAGGTCGTTCCCATATAGACTTAACTCATTGGCTTACACTAAGCTTCAGAGGAATAAATTTTAAAATTTTTACTTTTATTAGTTGGTGACGAAAACTGAAACTAGAGAAAGAGAAAAAACTAAAGCGTGTCTGGTGTAACAAATGTTTTAGCAAGCTTCCCTGATACTATGTAATGTAATTGGTACCCTAACCCTGTGAGGGAGCTATGAACTGTTCAAGCTCACATATCAGGTTCCCTATTGCGTTCAGGTTCATAGTATTTGAAAGAAAAGGAATAATGCTCTCAGAAGAGATCGCATATATTCTCCGGCTACCTTGTGATGTAATTATCATAAATGACAATAAAAGTCCCAACTCAACCTACAAATTTCTTAAATGAAAATTCTCTCTCAGATAAACTAAATTTGTTTCCTTCTACATATTCAAGAGAGCAAACCAATCAACAGATGTTTGTTTTACCTATAACCTTTCCCAAGGATACATACATTTATTCTTATCTATTTTGTAGGTCATAGGCCCTCAAGTTTGAAGGTATCTATCAGAAAACAATAAATAGTGGCTTAAACCAGACTGAAAGTTTATTTGACTTTTAGTTAAACTAGTAGGCAGGTCGGAGGAAAGGGAAACTGGACACCAGGAGGCTACCCAGGAACCCCGATTCCACCTGTTTTTTGTTTTTCGAATTCCCCCCCATCACTGAGTACGGTCTTTCTCTTCACAATTAGGGCCAATTCACTGTCACTGTGTCCACATTTCAGCCAGTGAGAAGAGAGAAAGAGGAGGTGGCACATAGGTTGCTTCCTTTTAAGCTTTGGGGACAGACTATGCAAACTGCTCCACACCCCGATCCTACTGGCTTTATTACATGGGCACATCTAGCTCCAGGTAGAGGGGCAAATGCAATCTCTAACTAAGCAATCATGTGCCCTGGCAAATGGGGGGGGGGGATGTTGTGATTGAATGAAGAAGGGAAAATGGACATGAGGAATTCAATTAGCAGTCTCTGCCACATCATATTAAGGAAAAATAATATAGTCTTCAAAGAATTAAGGACAGTACAATCTTCAAAGAACTAAATGGCTGGTCAAAATCATGATAGCTTATCTTACACAGTGATGCCAGACAGTTTTTAGGCCCTGACAATGAGTCCACTATGTGTTCCCAATTCTCCAAATCCATCTACCTGCTTTGAGACTCCCTTAGCTACACAAAGAAGGATGTACCAAGGGACACATCAGAACAGAACAGACACAAATGCCTGCCCTCATGGAGCAGGGGGTATGATGACCATAACTAGGCAGCATCACAAGTGATAACATCTCCCGAGAAGTTAGGCCCCAAATACTGAGAGCAATACATGAGGGAAAGTAGATGGAGAAAAAGGAGGTTATATGAGAATACTTCTTATGAGATGAAATTGAGACTCATATCTATCATTTCACTGTTATGGGTCTCATTTTCTTCAAAAGGAATGTGATTGGATTCATCGATTTCTAAAATTTCTTCCAGCTCTCCTATCCTATTAAATAATACTTTCAAGTCTTTAAGGAGTTAGTGTACTGTTCTAGAGGGCAATTGCCTAAATCCAATAATTTATATTTTCTTTAGTTTTGCTATTCTGCTAAAGCTTTTTAATATCCACCCTTCAATTCAAATTCTACAAGTTAAAACTAATGCTCACATGAAATCATTAAATTCAGTGATATTAAGATGATATAAACAGACTTCCATTTTCTAACTGAATCCTTACACTAGATTTAGTTCCTTTTTTGTTGCATCTTATAAAGTAAAAGGTGGTAAAAATAATTATACTGTCCACATATAATAACTCCATATCTGGTTTCCACTCAGAGACTATTAGTATACCTGACTTCAAAGATGTTGTTAATGCAGTTTTGAAATTTTGATGCATTGATTTTTTCCTAGGGGACAAGAACTATTCCAAATGGAAAATATGATTTGTAGTTTATTCATTACAAGTAGGAAAGGCCTGAGGAAATTTTAATAAAATAAGATTTAGTTATAAAATACAATGAAAATCGGAATTAACTTTTGTTTACAATCAGCCAATTGTTAAAATAAGCCAGTTATGATCATTTTGTGCAGTTAGTTAATGTTGGGGAGGGGAGATAATGATGTGCTTTAGTTTGAGATTTTTTTTTTTTTTGAGTAAAAAAGTGTCCCACTCTACAAAATTAATCACTTCATCCACCAAATAGAGTTATTTAGCCAAGTCTACAACATTGTTAGCGAAGGAAAGGATATTTGTAAATTATCAATCTCTTATAAACCAACAAAAGTAGTATTTTTTGTTATAAATAATTTTAGTTTAAACAAGCAAGATTAGGAAGAAAATCTCCAAATACTCAGATATCAAAATAATCTGTCCTTTGTCTTAACACCCAACATTGCAGTGACATTTCAGCGCACCTTACCATTATAGTATAATCATATGTGTTTCCTTTATTCTTCTCTTCAGTGCCAACCACAGTGCATGAAACATGGTAGGCACTCAGTATGCATGTGTAAGTATGTGTGGGACTAACTTCAATTGGATCTTGAAAGAATAGAGTTTAAGTTAGAATTCTGCAGTATATTTACCAACACATGATTTGAAATTTTACCTATCTTGTATATTTGTGTATATCTTATATATATACCTTGCTTATATACTTCTACAGCTTTATTACAATCTAATACTCATTTCTCTTACAAGGCAAGGGTAAACTTCTTTGTTAAAGCACCTTTTAGCAAATCTGGACTTTTATATTATTAATCATATTGGCTTTTTTTTTCTTTTAAAATAGTTTTGTATTGAAACCTCTGCTTTACTATACGGAGCGATTGTCTCCCACTGCTTTCTCGTTTCCCAGTATTATGCCAGCTTCCTTGCTTTTTCACTAATGCTTGGAGTTTCTTTTTTATACTGTGCCATCCCCTTGTTCCTGTCCAAAGGGCAATGACAGTATCTACCCTGTAGCTCCAGTGCCACGCATGGCCTGGCATCTGATAGGCACTTAACAATGGTTCTTAAAATTACAATTATAAGTTACAAAATTACTTTATTCATATAACAGTTTAGGCAATACATATCATTGAATTACAAGACAGTTCAGGGAGATGATAACGTAATGCAGAAGGGAGAAAATATATCCTTCTGAGATGGGCCACAGAATTGAACACCAAATTCACCTTGGTGATGTGCTCGCTGGGGATTTAAATCTGGAAGTAAATAGAGTGCTTATTCTGCTGTTTTCCATCTGTGCTGGTCCCAGGAGCAGAGAACACCTGCCCTGAGGACAACATACTATGTTGTGACTTTATTAAAGCCTTGCCCAGTGGTCAGGACATCCGTGAACCCTTCTGGGATCCAGAAAGAGCTGCACACAGCACTCCTTCCTTAAGGGACTGACATTAAAATGAAGAAACTCTGAGTTTCTGATTTTTATGGCCACAGATGGAACTTGCCTAAGTTCATTACTTATAAAATGTAAATATGACATTTTTGTGCAAAAGGTCAGAAACAATCATCTATACATATTCCAAGCAAATTAAGCTTAAAATGTAATTCTTTACAAGTCAAAAGAAACTGGTTGAATTTTGATTCAATATAAAGGTGTTTTAATTTACTTATTTAAAACATAAGGTCTATTTTTTCTCTTATGAAAGACTGAAGTAATTTAAATCATCCTGTGAAGAGTTGGGCAGGCCTAATTTATATAAGGCACTGCTTTCAAATTAAGCTCAGATTTTTCTCTTATCAGTATGTATAGACCCCAACATTATCATCATAATCTTTTTAATGATTCAATTGATTCAGCGTACAGGATAGAACCCATCACAATTTCTGAGTTTCACATCTGAAGACACCTCATTACATCACCTCACTAGTGATTTCCTTCACACAAAATCAAGCAACTGATAAAACACTTTGTAATTCTGGCAACCAGCCCACTTGTAAAAATGGCATTTAATCTTCATTTATAGCTTTGTTCCCAACTGTGTCTCCCTCTTTGTGAGAAATCCTTTTAATTTCCTCTCTCAAATATTTCCACAAACATATTATACACACAAAGTGTGACTTGAAAAACCACTAGTCCTTTAAAAGTTAATCAGAATGTGCAAATTGTATTTCAAAATTAGTTTCTTCGCATTCAAGTGTGTTAATTGCAGGGTAAGAACGTAGAATTATTTGGTCACACAGGGCAAAATAACACTGCTGCTGTAAGTCCGAGAGGCATGAGGATGGTCTTAAGAAAGATCTTAATCATTATGTACACCTTAATTTCGAATGTTCAGTTTAGAAAAGTAGGGACCTATGTGCAGTTTTCTTGGTCAATACTCAGAGCCTTACCCCATGCTTTCTCTCTGATGGACTTCCCCACCAAGGCCTGCCTTCCAGTTGGTATTTATTATTTCCCTCAGACTACAGTTCTTCCAGAAAATATGTCTGGCAGGCCCATACTATAAAGTTCCTAAAATCAAACCATAAACTATCAGAAAGTGAGGCCAACCGAAAGGAGCAAAAGCAATCCTGCTAACACCCTTCTCAGGGTTTAGGACATGGTGCATGACAGCAGGATCCTATTAAATCTGAGATCTCCTGGCGCATCCCAGGAGCACACTTGCTCCTTAGCTCTAAGTAGGACCATCTACATCTACATAGGCTGTGGGTACCAGAGCAAAATGAAAATGTAGTCTCCTATTCAAAAAGCAGAAAAGAAGCATTTTCCTTTTTTTTCTATGATTTCTCTCCTGACTGGTGTTTTTATGGTGCTTTTAATTGCAATTTAGTGCTGTACTCCTTGAGACAAAGAAATATTTATTAGCAGGGTTTGAGCTGAACCTCAGTTGCCTGAGGCCCTGCACAGCGACTTGCTGTTTGGTGTGTGTCTGAACTTGACCTTCTCTGTGCCTCAGGCCCTGATCGCTGAACAGAACCGCTGGTGGGCAAGGCCAGGAAAGTGGCCAGCTGAGAGCCCATCCTGAGGACACAAGGTGACAGTGGGAGGGGAGACAGCACTTAAGGTGAGACTCCAAGTCCATGGTTGCCTGATCAGGGGTCCTATTTGACTTAACTTAAAAAACACAAATTCAGAGATCAAGTTATTAAGATTTCAAGGCAGCTTCAAACCCAAGTGTGAGACACATTTCTGAGCATCTGCCCTGGGCTACTGCTCTGTTCTTATGCCCATGAGCATGCCCGGAATCTAGGTGATAGTTGTGGGAGGACTTGAAACAAAGAGCGGGTAGGCGGGGGAGGAGAAAGGGTGAGAGAAGGCTGTCCTTGAAATTCAGTCTTTTCTATATTTGAGTTGCATCTTAAGACTAGAATGATGTCACTATTCTATCTGATCCCCTAAAAACAGCAATAAACTCTGACCTTCTCAGTCACAGACAGACTAGAAATTAAGGGATGAATCACAGGGTAGGCCTGAGTGTACAGTTGGGCCTAGAAAGGCCATCTGCCTCAGCATGACCACCAGCAGCCCCTGGGAGCTCCAGAGCTGGAGGCTGCCAGCCGGAACCAGTAATTATTTCCTCACCATTATCTTTTTTCAGGGGACCTGCTCCTGGCTCCTGGTTCCAGGGCTGCTTAAGCCTCCATGGGATCGGGTTTGGCTCCCTTGTATGTTTTAAATAAAGTGCCTGTAAATGCCGGACATATTGGGATGAGTTGCCTCAGGAAAAAGCTAGTAGAGGTGCCTCCTTCCAATGACTTTTTTGTTTTAAAGACAGAGTTGATCTTCTCCTCCTGTTTCAAACCTTTGTTTCCCTTTGTCCTTAGAATAAAATCCATTTTCTCTTTGCAGATGCTTTACCAGGCTCTGTCCTATACAACCTCTTGGTTAGGAATCTCTCTTCTGAACGCCCATCGTTTGCCAATAACATAGCCCTTCGTTATGGAATGTAGATTTTTAACGTATGTATTACTTTCCCCATAAGTCTTAGGCTCCTTGAGAGGAAAAATGTTCTCTTGTTTTTTATTGAATTCCTAGGATCTCACAGTGCCTGTCACATCAGAAGCTCAATAAGTATTCGTTAAGTGAATAAATATTGATCTTAGAACTATGGAGGAGCAGGGACAACAAGCTGATGAGATTTTGGGGAAAGAAAACACCCAAGGATATTCATTGCAGAATAAAAGGCTTCCTAACCCCAAGGGTAGCAGCTGGCCCATCTCCTTCTCCCTGTTCATGGCATGACAGTAGATAGAGGATGGTGATTAGATTTCCATCAGCCCAGCTTCGTGGTCTTTTGGAACCATGTCGACTCCTCCACGGGCTCCATCACTGGAAGGTCTGCTGCAGCCACAGCTGCTGCCCTGTCCACTCTGAATGCTGCTTTCCATGCGTTGGGCCGTGTTCTGTAGAAGGCACTTTACGATGTGAGAGCAGCTGCTGAAACATCTGCCACAACCTGACAGTGGATGTTTCCCGAGAATGCTCATCAATTTTAAAGCACTTTCACAGCAAAAGGCAGGACGAAAAGAAGACTCTGATAACAGGGATACCTGTGGCTATATATGCAAGCCCTTCAAAATTGGTGCCTTGTTTATTTGTCATGCGTGTGCCCGTTAGTAACAAGTGCTTTCAGAGAAGAACATCAGCGATCATCGTTTCAGCTATCATGGACCTGGTTTTGACTCTACTAGTTTATATCTAGGGGGAGGATTACAACCATTGGTCCTTGAGACCAATATTTCTGAAATTTTCATTTTCCAGTTCCTGACTTCACAATTTTTGCTGTATGTACATACAGCCCTGTACCATAGTTCATTTGATAAAGTAAATTAACTCATAATTTTATTTTTTAATAAAAGGAAAATTTTCTAACACTAGAACAAATGGGAAACAAGCAAAAATTCTCCTAAATACAAACTGTAAAAAGAAATAAAATGGAAACAGAAGTATTCAACCCAAAGGTAAGCATGATCATAAAATCTTAAATAAGAAAATAAAAACTAAGACAAACTGTCTTGATGTCACTTAATTTAAGGCCAAGAAGAAGTATTTTATCAACAATAAAACTATCTGTGTATGTGTTAACCAGATCTGAGAATGGGATCTCATTTGTGTATTCTTTTGGAAAGGGTAAAATATCTGACCATCTCCTTGGCTACAACTGCAGTTAAGAGGCACATCACTGCCCCATTCCTCTGGTTTACATGAAGGGAGGTTTTCCATAAACAGGCTCCAGACTCTCTCTGCCTTACCTCTTCCTCCACCATAAGGAAGGTGAAGAACCTTACCTAGCTGCGAGCTTGTTAGAAAGAACTGGGCATGTGCAGTGCTGTTTCTCCCTCTTTCCTCCTGGGAGCAGGCTCGGCCTTAGGGATTTCTGCCCCGTTGGAAGGGTTGCCTGCTCTTCTGTGGTGGCTCTTTCTCAGAGGGGCCATTAGCATCAGAGGAATAACTATGCTATTTTGCTACCCTGGGGGCTAGTTTTCACTCTTAGGGAGAAGTCTTCAGTGTTGCCTGGATTTACTCTCAGGAGGAAGTGGATTAAGTCTGTCTAAATTGAAGCTCAACATAAGCTTGCTCATTTCACTAAAATTGTCTTAAATCATGTCCTCCAATTTGGAGTAATAAAAATAATGTATTGGTTTCCCATCAATTGCTCTCTTGTTTCTCAAATTGTTCAGAAACAGGACAAGGAAAAGGGTTTTTTCTTTTGAGAGGTGGTCCTCTGTGACTCTCAAATTTTTGGACAGCAAGAACGAATTTCTAATCAGAATGATGTGATTTTATGGAGTTTCTTTATTCTGAGAAGCCAGCTGAAATGATTTCTTAAATTTGTTCTTCTGAATGTGTTAATTTATTTGGTCATATCTGAAAGGTGATGAAAGAGAGATTTCTTATCTATTCCCAACTAACTTAGGAAAAAATATGTAAGAAGAATTCATCAAAGCTTTACAATTCTTCTTTATGATGTTAAAATATTCTGAAGGAATTTTCATATAAGTTAATAATGAAGTGATTTAAAAAGTAAGAGTGCTTAAACAATTTTAGTTGATTGTCCACATAGATGCAGTGAGAGGACTTGGTCCCAGAGCCCTAGGTATACAATGTCTGGAATAGTAATGGTAATTACAGCACTTTTTGGTATTAGTAGTAGTCTAAGCCCTAGAGTGTATCTTTAGTTTTGACAACCCATGAGATAGGTACTCATTTCTTTCCTTTCAGCAGCTTAAACCAAAACTTAGAAACATGGAGTTGCATTAATCATACACATTGTAAGTGAAAGAAACAGTTCAAGCCCAGTTCAGGCCTGTCTGACCCTAGGCCCACCACTGATGGCTGCATTTTCTTCCTCATTGGAACTGAATTGGAATCAGAGACAATAGCTTGGTCCTTTAAGAGCACGCAGTCCTCTAAGAGCAGACAGAGAGAAGCTAGGGCTTGTCATCAGTGCTTTGGCATATCAGAGAGATATGAGTGGATGGAGATGGAGAGAGGGCTTCCCAGATGGTTTAGGAAGAGTGAGCAAAAGCTTAAGAGAGAACATGACATTTACTAAGAGCAGGTAAAAAATCATTTTGATTCCACTAAATAAAGTGATAAGTGAATAGGTTAATAGAGATGATGAAGCAACTGAAAATCCAGACAGAAAGGCTTAACCTGTTGTGGTGGACAATGGGAAGGGAGGGACAAGAACTGACTTTAAATGAACTTCTTCCTGGAGCCAGGCAGGGAGTAAGACACATTACAAATGATGATTCTTTGAATTCCCATGACATCTTATCAGGGAGAAAGTTTAATTCCTATTTTATAGTAGAACAATTGAGTTTAGTAAATTACTGTGAATCCCACAAGTAGTAATACATAGATCTTAGATTTAAATTATACCTCAGAGTGACCCTAAAGCAAAGTGGGACACTTAGGAAGGGCAATGAGTAGGGGGAGAATGAGTTCAGTTTGGGATGAGTCATATTTAGGGTAGAAACATATTATCACGTAGAAAAAATCTTATTTGTTGGTGGGTTGTAGGACTGTTCAAGATTTAAGAAGGATATTGGGAGCTACAGTGCAGTAGACTTGATAATTCTCCCCCAGCCCTGCTCCTCAAGAATTCACTTCTCTTCTCCACTGTGTAGCAAACAAGAGGCTTGGAGGGATTAACTCTGCCCCTCCTCTACTTTGTCATAAAAATTCCACCTTCATTACCACAGTGACTGAACAGGGAAATGCTAGTACATAGGGTACTCTGGCCACAAGCTCTGATTCAAGGGTGGTCTAGTCAGTGTAAAGCTCAAGATTTTTATTTGACAGTTGTGAAAAAGACCTCTCTCTATTTCCTTGAATGTGAACACATAGTGCTGTTGCCGTTAAAACACTCTTTCTATCATGCGGGACGTGGGCCTCAGAATGCAGCTTAGCACATAGAAGAGGGCAGATTCGGTAAGCCTGAAGCTGCCTATCTTTGGAAGTTTTAGTTGTTGAGTCTTTAATTCCCCCCAATCAATTCATTGTTTAAACCAGCCTAGGTTGAGGTTTCTTAATTGCCATAAAGAATTTTGAGACAGAATTTGATACAATAAATGTATTCATAAGAAGCAGACCCTAAAATGGAGCTAGGTGGAGCAGTAGGGTAGAGGCAATAAATACCAACTTACCCAGAGACCAAAAGGGCCCTAATATTCCCCTCTGCTTTTAGAGAGGCTTCTTCCTTACTCTAAGCCCCCAAGAACATTTACTTTAGAAAACTTGTAATTATAAATTCTTGCTCTGCCCCTCTGAGATGTAAACCTTTTTGAAAGACTCTTTCCAGTTTTACAACCCAGGAATGTCTTTCTCAAGGACCTGGGAACCGTCCCTTTCAAATGTAGTCATTGAAGGACTTAGAGGCCCCTCTCTCCCAAACTCTGCATTAGGGTTGAAGCTTAACTTTGATGGGCCCCTTGCTCCAAGTTAGAGCATTACCTCTTATCATGAAGACACAAGAAAGTTTACTTTTCCTTTGGGTAAAGCCAATTAGCAAGCACAGATGGCCTATGACACTCTCCCTTCTTCCCAAGCCCTTAAAAACTCTACTTCCCTTCGTTTTGACCAGGTTGAGCTCAGACTTACTTCTGCTCTCTCCACTATTGCAACAGCATTGAATAATGTCTTTCTCATCTTCTTAACCTTGGTGCAATTTTTTTGACACCAGTCACTTAAGTTAGCAAAGGCTTGTTAAATGGTCACATAAATTTTAATGAAACTGTACCCTATTATCCTTTGGGATTCATTGAGATTTGATAGCAATGTTCTTAGGATTATTAAAATCCTGTTAGCTATTTTGTACATATTTTTGTAAGGTTCTACTAGAAAGCAGTATACTTACTTTGAAACTAAAAACAGAGAAATAAGGAAATATGGATTTGTTAAGAGAGATCCTTTCTGCCTGAGGGCTGCATTTCAGGGTTATCTATGGTCCATTAACTTGGAGACCCAGAGATAGAAAAGCAAACTTCTCCAGATAAAACTTAGATTTGTGTGAGGTAGGTTGGTGGGAGACTTAGCAGGAGATAAGATTGCAACCTAGGAGAAAACTGGCCCTTTAGGCCTTTTCCAAGCTTTTAAAGCATTATTTGGCTGACAAGAGACATAGTCACTCCAGTCACAGTGCAGCCTGAGGGCAAAGGACTAGACACCTGTGTCTTCCCAACCTAAAGCCTTATTTCTAAGGTAGAAATGATGTATTTGTTAGAAACTGGAAATACAAACTACAGTGTTATTCTATAGAAATTAAACTTCCAATCATTTGAACTTCAGATGTCTTTGTATTTGATGCTTTATCACGATATCAAAATATTATTTAATTTGTATCTTCAAAGTACTATGTCTAATTTTAACTCACATAATTGCAACTAAATTGTGCTATTATTAATTATATGCTATAAAACCCAGTCCACCCCATTCCTCAGTGAAGGTTCTGAGTACTACAATATTAAGTGTTCTGCATATTTAATTATAAAATACCCAAGTCATTTATTCAGCTATAATCTATTATGGGTGGAAAGTATATAATCTGCTTGATGATTTGCTTGATAAATGTATTTGTCTTTTTAATGAGCTTCTTTGTTAAGGTGGTTAGAATGATTAATTTGCCAGAGCACATCATCAGTAACCTTGAAAACTAAAAGTCAACATTTGGGAAAAATCCTTACACAGTGAAATGCAGTGCTTAAAACTGCAGAAATCTCCATGGGGATGCCAGCCAGTTGATTAGCAGAAGTGTTTGACATGTTGCTATTTAAACAGGATTAAGTATATTGGGGAAGTGATGGGGGAAAAGGCAGGCAGAGGGAGGGGCCTGGGAAAAGGAATTATAACACAAGAACTGATAAGCTCCATTATCTCCAAACGGATTTGACAGTTCAGATTACTGATTGCCCTGTCAATGGGCCCAGAAACTATAGCAAAAGAGCTATAATTTGCTCAAAGAAGAAACGTTTAAAAGCAAGTATGCATTTTATAGCATATCCACCATTACCTTTCATTTTAATCAATTGCTTGACCCTAAGGATTGCACTACTTTTTGTGTTTTCTATGGATGAAAGCTATTTGTTCTATCATATAATCATTTTGTATCATAAGAAGTTACAGGAAATAAAATTCATAAAATATAAGGCAATGAAACAGAATAAGAAATCCATAATAAAAACGAAGATTATATACTTCTTGTCAGTTGTTTTGCTTATTTCTCCTGAGCCCACAATAATTCTGTGGAGCCTAAAATAATTGACTTGACACCACTCAGATTCATTTTTGCGAATCTCTTATTTCCTTTTCCACCTCTTCTCCTCTCTTATTTCTAAGTTAGCATATAACTTCTTCTATAAGTAACATATTCCTAGGTCGATAAATGAGGAAAGGATTAGAAAGATAGAGCATATTCATGTTTTTGTGCAACTGATTTCCTTTACATTTACAATTTTTATTTAGACCCCAGGCAATAGAATGAGTTGCAATTTCATGAATTTAATAATAAATGTTTAAAGAAATTGCTGGATTCTTTTGAACTAAGGTACATAGGAGCTACAGGATTGTCTATTTTGTAGAGCTTTTTGAGGTAAATGTGTCAAACTATTTTGCTTCATGTTTTCAGTAGTGGCAGTTTGAATAGAGCTGGGCTGGCATAGCTTCTGCTCACCTCACATCATTTGAGCATAACATGAATTTGACAGCGTGGACTCTTGGGCCAGACTCCCTGTGTTCAAATCCTGGCTTTGCCCCTACCTTAGAAGAGGCTTATTATTCCAGAATTTCATTTGGGAGAAAGTCAAAGGAAGCAGGAGTCTGTTCTGCTACCAAAAAAATGGGTGCCGTTTGGTGTTTGTAGTACGTAGTCTGTTTTTATCTTTTTTCAGACATGAGAGTGGGACGGTCATGGAGCTTCCTGGTCAGATGCCAAGAGTGTATGAAATTGATCATGTTCATCAGTTAGTAGCAACTGAGTCAGTTAATAGTTGACAGTTCTTCAGGCTGCTTGTTTTTTGTGGGTTTTTTTTGGTGGGGGGGGGGGGTCTTTTCTTCCTCAGTACTTCTTTTGGCCAAGGGCTGATAAAGGCAGGCGGCAGGACATTGTTGAGTTTACTGATCAGAAAGTTGTGTAGGCAATGTTTCTCTAATTAACTAGCTAGTCTTGTCTGTTATAGGATAAGTTATCATCCAATGTGATAATGGCTACACAGTAACTTTTAGGACTCTGGAGAGGATTCATCACCCAACTTCAACATCGGCATTTACCAGGAAAAAAAAAAAAAAGACTATTAGTCCTTATAACAGATGGAAGGCAGGAGCCTAGGTGACCAAACTCTGACTACATACCACATATCCCAAAGTTCAGATGGATTTTTTCAGAGAGCTAAGTGTCCTTTATTTTTTTTTTAAATTGGCCTGACTGTGGACTGTTCCATATAGAAACACCAAGAAGCGTTTGCTATAGCACACTTCCTTTCTCAGCAAGCCAAAAGGAAATCAAGGGTTAATGTGATTGTCCATAACAGTGCTGGTTAATCACTGTTAACCTGTTTGTTGGATTTCCAGAGAAAAATTTATGCCCATAGAAGGAATAATACTGTGGGACCACAAAATGTATCAGGAACGTAAGAATCATGGATGGCAGCAGGAGTGACAATCTTTGATACCTTCAGGAGAGCAGATTTTCTGAGTGAAGTTAAATAGGCCCTGCAAAGCAACAGAGTGTGACATCAAAGGATAGTCCTACTATTCGTTTCCACTCTTCTCAAGCTATGTTTTGATGAGAGGACTACACTGATTCCAGTAGAAACGTCTTGTTGACATGGGGTCAAGGTCTACTTTTCATGAGATTGGAAGTTGGAATTAATAGTGAAATAAAAATATAAGTATTTGCCTAAGTAAAAAATGTGAAGAAGGAAATTAACCTTCTGAAGAACTGAAAGAACAGTGGTTGAATTTTTATCAGCAGGATCAGGGGTGACAGCTGACATTCAGCAATGCTTAGGTACAGATCAGTAGTTATGGTCAATAAAAAAAAAAGAAACCTCACAAGGAAGTTTTCTCTTTCCTTAAGCGGCAGTTAAAAAACTAGGGTGTAGAGGTAGAAAGATAAAGTTGGAGGGGAGCATTTGAGTACCCTTTAATGGATCACAGAGAGCATGGGATTATGATAACAGATAAGACTAGTATTACAGGAAAGAGGAAAAGTGCAGAAGTATTGAAAAAGTAGTATTATTTCAGTCTTTTGGTTGAAAATTGTATACTTTGGGTTTTTGTTTTTAGTGGTGGTTTTTACTGAAATACATGTATACTTTATCACTTAAACCAAGAGTCTTGGAGTAATAAGCTATCTACAGTTAAAGAAAACTGCACCAGACAAGACAAGCAAAGAGTCACTGATTCCATTCTGATACTATTTCCAGTAATAGGAAGGAGCACAGGTCACGTCTGGATACTCAACTCTGCGAAGACAAAGGCCTGGAGAGTTTTTAAGAGCTGGATTAGAGGGACCTTAGGTCATGTGTGTTTACTAATTGGCTTTACCCCAAGGAAAAGTAAACTTCCTTGTATCTTCGTGGTAAGAGGTAGTGTTACAAATTGGAGCAATGGGCTCACCTAAGTTAGGCACTTACCCTAACACAGAGACTGCAAGATAGGGGCTGTATCTCCTTCAATGACTATATTTGAAAGGGATGGCTCCCACATCCTGGAGAAAGACATTTCTGGGTTGTAAAACTGGAAGGAGGCCTTTAAAAAGATTTACATCTCAAAGGGGCAGAAAGGTTTTGTAATTACTACAAGTTTTCTAAAGTAAATGCTTTCAGAAAAGAAAAGTAAGAGGTCTAGAGTCAAGGAAGAAGTCTGTCTAAAATGTAGTCAAGCTGAGGGGATAAGGATCTTGGTTACTGTCTCCCAAGATTATCCACATCTGGAGGATTCTGAAGGCTGCTTAATGGCATGGTAATCCAGTGAACAAGAGATGATGACTACATCTTTTCAATTGGAAAACACAAATCCAAAATTCAAGGGTCGATCATTCTTGGTGATAATAGTTAATAATGTGATAAATTCCTTTCCACGGAGGTGGAACTGTGGATACCTCTTTCTCTCTCTCTCTCTCTCTCTCTCTCTCTCTCACACACACACACACACACACACACACACACACACACACACATACACACACACTCTTTCAGGTCTCGCAGGAGCAGTTATGTGATGATCTTGGAAAGGCTGCTTCTTCTGGCTTAATGATAAGACTTTGTTGGTACAAGATAAGAAAGGTTTGTATTCATATTAGTTTTCTATAGGATACTGTCTCTGTTCAAAAATGAGTTTCCATCGGTGCATGGGGTAGACTTTTCTAAACTTAAAAGGGGAGATCCTCTATCATCAAGTGTTCCATAGAAAACCATGGAAGTTCTGGAGTAGTGATCGCCAATAGGACTTTTTATAAAGATGAATATGAGCTTTACCTGTGCAGACTAATATGGTAATTATTAGACACCCATAGATACTGAACACTTGAAATGTGGCTAGTGCAGCTGAAGAACTGGATTTTTATTTTACTGAACTTTCATTAATTCAAATTTAAATTTAAATATCCACATGTGGTTAGTGGTTATCATATTGGAGAATGCAGTTCTAGAGTTCTTAGAGCTTTGCCAGTATTGGTTTTAGAATCCCATCTGCACTTCTACTTTTTCCTGAAGATTCAGGTTAATAACAGGACTGCTTTTTTTTTTTTCGGTTAAAGGCCTTACAAAATTTTAAAATAAATTTCCTAGTAAAATGTAGTTTACCAGCAAAGAAAATCCAGTACCCAAACTGAAAATAAGCAAAAAATGACCAGAGCATTCTACAGCATATGTAATGCTTGTATAAATAATTGTTCTTTTTGTTTTGCTACCTGGCAGGCCCCATCAAAGTTAATTAACTCAGCCATCTGAATGGATTTAGCTCCTGGGAGCTAATAATCCAAAAATGAATTTGAATCTGTGATAATATTGCCTGCTGGAAAATGTCCAGTCTTGGTTTTTAAATATGACCTATTAATTAACAAAATTAAATCAGGATTGTCTCATGGAGTTTCTTAAAGTTCTGTATAAGGTGCACATAAATTTTTAAGAGGCTTAAAAACAGAGGAGTTTTCATTCCTCACACAAGGGAAGGAGATTGCTAGTTTCAGGTTGCTATAGTGCTAGATAGTGATATGTGAAGGGAAAAGGAATCATGAGGATATTAACATATCTCTAGAGCCTTTAACTTATCTCATGAAATATATTATGATAACCTCTGACTGACAACAGTGTTTAAACCTGGATATCTAGAAACAAATACTTTGTAGACAATTATCGTACCAGTAGCTATTCTTAAATATGAGAAAGTTTCTTTTAACTTGAAAAGCATATATACTAACCTGCAAATACTGTTGCAAAAGAATTCTCTGAATAGTTTCTAAATCATTAAAATTTACAGAACACCAAAAACACCTGATTACTTTTGCTTTCCCTCCACTTGCACCCACTTAACCTTTAAAAAATAAGATGAAGAAGCAAATCTTTGTCTAACTTATAGCCATTCTAGAAATCTAAAAGATAGGTTAGGGATAAAAAGGAGACCTTAACTAGTTTAGGAAAAGACAAATACCGAATTTGCCAAAGGAGACAAGATGTAAACATAAGGCATTAGTAAATTATTACAGACAATATTTTGAAAATATACTGCATCAAGAAACAATGATTAATAGGAAATTTTTGTTGTCTTACAAAATCAAGAAGTTAATAGAATATTTATAAAAAGAAACATGTTACATGGTCACAGGATAATTTAGTCTTTTAACAACAAAAATTTTGATTTAGTGCAGGGCATAATTAATGCAGTGATTTTTCATGTAACAGAATTATTAATATCCTGTTGTATACATGTATATAGATGTAATAATACACAAATCTCTCTTTTTGCTCTACCATTCCTGAGTTATTGTCCTTCATTATTCCACATGGAAAAAGCTATCTTACCCTTATCTCACCATGTTGCAGATCACGGGAATGGGAAAGAGAAAGTGAGGACAAGTAGCTTCCTTTACAAGGATGAAACCTACAAGTTGCACAGACCAGTTCCATTTGCATCCCATTGACCAGAACCTAGTCATACAGCCAGTTTCAGGTACAAGGAACGTTGAGAAATATACTCTCTAGCCAGTTTTCATGTGCCCTTCAAGAACAAGAAGGGGGAGTGGGAATGGGGGATGATGGTGGGATTCTACCGGGAGACAGTACTTTGCTGCATGCCGCTAAGAAGCACTGCTAAATAATTACATAATGTCTATATATCATTATATGTAGATGTACACACATCCATTTTGCCTTTTAATGAGTGAAGTGTTTTTTTTTTTTGAAGTGAATCTACTACTCTCTTTTTCTCATCTACCATGTCTTCATCTAGTTCCTTTACTCATAACAAAAGGATTAAAATGTAGGTTCTGCCATAGAATGATCCGTACATCATAGGTTCTTCACACACAGTAAATGCTCAGCCATATGCACAACTTAGGTAATTAAGGAAGGAGTGGTAAACATCCTGCCTTGGTGGGTAGCAGCTTGGCTCTCAGTGGTATCATAAAGTCTCCTGCTGGGCTAAATAGACTCTGAGAAAACAAATGTGTTGGTGGGCAACGCGAGCATCCAGAGCCAGCCTGACTGTTTAGTGTTCCTGTACCCAAGCCAACAGTCTGTCTAAGTACCTCTTTGGGAAATCAGAACTCCACCTGGGGAGAAAAGTTACATATTTTGCAAGTGAATTTCCAAAAAATGAAAACTATGGAAATACTGTGTGCGACTCTATGTTATTTTTCACTATTACTCACAGAGATTTTCCTCCTGGAGGGAATAATTTTGCAAAGAAATTTGATAGTTGACTTAAGAAAACAAATCTCTCCTAACCATTTTTCTGCTTCTGAGGTTCTTAACCTTGTCACGCAAGCCATTTCCATATGCTTATTCTAAACTTTGCTGTTTGAAGGCTGTCAGGAAGGTCACTGCTCCTTCTTCTTCTTTTTTTTCTTTATGAAATATATTACCAGAGAACCATCTAATGACCAAGTCTGTATGCATATAAAACTATACAAATAATAGGTTAAAAATTATACTCTAAATTATAAGCTCCACGAGGATAGTGATTTTCTTCCTGTCTTGTTCACTGTTTATCACATGTCCTAGAATATTGCCTGGCCCATAGTATTATTCAAATATTGTTGAAAGAATACCAGAGATTTTTAATATAAAATTCAGCTCATGAGTGGATGCATACACTCTTTCTTAGGCTGAACAATTTCTTATATGGAATATACTTTTTAAGAAGACGAATGTCATGGGAGTCGAGGTTCAGGAGTGGAATGATAAGGTATAAGTAGAACAGGATGGTGTCAGTATATGCACAAGTGCATATACATAGGAATGGTACCTGCTCTATAGTGAACTATTACAACCTTCTCCCAGTCTGTGAGATAGGGAAAAGTGATATTGGTTTTATGTTCATACCTATGTCTTTAAGATGAATAAATCCTAGCAAGTGCCTTAGGGAGCTGTGAAAGTCTGGATCTCTTCCATTTTCTGAACTACTACACTACTATTAAAAAGGTCAACAAGCTATCAACAGGGTTTAAAATGTGGTATATTTAAAATACTTATGCTTAACAAAATAACACATTTGGAAAACATACACATACAAACTTACATACGGGTTTCTGATATATTTGCCTTATTTGAAGATAAGGACAAAGTTTACATCAAGGGTCTGTCTTAAATATGAGGCATAGGCCAAACGGTCCCTCGGGATCTCCTCAGACTCCGTCCCAGAAAAACTCCTAACTCCAACTCTTCCTTCTCTCTGAAGCTTTTCCTGATGCTCTGGGAAGACTTGGGTGCATTTTTGAATCTGGGTTGTTGTGTTTTTAAATTTGGTCTGCACTGAACCCAAATCATATTAACTGTTTCTGTGGCTGTGCTTCCTGATTCAGAAATCTTTGAGCACCGATAGAGATTGAACACCTGTGTCCTCCCCAAAAGTTTATGTTGGAACTTACTCCCTAATGTGATAGTATTTAGAGGTGGGGCCTTTGGGGGGTGATCAGGTCATGAGGGTGGATCCCTCATGAAGAGGATTAGTGCCCTTATAAAAGAGGTCCCAGAGAGCTCCCTTGCCCCTTCTGCCACTTGATACACAGCCAGCAGATGGCAGTCCCCACCTGGTCTTCCCACACTGGTATCCTGATCCTGGACTTCTAACCTGTACAACTTGGGAAATAAGTTTCTGTTGTTTATAAGCCAACCAGGTATGGTTGTTTTTTATAGCAGCCTGAACAGACTAAGACAAGCACAGAAACAATAAGCAGTATAAAATATGCCTCCTTCTTTAAAAAAAAAAAAAAGTATCCAATGAATGAATAAATGAATGAGTCTCAGTCCTCTCTCTTCCCTCTTATTTTTTTTTTCAATTCCATTGAAATTCCTTCCCCAAAGGAAGATGTTGTCTATGGCTTAGATTTTCAGAATGAACTTGTCTACCTAAAACTTTGCCTTTATCTCATCAATACTAAATACTCATTAATATGACCAGAACCACTTTAGTTTCATCATGCAAGTTGAATTTTTGAGAAAATATTTTTGTCATGTTTACCTAATTAGTCAGAATGGCCCTTTAGCAAAAGTAAATGATCCAAGAAATAGTTTCTTCAATAGAGGAACAGATGAAGGTTTGAAGAAAGTTTAAAACTGAAATGAAATTTTTATGAGTAGTATTTACTTATACATGTATATAATTTCCATATATATACCCAAGTTCAGGAAGTGATATATTGTGTTCCTCACAAGGGCTCCACAAAAATGATATGGAGGGCCTGTCCCATTGTGGGAATTCAGTGGACAGGGGAGCTCTTTTTCTACTGCCAGTGTTACATCTTCTGTTTCCCTTCTGTTTCCTGGTGACTGGGACCACCCACCTCCACACTCTTTTGAATCAAAATTCATTCACATTCTGGGGAATGCTTTTACTGCGGCTCATTCTGGTCCTTTCTATATTCCCATATCTAGGAGTTCACAATGAAGACACCGGTTTTTGTTCTCATTAATCCAACCCTGGCTTAACTACAGTTTGATTCCTTAGGATTTTTGTATGTTCCCATTTTGTCTCTATTCTCTGAATTTTGTTAGATACTTTTTTCCTTTTTTATAGCACTCATTTGTAGTAAAACTGAGTCTTGCACAGCAGAAAAGAAAATTTATATGAGTCATGAGAAACCAATTTTCTCAATATACTAAAAAGCTAGTGTACACTAAACTGGTGTATCTACTTTTTGTTTTCTTTATTGAACCTGAGAATGGTTTTTCCCTCACCCGTGAAAGGAACAGAAATCTGAAAATGCTCAAGTTCAATTTAAAACCCAGGATCTAGGCAGTTTGATTGAGTATTAAAGGGAACAGAAAAGCTTTTCCCCTTCTCTCTTGAATTTGTTTTTATTCTTATCCTAGTAAAAAGGTATGATCGATCTCTCCTCTGTGCCACAATAATCAAATACTGCCTCAGTCAGCAGGTGAAAAAGGGAACAGTTTTTACAAAATGACTTTATGACCAGTTCTATAAATACCTATAGTTTATCTTCCTTGACAGTGTGTAATGTCAGACTGCCTGGCAAATGCCGGTTCAGGCCAATTTCTGGATCTATGCATATGCACCTACATTAACTGTTTGTGCGGGTTTATTACCCTGATGTTCACAAATGAACCTGAGTTACACATGTTCTCTTTACTATGCCCTGGACTATATGAGCTAATGAGAAGTAAGTGGGATATAGATAACATGAGACAAATATGACTTTACAATTCATTGTAACTTTTAGAATAAATGAAATTTTTAGTTATTATTAGACTAATAGAGCCTTTTGTTTGCATCTTTATTGTACATACTAATTGATCAGGGGTGTGGGAAGGAAGGGAAGAACTTTAAAGTATATTGTCTAGAAGGAGAAAGGTAATGCTATTTGCAGCAACATGGATAGACCTAGAGATTATCATACTAAGTGAAGTAAGCCAGACAGAAAAAGACAAATATCATATGATATCAGTTATGTGTGGAATCTAAAAAAAAAAAAAAATGATACAAATGAACTTATTTACAAAACAGAAACAGACTCACAGACATAGAAAACAAACTTATGGCTATCAAAGGGGAAAGGTGGGGGGGAGTTCTAAGTTAGGAGTTTGGGATTAACATATACACACTACTACATATAAAATATCTAATCAACAGGGACCTACTGTATAGCACAGGGAACTATACTCAATATTCTGTAATAAACTATAAGGGAAAAGAATCTGAAAAAGAATAGATATATGTATCTGTATAACTGAATCATTTTGCTGTATACCTGAAACTAACACAACATTGTAAATCAACTATACTCCAATATAAAATAATTTTTTTTTAATGAAAAAAAAGAGAAACATCACTTAATATTTAGTATCTGCTTTGGATCACAATCTTGCACTGCAGCATGGGTTCCCCAGGAAACAGTCTCCGCAATGAAGATTAGAAGGAAGGAGGTGTACTACGCAGGGCACCAAGAATCAACATGTGTGGGGGGGAAGAACAGAACTGGGCAGGGGGAGAAGTCAAGCTGTGATACAATCCCAGTAAAGTCTCTGTTAACCTTCCCTGGGGTTCTCTCTTGTGCTGGGGAGGAGCTGAGCTTTTTAACCTCTTGACCAGTTGTTACTGACCAGTTGTTACGCTAAGGATTGCCCAAGAGTCTGGTCTTGAGCACAGAGGTTCTCTGCAGAGAACCTGAAAGGGATTGACAGCTGAGGGCTACCTGCTATAGGGTCTCCCAGAAACTGGAGAACATGTCCTTCATTCTTGAAAGAGGACAGGGCAACACAGTGTCCACTGCAGATGGGCCTGCCCTAGGCCAGGAATCAATCATGCCAACTGTCTCCATTTAGATTCAAAATGAAAAATGTAAGAGGCAATTATGTTAGTCATTTAAAATTCACAAAGCAGCATAAGCCAAGTTATTGTAGTCAACAATACACCTGTTACGCTAATTACATTTTCTGCGGAATACTTTTGAATACAAAATCATTCATGTTATTTATGGAACAAGCATGTTAGAAACTAAGGAAAGAGAAGAATGAATAGGCTAGTAACATAACTCTTTCTAACAGTTTACCACCAACTCTGACAGTTAAGAGGAGAGAAGATGGTGATATAAATAAGTATTCTGTAATGATGAACACCAGTAGGTAGGGTCAGACAAAGTGTGTTGGGAGTTAAGAGAGTTCAGAGTTCATTGTAAATGAAATGCTTCATACATAAAGTATGAAGTATACATTTGGACTGGGCTTTATAAAAAGAAGAGGATTTGGTTATTAATCATAGATATTGGCTGGAAGAGGCGAAGGACTATTATTTAAATAAAATGAACAATTAAATGAGTTTAGAAATCACTGGCTGTATATGAGAAACTAGAAAACAAATCACTGTGGCCAAAGTCAACTGTGTATGATGGGGAGAAGGGGGTGCTGTCATGGCAGCGTTAGAATGAAGACAACAGAGATAAGCCCTAGCTTCCAGATATAGGAATTTTAAGTTTTTCAGTTATGAAAAGATGAAAATTTTAAATGTCAAAACTGTCGACTTAGACTTCTATACTCCATGAAAATATCATTCAAGAATTAAGATGAAATAAAGACGTTTTAAAATACACAAAAACTAAGAGAATTACTCGCCAGGAGACTCTCATTACAAGGAATGCTAAGGGAGATTCTTTGGGCTAATGAGAAATAATTCCAGGGAGTAGCCTGATCCGCCAGGGAATGAAATGCACTGGCCAGCATGAAATGTGGGTAAATGTAAAGAGTCTCTTTCCCTCTAAATTTCTTCATAAAGTTATCAGAAGCAAAAATAACAATATATTGTGAATTTTACTATGTAGAGAAATAAAATAAATAACAAGAGCACAGAGAATGGGAGGGACAATGGAATTATATGCTGTTGTGAAGTTCTTACTTCATAAATGAAGTGGTTTAATGGTCATTCGAAATAGAACGTTCTCAGTTAAGAATGCATTTTTGGTTCTTGCTACTTCTTCCTTCCTTCCTTCTACCTGGAACACAAACAAGATTGCAAGGACTCCGGCAGCCACCTTGGACCGTGAGGCAACCTTAAGGAAGCAAGCTACATGCCAAAGTTGGTGGAGTAGAAAGGAGGAAGTCACTGATGGATTTGTGGATGTCCCTGGGCTTTTATATAAAGAAAAAAAAAAAACAACACTGTAGTTTATATAAGCAACTGTAGTCAAGTCTCTGTACTAACAGCTAAACATAATCCATTACTTGTTATAGTGTGTAAAGCTCACGGTAAGTTGCACAGTGCTAAATAAATGTGATATTTGAGAAAAAGAAAAAAGAATGCATTTTTCTAACCCATAATACAGTGGTTCACAAAGTGCGGTGCCTTGACCTGCAACATCAGCATCAGCTGGGAACTTGCTAAAAATGCAAATCCTGAGTGTTAACTTACACCTACCAAGGGACCAACCAACTGTATTTTAATAAGTTATCCAATGTAGTCTGATGCAGGTTAAAGCTTTAGTGTTGGTATGGACATGGCACAGGCACTACCATGTGCCTTTTGGGGTGTTTTTATTGGTTTATATATTTTGGAAGTTTGTGTAGCAATATATGTGTTCGTACCAGTTTACCTGATAATTCTTTTTCTCCTTAAATGTACTCTACATTGACATTTGCAAAGTGTGTAATAATAAATGCAGAGATATACTACACATAGTTTATAATACCAAATCCATGGGAACTATCCATGTTCTCAGGAGAAAGGAAAATATCTGATGAAATACGATACAGTCAAATCATTCTGCTTTTAAAATGGAAGTTAGAACTATTTTTGTGGACATGGAAAACTAACCAAAATGTGTTACTCAATTAAAAAACAAACTGCAAAACAGTATATGTAGTGTGATTCTATTAATGCTAATATGCAACTATGTATAGTTTGGACAATTATATTTCTGGGTTAAAAAAAATTATAGTTACAAAACATGAGGTTACATATGGTTAAAAGAAAAAAAAAGGCAAACAATTTAGAAGAACTTAACATGAAAGTTCTCAGTCACATCACCTAACTCTAAATTTCCCCCCCCCCAAAAGCCAAGCATTTACCTACAGTTATTATTTATAAATTCTAACTAATATGTTTATAACTTTTTTCTTGGTTAATTAAGTTTAGACAATAATTATTGAATGTCTACTTTAAAAGAATTAGCTTATTTACATTTCCCTTAAATTGCATTATTTCTTCCTCTAAATTAATAAAAGTTATGTAATTGTTTCACCTCATATCAAATATCTGAACATTTTTAATTATGGACTTAAGCTCTTGATTCTTGACCAGTCAATTTTAGACAGCATTCTCAAATTCCCCAATGTGTAAAACAAAAATTGCCAACTTAAACTAGACACCTTTCTTCCTATTCCCTTATTTATATCCAAATCTCTGCCAATTCTGAAATTATTTTTACATTGACAATGTTTACAATATTTACATTTTATTCTAAAACTGTAATTAACTTTTTATGACTATAGGCTGATTTTAAAATTTGAAAAAAATCAATAAATGGCATTTAATATATTATGATTATATGAATAAAATTGAATTTACAACCAAGCAATTTGATAGGATGGACATACAAAGAAAGAAATATCACCCCATCACCCTATGACACTAAGCTTGTGTTATTTAAAGGAGAACATTCTAAGAGCAACTAGATAGATCAAAGTTATGCCACATTTTTAAGGGCTTCATATTTTGACCAAAATATTCTTGGAGAGCATTTTCACATTTTTCTTGGAGGTTATCATACCTTGCCTTTTCCCTAAGAACCCACTTTTATTATATCCTTAACATAGGTATTTCTCTTAATTAAACTATTTATTACATGGAGTCAACATTCTTCCAAAGGATATCCTTGCTTGAGGCCTACTCTTTTCTGCTAAAACAAGAAACATTTGCTCTAGGGACTGACTGCATAGTTAGCTGTTAACCTAGGATTTCTTTTCCTTATTTCTACTGGTTCTTTTATCTTAACCATTCCTCTTTTCTGATTACTGTTTTCATCTAATTATTATACAAACTTTTTTTTCAGAGAGTTTATAAAAGTACATTTTGAAACTATATAGATATGAAGATTTATATTGCCCTTATATTTGACATTACACTGACTTCCTGTAAGATTCTATGCCTATAATCATTTTCTCTAAGTACACTTAAAATATGTTTGTGTCTTGTCTTCTAATATCTAGTGTTGCTGATGGGAATTTGGATGCCAATTTCAATTTCGTTCCTTTACAGTTACAGTTACCAGAAGTCACATTGTGTCCAGGATTGTCTTGGGTCACCCTTATTGTCCTAGTGTAATTTTAGTAGTACCCCCTTAACTATAAAATTGTCCAGGATTAGGTTATAAATTATATAGTGAGGTCTTCAGGAAACTGTCTTTATTTTTGTATTTCTGAAGGTTTATGAAGTCTGTGTGAGTCATTTTTCATTTTTTGTATTTGGCAATTAAAGACCCCATCATTTGAAGATATATCTTTAACTCTTGAAAATGTTCTTCAAATTATTTTTATTTCTTGTTCTCTGTTGTCTCTTTAATTCCAACTTCTTGAATATTGGGCCTCTTAAATTGATCATATTTGTCATCTTTTCTTTTACAGTTCTATTCCTCTTTCATATTTTCTGATTCATTGCCTTTATGCTGAATGTTTTGGAAAATAGCTTGATTTTTTTATCTTCATGTTTTCAGTGGACCTTTCATTTTTTTTAAAGAAATCACATTTTAATTTTAGATAACTCTCTCCTTTTCTCTTTTTTTTAATGATAGACTTCTATGTTTTCACTGTATTATATTTTTATATCTCTAAAAGAATACTAAGTAAATTTTTTGAAATTCTTCTACTCTGGATTACTGCTGCTTCTCAACGTAGTCACGTTCTTTATTCGTTTAGATCCTTCCATTTTTGTTCTGGTGTTTTCAAATAGCTGTTGTAACTCCGGATGTCCACGCTTACTTGAAAATGAAGACTAAACTGCCCCCCATTAGCAGATAGTTTGGTGTTTTTCCGTTGCCGCGTTTGTAAGCTTTCTTCTCCTGGAGTCCTCACCCTCCAACTATGAGAGAATTGGCTACGGCAGACAAGCACAGACAAGCACTTCAATTGCTGATCTCTGCTCTATAGTGCATGGCTAGAGAGCAGACAGGACAACACAGTCATGTCAAATGCTAGAATGTGCTGGGTTAGCTCGGGGACAATGATCACACCAAAAGCTCAAATGTAATAAAATGTATACAGGCTTCCGGCGTTTCTCTGGGAAAATGGCTGGCGTGTGAGTTACTCAGCCCTCAGAGACAGGAAGCGCTGTTAGCCAGAGAGGCTTTCTGTGGGCTCTTTGATTAATCAGCTTTTTTCTGGTCTGCCCTGTACTTGTGCAATCCCTGTCCAAGGATCCTGGCTGTGCTGGCTCTCCAGGGCTCTGAAAATAAAACAAAGCCTCGTCCATTGTGTCTCTCATAGGAGCATCTTCTGGGCCATTTCCTCCTCAGTTCTAATTATATGTCAACACCCTTCCATGAACTTTCCATTTTCCACAAATCTGGTTACACCTTTGACAAACTGATGACATTGCACCTCCTTCTCTTTGCTCTTGTGCCTTTAAACCCTTTTGCACTTTTCAATGACATTTCAACAGGGTTTTAGGGGAGAGAAAAAAGAACATTCCATCTTGAACTATTCCTTTTTAATGAAGAATGATATTAATATTTGGAGAGAGAAACTCTTTTGCAAGGAAAGAGTTTTATGCTAAAATCAAATTGTGAAATGTTGTGTGGAATAAATTTAGGAGGCAACATAACTGCAGGATTTCTCAGTCTTTAATAAGCCATTTTCAAGGTCAATTTCCAAGAACAAGATATGCTAGGATAATTCAAAACCTCTTTTTCTTGTATGCAATGTTTATGGGGCAAAAAATATACATGTCCCTGTGTAAAAAATGAAGATATTAGGTTAAGAAACTAAAATGCAGCATGAGCTCTTAAAAAACAAGAAATCTCAAACTTAAAGAATATGGAACTAACTAGTGTTAGTAAACAATAAAGAACTTCGAGAATTGTGACATTTTTCACTAAATTCCAATTCAATTAAGTTTTATTAATACCTTTACTAGTTCTACCAATGTGGTTTTCAAAAGAGTATTTTACTAACTACATACAGTTATGGAAATGGTTTATATTCAGTCTCTTTTGCAACATAAAAAAGGACTAAATGACATTATAGATAAGCTCAGGCCCTTTGGGGATTGTTTTAAATAATAATCCGAACATTGAACTTCTATTTAAACTCCCCACACTTCTTTGAGATACTGTGAAAGTAGTTTCTTTACAAGATTTTTGTTTAGATTGGAAATTCAATGAGAAAACCTGGTTGACAATATTTCAACATTTTTTGCTCCCGTTTTATTATCTGAAAGCACTGAGGGATCAACAATAAAAAAAAAAGTAGTGAAAATGGAACTTTGCTTTAACTTTTTTGAACTTCTAAAAGGTTTGACTGAAGACAAAATTTGTAGAAAAGGTTGAAACCGACTTTAGCACATGTATTTCTCTCTTATTGAGCCACCTGATCAAAAACAAACAATATGGCAATAAATGTACAAAGTTGCCTATTTAATTATTATTTAAATAATTTTTATTAATAATTAATTAATAATTAATTAATTAGTTAATAATTCCAACAAAATGCTTGAATGAAATTTAAGTGATAATAAAATCTTAAAATATATTATATGCCAAATCTTTTGAATACATTCTAATTGACATTTGATATACATTTGTTTGAAATCACATTATTACTGGATTTAAGTTATTCTGATCTCTAAATGACAAACCTCTCTGTATAAAAAGTTACTGGCAGCATCATTATTTTTGATGCTATTAGTTTCTCTGTGTGTAAGAATATTGTTAGATAAGTAACACTATTTTTAACAACATATTAAAAGTATTTGGTAGGAGATGCTATTTTGAGTAATTTCTTCACTCACTCCCACCCAAATGCACAAAAGCACTCTAAATGAAATTTTTAAATTTCCTTCCACCCTGGATATGGAAAACTTAGAAGACTCAGCAGGGAAGAGTTTAGACACAAGATAAATAGCAACATCATGAACAACAACTACCACCCAAATGAAAGCATACAGGGCAGCGCAACTCTGACTTTGTTCACTGATGCTAAAATACCACCCCGAACCCCGACCCTGACAAAAAGATCTCCTCTTTCCCTAGCCTAGCTCTCTTTTTAACCATTGAATGGTGCTTTTTTTGTTGTTCCTAATAGCATTTTATAGTACTTTTGGTTTCTTAAAGCACTTTTATATAGTTTACACTTTTTAAAGAATGTTGGGCAAGCATCATTATCCCCTTAATAACATCTCCCATATGGCAGAGAAAGAATTTTGACTGCAGTTAAGTCATTACACATTAGTGACAAAGCCAGGCTTTGCAGGGAGATGCCTGCACCTTCCTACTCTCCCCCTGGCTTTGGCTGCTTTGAATAACTATGGTATCTAAATTTTATTGTAGTCTTAATATGCTGACCAGCTCTTTCCCCCTTTCAGAAAGCAGTCTGAGTTACTGACAATGCCTCCATAAAGACTTTAGGAAGAAAAGCTTCTTGTTTTATTCAAGTTATACTGCACAATAGTTTGGAATACAGGCTGCACAGAAAATAAGAACCAATTATAAAGCTTGTGTAATACCAGAGGGATACACAATAATGCATGCAAAGACTTGAATACAATGCTGAACACACGGTGAGAATTCAGCAAATGGTAGGTATTATCACTATCTATGTTTTATGTTTTCACATTTATTCCTCACTATAAACAATTAAGGTGAAAGTCTTGATCTTAAACTTGAAGAAGCTGAGACATGGTTTAAGTCATGTAGGTGAGGGTTCTCAAGTTAAAAGTCTTCGAATCTTGGCTCTAAAATTCAAGAGCCAAGCACTTTCTTTAATGGAAAAGGGTTCCATGGTATAGCGATTGCCCTTCCTTTCTGTGATTGAGAATAATCTGGGGAACTTTAAAAGAATTTCATTTCTAGGCTTTAGCACAGGCATAGAATGTGGCCAAAATATCTGCTGACACTTTGTTTTTGGAATTCTGGCTTCCAGAACTGTGACAGGATAAATTTGTGTTGTTCTAAGCCACTGAGTGTGTGGTAGTTTGCTATGGGAGCCCAAGGAAACTAATCCCCCATCTCATATGTGGCCTGGACATAATAAGTGATAAATAAATATTAGCTATTATCAATTATCTTTAGAACACCAGAACATAGGTGAGCCATATGTGAGTAAAGGGGAAAGTCTTTTACTCAAGTCTACTTACACTGGAGTCACTTTGCTCTGCCTTTCAATTCTAAAGTTGGTTCTGTTAAACAATAATGTATAGTGGATTTACAATGTGTCAAGTATTATGCAAAGAGCTGAGAACACAAAGAAGAATACTGTGGTCCCTGCCCTCATAGATTTCTGTGGAAAGCAGACACAAAAGCATATACTCAGTACTGAAAACATTATGGTAATTTTAACTGTAGAGACAGGCACAAGATGGTTTGGGGGAGGAGAGAAAGGACCTCTGACTCAGCTTGAGAGGGAAAAGGAATTAGGAAGAAGATATAAAAGGAAATCTTATCAGAGCTGAGACGAATACTTTGTCTTTCAAAAGATAGATCACAGGAATGAGTGTCAAAAGGAATCTGTTGAAGTATCTATAAATAAGATTTTTATATAATATTGATTTTTTTTTTTTTGGTTCATACATTGTTAACTACCTGTTCTAGTCTAAGAGTATATATTTAAACTGTTGATTCCATTCCAAAGAACCTAATTGCAATCTTGGCTTTTGCTCTGTGTTTTTGGCACTGTTCCTTCTTTTTTTATCTTCATGGTCCAAATCCCTGCAATACACCAAACTTATGAATATTTATGAACTAGATTAATGGCTTTCTTTTTTTTTTTTTTTTTTTTGCCGTACGCGGGCCTCTCACTGCTGTGGCCTCTCCCGTTCGGAGCTCAGGCTCCGGACGCGCAGGCTCAGCGGCCATGGCTCACGGGCCCAGCAGCTCCGCGGCATGTGGGATCTTCCCGGACTCGGGCATGAACCCGTGTCCCCTGCATCGGCAGGCGGACGCTCAACCACTGAGCCACCAGGGAAGCCCTAATGGCTTTCTTGATAAGGATCATGAGTATGTTTCCCAGTACAAGCTGAGTCCATTCATTCATTCCAAAATATGTACTGATCCCTACTATGTTTTCCCCATCATTACCTCAGAATCATAATTATACATTATGAGGACTAAGTAATTAAAGATATATATTTTTCCTAGGTAAGACTATTAAATAAGTATTTCATTCTCTAAGATTATGGAAACTAGAATATTATATAAATTTATAAAACTAATTACAGAATATTGTACATAAAGACATTTGAAATCTAGTGCCCTGGTTTTCTTACTTTTAACATAGGAGACTAAGGTTAGACAGAAAATAGTAGGTAGATCCTAGAAGTGAGAAAGATAAAAAATGTGTTACCAGAAAATAATACAGCTAATTTTTAAGAGTTGCAGATATAGCTGTATGTCTAATATATGATAGGCAGGCATTAGAGAAGTTCGTTTCCAGAACACCCTGCTTGTCCTGTGATTCTCTCTGAAAAAATAAAGTCACGGATCAAATAAACTGCAAGGTTGAATTAGCTTGAAAAGACTCATGACCTTACAATGCAGAAGATATGGTCCCTATTTAACAAGAAAAATACTTCCAGGAGTTAGAAGAGAAGTTCTTTGCATGTATCCCATGGACATGGCAACCTTCTGCAAATGCTTCATAATTTGCTCACAGAAAGAAGAACTGGCACCAATGAAAGTCAGAATCTCAGTCAGTAGATGAGAAGATAAAGATTAACCCAACCAAGAAGAGCCCAACCAATAAAATGTATGGACTAACAAAAATCTGATTCTTACCTGTAAACTTAGAAGAGAATTAATCCGAAGAAGATCAAATATTTAAACACAAAGTATTAAGATAGAAAAATGCTAGAGGATAGTACAGGTGAATTTAAAGAAGAAATCTTTAGAGTGGGAGAATTTTATAGATGTTTTTTAAAACTAGGAATCATAAATGCATTTAACTACATAAACATTTAAAATTTATTTATTTTTCAAATGGCCAAATATATTGTAAAAAATCACTCAAACTCATTATTAATCAGAGAAAAAATTAACTTAAAGCCAAAATTAGACACCACTGCACCCTCACCAGAATGGCCCAAGTAAAAAGGCCCAACGATAACGGTTCAGATGGAGACACATTAGAACTCTCAGACATTGCCAGTGAGAGTGTAGGTTCATGAAGCTACTTTGGAAAACTCTTTGATGTGGTCTTATATATTTGACCAAATACATATCCTTTGACCCAACAATTTCATTTGAAGTATATACGCAACAGTGAGGTGTGCAAGAGTGTACCAAAACACATGCATAAGAATTATTATAGCAGTGTTATTTTTAATAGCTCCAAACTAGAAATATAAAAGTTCATTAATAGCAATATGTATAAATGTTTTATAAGTTTCAAACAAAGAGTACACAGCAATGGAAATGAATGAAAGATAACTTCATGCAACAGCATGGAGAGATTTCATAAATATGATTATTGACCAAAAGATATCAGGCACAAATAAGTGCATACTATATGATTCATTTATGCGAAGTTCAAAACAAGGGCAAATGGAGGCACTGTGTTCAGGAAGACGGATAAGGGGGTGGGAGCTTCTGTGTTGCGGCTCATAATCTATTCCCTGACCTGAGTATCGTTAACTCAGGTACATTCAATTTCTGATAATTTATTGAACTGCACACTTATGATTCATGAACTCTTATTTATGTGTATTAAACTTCCATTCAAAGGTTTAAGACAAACTTCCTTAACGCAAAACTATTACAGGGAATACGATAGTTAGTAGAAATTACGGTTATGTACTGAATCTTGCCCCAACACCAATTCATATGTTGAAGCTCTAACCCTGGGACTCCATTTGAAGATGAGGCTTTTAAAGAGGTAATTAAGGTCAAATGGGATATAAGGGTGGGGTGCTAATCCAATCTGACTGTTGTCCTTAAAAAAAGAGGCAGAGATATCACAGATGCGTGTGCACAGAGGAAAGGCCATGCGAAGATACAGCGAGAAGCTGAGGGAACCAAGGAAGAAGGCCTCAGGAGAAATCAAACCTGCCAATACCTTCACCTTGGACTTGCAGCCTCCAGAACGGTGAGAAAATAAATTTCTATCATTTAAGTCACCCAGTCTGTGGTATTTTGCTATGGCAGCTTTAGCAAATTAGTTCAATGACCAAAGGAAAAGATACCAGTATGCTGTAATCTTCCTAATATTTTAGGTAGATAGATCAGTAGGCAGGCAGGTAGGTAGATAGATAGATAGATGGATGGATGAGATAGCTAGATAGATGGATAGACAGAGACAGTATACATATACATAAAATAAAAACTGAAATACACAATATTAGCTAAGGATACTATTCCTAAGAGAAGAATCTATATTCAATGATGGTAATAATAGAATAAACACAACCAAACAACCTGAAGAAAGCACTCAACTACGTGTCAGGCACTGTTCCAAGCTATAAGCAAAAGAGTTTACACCTTGAATCTCACAAGATCCCTATACAGCATGCATTATTTTCATCCCTATTTTATGGGTGAAAAAGCTGAGACTCAGAGGGGTTAACTAAGGCTCCATATCTATTGCATGGTGAATTCCAGCCGAGGCAGCCCGACTCCAAAGCCCATGCTGTTGACCAGTTGTGTTACATCACATGTATAAGTACAAACAATGAAATGCCATTTTTCACCTATCGGCTATACAAAGATTAAAACACACAGATAATGCTCAGAGTTGGCATTCTAATGCACTTTCAGCAGGACTACATTGATAAATTGATCTGAGCTTTTTAGAGCACACTTTAACAGTTTATATCAAGCCCTTTTTTAAAATCACATAGACAAGAAGGACAGGATATTGAAGGACAGGATATTTATCACAATATTATTAGCAACAACAAAAATGTGATATAATGTAAATATTCATCAAAAGAGAATTGGTAAGATAAATTATGATATGTACATTCAAAGAATTCCTTGTATCTATTAAACATGATGTAATTGATCTATATTTATTGACGAGAAAAGATATCCATGACTTACTGTTCTTGTAGTAGTATTTGCTTTTTCATTCGTATTTTTCCCCTAGTGTAGGCATTGTACCTTCTTTTCTTCCTTTTTTTTGTTTTTACAAAATCACTATTGAAGCTTTAAAAAAAACAAAAATTGGGTTTGCCTCAGAAGGTAATTATTCATTCATTCATTCATCCTTTCATTCATTCAAGAAATGTTTACTGAATCCTCACTTTGTGCAAACCCTTTTCTAGGTTTTGAGGACACAGCATTGAGAAAAGAATTCCCTCATGGAACTTTCATCACCAAAGATATTTAAATAGTATCTGAATTACAATTTGGAACAGGTGATTCTTTATGTTGAGTAAATTTATTTTCAGTGATTGGGCAGAAAAGATCTTTTAAGTTCTTTCCATCCCTGAGTGTCTCTAAATCTGTGATTTAAAGAAGGACATAATTTCGAGTGTTAAATGTTCTTTTTCTGCTCCTTGAACTTCCGAGGGCAACTTATTTGTTGAGAAAAGAAATTAAGCTATGCTTTAACTATGGAGTTACAGCTTAAAAAATGTATTTTTAAGATGACCGAACCTTGATAACTAAACTCAGCCATTAAATTGATAGATATGTAGATATGTAAACTGTATGTAAATAAATATATATATATATATATATATATATATATATAGGAATATATGATATTCTTTTTTCCAAAGTGAGCCAAAGGGAGAAAACTGCTAGGTAATAAGAGAAATAAGTCTTGGGACATAATTTTGAAGTCATTCATCTTTTAGAAAGGGCTAAGTAAATCTTAGTTTAGAATTATAATAAATAATAGGGTAGTTGGAATGTCAGGAACTTAATCAGTATTCACAAGGTTCTTTGGCATTAATTTATGACCTTAACCTTAGTTCCTATTTCTTTCACCTTTTTTTCTGTTTAAAGCCTTTTTAAAGCTTTGATCGGTTAATGGAAGAACAAGTCTGACTGCTTCTTAATAGGTTAAATAATAGCCAATTTTCTGAGTTCCTTAAAATCTTTTAATATTGTTTTAACAGATGCATTTCAATTAAAATACTAATACCCCAAAATAATAATCTTTTCATGGCCATTACTCAACATTGTTTTGACTAAGATATAAAGATGGATCTTTTTCCTACCTAATTTTAATCCATTCACGCATCTATTCAAAAACATTTATTGAATGCTTTCCGTGTGCCAAGTATTTCTCTGGGAATCAGACATGAATAAAACAAACACAGTATCTACCATCATGGAGCTTTTGTTCTAATGGGAGAAACACATAGTGAATTCTGTTTCATACATTTTGAGCAAATATGTGACAGTAACCCACTTCTGCTAAATCATTCACATTCTTACATAGGCTTACAGGTATGTTACAAGTACAGCACAAATTCACTGAGATATCTGATAATATTTTCTTTCTAACACGTATTTCAACGTTTTGTCTATTTTGTAGTAGAAATGCGTTATTCTTTATATAATGTGAAAACTATCTATGAACCCATTCCATTGTGGGAAACACAAACAATGAAGATGTAACCCTTCTGTTACTCTTAATATAGTATTAGTCTGTTGATTTACTTGGGTTTTCTAGCTTCTTGAGGACGATCATAATAATTGATAATTTTATTTGCTATTTTCCTATTGTAATGGTTAGAACATGCAACACCACCATTATGTGCTACTGAGGAAAGCAGTCCTGCTTAGCTCACCCCACTTGAATGGGAAGACTTCAGGAGCACAGAATTGTTAAATGTTGGTTTGAGATAAATCTCTTTATTGTGTTAAGGAAGTAGTCTTTTATTTATAATAGAAAGAGTTATCCAGGATGAATGCTGTATTGTAACAATTATCAGATTTTTTGCTTTGGTCTATCAATGTATTAGCACGTTTCCAAATATTAAATAATTGCAGCATTTCCAGAACAAACACACATTACCTTGCATTATGTTTTTAAATGTACTGCAGAACTGTTCTTATTTTTATTTGATTTAGGATTTATGCAAAATTGAGATTGACTAGTTCATGACAACCTCTGACATATTAAAAATATCAGTGCTTGTGATTTCCTGTATACAAAGGAAAGCAAAGACATTACGTAATCTTTTTCTGAATTGCCTGATCTCCTAAATAAACTG
The DNA here is from genome assembly GCF_964270905.1 of Leucopleurus acutus. Lineage (NCBI taxonomy): Eukaryota > Metazoa > Chordata > Mammalia > Artiodactyla > Delphinidae > Leucopleurus > Leucopleurus acutus. Next base: position 13,879,271 of record NC_139143.1, read on the forward strand.
GATGAACTGATCTATCATTTTGCTCATATGAATGCATGAGTCTGGAGTTGTTAGTAACCTTTGACATTGTTGTATTTGCCTTGACATTTCATTAATGTGATGCAGATTAATGCTACTGTTTTTATGTTCAAAAGATGCCACTTCTTAAGGCAATAAAATGCAGGGGAGGGAGTATTTTAATATTTCTAAGTCATTTAAATGTTTTCAACTTCCCACAGAGTTTAAGAAAACAAAAACAACCAAAAAAATTATATTAGGAGTTCGATACAGTGGGAAAGGTATAAACTGTAGACAGTAAATAAATCGATGGTCAAATAGTCCTGGTAAAGAGCAAAAAGAGGTAATGAGACAGAGATACAGACTTCAGATTATTGTTTTTATGTCAGTTCAATCAAAATGTGTTATTTTGAAAGTTTCCCGTTTATAATTCTCAGTTAGCATAAGTTTGAAGTACAAAATTTGCAGGGGTTCCCTTTATGGAGAAAAGAGATTACGTAAAGTAGTTTGGGTCTAAGAATATAATGTTCAGCAATACATTATAAGACAGAATTACATCATAATCTCTAATAAAAATGTGAAATTCTATGCTTTTGCTTTCAGATTGAGTGTGAACATCAACACAGGGCTGTGATTAGGTCAGTACACTCAAGAAGGTAGAATACAATTTATTAAATCTAGGCCACCTGAAGTATCTGACCCTGCTCATTTGAAATGGAGTTTTCTTAATAGAATTGATTTTCTGGTGGCCATTTGCATATACCTTCAGATTCCTCTATGCAAAGAAGCCAGATGCATTAAGCAGACACATGCAAAATTTCAAGTTAAAAAAATAAAAGAATACTTTTCTGTTGAAGTTGATGTTTAGAGCATTTTGATTTAAAAGTACATTTAAATTACTCTCCATTAATTTATTTCTAATGTTTATGTGGGGCGAATGAAGAGGTCTCAGCTGAGTGGTTGCCTCTTATTAAAGTTTTTTTCCATTCATTCCCATGGCTGAAACATCAATATGCTTACGACTCCCAATTTTTTATCTCACAATCTCACTTCTTCCCCTGCGCTTTACCTGTACTATGCCCAACTACCATCTTTTTAAAATCTCCAATTGAATGTCTCATACTTATATCAAATGTAAGAAGTCCAAAATACAACTTCAATCCCATTCATTACTCTAAAAATGTGATTCTTCCAATAAACAACACTAAATTTTATTCCCTCGTCTTCCTCACTTCTTTCCATATTTAGTATATCATGAAGTCACTTTGATTCTACCTCTAAATGTTTCTCTAATATGTTCACATTTCTGCATCTCCACACTCATTAATCCAAATCACTATCAGCTCTTACTTGGACTAGTGCAATATCACCCTTACTGGCCTCCAAGATTTAACCCTTGACCACCTATATGTATTTCATGAATAAATAAAATTTAGAACAATCTTTTAAAGAATCTACAATACAACAAAACTAAATTGCAACCTGTTACTTGCTTAAAAATCTTTGTTATCATCCTAATACACTTTGAATGAATTCCAAACTTCCTTAAAAGCCTACAGTGTTCTGCAAGATATGGCTCTAGTTTTCCACCTTTTTTTTTAAGCTTTTTGTTAATTTTTATTAAATGATCAACTATCAAAATTGCATTGGAAACAAAGTTTTAACAGTAACATCAATCAATAGGATTAAAATACCTTCCTTTTAAGGGTAAGATGGGACAACGTGAGAGAGTGGCATGGACCCATACACACCACCAACTGCAAAATAGATAGCTAGTAGGAAGCAGCCACACAGCACAGGGAGATCAGCTCAGTCCACCTTGTTTTTACTTCTTACACTAACTTTCCCGGTGACTGAGATCCATTCACATGGGCATTGCCTTTTGCAATGTTAACAAGCCTAGCCCTTCCTCTCAAGGACGTGACCCCAGTCATCCCTCTAGCTTCTCTCCCAGCTGCTCCTTTCCATCCTTCGGGTAGTAGCTTACACATCGCCTTCTCAAAGAGGTCATGCACCCAACAGCTCCTCTCAAAAGCATGCCCATTCCCTGTTATGTTCTGGCTTCTGTATCACAGAAATTATGTTTGTTGCATACATTTTACTTATCACAATTTATAATGACAGATTTATATATTTACTTATTTATCTGTTTTATGAAGTTTGTTCAATATAAGCAAATCAAAATCTAAAACAAACTGGGGAAGCAGAGGAAAATCTTAGTTTTGGAAACATAAAACTAAATATATCTTTGTATATGTAATCTTTAGTCTGTGGCTGTAATTCTGTTTGTAAATGCCTTAAAAATTATAAGTACAATAGTAAAAAAGTATATGTAACACAATCTTTATGCCTATGTAAATTTCTCCTTGGCCAAAAAAATCTTATTGTTTCAAACATATATTATCATATGTTTTATAGAAGATTAAGCACAAGATAAAATGAGTTCTAGCACTGAAATAAATTTCCACATTAATGTCTTGTTGCTTAATAGAATGAAAGAGAACATTGATGTTTGACTAATATAAAATACAATTATAAATATTTCTCTTTTTGTGTGCCTGAATTTTATCTTAATTAGTTCTATCCTCTTAGGCACATGGAATATGCCTTTTTTCTGTTCAGAAGAAATTAAAATATTTCATTAGATTCTTTCTTTTATTTTATCTTATCTGTAATTTTGTTTAAATGAATTACATCTCACAGAAAAAGGGCAAATAAAATATTACATATTATAGTCAGATTCACTAAAGATTTCTCTATTCTCTCTTTTTTAGAATAAAATACTAGTATTCAAGTAAAGCTTTACTGACAAATATCAATAGCATAAAGATAAAAAAGTGACCAAATATGAAGTGTTCAACACCGTGAATTTTCATGAGGTAAAATTCACAAAGCAAGAAATTTTGAAAAATAGCATATATCAGCAGACAGGAAGCTTCATCATATATACTTCTAGTCCCCTTCCAAAGATAAACATTAATTTTACATATATATCATTAATTAGTTTTATCTGATTTTGAAATTTATATAAATGGAACCATGCAGAATGACCTATTCTGCATGTTGCTATTTTCTCTTAGCATTATGCTTGTGAGATTTATCCATGTTTTGTGTAGCTTTAATATCTAAATTTGAATATTACTGAATACTATACTGTATAATTATACCACAAATTATTTATGCATTCTACACCTGATGGATATGTGGAGTATTTCTATCCTTTGTCTCTGATAAATAGTGGTGCTATGAATATCGCTGTATATCACTTCTGAGGTGTGTAATTTAGGATTTCTATTGGTTATACCCCTACGCATGGAATTGTAGGTTCAAAAGGTACACAAGTGTTCAACTCTAAATAATACTGCCAGTTTTCTAAATTGGATGTGTCTGTTTACATTGTGATTATCCGTGCATTAATCTGAATCACATTAATGAAATGTCAAGGTAAATTACAACAATGTCAAAGGTTGCGAACAACTCCAGAGTCATGCATTCACGTGAACAAAACGATGAATCAGTTCATCCAGTTTATTTAGGAGATCAGGCAATTCAGAAAAGGACTATGCAATCTATTTGTTTTCCTTGGTATAGAGTAAACCACAAACACTGATATTTTTAATATGTCAAAGGTTGTAATCAACTAGTCAATCTCACTTTTGCAAATCCTAAATCAAATATAAATAAGAACAGTTCAGCAGTACCTTTAAAAATATAATCCAAGATAATGTGTTTTGTTCTGGAAATGCTGCAATTATTCAATAATTGGAAACCTATATTAATAGACCAAAGTAAAAAATCTGATAATGGTTAAAATACGACATTCATACTGGATAACTCCTTCTACTAGGAATAGAAGACTACTTCCTTAACATGGTAAAGAAATTTATCTCAAACCAACATCCAAGCATTTAACAATTATGTGCTCCTAAAGCCTTCCCATTCAAGTTGGTTGAGATAAGCAGGACTGCCATCCTAACTATAACTTAGTAGTGGTGTTGCATGTCCTAACCATTACACATCTCCTTAAACAATACTTAATCTTCAAATAAAGACAATAAAAGGTCATACTTCTGCCTAACATGATACAACTATTCTGCATTTAAACAAAACATACTAACCTTTTCCCCAGAAGTGAATGCAAGGGCCTTGGGTAATGTTCACTGTTCTTGATATTCTGTAATTTAAATACTATGATGTAAAGTTAACAATACTTAAATACAATGATACAAAGTCAATACACCTTACGTTATATAATAAGGGGATAAAAGTGGAAAGAAAAAGATATTTGCTTAATGCACACATGCACACAGACACAAACACATTTATAATAAAATAAGGAAGAAAGACTCCTGCCAATTTATAGTCCTTGTTTTTGTAGCTGGTCCTGTGGTCATAGCCAATATTTACAACAAGCTTCTTCCACTGCCCATACTGTGTCCCCTTTGCCATTAGCAAGTACCTCATCTGATTGTGGTTCTTTCCATGTATTTTCTGGTTATCTTTGTAGAATCAATGTCTAATTTAATTCTTCTGTAGTCAGAGAGTACACTGAATGCTTTCAATCATTTGAACCTTCTTAAGTCTTGTTTTAGGGTCCAGCAAATGTTCAATTTTAGTAAACATTCCATGGACACTTAAAAAGAATGCTTATTCTGTCATTGTTGGGTATGGTGCTCTATTTATGTCAATTCAGTCGGGTGTGTTAATCATATAGTTCAGACTTTCTATATTTTAATTTTTCTCTGGTGGTTCTACCAGTTACTGAGAGAGGTGGCTTAAACATGTCATATTGATCATTGGTTTGTCTATTTTCCCTTTACCTTGTTTTTGCTTTACATATACTGAAACTATATTAGTAGCTACATATGAATTTACAATTATTATATCTTCTGGTAGGAACATTCCCCTTTACCTATTACTAGAAAGAATGCTTTTACAAAAAGTCTACTTCACCTGATGTACATTAGCTTTTTTGCTTTTGTGGGTTTTGTGTAACATATTTTTCTATCCTTTTAATTTCAATCTTTATGTATCCCTATATTTAAAGTGATTTTTCTTGTAAGCAGCATATTTTTATGTTTAATATATCCAACATTAACTAGATTATTTTTCTATCAACATGTAATGTAATCACTGATCTATTTGGGTTTACATCTACATTTTGCTTTGCGGGGTTTTTTCTTCCAACTACTTTTATTTCCCTTCTCTCTCATTACTTGGTTTCTTTTTAATTAGTCAAGAATTTTTATCATTCCATTTTCCCTATCATTTAGGTTGTTAGCTATACATTCATTTTACTATTCTTTGACTGGCTATTATCTTGGAGATATTAAGACACTGTAATCTTAACTCTTAAATCATTTGATTTCCCTTTTTTCCTTTGCTAGCCCTATCATTTCATCATGTCTATCTATTGAACTATAGAAATCTCTCAGCACACATTTTCCATAATAGTTGTAACAAGTGAACTTCTATCAAATAATTACAGTTCATTCTTGGACTTTTATGACCAAATTTGTGTCTCTTTTCTATGCTAAACATGTATATATATCCATGCAATAAAATTAAATTGATAATTAAGAAATGTTTTAAAATATTGTTTAGATAGCAGATCATGTCTTTCCCGTACCTTAATAATAGTTCAATACTACCACTTGATTTTATAGAGTAAAACACAACACAGGAATACTCAAAAAAAAAGTCATGTGCTTACCAACACTGCGTAAACACTGTCATATGTGTCATCCCATGATATATATTTTCATTCTTAAGGGCGTTTTACCATCATGAATAGCAATTCTCTGTAGTAAGACAATAAAGATTCCTCGTTTAAACATTTTAAGTTTTTTTTCAATCAGTTGATTACAGTGGCTTTCATATAAATATCCATGTTTATTACTTTTCTATTGGTTTAGTTTCATAAACTTACTGAGCTAATTCCAACTTAATCTAGTATCTTTTCTCAACAGAGCAGCATGAGTGATCTTTTCAATAGAGTGAGTCATGCTTCCTCATTTACCTGCTTTAAGAACTTCAAGGATTTCCAACTGACTATCCTTTATGTATCATCCTTTTGGTAAAGACTTCTTTACTAGGTCTTTAGGGACTTTTCACATGTTGTTTCCCTCTTCTTTTCCTAGATGCCTCCCCACCTCCCTTCTAGACTCTTCGCGATTACCTTTTCCCTGAATAACAAATATAATTATTTTCCATTCTGTCACTATTTCACAATCCTGAACTGCTATTCCCAGCATTTTACAAAATATACAAATATATACTGAGTTCTAATTTTCTTGTTTGTCTATCATGTATATTAAGCTCGTAACTCTTGTGAATGCAGGTACTAAATCTGTTTTGTTCACATACAGCACCAGCCCCACAGAGGGACTCAAATTATTCTGGAGCTCTATGAAAAATCAAGCCTGGAGATTATGACATTAGACCTTTAGACCCATCCTTACAAAACCTAAAATATTACAATTGGATGATCTTGTTTGAGATATGCAATGTCAAATGAATACAGGGGCTGAGGATCACTTTACCTCCATTCTTTGATCAGAGTAGGCAAGAGCTGATAAGGTTAAAATTATATGTATACCAATAAACATTTAATTAAAAAAAACTCATTCTATTTTTATACTGATAAGTAAATATGTGTAAACTGTTATTTAGAAAAGCTCAAAAATTTACAGAAAAATTATTGATCATGTATCTTTCAAATTATTGCTCAATTAACAAATGGCTAATATTCTTATTAAAACATTTTGGTGTACCACCTAATGTGTTACCTATTTGATAGCTATATAAGTTAGGATAAATTTCAGTTACTAAGTGTCCAAATAAGGGACCTAAATAATCTATCACTTTCTTTCTTCTTTCTTGTATAAAATAAGTCTGGAGGCATCTTCAAGGTCAGTAGGCACCCTCTGCTTCACTATCTTCAAGGTCACCTATGATCTAGGTTGGATGCCAGAACTTGAGAATTCCTAAAAGGAAAAGAACAGAAAGGAGAGCGAATAGACTTACCTCTCAGATGAAGTCATAAGGAGCTTTACTTGAAACTACCCAATAACTTCTTGCATTTCAATGTTGACTCCTGACTATAAGGAATACTGGCAAATGTAATCCTCTAGCTAGGAATTTTGTCACCTTAAAAAAATAAACAAACTAGAGTTCTAATAAAAACTAAGAAAGGAAGAATAGATATACTTATAGGATGGGAAAAATTTTCATGCACATAAATCCTAATGATTTTGAATGATGCCACTTTAGGAGTATTTATATATATAACACTATACCTGTGGCAAAACAGGAATATTTCCTGAGATAATAAGAGATGAAAGATATTGCTTTCATAAAGGAAATCCATTGTGTTTTATTTTTAAAATTTGTTACCTGAATTACTGTAATTTAGCATAATTTTGAAGTTAAATGTGAATTTACTTGTTTAATAATCTTAAGTTATTTTAAGACATCTAAGGGAACTGAAAAATTATGTTTTGCATCTGCAAATAATTTTATTTATGATTTTATGTTTGTTCATCATTGTATATTTAAAACTCATTTTTCTAATAACTATATTATTAAATTTATTTTACTCTTACTTTGATATGATGGGATTCTGCCTAATGGTGCTGGAAAAAACATTTACATTTCAAATAATTTCTCCATTTAGCAATGTTTAAGGATCCAACCCTTCATGTCTGTTTTAGAAGATCATTATAATAGTCTCAGTAAAGTACATACTTAGGGTAGATTTTTGGCATCACTGGGTACCAAGGAGTACATTTATTTAACTTCTCAGCAGCTCACTGGCATTTTGGTGAAAAGAGGTAATGGAGGCTATTTAATTAACCTCAAATATTTCACTGGCATAAGAAACTGAATCATCTGCCAGAATCATTAGCAATTTATAAGCTGAGTTCAGTAGCAAATGGTCATAAATTCAATCACATGTAACCTTTCCAGTAAGTGACACCAGTCAATTGAAATTTATTATGGGGGAAATCACAGACTTTGACATTCACACTAAATATCTAGAGCATTAAGATTCTGCTTGCCAGACCCTAGATATCACTTTGTAGGTAACGTACAGAATTTTAAGATGTAGAAATGATGGATAAGAACTGAGTAGTTCCTCTGAGTGTTATCAAGAAATATGAGAGGTTCAATATTTGATAATGCTTCATTTTCTTCAATAGGACAAACTCATACTGTGGGACCTAGAATGATAACTGTGATTACTGAAGTATCATAAAACATTGGTGAGTACATTTGGTTTGATGTATAGATAGTCTGGTGGTGAAGCTTACCTGGCAAGTTTCCATTAGGTATTCATGACAGATAACCTGAGAAAGCAATCAAATTTCATTTTATACTTATATAGTGTAGAATGTAATGGACTTTAAAAACTTAAAAACTTGATTAAATTATCAATAGCATGGTATAAATATACCCTGAATGATTTTTTTTCAAAGATTTATTCCCAATGATTTTCTCATCTTAGTTTTTTTTTAAATTAATTAATTGATGTATTTATTTTTTTTTTGGCCGCATTGGGTCTTCGTCACTGCATGCAGGCTTTCCCTAGTTGTGGCAAGCAGGGGCTACTCTTTGTTGTGATGTGTGGGCTTCTCATTGTGGTGCCTTCTCTTGTTGTGGAGCACGGGCTCTAGGCACACGGACTTCAGTAGTTGTGGCTCGTGGATTCAGTAGTTGTGACTCGCGGGCTCTAGAGCGCAGGCTCAGTAGTTGTGGCGCATGGGCTTAGTTGCTCCACGGCATGTGGGATCTTCTTGGACCAGGGATTGAACCCGTGTCCCCTGCATTGGCAGGCGGATTCTTAACCAGTGCACCACCAGGGAAGTCCCTAGTCTGAATAATTTTAAATTGGGTGCATTTCTTTCATAGTTTGGGAAATTTTATATGCATTTATCATTTATATGCATATATTCAATTAAAATGTTATAATTTATGTACAGAAAAATCATTTTAGTTATGAGTGAGTACATCTGTTCCTCTTAGTACATCTAATTTTTCTGGCCTTGGCCAGAATGGCCTGACCTATGCTGGGCTCTTTTAATCATGTGTAGTCAGCTGTCAGGTTGCCCAGTAGGTCAGCTGGAGGGTGGATGACCTAGATGGGTGTCACTTACATCTCACGTGTTATATTTGACCACTGGCTGTCAGCTGGGTATATCACTTCTTCTCCACATGGCACCCTCTTCCAGAAGGCTAGCTTGGATTTATTTATACAGCAAATAAAGGGTTCCAAGAGCAGCAAACCCCAGTGCGCAAGTACTTTTCAAGCGTCTGCCTATATCACATTTAATAAAGCATGTTACATTGCAAGAGCATAAAAGCAGGGAAGAGAAGTTTGTCTTCTTTTAATTGGCTCCATATCTCACAATACAGTCTTTATTATGTATCTCTAAAATACATGGACTCTCAGGAAAATAGACTGAAAATATTCTATCATTTCTGAATATTTACATAAAAAAAGAATAAATAATAATATCACACTGAAAATTATCTTCCTGATTATTTCTTCAGAGTTAAATATTTGCCAGTCATACAATTTATGAGCATCTTTTATCAAATAAAAATAGGATATTCCATGTAGATGTAGTTTGCCTCACAGTCCTTGGTCTAATCTTCCACAATTTTCAGTTGAAATATATGTTAACATGGGGGGGAAACCACAACCAGAACTTGCAGAGAATTTTTATTTAAGCATAAGATTAATTGAACTAAACAAAAAATCAAATTCAGTGAACAATACATGATATGCATTCAGAATTAGAATAAAACTATTTTCATGAAAAAAAAAAGACCCTCTAACAAAATCTGCTCCCTTGTCCACAGAGAGTTTGCACAAGCCTGAATATTAAATGGCATCTACTTGTTTTGGTGATATCTTTGAGATAAGGAAGTGCATTTATTTTTTGCCTGTAACTCCTCTCTACCCAAGTTTATCTCCTGTTTGACAACTGTTTGAGAACTGAAAGTCTTAGGCGAAACTAGGCAAAAAGGAAATAGGAGGGAATGAAAAAGCATTCCATACTCTCAGGAAGGAATGAAAAGTCAGCCTATAAAATAGACTGCATTTATTCAAATGACTTTTCCACAGCTCTCTTATTGGTAAAGAACATTTTCAGGAGATACCCTTCATGAAACTGAGATTTAAACATTAGATATTCATAGCCAGCTACTGGGCTGCCAAAGTTTCTTGGCCGTCACCCAAGTCGGAATAAGGGCAACAAGTACTTCCTGATATTAAACACCAGGGCTGGGTAGCTTCCTCTTCATTTGAGATTGAGTTAACTGTCAAAAACTTGGCTTGTGGTGAAGAAATCATCACAAGCTAATCCATCAAATACACTATACACATGTCCTCCAAATGGATCTTTTACACACAACTATGGTCTTCAGTGGTACTCAGTCACCAAGTTCCTAAAACTAACCAACGTTCTCCATGATCTGATTCCATCTATCCTGTGTAGCCTGGGATCTTACTATTCCTTCCATCAGGCATCATTTTCCAAGGACACCAAACACTTATTGTAGCTGTAATTATTTTTAATGTTATTGCCCTATGCCCTTTATACTCGAGTTAAGTGGTTAACTCTCCACCATATTACAGCAGAGGATTCAGATATGAGTACACATGTACCTTTACCAGTGTGTTGTATGGTTTCATGTTACTAATTAGCATCCTTCCATTTCAGCTCGAAGAACTCCTTTCATCATTTCTTATAAGGCAGGTGTAGTGGTGATGAATTTCCTCAGTTTGTCTGGGAAAGTGTCTCTCCCATTCATTTCTGAAGGGTGCTTTGTCTGGTAAAGTTCTCTTGGCTGACAGTTTCTCCGTCAGCACTTTGAATATATTGTCCTACTCTCCCCTGGCCTATAAGGTTTCTGCTAAGAAATCTGCTAATAGCCTTATGGGAATTCCTTGTAACTTATAAGCTTTTATTCTCTTGCTGCCTTTTTTTTTTTTTTTTTTTTTTTTTGCGGTATTCGGGCGTCTCACTGTTGTGGCCTCTCCCGTTGCGGAGCACAGGCTCCGGACGCGCAGGCTCAGCGGCCATGGCTCACGGGCCCAGCCGCTCCGCGGCATGTGGGATCTTCCCGGACCGGGGCCCGAACCCGTGTCCCCTGCATCGGCAGGCGGACTCTCAACCACTGGGCCACCAGGGAAGCCCTCTCTTGCTGCTTTTAAGATTCTTTTTTTTGTCTCTGAATTTTGCCAGTTTTAGGATAATGTGTCCTAGAGTCTCTTAGAGAGACTCTCTTGATTCTATGTGGTGACCTATGAGATCCATGAACTTGGCTATAGAAACCTCTCCCCAGATTTGGGAAGTTCTCAGCCATTATTTCTTTAAGAAAACTTTTTGCTCCCTTCTCCTCCTCCTTCCCTTCTGAAGCCCCAATGATTCACAGATTGGTCCTTTTTATGTTATCCTATGGATCACACTATAGGTGCCTCTGTACTTCTTTAAAAATTATTTTCTGTGTTCTCCTCTGACTGGATAATTTCAAAGTTCCGTCTTCAATATCACTGGTTCTTTCTTTTGCCTGATTAAGTCTGCTGTTGCTCTCTATTGCATCTTTCATTTCATTCATTGTACTTTTCAGCTCCAGAATTTCTATCTGGTTCATTTTTTTAATGATTTCTCTTTATTAGACATCTCATTTTGTGTATTGTTTTCCTGATTTTGTTGAATTTTCTTTTTTATAGCTCATTGGGTTTTCTTAAAGCAACTATTTGAGTTCTTATGGTAAATCAGAGATCTCCATGTCTATGGGTTCATTTACTGGAAGATTATTGTGATCCTTTTGGTGGTATCATATTTCCCTGATTTGTCCTGTTCCTTGGAATTTTGACTTGCCACCTTTGCATCTGAAGTAGTCACCTCCTCCAATCTATACTAACTGCCCATTTAATGCATCCAAACTTGTATTTTTTTTGCATATTAGTCTTCATAATATAAATTTTGTTCATGTAGTTAACAGTGTCCAGATGTTATTGAATTTTGCTAAAAATAAAATACACTTTCTAAAATTTGTTTTTTCCTATATTTTGTAAATGGGGTTTTCTGGTAAATCTGGAGTAGAATTTTTTTATAGCTTAGGTTGAGGCATCTTTTCTAAGTCCTATTCTTTTCCAGCTTATTTAGTCTTAAAGAATAAGGAGATAATATGCTGTACCAAAAAAAAAAAGTTCCATATTTTTTGAAGATATCCCACTGTCTACTTGGTTGAGACAAACCCTAAGAAAGTTTTCTTCCTCTTAGATGTTCAGTTGCAGGGCAAGCTGAATTGCAGACCCTAGTCCAATGATTGATATTGTTATCTTTTATTTAGCTAGTGTCACCACTGTTGGATTGAGAAAAGATACTCTTGTTTTACTAGTTGGTGCTCTGTCTGTGCAGATAATTTAATCTTAGATCATTATAAGCAGTTATAATGCTTCTCACTCAGCAATATTAACTCTCAGAGCCTCTTGGTCCCACACCCCTTCTTGTAAACCCTTTCATATTACCAGCTTCAAGCCATGGGCTATACTGTAATTTAGCTAGTACATTTCTACTCCAAATATGCTATATTATTGGAAATTGTAGACCATATGTATTTCTAGCATCTGGGTTAATAACATGTTACACTGAGAATCCAATGGTGATGGCCACCTTATACAGGATATGTTGTAAATTGTAGGAGTGGGTTCTCAATCCCCAACCTGCACTGTCTACCCCCATATAATGTGGTAGGGGTATAGAGGGAGAATGAATAAAATCTCTGGACTCCCCCTGTTTCTCAGTATCTGGCCCTGCTATTCAATCTCAAGCTTTGTTTTTTGGGTTTTTTTTCTTTTTTTAAAAATGCTTTGGTAACAGAATTTCCTTCAGAGATTAAAAATATACTTCACCAATACTCCCAGTTTAGAATTAGGCAATAATCATTATTGCAACTACCCCTAACATGGTTATTGACCTATTTTTCTCTACCTGTACACATTCTTCTGTGGTTTTGAAAAGAAAAATTGTGGTAAAAGTGGGAAGGGTAGAAGGAGAAGGGTCTTAAAAGTTTATAGTACAGAACCAAAGAGGAAAAGCCCTGGGCGTCTAGGAAAGGGACATGGGAACAGCTGCACTGGGGGAGTCATGGGAGATGAAGGGCAGTAGAGTCACTACAGACTCTGTCCCATCATGGTTGTTGAGTGATACAGTAAAGAATTAACATTTTTATGGGAACACCTCCCTGATACTACATCACATGATCACAACTTTACTAGGATCATACATTGTTGCAAGTTTCTGTATTTTCATGATTATTTTCCTGTAAAGATTAGGAAGACATAATCAAGCAGCATAATTTTTCAAATATTCACGATGAAGTCAGCATCCTTTTGCAAATAATTTTCATACATAAACATAGAATTTTTACAATACTTGAAACTTTTATCAGTTAAAATTTAATATTATATTAATTAAATTAATAAAAATGTCCCCCTGTGGTTATCTCTAAAGCTTTCTACATATAATTAATTATGTAACTTGGTGTCAAAAACTAAAGTATGATAGCTAGAATATCGTGTATTTCATGATTGAAATTCTGGACAGTGCCTAGATAGACTAGAAAATAGGGACTATAAACTCAGACCTTGATCTGAATGTCCTCGGTTTAAAGATTTAATCCTTAAAATGATACAAATTTCATTTTGGATATTTAATTTCTTTTTTTGTTAAGTAATAAAATATGCATAAGTAATGTGGCAGAGGTAGTGATGAACGTCTTGAAAGAGATAATTCTTTGGCAAATAAAGGTAGTTTATAATATTAATGCTATGAGCAATGAAGACCAAGGAAGGTAAGAAATCTAGATTATGTCTTGTGACTTTCTATGGTATTTATTAAACTCAATAACTGTTCTCAGGGTTTGAAAATTGGCTGTCAATCACATATTAAGAATTATATTTCATACTGGTGGTTACTAAGTAAAGCTGTTTATTAGGAACTTTTAAAATCTTTTGCTACAATTAGTAGAAGAATATTCAGGCTTAAGGCATAGAAATACCTAGTGTTCTCCCAAGTTTCCAGGTATACTTCTGTGACCAAAAGTTTTTTTTAACACCTTTATTGGAGTATAATTGCTTTACAATGCTGTGTTAGTTTCTGCTGTATAACAAAGTGAATCAGCTATACGTATACGTATATCCCCGTATCTCCTACCTCTTGTGTCTCCCTCCCACCCTCCCTATCCCACTCCTCTAGGTGGACACAAAGCACAGAGCTGATCTCCCTGTGCTATGAGGCTGCTTCCCACTAGTTACCTGTTTTACATTTGGTAGTGTATATATGTCAATGCCACTTTCTCACTTCGTCCCAGCTTACCCTTCCCCCTCCTCTTGTCCTCAAGTCCATTCTCTATGTCTGCATCTTTATTCCTGTCCTGGCCCTAGGTTCTTCAGAAGTTTTATTTTTTAAGATTCCATATATATGGGTTAGCATACAGTATTTGTTTTTCTCTTTCTGACTCACTTCACTCTGTATGACAGACTCTATGTCCATCCACCTCACTATAAATATCTTAATTTTGTTTCTTTTTATGGCTGAGTAATATTCCATTGTATATATGTGGCACACCTTCTTTCTCCATTCATCTGTCGATGGACACTTAGGTTGCTTCCATGTCCTGGCTATTGTAAATAGTGCAGTAATGAACATTGTGGTACATGTCTCTTTCTGAATTATGGTTTTCTCAGGGCATATGCCCAGGAGTGGGATTGCTGGGTCATATGGTAGTTCTATTTTTAGTTTTTTAAGGAACTTCCATACTGTTCTCCATAGTGGTTCTATCAATTTACATTCCAAAAAAAATGGTACTTCTTGAACTTCTTTACTGACTTACTTCTTCTGTTTCCTTTTCCTGAAGTGAGACATCCTTTTATATTTCATACTTTATATGCAGAGAGCATTAGTTACTCAACAATTGATTGATAATTCAATCACCTTGGGAGTTTCTTCTTCCAAACATTAGCAGCATTCATATATGAAGGTTATAGTATAAATTTTGTGGCCAAAAATTATGTAAAAGGATATTTTATGTTAAAGGAATAACATTAAGATTTTCTTTGACCAGAGCACATAGTGGCACCCAAGTATCTGCCATTCATCAACCACGACCCCATAAATAGTTCCTTGGGGTTCATGTACGCACAAACAACCATAGCAGATAAATGAAGACAGGGTAATGTATTACTGGTAAAATTTCGTTTCCAAAGCACACTGCAGATTCCTAATGAATGAGGCTATGACATACAAACATTATGATAGGTACAGCCTAGACCTCACATCGATCAGCCTGTTTTTCTGCCATTTTCCCCTCACAGAGTTCCCAGATCCCATTACACTAATGCTGGAGGAAAGGCAGTCTGTTGAAGGGAAACACAGTCAATGATGACAGTTACCCTCTCCGCTTATAGACCAGGATGTTCAGCTGCCTATCTTGGGACTTCTGGTGCTGAGGTGACGGGAGGCAGCCCTGAGGGTTTTCTCATCCCATCTCTGCTGTGAGGAACATCCGCTGTCTCTTTTCCTTCTTCCATAATCCAAGCCAAATTGGTCTCCCTAAAGACCACTGCAAAGTTTCCTGGCCTTATTCTGCTTTCTCTCTTCACCTACAGTTTATACAACAACTCATGTCATCTCTTCAAAATACATACCTACAAAGCGTGTCATCACCCTGGTCATTATTTTTTGATAATTTCTCATAATAATAAAAATAAAATTTGAATTTGGTGTTCTCTACATGGTGTGACCCTGGGGAACCTGTTTAAATATATTTCCTACTGCTCTTCACTGGTACCCTCTGCTCAAGCCATACTAGTGTTCTTTCTGTTTCTCAGAAAAACATGCAAGAACAGAATTGTGTAAAATAAAGTGTTGCGAGAAAAACAACAACAACACACCAACCTAGAATATTTTCAATAGATGGAGAAAAAGCTTTTGACAATATCCAATACCCTTTCATGATAAAAATTCTCAATGAGGAGTATAGAGAAATTTCCTCAATTTGATTAAAAAATCTACAAAAAACCCACAGCTAATATCTTACTTAATGGTGAGAAGCTTGAAACTTTCCCACTAAGATCCAAAACAGACAAGGATGTCCCCTCTTGCCACTTTTCAACATTGTACTGCTAGCACTGGCTAATGCAGTAAGACAAGAAAAGGCTATAAAAGATTACAGATTGGGAAGAAATAAATAATTTTGTCTTTGTGTGCAAATGATATGATCATATATGTAGAAAATTTGAAAAAAAATGACTCCTGGAACTAATAAGCAGTTAGAGCAAGGTTGCAGGATACAAAGTTAATAATCAAAAGTCAATTGCTTTCCAGTATACAGCAAAGAAAAGTGGAATTTGAAGTTAAAAACACAATTCTATTTATATTAGCATCCCTAAAAGTTAATGCATAGGTATAAATCTAACAAGATATGTACATGATCTATATGAAGAAAACTATAATCCTCTGATAAAGAAAATCCAGAAAAGAGCTATATAAATGAAGAGGTACTTCATGTTCATAAATAGAAATATCATCAAGATGTCAGTTCTTCCCAACTTGATCTATAGATTCAGCTATCCCAATCAAAATCCCAGCAAGTTATTTCATGGATATTAACAAACTGATTCTACAGTTGATGTGAAGATGGAAACGACCAAGATTGGCCAATACAATATTGAAGATAAGAACAAAGTTGGAGGACTGAACTATCAGATTTTGAGACCTACTATAAAGCTATAGCAGTTAAAGAAGCATGATACTGGTGAAAGAATAGATCAATATAACAGAATGCCCAGAAATAGATCTCCCTAAATATAGTTAATTAATCATGATCAAAGGAGTAAAGGCAATTAAATACAGCATAATGGTCTTTACAACAAATGGTGCTGGAACAACTGAACACCTACATTCAAAAAAAAAAAAAAACACAGAAAACAAAAACCAAAGTATAGATACAGACCTTAGAGTCTTCACAAAAGTTAACTTAAAATGGATCATAAGTCTAAATGTACAATGTAAAACAATAAAACTCTCAGATGATAACATAGAGAAAATCTAGATTACTATGGGTATGACAAGGACATTTTAGATACAACACCAAAGGCACAATCCATGAAATAAATAATTGAGAAGCTGGACTTCATTAAAATTTAAAACATCTGCTCTGAAAAACACAATGTCAAGTGTTTGAGAAGACAAGCCACTGACTGGGAGAAAATATGTGTCAAAGACTCATCTGATAAAAAACTGTTGTATAAGATATACAAAGAAGTATTAAAGGAAAAAATAAGAAAACAACCAACCCATTTGAAAAATGGGCCAAAGATTATTTTTTTTTAGTAGATCTTTATTGAAGTATAATTGCTTCACAATACTGTATTAGTTTCTGTTGCACAACAAAGCGAATCAGCCATATGCATACACATGTCCCCATATCCACTCCCTCTTAAGCCTCCCTCCCATCCTTCCTATCCCATCCCTCCAGGTCATCGCAAAGCACCGAGCTGATCTCCCTGTGCTATGCTGCTGCTTCCAAACACCCAACTACTTTTTATTTGTTTTATAGTTTTCTGAGTACAAGTCTTTTGCCTCCTTAAGCAGGTTTATTCCTAGATATTTTATTCTTTTTGTTGCAGTGGTAAATGGGAGTGTTTCCTTAATTTCTCTTTCTGATTTTTCATTGTTGGTGTATAGGAATGCCAGAGATTACTGTGCATTAATTTTGTATCCTGTTACCTTACCAAATTCATTCATTAGTTCTAGTAGTTTTCTGGTGGCATCCTTAGGATTTTCTTTGACAGTTTTACTTCTTCTTTTCCAATTTGGATTCCTTTTATTGCTTTTTCTTCTCTCATTGCCGTGGCTAGGACTTCCAAAACTATGTTGAATAAGAGTGGGGAGAGTGGACATCCTTGTCTTTTTCCTGAATTTAGTGAAATGCTTTCAGTTTTTCACCATTGAGTATGATGCTTGCTGTGGGTTTGTCATATATGCCCTTTATTATGTTGAGGTAGGTTCCCTATATGCCCATTTTCTGGAGAGTTTTTATCAGAAATGGGTGTTGAATTTCGTCAAAAGCATTTTCTGCATCTATTGAGATGATCATATAGTTTTTATTCCTTAATTTGTTAATGTGGTGTATCACATTGATTGATTTGCATATTTTGAAGAATCCTGGCATCCCTGGGATAAATCCCACTTGATCATGGTGTTTGATCCTTTCAATGTGCTGTCAGATTCTGTTTGCTAGTATTTTGTTCAGGATTTTTGCATCTATGTTCATCAGTGATATTGGTCTATAATATTCTTTTTTTGTGATATCTTTTTGTGGTTTTGGAATTCAGGTGATGGTGGCTTTGTAGAATGAATTTGGGAGTGTTTCTCCATCTGCATTTTTTTGTAAGAGTTTGATAAGGATGGGTGTTAGCTCTTCTCTAAATGTTTGATAGAATTCGCCTGTGAAGCCATCTGTTCCTGGACTTTTGTTTGTTGGAAGATTTTAAATTATGGCTTCAATTCCATTACTTGTGATAGGTCTGTTCATATTTTCTTATTCTTCCTGGTTCATACTTGGAAAATTGTACCTTTCCAAGAATTTGTCCATTTATTCATGGTTGTCCATTTCAGTGGCATATAGTTGTTTGTAGTAGTCTCTTATAATCCTTTGTATTTCTGCAGTGTCAGTTATGGTTCCTCCTTTTTCATTTCTAATTTTATTGATTTGTGTCCTCTTCCTTTTTTTCTTGATGAGTCTGGCTAAGAGTTTATAAATTTTGTTTATCTTCTCAAAGAACCAACTTTTAGTTTTATTGATCCTTGTTACTGTTTTCTTCGTTTCTATTTCATTTATTTTTGCTCTGATATTTATGATTTCTTTCCCTTCTACTGACTTTTGGTTTTCTTTGATCTTCTATCTCTAGTTGTTTTTTATTTATTTTTTTATTTTTATTTTTTTTGCGGTACACGGGCCTCTCACTGCCGCGGCCTCTCCCGTTGTGGAGCACAAGCTCCAGATGCGCAGGCTTAGCAGCCATTGCTCACGGGCCCAGCCGCTCCGCGGCATGTGGGATCTTCCCGGACCGGGGCACAAACCCGTGTCCCCTGCATCGGGAGGCGGACTCTCAACCCCTGCGCCACCAGGGAAGCCCCTCTAGTTGTTTTAAGTGTAGGGTTAGATTGTTTATTTGAGATGTTTCTTGTTTCTT
The DNA here is from genome assembly GCF_964270905.1 of Leucopleurus acutus. NCBI lineage: Eukaryota > Metazoa > Chordata > Mammalia > Artiodactyla > Delphinidae > Leucopleurus > Leucopleurus acutus. Next base: position 13,898,544 of record NC_139143.1, read on the forward strand.
GAGGTGAGATTGTATTGCTATAAACCTCCCTCTTAGAACTGCTTTTGCTGCTGTGTCCCATAGGTTTTGGGTCATCATGTTTTCATTGTCATTTGTTTCTATGTATTCTTTTATTTCTTATTTGATTTCTTCAGTGATGTCTTGGTTATTTAGTAGAGCACTGTTTAGCCTCCATGTATTTGTGTTTTTTACAGTTTTTTCCCCGTAACTGATTTCCAGTCTCATAGCGTTCTGGTCCAAAAAGATGCTTGATACAATTTCAATTTCCTTAAATTTTCTGAGGCTTGATTTGTGACCCAAGATTTGATCTATCCTGGAGAATGTTCCATGTGCACTTGCGAAGAAAGTGTATCCTGCCACTTTTGGGCGGAATGTTCTATAAATATCAGTTAGATCTATCTGGTCTATTGTGTCATTTAAAGCTTGTGTTTCCTTATTTATTTTCTGTTTGAATGATCTGTCCATTGGTGTAAGTGGGGTGTTAAAGTCCCCTACTAATATTGTGTTACTGTTGATTTCTCCTTTCATGGTTGTTAGCATTTCCCTATGTATTGAGTGCTCCTATGTTGGGTGTATAAACATTTATAATTGTTATATCTTCTTCTTGGATTGAACCCTTGATCATTAGGCAGTGTCCCTCTTTATCTCTTGTAACAGTCTTTATTTTAAAGTCTATTTTATCCGATAGGAGTATTCCTACTCCAGCTTTCTTTTGATTTCCATTTGCATGGAATATCTTTTTCCATCCCTTCACTTTCAGTCTGTATGCATCCCTAGGTCTGAAGTGGGTCTCTTATAGATAGCATATATATGGGTCTTGTTTTTGTATCCATTCAGCCAGTCTGTGTCTTTTGGTTGGGGCATTTAATCCATTTACATTCAAGGTTATTATTGATATGTATGTTCCTATTACCATTTTCTTAATTGTTTTGGGTTTGTTTTTGTGAGTCTTTTTCTTCTCTTGTGTTTCCTGCCTAGAGAAGTTTCTTTAGCATTTGTTGTAAAGCTGGTTTGGTGATGCTGAATTCTCTTAGCTTTTGCTTGTCTGAAAAGCTTTTGACTTCTCCATCAAATGTGAATGAGATCCTTGCTGGGTAGAGTAATCTTGGTTGTAGGTTTTTCTCTTTCATCACTTTAAGTATATCCTGCCACTCCCATCTGGCCTGCAGATTTTCCACTGAAAAATCAGCTGATAACTATGGGGATTCCTTTGTATTTTTTGTTTGTTTGTTTTTCCCTTGCTGCTTTTAGTCATTTTTCTTTGAATTTAATTTCTGTTAGTTTGATTAATATATGTCTTGGTGTGTTTTTCCTAGAGTTGCTCATGTATGGAACTCTCTGTGCTTCCTGGACTTCGGTGAATATTTCCTTTCCCATGTTAGTGAAGTTTTCCACTATAATCTCTTCCAATATTTTCTCAGACTTTCTCTTCTTCTGGGACCCTTATAATTCAAATGTCAGTGCATTTAGTGTTGTCCCAGAGGTCTCTGAGATTGTCTTCAATTATTTTCATTCCTCTTTCTTTATTCAGCTCCTCGGCAGTTTTTTCCACCATTTTGTCTTCCAGCTCACTTATTCGTTCTTCTGCCTCAGTTATTCTGTTATTAATTCCTTCTAGTGTATTTTTCATTTCAGTTATTGTGTTGTTCATCTCTGTTTGTTCATTCTTTATTTCTTCTAGATCTTTGTTAAACATTTCTTGTATTTTCTTAATCCGTGCCTCCATTCTATTTCTGAGATTCTGGATCATCTTTACTATCATTACTCTGAATTCTTTTCCAGGTAGGTTTCTTAGTTCCTCTTCATTTATTTGGTCTTGTAGGTTTTACCTTGGTCCTTAATCTGTGACAATTTTTTTTTTGCCATCTTCTTTTTTTTTTTTTTATGTGGATTGTGTTCCTGTCTTACTGGTTGTTTGGCCTGAGGCTTCCTACACTGGAGGCTATTTGGTATAACTGGGTCTTGATGCAGCGATGAGGCACTCCCTGAAACCTCACTCTGATGAATATTCCCTGGGGTCTGAGGTTCTTTGTTAGTCCAGTGGTTCAGACTCTGAGCTCCCACTGCGGGAACTTCAGCCTGCCCCGGGGCTTGTGAACCAAGATCCCACAAGCCACATGGGGCAGCAAAAAAAAAAAAGAATAACAAAATAAAAAATAAAATTAGACTAGGAAACTATTAGGTATGTTAGGAAGAATATAAAAATTTAGATGAATCAACAACTGGAAGGTACATCAGTACCACAAGAATAAAAAAGAGGAGGAGGGAAAAGAAAAGAAAAAAAGGGCAGGGGGAAGCCTTGGCTGTGGAGCGTGGGGTCTAAGCATGGGTGAGGTTTGGATGGTGGGTGGGGCCAATGCTCTGGACCCACAGGGCTGGAAAAGGCCTGGTGGGCCATTGTGGGTGGGGCTTAAGGTGCCCAGGTCTGCCCCCCTACCCCTGGTCTCAGAGGGCAGGGGACCTCACCTGGGATCCCAGCAGGCTTCCTGGGCTCAGGTGGGTGGGGCAACCGCTCTTCTCTCCTCTCTTGCTCCTCCAGTCTGGGAGGGCCCCTCCCACCTGCCTCTCCTGATTTCCCTGGCCTCCCTCCTATGCCCCCAAGGACCCATGGGTCCTGGAGGGGTGTTTGGAGGGCAGGGGACCAGCCTGGCAGCTCAGCAGGCCCTCTGGCCTGAGTGGACCAGGCGATCGCCCTCTGCTCCTCTCCCGCTCTTCCTGGAGGGTCCCTCCTGCCTGCCTCTCCTGATTTCCCCAGCTTCAGGGGTGCCAATCCTGTCTGGCCTACACTTCTTTTCCCCGCTCAGTCCCACTACATCCTATTGGTTCACTTTAGGGTTCCTCCTGTCTCCTTGTGTGTCAGAGTCCCCTACCAGTGGCTGGCAGTTGCCCTAGTTGTGGGGAGACGCTAACTCTGCATCTTCCCACACTGCCATCTTGAATCCACTTCTGGGCCAAAGATTTTAACAGACACCTCACCAGAAAAGATGACAAATAGCATATAAAAAGATGTTTCATATTATATGTCATCAGGGAAATGCAAAGCAACAAGATACTACTATACACCTATTAGAATGGCCAAAATTCAGAACAATGACAACATTGAATTCTAGAAAGGATGTGGAGTAATAGGAATTCTCATTCATTGCGGGTGGGAATGCAAAATGATTCAGCCACTTTGGAAGACAGTGTGGCAGTTTCTTAAAAAACTAAACACATTCTTACCATACAATCCAGTAATAGCACTCCTTGGCATTTATCCAAACAAGCTCCATACTTAGGTCCACACAAAAACATGCACATGCATGTTTATAGGATATTTATTCATAATTGTCAAATCTCGGAAGCAACCAAGGTGTGCTGCAGCAGGTGAATGGGTACATAAACTGTGATACATCCAGATAGTGTAATATTATTCAGTGCTAAAAAGAAATCACCTATTAAACCATAAAAAGAAATGGAGGAAACTTAAATGCATGTTATGAAGTGAAAGAAGCCAACCTAAAAAGGCTACATATGGTGTGACAACTCTATGACATTCTGGAAAAGCAAATCTACTGACATAGTAGAAAGAACAGTGATTGACAGGGGGTGGGGAAGGGGGGATGGACAGGTAGAGCATATGGGATTTTTAGGGCAGTGAAAATCCCATGTGTTCTACCTGTTCATCTCCCCTAGCACAATGATGGATACATGCTATTATTCATCTGTCCAAATCCACAGAATGTATAACACCAGGAGTGAACCTTAATGTAAACTATGGACTTTGAGCAATCATTATGTGTCAATTTAGGTCCATCAATTGTAAGAAATGTACCACTCTGGTGGGAGATGTTGATAATGTGGGAGACTATTTATATATGGGAACAAGGAGCATATGGGGACTCTCTGTGTTTTCCCCTCAATTTTGCTGCACACCTAAAACTGCTCTAAAACAGTAAAGTGTTTATAAACAAAAAAGCAATAGAATATTGCAATAGAATCATTGAATTTTTTAAATTGGAAAAGTTTGGACAGGTAGTTGGGGAGGTAGGCATTGAATTTCATGGTAAGATGTTCTTTTTGAACAGATTACTGTGGATATGATATAGAGAATGGCATTGAGGAAAGAGTGTATTGGGTAGAGGCAAAATGATCAGATGGCTATTCCAAAGATGGTAATTTGGACATGGGATGTGATGGTAGATTATTGTTGGAATTCAAGAGATATTAAGATAACAATAAGGAAAAGATTTGGCACTGAGTTACTGTGTAAGATTTAAGGAAATGGAAAACAACAAGGTCTCTGTCTTGTGTGGCTAGAAGTTTGGTGATTCCATTCTCTGATATATGGATCATTGGAAAATGAACAGGTTTGGGGTAAGAGAGAAGGGGGTGGATATTATAAGAACAGTTTTGGACAAGTTGAGATTAAGGAATTTTTGAGAAATCCAAATGGAAATGTTGATATATCTAAGCTCAAAAAAAAAAAAAAGGTTTCGCCAAAAGATACAAATTGGGTAATTATTGGTATGTTGAGGGCTTGAACAGAATGACCTATAGAGGAGAACATAAGAAGGAGATACCTAGAATTGAGTCTCACAGAAACCTAGCTTTAATGGCTAATTAATGGTAGAGAAGGATGGGTCCATATGGTGAATGAAGGGTGGCCAGAGAGTTAGAAGTAAAAACTAGTGAAGTGAGTGTTTCAAATAGAAGAGCATGGCTCATAGTGTCAAAGAGTGTTCTGAGCCTTTATATGATGAGGACTGAAACCTCTTCTTTGACTTCTGATCCCACTCTAAGGAAACATTTCATCCTACTTGTGGGGAAAGTCTATTACCAGTCAAATGTAATGCACCACTTGGAACTAAAAATGCAGAGTTAAACAGATACACAGGATTGCCATTGACCCCTGAACAATGAGGGGGGGTTAGGGGTGCTGAACCTCCACAGTCGAAAATTGGCATATAACTTTTTACTCCCCCGGAGCTTAACTACTAATAGCATACTGTTAATCAGAAGCCTTACTGATAACATAAACAGTCGATTAATACACATTCTGTATGTTATATATATACATACACATACATATATATATATCTATTTTATGCATTCATGACATAACTAACTTTATATTAATTTTTCAATATTTCTAGGCTTTGCGGTTCATTTTGCAAGTTTTTCAAATCTCCAAAAAATTTCTAATACATTTATTGAAAAACATCCATATGTAAGCGGACCTGTGCAGTTTAAATCTGTGTTATCCAAGGGTCAACTGGACTATTTTCCTTAAGAAAACCAGAAAAAAATAATATTGTGTCTGAAGTTTTACCATTCTCAATAGTTCACTTCAGCAAACTCAGTGAGCCTTCTGCAATTGGCTCACAAATTCATATGTCTAGCATTACATCTAGCATTTACACTTTCATTAAAATGTAAAATCATTAGGAGAGGTATTAACTTATTATTAATAAAAACGGTTGATTAGTAATCAGGAGCATTTTCATGGAAGTGACAACAGATGCATATTAGGTTCCAAGACAGAGGAAATATGCCAGAGCAAATCAGTTTGGGTGGATTATTCCCTCATCAATGTCTATTTTTAATGCAGAGATTACATCTGTATCTTTTCAGAAAGACTAAAATAATAAAATTTAAAGGTGAATTGTAAGAGAAATAGGACAGTGAGTAGATTATAGACTCTTGTCAGTGTACAGGTTCTTTTATATAAGTCAAATGTAATGCAATCATAGAATTGTTCAGTGGATAAGGAGACCCTCTGTATACTTAACATCTCTGCATCGATATTTGAGGATGAAAAAATATCTTGCTATTATAAAAATAAATAGGAATCAATGATCTATGTAATGCATCAATACCACCTTTGTACATCTTTTTATTGCTATAAAAATATACATTTTTTCTGGTAAACATAGTAATTTTAATATGATAACATATTATATGGAACATTAGAAGACACAATTTCAGAGATTTGCCTACATACCTTTGGTGGGGTGTGAGGTCAGAACTTAAAATATATTAAAAGTTTTATCTTGTTTGTGAACTAAAGTTGCTCAGATGACCCAGTCAAAACATTTCATCGAATTACATACTGTCTTTATACAAGACATACAGATCAAATAAAATAGATCACAATACCAGAGGCAGGAAACTTAAAGATGCACAAGAATATGGCTTTCCCCATACTCAGAGACAAGTACAAAAAATCTTAAAATTTTTCACAAGTGGGTCCTTTGTGAGTTCACTTCTGTTTGAATCTGACTTTTTATCCTCAGATCTTATCTGCTCTCCAATGTGAATTTTTCTTCTAATACTCAAAGCTTTACTCACCTTTCATAAAAAAAAAAAAATTTTAAGTCCCCCATCTCACACCCATATCATGTGTTCTCCTCCTAGAATATATTCCTTAAATCCAACAGCTGGGAAAGGAGAGTATGTTATAGCAGGACCCTTAACCATCCCTCATGGCACTCTAAGTCCTGCACTATACTGTTCTGCATCCCTTCTTTCAGAGCACTCCTCTGCTGTGGTTTCAAGCATCTTCATCTTTACATCCTCCTGATTTCCCTGAGTGGAATTTTTGATCTTTGAGTCTGTCTCTCTACTAATTTGCAGTCACACACACACGCACATTAGTTACCCAGATTGGAATTGTTGAGTTTTTCTCTCTCTCTTACACACACCTGCTCAGTGAAAAATATTAATTTTCAGAAGCAGTGCAATCCAAACCCACGTGAGGAAGTAAGGAAATGGCTTTCTGACTATCTCATACTCCAAAGACTCAAAACAATAGATATATTATTATTATGTAAGTATTGTCAGTTTGATTCTTCTATTCCTGGCTTTCAAATGAGGCACTTTAGAGTCTATCAGAGATAAGAATGAGGCACATTGCTGGGAAATAGATGGCTATTACTTTGGCTAAATGTGCAATTATCTATAATAATACAAGTCCAGTTCTTAGGGGTCCACTTCATGTTCAAGTTCTAGAGAGAGGAGGTTTTTTCTGTTGTAGTTACACACATGGATTCTCTGCACTAACTGAAATTAAAGGTTGGTATTCCCCAACATTTTGAAAAGTTTTCTGGGCTTTATAGGCAGAATAATCCTTGGCAAGAAAAGATACTTGAGAGTTTAATTTGGAGTCACTGCATTGCTTGTTGAGACATGTGTCATATTTACAGATGTAGGGTTAATTTGTTTGTTCTTTATTTAGTCATTAATTGATTCACTCAAATTTTTCCTTTGCTCATTCAAAAAAATCTGCCTGCTATCTGAAGGTTGTTTATTTATAGATGAGTGACTTGGAGTAGAACATCGGCAGATGCTCTTCTTTACATTTCCTTTCTATATGATTTGCACAGATAAATTTACACACTCACCTACTATAGGTCTTACTACACAAGTTTAGGTTCTACATTGCTTTCATACCCATTTTTATCTCCTAATGGCAATAATGCTCCCCAGTCCAGCAAACCGAGCCCTACAAATTCCCAAAGTATTTCTTATTTAGTCAAATAACATCAATTCTCAGGAAAAAGACAGTCTGAATAGCTGGTAATAGCAGCAAGGATATATTTCCAAGTGCTTTCTGCTCATTTCACGTATCGGCCCAAACGGGAAAGTTCAGTGTTCCACAAAGCATTTTGCTTAGGCAGATGTCAGGCTGACTGCATGAAAACTCCCCAAGATGATTTTTAAAACATTAGTTCTCAGTATCTCAGTAGGTCTTGGGTGTAGTCCAAGAATCTGTTTTTCCTAAAGCTCTTTCAAGTAATTCTGCTGCTACGCCAAATTTATGAACCTAGGCTACACTCTGCCATCTAGATCATACTGCTCTGAATTGCTTCAACATTTAATATACATGCTCATGAATTCCAAGGTTCGTCACCCAGTACTGATGTAATCTTGGCCAAGTAGTTTACCATCTCGGTGCTTCAGTTTCTTCAGTAATAGGTGTTTTGTGAGGATTAAATAAGTTGAATACATGTAAAATGCTGAAAACTGTACCTGATACAGGAAGAAGTTGTTATTTTCATTTCTATTATTAATCATTCCTTTATTTTGAAGTCCTCTAACATTTATGAGAACTTATAAAATATCAGGCATAGCATTTCAAGCTTGGGGAATATAAAAATAAAGAGCATCCCACTTTGCTGCCATCACTAAGAGTGTGGTGTGGAAAACAGATTTATAAATAAATAATTAAAATAGATATATCTGGATCAAATATCTAAATGGAAGGGTTAAAACTATAAAACTCTTAGAAGAAAACATAGAGTGAAAGTTGCATGACGTTGCATTTGGCAGTGATTTCTTGGATATGACACCAAAAGCACAAAGATAAATAGGCCTACAGCAACATTTAAAACTTTTGTGCATCAAAGGACACTGTTCATGGGACTTCCCTGGTGGTGCAGTGATTGAGAATCTGCCTGCCAGTGCAGGGGACATGGGTTTGAGCTCTGGTCCGGGAGGATCCCACATGCCGTGGAGCAACTAAGCCCATGCACCACAACTACTGAGCCTGCACTCTAGAGCCCACGAGCCATGACTACTGAAGCCCACATGCCTAGAAGTCGAGCTCCACAACAAGAGAGGCCACCACAATGAGAAGCCCACGCACCGCAACGAAGAGTAGCCCTCACTCGCCACAGCTAGAGAAAACTGCATGCAGCAACAAAGACCCAATGCAGCCAAAAAATAAATAATAGAAAAAAAAAAAAAGAATCTGCCTGCCAATGCAGGGGACATGGGTTCGAGCTCTGGTCTGGGAAGATCCCACATGCCACGGAGCAACTAAGCCTGTGTGCCACAACTACTGAAGCCCACGTGCCTAGAGCCCATCTTCTGCAACAAGAGAAGCCACTGCAATGAGAAGCCCGCGCACCACAACGAAGAGGAGGCTCCATTCGCCACAACTAGAGAAAGCCTGCATGCAGCAATGAAGAACCAACGCAGCCAAAAAACAATAAATAAATAAATAAATTTATTTATTTAAAAAGACACTGTTCACAAATTTAAAAGGCAAACCATAGAATGGGAGTGAATATTTGCAAATCATATATCTGACTAGGGGTTAATTTCTATAATATATAAATAACTCCTACAGTGTAACAAAAACCACAACAGCAGCAGCAACAAAACTCAATTTAAAAATGAGCAGAGCTATATCTCTGGAATTATTATAATAGAAATAAATGTTACTGACATAAATATTAGTGTGAAAATGATGGGGAAAGAGTCATAAACTTAGTTTTGGTCTATCCTTGTCCGTTGGTAGTAAACTCTACTAAAAGGGAGCAGTGTAACCACAATAATACCACTTCACACCCATAAGGATGGCTATTATCAAAAACAAAAACAACTTCAATCAGAACATAACAAATGTTAGCAAATATGGTGGTTAATTTTATGTGTCAATTTGGCTAGGCCATGGTACCCAGATATTTGGTAAGACATTATTCTAGACGTTTCACTGAAGGTAAGTTTTTAGATGAGATTAACATTTAAATCAGTAGACTTAAAGCAGATTACCCTCCCTAATGTGGGTGGACATCATCTAATCAGTTGAAGACCTTGATGGAAAAAAGACTGACCTCCCTCAAGGAAGAGTGAATTCCTCCAGAGTTGCCTTTGGACTCAAACTGCAGCACCAACTCTTCCCTAGGTCTCCAGTCTGCTGGCCTATCTTGTAGATTTTGGACTTGCTGACCTCCACAATTACATGGGACATTTCCTTAAAATAAACAAAAAATAAAGAAAAAAATATACATTTAGATATATGTGTATACATTCTATCAGTTCTGTTTCTCAGGAGAACCCTACCTAAAAGCCTAATAAGGTAAAGAAATTAAAACCCTTGTGCATTGCTGGGGGGAATGTAAAATGGTGCAGCCACTGTGGAAAACAGTACAGCAATTCCTCAAAAAGTTTAACACAGAATTGTCACATGATTCAGCAATTCCACTTCTGGGTGTATACACAAAAGAAGTAAAGGCAGTAACTCAAACAGGTATTTGCTCCCCCGTGTTCAGAGCAGTATTACTCACATAACCAAAAGGTGAAAGCAAATGTCCTTCAGTGAATAAAATGGATAAACAAAATGTGGTATATGCATGTACAGTGGAATATTACCCAGCCTTAAAAAGGAAGGGAGAAGATGGCATACTAGGAGGATGTGGAATTTGCATCTCCTCCCAACTAGGGCACCTACCAGGCACCAGTGGGGGACCATGGACACCTAAGGGGATGGGAGGAACCCCCAGTGACTGGGTAGGACGTGGGACGTGGAGGAAGTGAAGGGAGTGAAGGAGAAGTGGAGGCAGGATGGGACTGGCTCCCCTGGGGGGTTGCTGGAGGAGGGGAAGGGATTCCACGCCTGAAGAGGGAAATGGGAACAAGTGGGAGGGCAGAGGATCAAAAGAGAGTGTGGCCAGGCTTCCCCTGCCCACTTGGGCCCCCAGGAAGCTGCTGAGATCCCAGGCCTGATCCTCTGCCTACCTAGGCCCCCTCTGGCCTCATGGGTCCTGAGGGAGTGGGAGGGAGGGAAGGGGGAGCAAAAGTCTCCCCTTAAAGGCCGGACCGCCAGGACTGGCACCCCTGAGTGGTGGCTGGGGGAGGGGAGGAGTTCCTACACCCAGCAGGACCCACCCACTGTTAGGGGTCCAGCGGCGACAGGGGAGACCCTGGGGGAGACGGTTGGGGAGGGGTGTGAAGGAACGGAAGGGAACGCAGCCAGTGCTTTCCCTGTCCATTTAGGCCTAATCTTCTGCTCTCGGAGCCTCCCTCCTGCCGTGCAGAGCCCAAGCCCCAGCCCTACACCCCCACCCAGGGCCCTACCTCTACACTCGGAGACCCCCTCTGAGACTCCCTCCAACCGCGCTGGGTCTAACCTCCAGCCACACACCCTCACCCAGGGCCCTACCTCCAAACTCTGGAACTCCACACTCCAGACGCCCTCCTTTCCACTTGCTGCCTCTCCCCTTCCCCACAGGTCCTAAGCAGAGGCCCACCTAGGCCCCACCCGCAAGGCCTTTTCTGTCTGCGTGTGTCCTGAGCCTAGGCAACACCCCACACTCAAACGTCACTCCCCAACCCGCCTAGGTCCCACCACACCCTAAACGCCACCCCTGCCTAAGTTCCATCCCCTTGCCTAAACTCTGCCCCTAGAGCAAAGGTTTTTCTTTTTTTTCCTTTTCTTTCTTCCTCTTTTAGATTGGGGTTCTGTCTTACCTTGTTGATTCATTGTTGTTGATTCTTTTATATTTTTATTTTTCCTAAAAGTCTCTGATTTTTCTAATATTATTTTACTCTTTATAATTTCTTAGTAATCTCTCCTTTTAGCTTGTCCCCACCCCACCCCCCCATTTTCCTTTTGTGGTTTTATTTTACCTTGTTGCAGTTGTTTCAATTATAGGTTTATTTTTCCTAATATATTTTTTACCTTTCTAATTTTATTTGGTTTTTTATTCTTTGATATTGTATTGCTCCTTTTTTTTCTTTCTTTATTCCTTATTTATTTTTTTATTTTTTTACTGTGTAACAAAGCTTGTGGGATCTTGGTTCCCATGCAGGAGGTTGGGCTCGACTCCTGTGGTGGGAGCTCTCAGTCCAAACCTTTGGACTAACAGAGAACCTCAGACCCCAGGGAATATCAATCAGAGTGAGACCTCCCAGAGGTTCTCATCTCAGCACCAAGATGCAGCTCTATACAACTGCCTGCAAACTCCACTGATGGACGTCTCAGGCCAAACAACCAGTAAGACAGGAATAGAGCACCACCCATCAAAAAAAAAAAAAGGAAATGAAAAAACAATATGTTACAGATGAAGGAGCAAGGTAAAAACCTACAAGACCAAATAAATGAAGAAAAAGGCAACCTATGTGAGAAAGAATTCAGAGTAATGATAGTAAAGATGATCCCAAATCTCGAAAACAGAACGGAAAAAATAAAAAAAACATTTAACAAGGATCTAGAAGAACTAAAGAGCAAACAACAGTGATGACCAACACAATTACTGAAACTAAAAATACTCTACAAGGAATCAATAACAGAATAACTGAGGCAGAAGAACGGATAAGAGAGCTGGAAGATAAAATGGTGGAAATAACTGCCAGGGAGCAGAAAAAAGAAAACAGAATGAAAAGATTTGAGGACAGTCTCAGAGACCTCTGGGACATTAAACATACCAACATTCTAATTACAAGGGTCCCAGAAGAAGAGAAAAAGAAAGGGTCTGAGAAAATATTGGAAGAGATTATAGATGAAAACTTCCCTAACATAGGAAAGGAAATAGTCAATCAAGTCCAGGAAGCACAGAGAATATCACACAGAATAAACCTAAGAGAAACACATGAAGACACGTATTAATCAAACAATCAAAAATTAAATACAAAGAAAAAATATTAAAAGCAGCAAGGGAAAAGCAACAAATAACATACAAGGGAATCCCCATAAGGTTAACAGCATATTTTTCAGCAGAAACTCTACAAGCCAGAAGGGAGGGGCAGGACATAATTAAAGTGATGAAAGGGAAAAAAATACAATCAAGCCTACTCTACCCAGCAAGGATCTTATCCAGATTCGGTGGAGAAACTGAAAACTTTACGGATAAGCAAAAGTTAAGAGAATTCAGCACCACAAAACCAGCTCTACGACAAATGGTAAAGGAACTTTTCTAGGCAGGAAGCACAAGAGAAGGAAAAGACCTACAAAAACAAACCCAAAACAATTAAGAAAATGGTAACAGGAACATAGATATTGATAATTACCTTAATGTAAATGTATTAAACACTTCAAACAAAAGACATAAACTGGCTGAAGGGATACATAAACAAGACCCATATATATGCTGTCTACAAGAGACACACTTCAGATCTAGAGACACATACAGACTGAAAGTGAAGGGGTGGAAAAAGATATTCCACGCAAATGGAAATCAAAAGAAACCTGGAGTAGCAATTCTCCTATCAGACAAAATAGACTTTAAAATAAAGACTATTACAAGAGACAAAGAAGGACACTACATAATGATCAAGGGATCGATCCAAGAAGAAGATATAACAACTGTAAATATTTATGCACCCAACATAGGAGCACCTCAATACATAAGGCAAATGTTAACAGCCATAAAAGGGGAAATCAACCGTAACACAATAATAGTAGGGGACTTTAACACCCCACTTTCACCAATGGACAGATCATCCAAAATGAGAATAAGTAAGGAAACACAAGCTTTAAATGACACATTAAAAAGATGGACTTAATTGATATTTATAGGACATTCCATCCAAAAAAAACACTTTCTTCTCAAGTACTCATGGAACATTCTCCAGGATAGATCATATCTTGGGTCCCAATTCAACCCTTGGTAAATTTAAGAAAACTGAAATCATAATAAGTATCTTTTCCAACCACAACGCTATGAGACTAGATATCAATTACAGGAAAAAAAAACTGTATAAAATAAAAACACCTGGAGACTAAACAGTACACTACTAAATAACCAAGAGACCACTGAAGAAATCAAAGAGGAAATCAAAAAATACCTAGAAACAAATGACAATGAAAACATCATGACCCAAAATCTATGGGATGCAGCAAAAACAGGTCTAAGAAATAACAGGTCTATTGTTTACATCAATACAATCCAACCTCAAGACACGAGAAAAATCTCAAATAAACAACCCACCCTTAAACCTAAAGCATTTAGAAAAAGAAGAACAAAAAAAACCCCCAAAGTTAGCAGAAGGAAAGAAATCATAAAGATCAGATCAGAAATAAATGAAATAGAAATGAAGGAAACAATAGCAAAGACCAATAAAACTAAAAGCAGGTTCTTTGAGAAGATAAACAAAATTGATATACCATTAGCCAGACTCATCAAGGAAAAAAAGGGAGAAAACGCAAATCAACAGAATTAGAAATGAAAAAGAAGTAACAACTGCCACTGAAGAAATACAAAGGATCATGAGAGATTACGACAAGCAACTATATGCCAATAAAATGGACAACCTGCAAGAAATGGACAAATTCTTAGAAAAGCACAATCTTCTGAGACTGAACCAGGAAGAAATAGAAAATATAAACAGACCATTCTGCAGCACTGATATTGAAACTGTGATTAAAAATTTTCCAACAAACAAAAGCCCTGGACGAGTTGGCTTCACAGGCGAATTCTATCAAACATTTAGAGAAGACCTAACACCTATCCTTCTCAAACTCTTCCAAAATATAGCAGAGGGAGGAACACTCCCAAACTCATTTTACAAGGCCACCATCACCCTGATACCAAAATCAGAAAAAGATGTTACAAAAAAAGAAAACTACAGGCCAATATCACTGATGAACATTGACGTAAAAATCCTTAACAAAATACTAGCAAACAGAATCCAACAGAACACTGAAAGGATCATATACCATGATCAAGTGGGGTGTATCTCAGGAATGCAAGGATTCTTCAGTATACGCAAATCAATAAATGTGATACACCATATTAACAAACTGAAGGATAAAAACCATATGATAATCTCAATAGATGCAGAAAAAGCTTCTGACAAAACTCAACACCCATTTATGGTAAAAACTCTCCAGAAAGTAGGCAAAGAGGGAACCTACCTCAACATAATAAAGGCCATATATGACAAACCTACAGCCAACATCAGTGTCTATGGTGAAAAATTTAAACCATTTCCTCTAAGATCAGGAACAAGACAAGGTTGCCCACTCTCACCACTATTATTCAACATAGTTTTGGAAGTTTTAGCCACAGCAATCAGAGAAGAAAAAGAAATAAAGGAATCCAAATTGGAAAAGAAGTAAAGCTGTCACTGTTTGCAGATAACATGATACTATACATAGAGAATCCTAAAGATGCTACCAGAAAACTACTACAGCTAATCAATGAATTTGGTAAGGTAGCAGGATACAAAATTAATGCACAGAAATCTCTTGCATTCCTATACACTAATGATGAAAAATCCAAAAGAGGAATTAAGGAAACACTCCCATTTACCACTGTAACAAAAAGAATAAAATACCTAGGAATAAACCTACCTAAGGATACAAAAGACCTGTATGCAGAAAGCTATAAGACACCGATGAAAGATATTAAAGATGATACAAACAGATGGAGAGATATACCATGTTTTTGGATTGGTAGAATCAATATTGTGAACATGAGTATACTACCCAAAGTAATCTACAGATTTATTGCAATCCCCATCAAACTACCAATGGCATTTTTCATAGAACTATAACAAAAAATTTCACAATTTGTATGGAAACACAGAAGTCACTGAATAGTCAAAGCAATGTTGAGGAAAAAAAACTGGAGCTGGAGGAATAGGCTCCTGGACTTCAGACTACATTACAAAACTACAATAATCAAGACAGTATGGTATTGGGACAAAAATAGAAATATAGATCAATGGAACAGGATAGAAAGCCCAGAGATAAACTCACACACATATGGTCAATTTATCTTTGATAAAGGAGCCAAGAACATATAGTGGAGAAAAGACAGCCTCTTCAATAAGTGGTGCTGGGAAAACTGGACAGCTACATGTAAAAGAATGAAATTAGAACCCCTCCTAACCCCATACACAAAAATAAACTCAAAATGGATTAAAGACCTAAATGTAAGGCCAGACACTATAAAACTCTTAGAGGAAAACATAGGAAGAACACCCTATGACATAAATTGCCGCAAGATCTTTTTTGACCCACCTCCTAGAGAAATGGAAATAAAAACAAAAATAAACAAATGGGACCTAATGAAACTTAAAAGCTTTTGCACAAAAAAAAAAAAAAAAAAAAAGCTTTTGCACAGCAAAGGAGACCATAAACAAGACAAAAAGACAACCCTCAGAATGGGGGAAAATACTTGCAAATGAAGCAACTGACAAAGGACTAATCTCTAAAATTTATAAGCAGCTCATGAAGCTCAATATCAAAAAAAACAAACAACTCAATCCAAAAAATGGGCAGAAGACCTAAACAGACATTTCTCCAAAGAAGATATACAGATTGCCAACAAACACATGAAAGAATGCTCAACATCACTAATCATTAGAGAAATGCAAATCGAAACTACAGTGAGGTATCACCTCACACAAGTCAGAATGGCCATCATCAAAAACTCTACAAACAATAAATGCTGGAGAGGGTGTCGAGAAAAGGGAACCCTCTTGCACTGTTGGTGGGAATGTAAATTAATACAACCACTATGGAGAACAGTATGAAGTTTCCTTAAAAAGCTAAAAATAGAACTACCATATGACCCTGCAATCCCACTACTGGGTATATACCCTGATAAAACCATGATTCAAAAAGAGTCATGCACCACAATGTTCATTGCAGCTCTATTTACAATAGCCAGGACATGGAAGCAACCTAAGTGTCCATTGACAGATGAATGGATAAAGAAGATGTGGTACATATATACAATGGAATATTACTCAGCCATAAAAAGAAACGAAATTGAGTTATTTGTAGTGAGGTGGACGGACCTAGCGTCTGTCATACTGAGTGAAGTAAGTCAGAAAGAGAAAAACAAATATGGTATTCTAACACATATATGGAATCTAGAAACAAAAACATGGTTATGATGAACCAAGGGCAGGACAGGAATAAAGACACAAACGTAGAGAACGGACCTGAGGACATGGGGAGGGGCAAGGGTAAGCTGGGATGAAGTGAGAGAGTAGTATTGAAATATATACACTACCTAATGTAAAACACATAGCTAGTGGGAAGCAGCTGCATGGCACAGGGAGATTAGCTCGATGCTTTGTGACCACCTAGATGGGTGGGATAGGGAGAGTGGGAGGGAGATGCAGAGGGAGGGGATATAGGGATATACATATGCATATAGCTGATTCACTTTGTTATACAGCAGTAACTAACACAACCTTGTAAAGCAATTATACTCCAATAAAGATGTTAAAAAAAAAAAAGGAAGGGTATTCTGACACATGCTACACATGGATGAACCTTGAGACATTATTCTAAGTGAAATAAGCTAGCCATAAAAGTACAAATGCCATATGATTCCACTTACGTAAAGTACCCAGAGCAGTCAAATTCATAGAGATTAAAAAGTAGAATGATAAATGCCAGGGCCTTGGGGTGCAAGTGGGTGAGAGGAATGGGGAGTTATTATTGAATAGGTACATAATTTCAGTCTTGCAAGATTAAAATAATTCTGGGGGTTGGTTGCACAACATTGTGAAATATGTAACACTTAAAAATGGTTAAAATGTTAGCTTTTATCTTATGTATATTTTACCACAATGAAAAAGGCAATAAGTTTTTAACTTAATGTGTTTAGAATTCAAACGGAATTAATTATAAAGAGCTCTGTGTTCAGAGCAGAAAATAACATATAGCTAATAACAGATAGCTAATGTGGAAGAGCAGTCAGCTGTTTTTTATAGAAGGTCCAATGATGTCATATCTCAAGGCAATGAGAGGAGAGGACCTGAGAAATAGAGGGGAAAGATGGGTTTTGCACCATCTTTGGAGACAGAGAATCTCTCAGAGAACTTCAAGTATGTCAATAATCTGGAGCCCAAGGGTGGAGAATATTGAAAAAAATGAGTTGAAAAGAATGGAAGGCTATTATTATTTTCAAACCTGAATGATCATCTGACTTTTGTTAGAAATTGTTTTAAAAATAGTTTCACAGCCCTCTTCTGCCTTAGACTTCTACATAAAAATAAAACCCTGCACAGGTGATTCTGTAATTTAGATCAGTTTGAGAGTTGTTGGCTAGATCATATAATGTCTAGGAGTCCAGACCTTACCCTGAAAATAAGAAGTCTTGCATGTGTGTTAACATTTCATAACCAGAGTTACTTTTAGAAAGTCCAACTTGGCATGGCAGTTTAGAGAACAGATTTGGGGATGAAGAAGAAGGGAGTACTTAGGAAGCTATCAAAGAGTCAAGCAGAACATTATAATGACTGGGATATGTTGGGTAGGACCAAAGAGGAGAAGAAATCAATCATGATCATTAGCTCCATAGAGCGGTGATGCATTGTATAATAATGCTTCTAACTAACATGGAGAAATTTTACTTTTTTAAAAAATTTAACAATCACTTATGTAATGACTATCATGAACTACATGAAACAGATGAAATTGGAGTACAAAAACAACAAATTCTGCTTTAGAATATTCACACAGGGAATTCTAAGAAGAGAGGGAGTATTAAATACTAGCAAGGAACCAAAGCATGTTGAGTAATGACTAGTTGCCAGGCATAGGGGTCAGCTATACTGTAGTAGGCACAATGGACTAAAATTTTGCATATCCTCTGTCACAAAACAATGAAAAACAGGAGTACCTGTGGATAGGGATTTTGGAATCACTCACCTATGAATTATTTATACTCAGAAGAGGAGTTCAAAGAAAGTTGAGGAAAATGGTCATAAGGGAGGAGAACCAAGCAAGTCAGAGTTTTGTTATTTTTTTTAGGTAGGACAAGGCCAGCAGGTCAGGAGAGAACTGCCATTGAAAAGATAGTTTGTTATAATCACAGGTTCCAAGAGGAGGAACATGTCACACTGTGGTGGAAGGACACATGAGGAAGTACTGGGGGGGAGGGGGTCCACCAGGAGGCAGAGGGAGAGGGGAAAATGTGAGGAAGAACTTTCACTGTGGTTTCAGTGGGAAGGAACAGATGAAGCAGGGTAAGTGGGTTTAGGATTGGCTAGTTTGAATAATGTCAACAGGCTCCAGGGCATAGGGGCTGTCCCTAGTTGTCTGGTCCCTGGCCCTGGGGTAATTAGGGCAGATGGACAGTGGCCAGGAGTATGAGAGAAAGACAGAGGATGTGGGCTCTGGATTGCTTGGTTTTGCATTTGAATGGGATGATTCTCTAGGAACTGGTTACCCTGGGAGGGACAGTCTCTCCTGGGTCAACAAGGCCCAGAGGTCAAAGCGTCAGAGTATACAAAGCAGAAGACATGGTTAATACAGTCATATATCAAGGAAACCATTTAAACCAGGGGTGTCAGTAAGAAGAGAGGGTCAGTAGTGCCAGACTCTAGCATTCTAGAAAGAGATGATATCTTAGGAGACTACAGATGACAGTAAGCACGTTCGGCCAAGTGGTGGGGCCAGACTCAAGTGGCTGAGATTTAGATGGGACTTGAAGGTTAGAAAGGAGTGAAAGCAAATATGAACTGTCCTACACATAAAGTTGGTTTTGAAGACAAAGAGAGCACTAGGGTAACATCTAGAGGGGAAGGTTACTTTTTTTTTTTTTTTTCAGAGGAAGACTTGGACCTCTTTTATAGACTGAGATGAAAAAAATCACTGTAAAGGGAGATCTGGGAGATGAAAAAAATACAGGTAACTGACAGAGCAAAGTTCCGAGGGAATAGGATCTGAAGTATGGGTGCAAACATTAGCCTTGAATAGGCAAATCAACTGTTTTCATGACTGCAGATGTACTTGTGTAGATGTGGATGTGAATGCAGATGAGATCATTAATTTCTGATGGCCTCTATCATCTTCACGCAGTGGGTAAAAGGCATAAAATGACAATGTAAAAGTTGAGGGGAATATGAGTTTCCTCAAGTGGCAGGAAAAAACAATTTGGCAATGGTCCCAATCAAGTAGAAAAATATGAATCTGTGGTCCCACCAGTCTGCATCACTGTTCCTTTTATTTGGTAATCCACAGAAGTTCATGCGAAAGATTCTGAGGATGAATAATTGGGCCACCTCTACAGTGTGATTTTCAGGATGACTCAGTGGAAGGTCATGGGTGTGGAGTTAAGCACAGTGATGTTAAAGTAGTTGATACAATAGGAAAGGAAATGAAGCAAGGACAGAAGTAATAGTAAATCTAAGTATAAAAAGGAAAAAAGAAGTCAAGACACAGTGTACTTCCAACAGTGAGATATAGGGAGATAAAGGAATTGTAAAAGCCAGAACAGGTGTTCAAAAAAAAAATTGGAGTTCAGGATCTAAAAGGTGAGTCAGGATTACCCAGAAGTTAATGAACTCCAAGTCACGTAAAGATAACTCTATCCTTCCAGTTGTTCAAGGCAAGCTTGGAGTCCTCCTTGACTCCTCTGTTTCCATTATAGCCCCAACAAAATTGTCAGGAATCCTGTTCCCTCTTCCTTCAAAATACACCTAGACTCCAACCACTTCTCACCACCACCATCTCTGCCCTGGAAAAATTGGTCTTTCTCTTTCCACCTAGCCTCCTGAGAGTCTATCCTCAGCCTATAACTCAGAGTAATCCTTTTAAAAATGTAAATTCACATCACTCCTCTGTTCAAAGCCCTGCATGTATCTCTATTTCACTTTGGGTGAAAGGCTTACAATAGCCCTCTGACCTCACCTTCTATTACGCTTCTCCTTTACTTAATTTTCTTCAGGTTTGCTACTCCACCCCCACTTCAGTGGGCACACTTTCTACCTTCAAACTGACGATTTTCTTTCCTGTGATAAACTTACCACACGCTATCTGGCAAACTCCTTCAGTTCTTTCAAGTCTTTGTCCAAATCAGGCTTTGTGGCCATGCTTATTCTTCAAACTGTCTCATCCACCAATTGTCTTCATGGCATTTTTTATCCCTAACATATATAATTAACTAATTATTAAGGTACCATTTACCATCTGCTGCCTCTCAGTAGTGTGTAGAGTCTAGGAAACAGGACTCTTTGTTTTGTTCACAAATCTATCCCAAGTGTCTATACTAGTAGAGGGCACATGCTTGTGGTAAATAAAAATTTGTTCAGTTAATGATTTGGAGAAGTCAAAATTAAGAAACAGTGGCAACAGGCACCTGGCTGTTTTCCAATGGAAAATGAATAGTTCATGAGAGATTTGAGTATATATGAAACCTGAGCCATGTGCCAGAAGCCTTCATTCTAGATGCAGGATTGATTGGTGCTCAAGAGATGCCAACACTGAGAGAATAATAGAGGACTGCATAAAGATCAAATCAAGTAACAGTCAAGACAAATCAGGATGAGGAAAGATATCCTCTGTCCTGTTACCTTATGCCTCATTCAGACGCTGTTCACAACAGTACTGAATTGCCAGTCCTATGCTAGGATAAGATATGTTGCCTTATTTAGATCTCTTCATAGGACATTTGGGATAACCTTTATTGCCTAGAAGAGAAACTAACACAAAGAAAGTTTTAGAAGAAAGGAAACAAAAGTCAGTCAGGAAATCTTGGATGTAAAGTAATTACTAGATTAATCGAGCTATCTGTTGTTCTTCCGCACGTGACTGGCTATACCATCTGCATGAGAACAATGATGATTCCAGCTGGAGTGAAAATTCAGAACAATTCAGACGAGAAACAAGAAAGAAATGGATTACACATTACAAAATGATTGCTTTCACATTATCCAGGGCAACATTATTCCATTGCAAGTCTGTGTTATTCAGTGCTTTTGTGTTCTTTAATAATAAAACCTGCAAGTTTGTAAAGTTAAGTAAAGAATATATCACTGTCATTACAGGCAGTGGGGTATTACAAGTTACAAGAAATGCCTGGAAGCATCCCACTTGGGCCTCTTCAGAGACAGCTTATTTTCCATCTTAAGGGCTATAAAACAGATAATGAACATAACAAATGTTTCAGTTTGTTCCCTAGACATAGTTTAAAGCAAAGGTAATCCATAACTGTAAGATAAAACATGGCAAACTCTTTCTTAAGGTATTTATATCTAGCAATATCTTCAAAGTTTCATTCATTAGGCAAATGGAAAAGCCAGTCTACTTTTTCTCTTGCAAATAAATGTTATTCAATCATATAATAGTAGAAATCTACATCACCATGTGCCCTTATATCCTGTTTTATGGAAGGCAGGCACAAAATATCTCACTGACTCAGGCTAGCAGACCACTAACAAAAATCATAAGAATCTACCCTGTCCTCAGACAAGCAAAAACTAACAGAGTTCACCAAAACCAAACCTACCCTAAAAGAAATGTTAAAGGGTCTTCTCTAACAGTAAAAGAAAAGGGTACAATAAGAAGTAAAAATCTACAGGAAAGGCAAAATCCCACTAGTAAAGGCAAATATACGGTAAAGGCTAGAGATCAACCATTTAAAAAAGCTAGTATGAAGATTAAAAGACAAAAAGAACTGTAAGACCAACAATAACTATAATAAATAGTTAAGGGATAACATGAAGATATAAAATATGACATCAAAAACACAAAACATGGGGCAGGGGGGTAGAAAATATAGATCTTTTAGAATATGCTTGAATTTAAATGACTACCAGTTTAAAATAAGTAGATATAGTTATAGGTCAACATATATGAACCCCAGGGTAACCACAAATCAAAAACCTACAACAGATAGACAAAACAAGAGAAAAAGGAACATAAGCACACCATGAAAGAAAATCATCAAACCAACAGTTAAGAAACGGAAAGAAGAAAATACCAGAGTAGAACTACAGAAACAACCAGAAAACAAGTAACAAAACGGCAAGAAGTATATACCTATAATAATCACTTTAAATGTCAATGCACTAAATTTTAATCAAAAGACACAGGGTGGCTGATTGTATTAAAAACAAGACCCATCTATAGGCTACTTACAAGAGACTCACTTCAGAACAAAAGACACACACAGATTGAAAGTGAGAGGATGGGAAAAGATATTTCATGAAAATGGAAACAAAAAAACTAAGGTAGCAATATTCATATCAGAAAAAACAGACTTTAAAACAATGTCTATAATGAAAGACAAAGAAGGGCATTATATAATGATAATAGCAGCAATACAAGAAGAGGATATAATACTCAATAATATATATGCACCTAATATAGGAGCACCTAAATATATAAAGCAAATATTAACAGACATAAAGAGAGAAATTGACAATAATACAGTAATAGTAGGGGACACTAATGCCCCACTTACATCGGTGGACAGATAACCCAGACAGAAAATCAATAAGGAAACAGGAGTCTTAGATGACATGTTAGACCAGTTGGGCTTAACAGATACCTACAGGACATTCAATCAAAACACAGCAGAATACATATTCTTTTCAAGTGCACATGGAACTTTTTCCACGATAGATCACATGCTAGGCCACAAAACAAACCTAAACAAATTTAAGAAGAGGGAAATTACATCAGGCTTTTTTTCCAACCACAAAGGTATGAAACTAGAAAAGAAAATGGTAGAAAACTCAAAGAAAATGGGAAAACACAAACACGTGGAAACTAAACAACATGCTACAAAAAATCAATGGGTCAATGAAGAAATCAAAGAGGAAATCAGAAAATACATCAAGACCAATAAAAATAAAAACACAACTTTCCAAAATCTATGAAATACAGCAAAAGCAGTTCTAAGAGGGAAGGTTATACTGATACAAGCCTATCTCAAAAAATAAGAAAAATCTCATATAAACAACCTAACCTATCATCTAAAGGAATCAGAAAAAGAAGAACAAACAAAACCCAAAGTGAGCAAAAGGGAGAAAATAATAAAGATCAGAGAGAGAATAAATAAAATAGAGATCCAAAAGCAATAGAAAAGATCAATGTAACCAACAGCTGTTTTTTAAAAAAGATAAACAATATTGATAAGCTGTTAGCCAGGCTTATGAAGAAAAAAAGAGATAAACAAAATAAGAAATGAAAGAGAAGAAATAACAACTGTCATCACAGAAATACAATAAAATCATAAGAGAATACTACAAACAATTATATGCCAACGAAACGGGCAACCTAGAAGAAAAGGATAATTTCTAGAAACATACAACTTTCCAAGACTGAACCAGGAAGACTCAGACAATCTAAGCAGACTGATCACTAGTAGTGAAATTGAATTTATAATTTAAATGAACTCCCAGAAAATAAATGTTCAGGGCCAAAGGCTTCACAGGGGGTTTCTACCAAACAGAAAAAGAAGAGCTAATACCTATCCTTTTCAAACTATCCCAGAAACCTGAAGAGGAGGGAACTAGCCAGGAAGCAGCAAATATGTGAAATACATTATCTTCAGACATGACAGGGAGAAAAGTATGACTTTGCAGCAACTTCTTTATATTGACAACCTACCTCATAATAGAATAATATTAATATGGTAAGGTAGGGAAGGGAAACTTTACCTCTGCCTGTCTTAGATGTTCAGCTAGGACTCTAACAAAAAGACAGATTAACAACACAACATCAGTTTATTAACTCATGCCGTGCACCTCACACAGGATAAATTTAAACCAAAAGTAACTCGAAATAGCCGCTTACAATTAAAATTTATAGAGCATCATCAACAAAGAACAGTAAATTGGTAGAAAAAGGACAAGACAGAGAAAAGTAGTTTTAGGCTTCCAAGAGTGGGAAACCATGGGAAGGTAAATATATGGGAGAGAACTAATGGAGGAAGTTTTGTTTTTACTTTCCTCTGGTGCCACCTCTGAGCTGGTAAGAGTCTGTCTCCAGTAAAAGGAGAATTTATATCCTGCCTTTAAGCAGAAAAGGGGGAGCTTTCCTGAGTCTGCTGATTATTAATTGCTTTCAGCTTATAAGAATTTTTATGTCGAAGAGGCAAATTTGGGTGACATATTCTGGTTTCCTTCAGTAACATAAAAAAAGTTAGGGGATAATAAACAAAGTATTGAAAATGATAGGATGACTTGAGGTCTGTAGGAGAAAGAATAGTTCGAGTTGCAAAGGGGTTAAAGGTAATAAAACATGCTTGACGAATAATCCATAAAATGATTAGGCACACAAAGTATGTAATGGATAGTTTTTTCAATTGACATTTATTCAACAAATACTTATTGGGCATTTTCTATGGGGCAGGCCCAGGTCCAGCTGTTACAGACAGAGCTGGATACAACACAAAGGATAAAGACAACTACCTGTTATGAAAGTAAATCCTAGGGGTTGTCTTCACAAGGAGGAAGACACACACACACACACACACACACACACACACACACATATATATACACACACACATATACACACACACATACGTATATTTGTAGTATATGAGATGATGGATGCTAACTAAACTTTTTGCAGTAATCATTTCACAATATATGTAAGTGAAATCATTATACTATGCACACTAGACTTACACAATGTTGTGCGTCAATGATATCCCAATAAAACTGGGGGGGGAAAAGGCGGCCGTCTTACAGTTCATAATGCTAGGCCAATAGGATCATGAAGAAATGGTTCCCCTACATTCATCCTCAGAGTTATAAAAGATAAACTGAGGCATATTAAGAATTTTAAGAGTTCGAGCCAAAATTGATTCCAATTAGGTGGCAACAGACCAGAAATGGTTAGTAGAGTTCCATGACAGGAGGTAAGGGGCAATACCCTTATAGAGAAGACATGAAAGCAAAGCAAGAAAATTATTCAATTGGCTATAGCTTAAGCAGTTACCTCACTTGGGAAAGCCCAGTTGGCTGTTTATGATTGGTTGTCCCTAGGTTTTGATTTCTGAACTTTGAGGTGTTTATAGGCTTTGTAAATTGTGGTTTGCTCAATAGGATGTCAAGGCATTAGAACCACGTCAGTCTCACGGCCTCCTTGTTTAATTAATTTAAAAAGAGTAATATCTAGAAGAGCAGATAGCCTTCCAATACTCTATCAAGAGCATGCTTACAAATTTGTGATCGTACACAAATCCCTAAATGAACGACACTCATTGTATTGTTTTTCATAGTCAGTTAAAAAATATATAAGAAAAGTTAAGAAACGCTTTTGCTTTGGACAAATATTTTATTAATATGTAATATCTCTTACTTTCTTCCCACTAAAACCAAGTTTTTAAATTAGGATTTCCTGGCTGACAGCATCCTTGTCCCCACAGTGAGCCATAGCCATCCCTGCCTCTGCAGGAGCCCCTCCAACACAAACAGCCGTGTGGATGACAGGGTCATGGTGCTCTGGCTGGGTATCAGGCCTGTGTCTCTGAGGTGGGACAGCTGAGTTCAGGACACTGGCCACCAGAGACCACCTGGCCCCATGTAATATCAATCGGCCAGAGCGCTCCCAGAGATGTCCGTCTCAATACTAAGACCGAGCTCCACTCAACGACCAGCAAACTCTGGTGCTGGATGTCCTATGCCAAACAACTAGCAGGACAGGAACAGAACCCACCCGATAGCAGAGACGTTGCCTAAAATCATAACTTCACAGACACCCCAAAACACACCACCAGATGTGGTCCTGCCCACCAGAAAGACAAGATCCAGCCTCATCCACCAGAAGAAGCGCAGCAGTCCCCTACACCAGGAAGCCTACACAACCCACTGAACCAGCCTTATCCACTGGGGGCAGACACCAAAACAATGGGAACTATGAACCTGCAGCCTGTGAAAAGGAGACCCCAAACACAGTAAGTTGAGCAAATGACAAGACAGAGAAATATGCAGCAGATGAAGGAGCAAAGCAAAAATCCACCAGACGTAACAAATGAAGAGGAAATAGGCAGTCTACCTGAAAAAGGAATCAGAGTAATGATAGTAAAGATGATCCAAAATCTTGGAAATAGAATGGAGAAAATACAAGAAACGTTTAACAAGGACCTAGAAGAACTACAGAGCAAACAAACAATGATAAACAACACAATAAATGAAATTTAAAATTCTCTAGAAGGGATCAATAGCAGAATAACTGAGGCAGAAGAACGGATAAGTGCCCTGGAAGACAAAATAGTGGAAATAACTACTGCAGAGCAGAATAAAGAGAAAAGAATGGAAAGAACTGAGGACAGTCTCAGAGACCTCTGGGACAACATTAAACGCACCAACATTCGAATTATAGGGGTCCCCAAAGAAGAGAAAAAAAAAGGGACTGAGAAAATATTTGAAGAGATTACAGTAGAAAACTTCCCTCATATGGGAAAGGAAAGAGTCAATCAAGTCCAGGAAGCACAGAGAGCCCCATACAGGATAGATCCAAGGAGAAACACACCAAGACACATATTAATCAAACTATCAAAAATTAAATACAAAGAAAAAATATTAAAAGCACCAAGGGAAAGACAACAAATAACATACAAGGGAATCCCCATAAGGTTAACAGCTGATCTTTCAGCAGAAACTCTGCAAGTCAGAAGGGAGTGGCAGGACATATTTAAAGTGATGAAAGGGAAAAACCAACAACCAAGATTACTCTACCCAGAAAGGATCTCATTCAGATTTGACAGAAAAATTAAAACCTTTACAGACAAACAAAAGCTAAGAGAATTCAGCACCATCAAACCAGCTTTACAACAAATGCTTAAGGAACTTCTCTAGGCAGGAAACACAAGAAAAGGAAAAGACCTACAATACAAACCCAAAACAATTAAGAAAATGGTAATAGGTACATATCAATAACTACCTTAAATGTATATGGATTAAATGCTCCAACCAAAAGACATATAGACTGGCTGACTGGATATAAAACAAGACCCATGTATATGTTGTCTACAAGAGACCCACTTCAGACCTAGGGACACATACAGACTGAAAGTGAAGGGATGGAAAAAGATAATCCATGCAAATGGAAATCAAAAAAATCTAGAGTAGCTATTCTCATAGCAGACAAAATAGACTTTAAAATAAAGACTATTACAAGAGACAAAGAAGGACAAAACATAATGATCAAAGGATCAATCCAAGAAGATATAACAACTATAAATATTTATGCATCCAACATAGGAGAACCTCAAAACATAAGTCAAATGCTAACAGCCATAAAAGGGGAAATCAACAGTAACACAATAATAGTAGGGGACTTTAACACCCCACTTTCACCAATGGACAGATAAACCAAAATGAAAATAAATAAGGAAACACAAGCCTTATACAAAAATGGATTAAGGACCTAAATGTAATGCCAGAGACTACAAAACTCTTAGAAGAAAAAGTAGGCAGATTACTCTATGTCATAAATCACAGCAAGATCCTTTTTGACCAACCTCCTCGAGAAACGGAAATAAAAACGAAAATAAACATACGGAACCTAATGAAACTTAAAAAGATTTTGTACAGCAAAGGAAACCATAACCAAGACGAAAAGAAAACCCCCAGAATGGGGGAAAACATTTGAAAACAAATCAACTGACAAAGGATTAATCTCCAAAGTATACAAGCAGCTCATGCAGCTCAATATCAAAAAAAAAAACAAAAAACAAACAAACAAAAAACCCAATCCAAATATGGGCAGAAGACCTAAAAAGACATTTCTCCAAAGAAGATATACAGATTGCCAACAAACACATGAAAGAATGCTCAACATCACCAATAATTAGAGAAGTGCAAATCAAAACTACAATGAGAAAAAAAAAAAAACTACAATGAGGTATCACCTTACACTGCTCAGCATGGCCATCATTAAAAAATCTACAAACAATAAATGTTGGAGAAGGTGTGGAGAAAAGGGAACCCTCTTGCACTGTTGGTGGCAATGTAAACTGATACAGCCACTTTGGAGAACAGTATGGAGGTTCCTTAAAAAACTAAAAACAGAGCTACCATATGACCTAGCAATCCCACTACTGGGCATATACACTGAGAAAACCATAATTCAAAAATAGTCGTGTACCACAATGTTCACTGCAGCACTATTACAATAGCCAGGACATGGAAACAACCTCCATGCCTTGTGTCCACCGAGAGGGGTGGGATAGGGAGTGTGGGAGGGAGAAGCAAGAGGGAGGGGATATGGGGATATATGTATATGTATAACTGATTCACTTTGTTATAAAGCAGAAACTAACACATCATTGTAAAGCAATTATACTCCAACAAAGATGTTTAAAAAAATTGGTCTCTTGCAGACAATAAAAAGCAGAAGATAAACAAAAAAATAAATTAAAAAAATAGGATTTCTTCGTTTTGAATACTATCTGTGATACAGTGATTTATAATAAGAAGTAAATATTTCGTCTTCATGGTTCCTGTCACATAGCTCGTAAAATCCTTGTAATTTCCTATACAAGAACCACAGGAGTATTTAATTTTTTTCCCAGTTCTTGAAATAGCTCCAGAGCCAAAAAATGTGAAATGGGTATCTTTTGTTATTCATAATAAGCCCCTCTTAATCACACCTCAGGTTATATTAATGAGGAGACTTTTGGAAAGCCCCAAATGTTGGGGGCTAGTTGACAAAGACACCAACCTTGTGATCAGAGAGCTGGATTTTACAGCTCCACTCCCCAGACCTCCAGGGAAGGGAGAGGGGCTGGGCATTGATTTTAATCACCCATGGACCATGATTTAATCATCTGTGCCTGTGTAATGAAGCCTCCATAAAAGCCTAAAATAACGGGGTTTGTGGAGCTCCTGGCTTCGTGAACATGTGGAGCTGCTGGGGGAGGGTAGCTAGTATACCTGCAAAGGCATGGAAGCTCTGTGCCTCTCCCCCATAACTTGCTCTATTCACCGAGCTGATCTGGCTGTTTCTGAGTTACACTGTTTTATAATAAGATGGTGATATAGTAAGCAAACTGTTTTCTTGAGTTCTGTAAGCTGTTCTAGCAAAATAATCAAACCCCAGCAGGGAGGTGTGGGAATCTTCAATTTATAGCTGGTCCTCAGAAGCACCTGGACTTGAGATTGGCATCCGAAGTGTGTATGTGGGGTAGATGGGGGGTGGGGGGGGACGTGCTGTCTTATGGGAATGAACCTTTAACCTGCGGGATCTGGTGGTATCTCCAGGTATATACTGTCAGAACTGAATCAAATTGTAGGACAGTCAGCTGGTGTCCAGGGAATAAGATAATTGCTTACTGTGGGAAAATCACCCACACATTAGGTGACCAGAGTACAGAAGTGTTTTGAGTGTCCGTGTAACTACAAAGGAAAACAATTTTGGCCTCTTTACTATCTCCTCTATTTAGGGAAATAACTCTATAGTCTTCTCCCCCACCAGAGCCAAGAGAATTTAAATGCCCATAGCTAGTTTTGGTACAACCACTATGGAGAGCAGTATGGAGGTTCCTTAAATAACTAAAAATAGAGCTACCATATGATCCCACACTCCTACTCCTGGGTATATATTCAGAGAAAACCATAATTTGAAAAGATATATGCACCCCAAAGTTCACTGCAGCACTATTTACAATAGCCAAGACATGGAAACAACCTAAATGTCCATCGATATATAAATGGATACAGAAGATGTGGTACCTATATACAATGGAGTATTACTCAGCCGTAATAAAAGAATGAAATAATGCCATTTGCAGCAACATGGATGGACCTAGAGATTATCATACTAAGTGAAGTCAGACAGAGAAAGACGTATATCATATGATATCACTTCTATGTGGAATTGAAAAAAAATGATACAAATGAACTTACATACAAAACAAAAATAGACCCACAGACATAGAAAACAAACTTATGGTTATCAAAGGGTAAGGGGGGAGGGATAAATTAGGATTTGGGGATTAATATATACACACTACCATATATAAAATAGATAATGAACAAGGACCTACTGTACAGCACAGGGAACTATACGCAATACTTTGTAATAACCTATAAGGAAAAAGAATCTGAAAAAATATATATATATATAAAAAACTGAAACACTTTGCTGTACACCTGAAACTAATACAACATTGTAAATTAACTATTCTTCAATAAAAAGATACTTTTTTTTTTTTTTTTTTTTTTGCAGTACGCGGGCCTCTCACTAGTGTGGCCTCTCCCATTGCGGAGCAACAGGCTCCAGACGCGCAGGCTCAGCGGCCATGGCTCACGGGCTCAGCCGCTCCACGGCATGTGGGATCTTCCCGGACCGGGGCACGAACCTGTGTCCCCTGCATCGGCAGGCGGACTCTCAACCACTGCGCCACCAGGGAAGCCCGAAAGATACAATTTTTAAATAAATTGAATCTCTACTAAGCATTATGCTTTGCTAGACTGCAGTAGGGCAGTGGTTTCTAGACAGATGTTTACCAATTGGCTTTCTGGGAGAAGAGAAAACTTCCTTTGAAGGATTTTCAGTTTTCTATGGTATAAATACTTCCAGTATGATTGATTTCAAGCTATCAACTTGATATTCATTAAATGCCAAGTTTAGGAGCAATGTGCAGTCAATTCTGGAGAGCTGGTACAAAGTCTGGCCCTAGCACACCCTTGGAAGAGTGACAATTCTTAAGGAGAGAGAAGATATTGACAAGAAACAACACTGCCAAAACCCCACAAAAGAGTATGAATTAAATAATAAAGGATTGTGGGAAACAATTTAAGTTTTCACAAGGAAATGCTTAAATACTTTATCTGACCTTGTAACTGTGAAACAGATGAAGAGTATCTTACTATTCTTTGCTTAAATTACTTTTTCTCTCCTAATTTCTAGCATGGTGCTGACTTGCCACAATTTAGGGGTTTTTCTTTTCACTTGGACCATCTTTTCACTTTAAAATTGCTTTTCCTCATGCAGTAGCTTTTCTTAGTTTTATTTCCATTTAGCCATAGAGAGTTATAAATTGGCACTTTACTGTTTGTCAATAAGAGCTCTATAAACCAGTCCACGCCGAGGAAAGATATGGGATTGAAGCCTAAGATTGATTCGAGTTAGTGTTTAGTTAGAATGATCACAGAAGATATTGACAAAAAACCCATTTCAAAACCTTAAAAAACAAAGTAAAATACTTCCAAATCTTTTCTACCTAAGAGTAGCTGCCCATTTTCAAAAAGCACCAGCAATGTAGCTCTATGATTTTCCTATTTTCTGTGGCAGAAGAATAGCCATATTTATCCTGTCTAACATGACCTAGTTTGATCCATCTGCTTCCCTGCCTAAATCTCTTTCAGAAATTCCCTGTAGAATTTACTATCTTGGATTCACATTGAATTATACATATTTTCCCTCTACATGCCCACTCAGTGTGGTGAGCCTCGAAAAATATTTTTAGCAGTGTATATGTAAGTTTAAGGTGTAGCCAATTTTATTTTAGATCTCCTAATTATTTTTATGTCTACACTTAAAGATGGAGGATGATTTGTGTCCTTTTTCATTGCTTCCCTGATTGTCGTTATTTTCAATAAATGTTTATGTGGCTCAACCTCACCAAAGAAGGAAAACAAACAGTATTTTTTCACATTGTGATCTGTTCTGGCTTGAAAAACACGCAATATATTTTAAAATTTAATATATATTTAATAATAATAAATAAATAATATATATTTAATATTTTAAATTTAAATACCTTATCAGAGATGAGTGCATCTCTGAAACGTGGTGCATGACCAAGTCTTCATATCCTATTTGGTATGCTGATAATTCAGGTTGTCTGCTTTATCATCACTTTAACTTGTCTAGGCCACCCGAAGATCAGTGGGAACTTGAAATTAACTGTAGGTAGCTATTCAAAGAGAATATTGCTGCAGATGTAAAAATGCTCATGTGGTTATGAAAAACAAAAGTCAATTTCACTATTATATCATGCATACATCTCTTAAAATTGCTTTATCAATATCTGACATGTGGCAAAAATAGGTGTAATAAACAAGTGGCATTCTCTTTTTCTCTACTTTCTGTCATTTCATATTAGTTTTAATGAAAATACTTTGATTCAGTATATCCCGTGGAGAACAGGGAAAATATTTCCCTGTGGGTTTTGTTATTCAGTGGTTATTAAAGAGACACTGGATAGATGTGTTTTTTCCCTAAGACATTGATTTCACTATTATTATACTTCAACAAGTGGGATTTATAGAGCAGTCTTTGCATCTATGTAGTTCGAAGTGAGAGGAAGCTTGATGAAAGATTTAATTATTTATTGGCAAGGACTAAAGGAATTTTTATAGTTTGTTAAGAAAAAACAATGTCTTTATTATTTGAGACGCTGTCTTAATAAAATAAAAATATTATTTCTGAGATGCCAATAAACATGGAAAAATTTCGTATAGCACAATGTTTCAATCTCTTCAGAAATATTTTGTGATGTTTCTTATATAAATCAAAACAGATTTGTTACTTGTTCATATTTGATCTATGAGATAAAAAATTATCAACCAGCAAGCTAATTTAAACTCTATATAAATTTAGTATGATAGAAAAAATAGTAATACTCAATAGATATTAGAGGAATTGCAAAGAAATATTACAATAGAACAGAGTGAAAGAGAAATGCATTTGATTTGAACATAGTAAAGGGCCAAAAGGGCCGTATCTGGCACCTACTCAGCAACTATTGAGAACTGCACTTTCTAAAGTTCAAAATACTGAACTTAGTAACTTGTATATAACCAGTAACAGCAATAATAATTTACTTTGAAAAAATATTAGATGGTTCGTAAATTAAGAATAGGCAACGGATTATATCAATAATCAAGGAAAGTCTTTGTAAAGATCAAGAAGAAGTCTATGAACTGAACAATCTTTAAGAGCAAACTAATAACATGATCAGAAATCTTAGGTGTACAAGCATATTAATGGACTTCAAAGTACAACTGTAGTTAAGCTGATTAGAGGCAAGCAAATTAAAAGATAATAAAAATCATCTCAAATCCTTTGTGCAATTATATGATTTAGAGGAAGAAGAAAATAAACAGGAGAGTGGGGCACTCTTATTCTACTCTTGGTGCTAAGAAAATATGGTTGAAATTCTTCAACTTTCCTTCTTGTTCCTTCAAAAGAAACTGGAGTGCTCTACACACTGGATAAATATTCAAATTCTAGGGCACTTATTTAAGTGGCCTCTGCATTAACAGTGTGTGTGTGTGTTGTGTTGTATACAGTCCCTTTCTTCATGTGTGTCCTAGTGTGTTCATCACTTTGGATGTGTGCCTATTCACTGAGCCAAGTAACGGCAAGCTTCCAAGACCAGGGTTTGAGATCATATATTATCATCACTTAGACAACAAGTCAAAATTGTATTCTCCAACCAATATTTACTAGAAGTTTGATTGAAAGGTATTAGCAAAACCCCAGAAAATAATAGAACACCTAATTCCTTATTTGTTACAGTTCCCTTAACAAACTTGGAGAGTTGGGGCATTGGCACGAGAGGTTACGGGCATTCTTTGGTCAGCTAGCCAGTGACCTCAAATTGCATCAACATTCGTCTTTTTCCTACTTCAAGCACTAATTTATACATGTGTCAGCAAAGACAGTGAGCTAAGCATATCCCCCACCCAAGATTCAGTTATACTAAATGATCATCAGCGGCTGGATTTCAGAAACTGTTCCAAGAGTTGGAGGAGTTTACTTCCTCTTTTTATCATCCCCTTAGAAGTTTACATTGAAAGTAGATGCAGATTGGTTGCTGCCAACCTGACACCTCATTAAGATGAAGATAACAACAGTGTGACTCCTGAGTGGTAGAACTATGACCCGTTGGAATTTTGTTGACAATTTCTTAGCATCTCCTCAAGAATCTCAAAGCCCTGGTGATGACTAAAACTCTGGATAGCCTAGAAATGGCTAATTTTAGATGTGAAAGAAAATGTGTGGGTAAAATGCCTCTGGTGTACTCATTTTTCAAGAAAGAAATGGCAAAAAGGATAGAGTCACATATGGCATCATCACATATGGTAAATGGTTGCTGCTTTGATTGGCCTCCTGTGAAAACATATGCATCTGATTGACAGAACAGAGTGTACACAAGGGGTGGCTGAGAGGAAAGAGGAATTGCCCGTATGTTGATAACATTACACGTTAGCAGCTACAGAGTTGATATTTTGGCTTATGTGGCCAGACCAAGATGCCTAGGTGTCCGACTTTCAGTCTGCAGGCGGTCAAGAGAGATGTAAAGCAAACCAGTCAGCCCTGTTTTGGCGGACAAGACCAGGGCTAGAAATAGAAAATAACCGGAGAGCCTCTGAAGGGAAAACGGTCATTAACTATCTTGAAATTTTGCAGAGTAAAATGAACATTAGATCCTCATATCTTGAATTTTTATTGCATGTGTACATAATTATTTTACTGTAATAAGAATATAATATCAAAACAGGGCAGAGATACTATATACACCCACATAGAAAATTAGCTATTGATGGAAAATGTTTACATTTGAATAGCCATCAAAACTAAAATTTAGTTTTTTCCCTCTATTTTCAATTTCTTTAAGAGGTTTTTGAATTGTGCAATCAGTGTCAATTTTCCATAAAATGCCCAGCAAGCAATGAAGTTAATATAGATCTTCTATTGGCAAAGAAATTATTTGGCACACCAGATAAAATACAAGGACTGTAAGAATAATTTTACCATATTGGGATTTATTTCAGTCTGATCTACTTTAAGCATAATAACCATTCATTTCTTTTTCTTATGTCTCAACTACACCTCATTAACAAGTTCCTAATTATTATTAATAAAAAATAAATAGCAATGTAGTCGGTGTACCCTCTATTGCAGTTTAGAATGATGGTGTCACCTTTATATAGTTTTTCAGTGGAAAATAGTTATACAAAACCTTAATATATAAAACATATAAAAATGAAGATTTTTAAATGATGCAAGCGCAGACTTTCATGCACTCAACCTCTCTCTCTTCATGAAACTAAGAGCTGAAAACTACGTCTGTTCTAGAGATTGAAAACAAGTTCTTGTCCTCTCCCTACCATTCAAAAATATAGTGTTCTCTGTGTACCCTCAGTCTCCTTATCAATAAACTAGTTCGAAGGTGGAGGAGGGAAGGTTATCAAGACAAGCAAGTCAAAAAATTTAATGAAAGCAGGTTGTAAAACTGTTTCAGTATTTTTTTTTTTCAGATTCTTCAATAATGTAATGTTCTATGTCCTTAAGGCTGTTAGACCTTAAGGTATCCAGGTCTGGTTATGTCCCAGTGATAACAGAGGGCCTGCTGCATGATGTATGCCAAATACACAGTAAAATCCAGAAATTCCAAGTGCTTCCTCATTTGAACCTATTTGGCTTCTCTCCTTTGTAACAGGGGTTTGATTTTCCCAATAATGAATGAATTAAAATAAGGTGCTTAAAAATTCCACACTGAGTCTCAAGATAAGTGAACAAACACTATTTAAAAATGCCCTCTGAGCCTCAGTTTCCCCTTCTGTAAAACGAAGGAGTTGGGTTTGAGTTAGTTTTGCAGACTATACCATGGATGGGTGAACTAGCTGTCACAATCCCTGGCAGTGAGGAGGTGAGGGGAACCCAGCTGCAAATGTGGATTTGAGAGTGGGGTGGAGGGTTGAGCAAGGGAAGCAAGTGGCTGGAAAACTGGCCTTCAGGAGGTCAGTGTCAGCTTTGAACTTTCAAGTCTCAAAAGTATGTCTTTGTCTTTTGATCTGATGATTTGGTCTAATATGATTGTCTCTCATTCCAGTGTATGTACTCACTGTAGATTTATGTACAGAACTAAATATCCCATTTATTCATGTATAAACCGTAATAAAACCAGTCAGATATTTCCCCTCACCAGCAGATCTTGCACTGGAAAAGGAAAACAAATATACACATTTCAGCAACCTCAGAAATTTCATTAAACCTGCATAGAGGCATAATTCATTTTGGAGTTCAATTATACGTTCAAGAAATCAGTTCCTATCATAAAGACAACTACTGTAATGTCTATGCTGTGCAAAATTATCCCCATTTATTGTGGTTCAACTGCAGACTCTACTGCCTCTGGTGAAGGCACTCAGCAGGTTCTTTTCACAAATAACTCCCTTCAGAACGGCCCCTTCCTGTTTTACACAGCATTGTCTCAGAACTTGTGGCCAAAGTAATTCAAAAGCAAGACAACGACAAACAGGGACTCCTTAGGCCAGTGGTACTGAACTCACAGGCCACAAGGGGTCCCTGTGACCTCTCCAGGAGTCGCCCATTCATAAGCTGACAAAAGTGTAACCTCTAAGTACAAAATTCTAATTACCAAAACAAACAGGAGTCAAGCGGTACTTCCTTGAAACAGAACCGTCTCACATGCCAGGAGGTAAAGGGTGACCCGATATCCCATCTGCTGATCAAGCCAAGTGCCTGTTCAAGAGACCGGGGACAGGGCTGAAGGAAGAAGGCTGCCATCAGCGAAGACCCTCAGAGCCAAGCAAGTGGTCCTTTCCGAGGGCACAGTCTCTAGTGATGCCAGGTGTCCCGACCTGGACCTCAGCACCTGGGTCACATAATTTTCCTCGAGTGATTTTGCCAAAACCCAAACTTTTTCTTGACCAAAGACTGATGTGGCAAACCAAATCCTAGCTTGGTGCTTGCCGCTTCACTGGGACATGATTCCGATCCTAATGCAAACACCACAAGAACAGCTAATGGAAATCAGAGCACTGAGCTCTCACCTGTGACGCAAACCATCGAGATGACATTCTTGATTTATCTCACTTTCAGGGACTGCTCTCTAGAAAAGCTAGTGGCCAGCTTTTCAAAACACTTCCTTGCTACTAAACGCAGAAATGTGCCGAGACAGGCATCGCCAGCAACTTTTCTTGTTTTTAAATGCTTAAAAACAAAAGGGTTTTCCAACCATAAGGTGATCCTCATGCATCCTGCATCCCCTAAGGGGGATGGGGGCATAAAAGCACAGACAGCTACAAAATTTGCCCTAGGAAAATGCAAGATCCTCATAAAGCCAACATCACCCCCCCCCCAAACATCCTACTAAGTCAGCACAGAAGTGGTGAAAGCTCAAGAAACAAAACAAATATAGGAATAGAGCCTGAAACACTGAACACGATTTCCTCATGATCCTTCTCACAGCCCTGCATCCCCTCCTCCTTGCTGCTCCGAGAGGAGAGATGCCCTGCTCCAGCAACGGGAGAGGGAGCCCAGGAGACAGCGGCCACCTTTCCCTCTGGATCCGGGCACACGCCACCTCTGACTTTTGGGTCAGAATTAGGCTCTAAGAATTCAATGCTAATTACAATAGCTTTGCACTGGGGAACGTTTGCCAGAACTGCAAACAGCCATGGGGCTGATCAGAAAGCTGAGTCCATCTTTGTGGCTGGAGATGTTTTCAATAACCGTTACACTCCTCTGCTCCATGGCTGCACCAGTCCTACGCCTACCTGAGCAGTGGAATTAAAGCTGCTAGTCTGTCACCAAGCACCACCCTAGGGTCCTTTCCTTGCCACCCTCCCTGCAAACCACCTCTTGCCCACTCTGAGGTCTGTGTCCTTTCCAGAGAGGGTCCTGGCTGTTATCTGGAAAACAGAACAAGAACTCTGAAAAACATGACTTGGGAAGTAAGTCCACACAGAAAGGTAAAAGCCGGACGAGATTTCCATACGGCGACGCAGCCCTCAGAAGACAGACTCCAGGAAGAAAGGGCATGAAACACCGGAGCTCGGGAGCAGTGGTCCCCACTGCAGGGACGGCATCCTGCTGCCCCCAGGGGGCCGGGAACCCCAGGGTCTTCTGATGGTTCTGCACCATCCCCCCTTGGCCGGGTTGTACATTCACTGGTTGTCAGAAGTTTCTGGTACTGCTGGGGGGTAAGAGGGAGGATTGGCAGAACATCCTGCCCCGGTCGCTAGACTCTACACGTCGTAACGGTTCAAAGTGTACGAGTTTGGGTAGCTCTGCCGGCTGTACTGGAAGTGATCTGTCAAGATGTTGTTGCGGCCGTACTGATAGTCCCCGTGCTGGGGGAAGAGAATGCCGTTGTGGGGCTTCTCCAGGGCGCTCCGATGATGCTCCTTACTGCTCAGGTCCCCCGTCGTGACGGGGAGGAGGTGCTTCCGGGCTTGCTGATTCGCGTCATACTTGGTCTTGTTGTACAGAAAGACTCCCAGGATGGCCGTCATCATGCCCAGGACGTTGGTGCTGGTGACTGGGTTTCGCAGCATGATCAGGGACACTGTGATGACCATGATTCTCTTGGTGGCGTTGGCGACCGAGTAGCTCAGAGGGCTGATGAGGTTGAGGATGCTGAAGGCAATGACGTTCTGGGCAAAGTTACAGAAGCCGCTGACAGCCAGGAGCAGAAGCATCCAAGGCCACTGGGACACATAGGTCAGGTCGCTGCTGACCAGGAAAGCCGAGAGGTCCACCAGGACCCACGTGGGGATCATAAAAAAGACGGCATGGCAGCCCAAGATGTTCAGCAGTCGGAGATGGTGGATCCTTGAATCTCTTAATACCTTTTTGGAGAAAATATTCTGAAGCGAGAAGCACAGTGTGGCAGCAAGGGCACTGACAAGCCCCCACATGTCGAAGGACAACTCCGTGACAGTGGCCAGCAGGACGCCGCTGATGATGGGGATGAGTGACAGGTACACCTTGGTGCTCTGTTTCTCCTTCATGATGATCCGGGACAGGAGGACCACCCAGATGGGCATGGTGGCCTTGACGGTGTGCGCGTAGGA
This sequence comes from Leucopleurus acutus, assembly GCF_964270905.1. Classification (NCBI taxonomy): domain Eukaryota; kingdom Metazoa; phylum Chordata; class Mammalia; order Artiodactyla; family Delphinidae; genus Leucopleurus; species Leucopleurus acutus. The sequence continues at coordinate 13,937,793 of NC_139143.1, forward strand.
CACGGGCACCTTCCAGATGCTGACGTGCGCGGACACTGACGCGAAGTACTTGCCGAAGGCGAGTGGCAGCACGTAGCGCGGGTAGAAGCGCGGTGGCAGGAGCGGGCCCGGCGACTGATGCGGACCGGGCCCAGGGCCCGAGACTGGCGGCGCCGGGGGCACGCGCCAGGCGCGGAGCAGAGGCGGGAGCCCCGCGCACAACGCCAGGATGTGGCACAGCGACACGGTCACGGGGAACGGGAAGGCGCTCAGGATCACCTTGTTGACTACATTGCCGCCCGCGCTCAGCGCGTACCACAGCAGGCACAGCGCCGCCACCCGCGCGCCCTCGCGCGCCCCGCCGCTGCCGCCCGCGGCTCCTGGGCCCCCGGCGCCAGCGCCCACTCCCACCGCCGCCGCCACCGCCATCCTCCCCGAGCACCCACCCCTTCCCGCCTGTCCGACGGCCCGACGCCGGGCGGGGGTGGGCTGTTTCAGTATTTTTATTCTTTTTATTATTGCATTTAAAACGTTGTGAACAATAAGTATGTATAACTGAATCATTTTGCTGTACACCTGAAACTAACACAACATTGTAAATCAACTATACTTCAACTTTTTAAAAAAGAAAATAAAACGTTTCAAACAAAAATGCTTCCTTCCGTTTGTGACTCGTTAGAGTCCTTAGAATGTAGCATGGAAAGAAAACGTTAGCTGGACCAGTGTCATTTCCCACATCTGATACAGATTTTATAAGACTTGTCCTACAGAGGCAGAGGGTATCGTTGCCCCATGAATTATTCGTGAATATGTTTGTCTCAGGGTACCTTGAGAATGACCAAAAATATTAAAAGCAATTATGCAGGGACAGATGGTTTGAAAGTGTAATGGTATGCTGGCTAAAACCGTATGTACGAAATCTTACTCTGTTTCCTCAAAGAAAATATGGGAAATCTGCTAAATATTTTATGCAGTCATGTTACTCTAATAATGAGGTGAAAAGGTAAAGTAGTGGCTCTTATCATTAATATTGCCCTGAAAGCTTATTTCTGCAGATGAGAAAGCGTTCCGTTTTGAAATTTTTTTCTGCTGCCATTATGCCATGCCTAAAAACATATTTAGTGAAGGAGACCCGATGTACATTCATAGCACAAATTGCAACAATATCAACTCAGGTTTTCGTGACTGGATAAAATGTAGCATAAGCATTCAACTTGAGCATAAGGGAATCTTCTAAAAAATATTAAGGCACAGGCACGTATGATGATTATTAATGCCAATGTACACTAATGTTTTTCATATTAATGAAAATATTATGTGCTTGGTTCCTCTTCTCTGCCCAACCCCATTGGTAAATGGCGCAGACTGAATTTCTTACCCTCAACAAGGAGTTGTTGGGGAGTGGTTAGGAAGTGTCTACCTTGAGAGGATGATGTCTTTCAGTTCCACTCCAACTGTATACATGTTCATTTTCTTTACTCCTGCGCTTTTTGGGACATTAGAGATGTCATGTTAACTTCAACATCTCCTCACATTTGTGAAATTGTCTCTAACTTTTTATTTTATATTGGAGTATAGTTGATTAACAATGTTGTGTTAGTTTCAGGTGTACAACAAAGTGATTCAGTTATACATATACATGTATCTATTCTTTTTCAAATTCTTTTCCCAGTTAGGTTGTTACAGAATATTGAGAAGAGTTCCCTGTGCTATACCATAGGTCCTTGTTGGTTATCCATCTTATCTTATTTATTTATTTAAAAAATATTTATTTATTTGGTTGCGTCGGGTCTTAGTTGTGGCAGGCAGGCTCCTTAGTTGTGGCAGGCGGGCTCCTTAGTTGTGGCATGGGAACTCTTAGTTGCAGCATGCATGTGGGATCTAGTTCCCAGACCAGGGATCGAACCCAGGACCCCTGAGTTGGGAGAGTGGAGTCTGAACCACTGCCCCAGCAGGGAAGTCCCCATTTTAAATATAGCAGTGAAATTGTCTCTTAAAGCCCACTCACCCTAACTTGTCCTCATTGCTATTCATGACTTCTGCTGGGTGGGTAATACCACAATAACTATGATCTTTCTCTGAATCCTAGCAACATGCCACATACAAACAGTCATGTGAGTATTTTGTAATCAGAAAATGGGCCATGGTAGTAAATTTGAACTTCATTCTAATAAATATTGACTGACAACAATTTTCATTGGTGTTAACTCTGCATCCTTAAATCTGTGAGGTGAATGCTGGTATTAACCTGGCAGGCCAAACAGGGGTTGGTAGATTTGAACAGATAAGCAAATCTTCTGGACAAAGCACTATCTGATTCTGCTGACCCTATTGGAAAGAACTTGCTTACTTAATGCTATAACAACATACTAGATATTTCTCATCTTATTTTTCTGTCAGAGGTGGCTGACATATTTCTACTGGCTATCGTCTTTTCTTGGACTTTATTAACATCATATTTTCTCTGGGCAAACGATGTCCAGGATGAATTTTAACATACAAATACTCTAAAACAGCATTTATGAAATCATCCAAGCTTTAATGTTGCCACTAATCGTGCCGCTCACCATCAATATTCTCATGGTGCTATTTGATTATGCATTGAAGTTAAATACCAGGAAATATGGCAGACGAGGTTGGCTAGAAGTATATCTCTACTAACTTTATGCTTTATCAAGTGTCATGGTCTTTAGGACATAACAGTTTGTTAAGACTGTTATTGACCCCACAAACAATCATGAACATAGCACATTTTGATTAGTCCCCTCTACTTATTTTGTCGAGGACAGAATAACAGCATCTTCACACATAACAGAAAACAGAATGGCTGCTTAATGTCTTCAAATACCCCAAAGCCATCATTTTACTTTGACCTGTACAATAGCTTATTTCTGCTGTGTAACAAACTATTCCAAAACTTAGTGGTTTGCTATGACAACTATTTATTTGCTTACAATTCCATGGTTCAGCAATTTGAATTCAGCTCAACTGAGATGGCTCAATTATGCTCCAGGTGGTGTTGGCTGGGCTCACTCTCACATTTGTAGTCAACTAGGCATAGAAAAGTCTCACCTGCATACCTGGTGGGAGGGTGGCTGTCAGTAGGAATGATGCAGGTAAGTGGGCATCTCCCACTCATCAGCTAGTAGTCTATTCCAGGCTTGTTCACATGGGTGGCCATATGGTGCTCAAGTGCAGCAAGCGAGGGCAATTGCCAACATATAAGCACTATTCCAGCCTCTTCCTGGGTCAAGTGTGGTAATATCTCATTGGTCAAAGCCAGTCCTATGGTCAAAGCCAGATTCCTAGGGTGGAGAAATAGACTCCATCTCTAGATGGGAGTAGCTCCAAGTCACATTGCAAAAAGTGTTTACAGGAAGATGCAAAAAAATTAGTGCCATTGTTGCAACTGACCACAATTCAAGTTCTAGTTTATTGACGATAGTGGTGAATCAGATTGCATGGATTTGAATCCCAGTGTCATCGAGTACTTTCTATCTGACCCTGGACAAGCTCCTTGACTTATCTGTGCCAAAATTCCCTCATATATTAACAGACACACTTTTTTAGGATCTTCCCATAGGGAAGCATAAGGATTAAGTAAGGTACTTGTTGTGCGCTTTGAAGAGCACTTGGCACATAGTAAGTTATCAATAAACATCAGCTCTTTTCTCAGCAATAAAAATAATTAATATGTGTTATCTTTAAGTCTGTGATGCATCTCCCCATCCACACAGTCTGTTCCTCTCTGTATGTACACATCACTTGCTGTTATCTAGGTCTTACATCTTGTCCATCACCTCTTCATTTTTCATATACAGATTTCTTTGTTAATAGCGTATTAATGACTTTACCAACTGCTAAAATATAGAGTTTTTTTAAAAAATGGAATTCCTATAATTTGGAGCTTGGTTGAATTTTTTTTGTCCTTGGAGCACACCAAACCTGTTTCTAATCAGGGCCTTCGCACTTGATCTTCTCTGTCTAGAGCACTTTTACCCCACTCTTCCCATGGTTGAAGCCACCTCATGATTCAGATCTCATTTCAAATATCACTTCTCACAGAGAACTTCTCTGTAAGGTCAAAAAGAATCTCTCCTCATTGACTACATGATCTCATTATCACTTGACCAGTTTTATATATTACACTGTATGTATTACTCTTTAAAAAGTAAGATATTACTCTATCTTCCCCCACTTGAATGGAAGCTCCATTAGTGCATGGGCCAAGTCTATTACTTTGTAGGTATATATTCCTAACACCTAGACGTGTGTCCTGTATATAACAGGTTTTCAATAAGTATTTGATAAACGTATGGAAAGCATGCTCCAGTTTTGTCTCCTACTGTTCCTGACACCACATGTACACCCTGAACTGGTTCTTAGTAAATGCCTGTTCAATAAAGGAGACAAAGCTTATTCAGTTTGTCTGTTCACTGGCATTTTATGGAGGTCACTAGTTATATTAGAGGGTTTTCTGTTCAAAAACAGAGAACTAAAATGTCAAGCTGGAGATGCTGTTGAGGACCCAAGGGAACTTGTGCAGTACAGACAAAAGTAATGGATACGCTTGAAAGCAGTAATTCAGTTAGGTCTCTATTATCTGTGCTAATGAAGAAGAGCAGTGAAGCAGATGATCCATAACATCAGATAATGAAAAACGATTTGCATCTAACTCTGCGATGCATTTTCAAGAGTCTCTAACTTGTAAACAGGTTATGTTCCAAAAGGTCACTTGTAAATAGGTTATTTTGGACTCAGAATTCATTTTTCCAAGGAATAATATACCTGATTTATAGTGCTGATGATACGTAGGAACTAAAAACCAATTAGAACATGGTTTATACAACTTGAGTAGAAATGCATGGCTTCCAATTTCCATACAGAGAAGTCTGGAATCAGTCCTCACTAGCTACGAACGTGCTTCCTCTCACCCAATCCAGAGGGAGCAAACATTTCTTCTCTGCTCCTGCTACCTTCAGCTCCAAAGCAAAGTCTCAGGGAGCTACACTCCAAAGCAGGATGCGGTGACTGGTGGGGCAGATTCTGGGAGGGAAGGCTGGGGCTCTGAGAGAGTTTGAGGGTGGTCGACTACTGTTATGAGAACTTCTCTGGCAGCTCGGTGGAGACGCTCTTCGGGATGAGCCCGCTGGGAGCAGGCAGCCTCCTGAGAGTCAGCTGCCCAACACAGAAGGTGAGAGATCTTGGCAGTTATCTTGACATGGCTCAATGCATCAAACTTCGGGCTGGTTTTAGAACTTTGCGGGAGATTACAAAGTGTTGGAATTTTGTGGAGAGAGAGCATGTATATAGGGAGACAAACAAGAATGGTAACCTTCATAGTAACAAAAGGGTGAAACAGCTCAAATTCTCATCACCTCAAATAGACATCAGGAGGATGGATGTCTAAATTGTGGAATATAAACAAAATTAAACATTATTGAATAAATGATAGTGACAGACAATATTTTCGCCATATAATATTGTGATAAGATACATCCAAAATTACATGCACTGTGATAGTCTTTGTATAAAGTCAAATACAACTAAAATAACTATAGTTGTATCGATGTGATATCATTATATAAAAGAAATCAAGGGAATGATAAATCTGGAAACTGAGTGACAGCAATCTTGGTGGGGGGAGAATGGAACTGGGGGACCCTATGGTTAAAGGCAGGTTAAGGACAATATTGTTAGGGCTTTGTCCTGAATGTTCTTTTTTATCCCCGTAATACTTAACATCTTCTAAACAATATTTATTTTATTTATTATTATATCATCTATATATTAAGTTTCTAAGTGTCATCGTCCCTTATTTTTTCTGATTTGTTAATGATGCTCCAGGCACAGAAAATGAATTTTAAATAGAGTGGTCATGATACATGTCATCGTTTAGATGATATCTGAGCAAAGTTTAAAGAAAGAGAATTAGTCATGAGGTTATCTGGGAGAGAGCATCCCAAGAAATGTGAACAGCAACTGCAAATGTCCCATGGTGGAGCTTTCTTGACTTTTTAAGAAAAAGGTAAAGAAACCAGGATAGCTTGAGTGGAGTATGCAAAGGAGTGGATAGTAGGAGATGAGGTCAGAGAAAAAACAAAGAAGCCAGGGCATCTGGGGCCTTGTATATGTCATTGTACAGCCTTTGTCTTTCAGTGTGTGTGTGTGTGTGTGTGTGTGTGTGTGTGTGTGTGTGTGTGTGTGTGTGTGTGTGTGTGTGTGTGTGTGTGTGTGTGTGTGTGTGTGTGTGTGTGTGTGTGTGTGTGTGGAGAGAGAGAGAGAGAGAGAGGAGTTTTTTGTTTGTTTGTTTTTGGGTTTTTTTGCGGTACGCAGGCCTCTCACCACCGTGGACTCTCCCGTTGCGGAGCACAGGCTCCGGACGTGCAGGCTCAGCGGCCATGGCTCACGGGCCCAGCCGCTCCGCGGCATGTGGGATCCTCCCGGACCGGGGCACGAACCCGCGTCCCCCGCATCGGCAGGCGGACTCTCAACCACTGCGCCACCAGGGAAGCCCAAGATTGGAGATTTTGAGCAGGTGAGTGTTATGTTCTGACTTAGGTAATAAAAGAATCACTCTGGATACTGTGTTGAGGAGAGACTGTATGGAGGTGAGCGGCAAAGCTAGAAGGAAACCAAGTGGAATCCATTAGGCCGCTATTCTAACAGTCTGATTGAGAAGCGATGGTGGTTCAGAACATGGTAGTAGCAATGGAGATGTTGAAAAGTGGTCAAATTCTGTAGAATGTGAATCAAAGAGAAAAATCAAGATGACTCCAAGGTTTGGGCCTCAGCAGTTGGAGGAAAGGAGTTGCCATCTGCTGAGATGGGGAAGACCGTGAGAGGGACAGGTTTTAGGGAGAGATGATTGGGAATTCTGTTTTAAATTTGAGATTTTTATCAGATATTCCACGGACATTTTAAAGTAGGCAACATGATATTTGAGTCTGGAGTTCAGGAGAGAAATAGATCTAGGTTGAAGAGATAAAATTGGGAATCTTCAGCATTCTAGATGATATTTACAGCCTGGTCTTGGATGCTGCCACTATGTTACCATCCATCATTTAAATTTACCACTGGGAATGGAAAGAAAAATTTGCTTTTATACTCATTACTCGGGTCGGAAAAATTTTTTTCACAATGAATTTTAGTTTCAATAATCCTTATCTACTTTCCCCCATGAATAACTTTCAAAAGTTAGAACGCAGACGTGTTCACACTGAAATTAAATAATATACCTTCACCAATCCTGCAGAGAATGAATAAAATACTTAACTGAGGGGTTTTAATTCATTTTATTGTTTATTTATTTGTATCTATGATGTATATTACTTTTCCAAATCTAAGTTTCATTGCCTAAGGCCCTTTGAATGCTGTCAACGATTTACTCTGGTAAAATAAAACTATATATTTAGAACACACTTCTGTTATCTGTAATTTTAGTGTCTAATTCAAGTTCCTTCTTCACTGGGAAGTGAATTTCATCATCTCTATTTAGAGTTGTAATTTGAACTCTAGAAAGAAACAAATCCTTCAAGGCCATTAGGGTGTTGACACACAATCTTACCAGTAAAGAGAAAGGCAGCACAGCCAACTGACTGTCTTCTATTTACTTAGTTTATTGACACTGTTAGTCTCATGGAACTACCATAGCATTTTATAGAGGACACCTTGTTTTACTAATCTTATATCCTACACAAGATCTCCAGAGCATTAAATATTGCTTCTCTCCCCTCAGATGCATCTTAAATACACAAAGAGGGAGAATTTTAAAAATAAAATAAAATAAGGGCTTGTTCTAACAAACTGTAAAGTGCCTGGTAGGTAAATATCTGTTAATATTCTTTTTGTATCAAATTTGTGAATTTTCCAAAGATCCTTTGGTTCAATAATATAATGTTTATATTGATCACTCCCCTTTAGTGCATTCTCAAATTCTTTTCACCAGGAATGCTGCTCCTTGACCTATTTTTCTCCTAGAGTGTTTTATGTGTTTTCTGGATTTCAGTTTTTTTAAAGACACTTTTCAATATTATTGGCAATTGCAGGTCTTTGATATGCTAATTTGTCCTGATAAATATGTTTTTTAAGGCATTTATTAAATGATGTTGGTAAGTAAATTTTATAGAAATTTGACTGGGATTTGAAGTACATTGTTGGCTGTGTTTGAGATTCAAATCTTTAAAAATTACTACTACTACTACTACTATATAATTGGATTGCCATATAATAGGATTGACTGTTCAGACTATAATTATTTCTGCTTAGCTTTATTTTTATTTTTTTGTTTTTTTGTGGTACGCGGGCCTCTCACTGTTGTGGCCTCTCCTGTTGCAGAGCACAGGCTCCAGACGCGCAGGCTCAGCGGCCATGTCTCACAGGCCTAGCCACTCCGCGGCATGTGGGATCTTCCCAGACCGGGGCACGAACCGGTGTCCCCTGCATCGGCAGGCAGACTCTCAACCACTGCGCCACCAGGGAAGCCCCTCTGCTTAGCTTTAAAATGTAGATTTTATATTAACTTCCTTATTTCGGTCTATTTCCTCCAAAACAATGAGCTTAGTACAACTGGGTGCTACCATTGCCATGTATGGGGAATTGCAGAGAAGACCAGAACGCAAGTCTGCAGAGCTGAACAAACAGACATATCTGGCAAGGAAGATTTACACCTTATAATGTCAGTGTAAATTAGACATGGCTTTAGCAGTAGTGTTGTATTTAGAATGCTGGACTTCGAGTCAGTAGATCACGATTTAAATTCATCACCTGTTTTCCTTTGAGCAAGTGCCTCATTTCTTGTAGCCTTTTTCTTTTTAATACATAGTTGAGAAATTCAGATGCACTCCACATTTGAATGCAGTCAGGGCTGGCTAGATTAGAGAGGGAAAGTGGGGATGCCAGAGTTAAATCTGGAGCTGGAGGTGTCCAAAGCTAGTGGAGACAGCTGTGAGGGCACATCGGTGGGAGATGAGGACCCTCATTACCTGCCACCCTGATCAGAACTTAGTGCCTTAGATCAGAATTGCCAGCAGGAAATCTGCCATGTTGGAAACTGGTCATCCGAAGCCCAGGCTCTTGTAGAGGAACAGAAGGCCAAGGTCTTGAATGGACAGTGCATTTTTGACAGCCCAGATGCTTTCAGTAATGAGTTGGTACAAACTTGACTCAAACACATTGAAGAGGACACACCACAGCTGTGTGTTACTGGAGGCAGCTGTAAGTTTTCCTGCACGTGTAGTTTTTGTCTGTGTGCATACTTGGGATTCTAAGGCCAAAAGACCCAAGACACGTCTCATCCTTGTGTTGTTGTTAATACTCATCCGGACGTCAGGCTGTAGGAAGGAACTCCTGGGACTCTTGTACGAGGAAGCTGGGCTAATAACATAGCACTCTGTTTTTTAAAAAAATCTACCTTTGAAGGTTTCTGTCAGACAGCACCAGATTTTGCCACATTTGTGCATTTATTTTTTTCTCTTTTCAAATGTAAAAGTTACACAATTCTACTGGACATCTGAGTTTTACATGAAAACTAATTTATAATACAGTTGTAATTTACATTATAATGAATAGATAAAGAATGAGTCTTAGCTTGAAACATTTCTTCACTTTTGTTTCTCTCTGCCTGTATTATTCTTCTTCGGACATCTTCATGGCTGGTGTTCCCACCAGGTAATTTTTTTTTAACCCCCAGGTAATTTCTTAAATGTTGCCTTCTTTAAGGCCTTCATTGGCCACCCTACTTAAAACTGCAATACCCAACTCCCCTGGCGCTCCTAATTTGGTGATTTACCCCCATTCCATGACATATTTATCTTTGTATAACTTACCATCATCAAACATAATGCATTTATTTATTGTCTATATTTTACCTTATTAAAGTGAAAGCTCTATGAGCACAATTTATCTGTTGCATTCACTGCTATATCCCCAAGACATAGAACAGTACTTAGCAGTATTGAGTAATAGTCATGTAGTACATATTCTGTTAAATTAATAAAATGGTATAAACAGGAAAGCACCTAATACAAGGACTTTAATAGAATCATAGAGACTTGCTACTCCAGTTGTGGTCCAAGGGCCAGTAACATCAGCATCACATGGGAACTGTTTAGAAATGCAGACTCACAGCTCAACCCCAGAGATACTGAATCAGAATCTGCATTCTAGCCATTTGCAGTAACATGAATGCAAACAGAGACTATCATACTAAGTGAAGTAAGTCAGAAAGACAAAGACAAATACCATATGATATCACTTACATGTGGAATCTAAAATATGACACAAATGAACCTATCTATGAAACAGAAACAGAATCATGGACATAGAGACTAGACTGTTGGTCGCCAAGGGAGAGGGGTGTGGGAGAGGGTAGGAGTGGGAGTTTGGGATTAGCAGATGCAAACTGGTATATGTAGAAAGGATAAACAACAAGGTCCTACTGTATACACAGGGAACTATATTCAATATCTTGTGATAAACAATAATGGAAAAGAATATGAAAAAGAATGTATATATATATATATATATATATATACACACACATATATATATATGTATAACTGAGTCACTTTGCTGTACAGCAGTAATTAACCCAACACTGTAATTCAACTACTCTTCAACAAAAAATAAATGTAAAAATAAAAAAAAAGAAGCTGCATTGTAACAAACCTCCAGGGGAGCTGCTCATTACAGTTTGGGTAGCAGGTGTAGATTTAAGTACTCAATGAATGTTTCCTGAATCTAAATGCAATATATTAACAGCTGTGGGCTAGCAACATGTAGATCATTATGGCCTTTAAAAATTAACACATTTTAGATTAATGAGCAAAGAAAATCAACGATGGAAAAGTGCATTAGACTATAATTGTTTAACATTCTACTATACACCACATTTTGTTTCACCTGGAAGGTCACACACCAGTAGAATTATTTGAAGGCTACAAGCCTCTAATGAAGACTCAAAAGGAGAGATGAGGAAGATAAGGCATATAAATTTAAAAAAATTAAAAATAAAAATCATTTACCATGATTAGTGGAGCTAGCCACCCATCAGTCAGTCAATAAACCTACCAGAAAACGTTTAAAAAGAATTAAGATGGTTAAACAAGAGGATTAAAACGCTGTATAGGAGTTCCATATGCTTTTATTTTTTCAACATTTAGTGCCCTTGGGTTATTTCTAAATCCTGTACATGTAAAAGCACAACAACAGAGACACATTTAGAAAATAAACGTTTTCATCTATCCTACTTGGACTTCTGACTATTTATACTTTGTATTTGTTCCTAGGAGTACTGAGGGTGAGAAAATAGTAATAATTATAGCGCTCAAAATGGCTTAAATGAATAAAATCAATGAATCAATATGAGGCCTTAGATAATACAGTGGCATACTGCCACTGCCTCCTCGGCAGCTCCAGACTTTTTCCCGGACTCCCTCCCGGCCAGCCGTGGCGCACTAACCCCCTTCAGGCTGTGTTCACGCCGCCAACCCCGTTCCTCTCCCTGGGATCCGACCTCCGAAGCCTGAGCCTCAGCTCCCAGCCCCCCGCCCGCCCCGGTGGCGGGGGGAGCAGACAAGCCTCTCAGGCTGGTGAGTGCCGGTCAGCACCGATCCTCTGTGCGGGAATCTCTCCACTTTGCCCCCCGCACTCCTGTTGCTGTGCTCTCCTCCTCGGCTCCGAAGCTTCCCCGCTCCGCCACCCGCAGTCTCCGCCCGCGAAGGGGCTTCCTAGTGTGTGGAAACCTTTCCTCCTTCACAGCTCCCTCCCACTGGTGCGGGTCCCGTCCCTATTCTTTTGTCTCTGTTTATTCTTTTTTCTTTTTCCCTACCCAGGTGCATGGGGAGTTTCTTGCCTTTTGGGACATCTGAGGTCTTCTGCCAGCGTTCAGTAGGTGTTCTGTAGGAGTTGTTCCACATGTAGATGTATTTCTGATGTATTTGTGGGCAGGAAGGTGATCTCCACGTCTTACTCTTCTGCCATCTTGAAGGTCTCCTCTCTAGTTAGTCTTAATGACACACTTACACAAGTGATCCATGTATCTGCTATACAAGGATAGAAATATGCAAGAAATTCAAAATTAGGCAATGTGTACTTAATCCTAGAATTTTCTGATCTTACCAGTGAGAAAATTAAGTGATTTTTTTTACTAATTAACAATAAATGTAATTTTCCAAATAAGAAATCTGAGTTAAATAATTTCTAGGCTGTGAGACTTAATTATAATCACCTATGAGAATAAAGAATGACTTATTTCACAAGTATTTTACTCATTTTCAATGAGTAACACTGAATGATTAGACAGTGGTTTAACAATGACTTTAACATTAAATGATTAGTCAATTGTTTTTCTTCTCTGTTACGCTGAGGCATCTTTCTGCAAGAAGGATATTGAATATAGAAACAACAAAATGTTGTACCCAAATCAGTCTGTATATTGTAATTTCTTTAGGCCACATTCAAATGTTCCAGAGGTTTTGTCATAATAATATAAAAGTAGTTACTCCATAGTAAAAGCCATTATGTCCTAATAAAAAATAATAAAAATAATAGGAGTAATATGCCTTATATTTTGGCAGAATAGAATTTTCAATCTTGAAGTACGCTTTCCCCAAGCCAAACTGCTACGTCTACTAATTAAATATTAAAATGTATTGGAAATAATAAGTAGAATAATTACTACTGGGATGACATTTCAGAAAACCTATATGGTTTACCTCTGCTGCCATCTTGTTTCTTCCTTCACCCTAACCAGATCAGCTCTAAAGTTGATAGTAGATACTTTTGTTTGCCCACCCAAACTATTTCCCCCATTTTCTTCTTACTAAGAAATCCCTGTTTCATTCAGGTTCTGCCATTTTCTGCATGACGACATATAGGATAGACTGGCCCCGATTATAGCCCCAACATTGGTGTTCTGATTGACCTCAGCGAATTATTAAAGGTCTTGCCTCCATTGCCAATGATTGATTTAGGTTTGGTATAGGATGCAGTTCTGGCCACTGAAATGTAAGTGTGTCTACAGGGAGGCTTCTGAGAAAGAAGTTCCTTCTTTGTCAGAAAGATTCAAAGAAAGAGACTATCTCTTTTTCCCACACCCAGGCATCCTATGCCAGGTCTCTCCCCCAACTCTCAAGAGTGTGGAATCATTCTCCCTTGAAGAACCAAGGGACTAGAAAAGGACATGAAATATCAAGGAACCGGTACTGTCTGTGGCCTCCATAGGACAACTTTTCAACTGGGAGCAGCGTGGAGCAGAGCTTCACGGATTCATCAGAGTGCATACTCTTTCCACTGAAATCTGGAAGTCAGATCCATGTTCCAGGATTCTAGCACAACAGCACATACAAGAGGAGCAGCTCTCAGACAGACATATGAGGCCTCTATCAATATAGGATGTATATGCTCAAGTGATTACTTGGAGGGAAAACAAAAAAGAGATCTAAGTATATTTGAATCCCAAGTTTGTAGGGCAAGCCATGCTTGTTAAACCTAAAATCTATTTTTGACCAAGCCCTCTCCTCTTGTCTTCAGAACCTTACCTTCTAAATTGGAAGGCAATGCGGGGTAGTGGACAGGGCATGGGCTTCAGAGCAAGACAAGTCTGAGGCTGGCTGCCAACTCTCCCATTTATAAGATGCTTCATCTTGTGCTTGTTACTTCTCTGAGGCTGTTTCCTCATATGGGAAAAGGGGAGCTTGATACTGAACTCACAGGGTTGTTATAAGGAGGAAGAGATAACTTATAAAGTGGCCAGCACCTCATTTGGCATATGAGGAAAAGTTAATAAACAGTACTTGTTATAATATGTGAAGCATAATGATATGTTTCAGTATAATTGGCTACAAAGAGGGAGATTTCTATGCTATTAGTTATTCTCAAGGAAGATTTTTTTTAAATCATGACTATTTTTCAAAGAGCAGTTTTAGGTTCATAGCAAATTGCGGTGAAGGTACAGAGATTTCCATACATACCCTGTCTCCACTCATGCACAGCCTCCCCCATTATCAACATCCCTCACCAGATGGTACATTTGTTCCAATCAGTGAACCTCCACTGACATATCATAATCGCCCAAGGTTCACAATTTACACTCTAGTTTACTCTTGGTGTTGTACATGCTGTGGGTTGAGGAATAATGTATAATGACAGGAATCCACAATTATAGTATCATACAGAGTAGTTTCACTGCCCTAAAAATCCTCTGTGCTCCACCATATCTCCTGCACAGCCCAACCCCTGACAATACCTGACATTTTTACTGTTGTCATGGTTTTGCATTTTCTAGAATGTCATATAGTTGGAATCATACAGGATGCATACTTTTCAGACTGTCTTCCTTCCCTTTGTAACATGCATTTGAGTTTCCTCCATGTCTTTTCATGGCTTGAGAGCTCATTTCTTTTTTGCACTGAATAATAACTCATTGTCTGGATGTACCACATTTTATTAATCCATTCACCTACTAAAGAGCATCTTTGTTGCTTTCAAGTGTTGGCAACTATGAATAAAGCTTCTATACACATCCGTGAGCATGTTTTTACGTGAACATAAGCTCTCACGTCTTTTGGGTGAATACCAAGGAGGAGTATGGTTTCTGGATCATATGGAAAGGGTATGTTTTGTTTCCTAAGAAACTACCAAACTGTCTTCTAAACTGTTTGTACCGTTTTGCAAACTCACCAGCCAGGAATGAAGCTTCCTGTTGCTCCAACTCCTTACCAGCATTTGGTACTGTCACTCATTCATTGGAATGGATTTTGGCTATTCTAATAGATGTGTGGCGGTATCTCACTGTTGGTCTAATTTTCATTTCCCTGATGACATATGATGTGGAGCATCTTCTCATATGTTTATTTGCCATCTGTATATATTTTTTGTGAGGCAGATATTATTTTTCAGTTGGATCATTTGTTTTCTTATTGTTGAGTTTTAATCATTCTTTGTATATTTCAGATGACAGTCCTTTATCAGCTGTGTTCTTAGCAAATATTTTTTCTCATTCTGTGCCTTGTCATCATTTTCTTGACATTGCCTTTCACAGAGCAGAATTTTTTTAAGTTTAATGAAGTCTAGCTTATCAATGATTTCTTTCAAGTAAAAAGTCATCGCCACACCCACAGTCATCTTGAGTTCCTCCTATGTTATATTCTAGGAGCTTTATAGTTTTGCACTTTACATTTAGGTTTGTTATTTACTTTGAGTTAATTTTGTGAAGTGTATAAGGTCTGTCTACACTCCTTTTTTTTTTTTTTCCTTTTCTGTGTGTGCTTGTCCAGTTGTTTCAGCACCATTTGCTGATCAAGGAATATTTTTAAACGGAATTTTTTGAGTGACTGATGGGGGTCACTGTCAAGTCCTTTATATAGTAGAAAGCTCATAGTTAATACATTTAAAAAACAAGCAAATTGGAAGGTAAGAAGTAAAACTGTCACTATTTGCAGATGGTATGATACTCATATACAGAGAACCCTAAAGACTCCACACAAAAACTATTCACACTAATAAATGAATTCGGCAAGGTAGCAGGACACCAGATGAATATGCAGAAATCTGCTGCATTTCTTTACACTAACAATGAAATATCAGAAAGAGAAAGTAGAAAAATCTTGTTTAAAATTGTGTCAAAAAAAAAAAAAACACCTAGGAACTAGCCACTATGGAGAAAACTAATTTGTTGTGTCTAATCCCTTTTGGACTCTGCTTCTTTGCAATCTTTTTAATTATTTCTAGTCCTTCTTCTTCTGGTCTCCTACCCATTTATTGCAATTGTCTGTAATTGTCTGCTTATGAATCCTTATGTGTCTTCCCACTAGAATGCAAGCTACATGAGAACAGAGATCATGACTGCCTTGTTTCCTGTTGTTTCCCCCAAGAGAGCACAACACAAGCATACAATAAAGCATATTATATGAATGAAAGTATTCAGTGTATAAATCAGAAATGACTCATTGCCTGCATCCATGAATAAGTAAACTGATCTGTTAGGATGAAATTAGGAAGGATGTGTTTCTTCTCAGACCCTATTCAGTTTCCCTAACATGTAATTTAGACATGGAAAATAGTTTTTTAAAGAATAATTCGGAAATACAGTGAAAGCATGAAGAAGTCAAGTATAACGTTGAGAGAAATAAGGTAATCTAAGATCCCTAAATATGTCACTTCTTCACCTGACCACGAGAGATCCCGCCACACTGCGAACTGGACAAGTAAAGCCCTTCCAGGTGCAAAACCCCCCCCCCCCCAGGATTGTTAGCACTAATTATCACCACATGTGGTTAAATACACATGCTTTATTCAATTCAGCAATGCCACAAGGTGATTAGCCTTGTTTCTATGGCACTGGTAAAGAAACTGAGGCTCAGAAAAATCAGCAACTAGATCAAGGACATACTGCAAGTAACTGGCGCAGTGGGTGTTTATATCCACGTTCACCCAACCCCGGCGTGGATTCTGTTTCTCTCAGGCCCCTGTGTGAACAGACAAGCTATAGCCACGATGATACACGCAGAAGTAGGAATGCAACCATCTCAAGGGGAGTGAATTTCTCCTGTTAAATTGAAAATGGAATGAGTGAAACTATGTGTTACACAGGCAAACTGTAGGTAGCAAAGGCAATGATACACATTTTCAGGGAACTAAAACAATTCTGGAAGATTGAAGGAAACTGTTTCACTAGTCTTCCTCTCTGATTTGATTATCTTAAGTTTCCAGCTCTTTCGTAGAGACAGACAACCAACTTAATAATTTACTGGGAGCTGTTGTAACTTATAAGTTAGTCTCTGGGATTGAAACAGCAATCATATGTACCTTTTATCCACTAAGATAAGCTCTTCATTCTCAGTTGGGAGTTTGTGTCAGCAATCATTTAGATCATGCAAATATAAGATTTGCTGATGTGAGCAAATTCAAAGCTGCCTAATTGCAACAAATTTTTAAGTGAAAAGCGTCTTCTTCACAACTCTCAAATACAATCAAGGAGGGGGCTAAGTACAATTTAAACACTCTTTTCTGCAGCTCTTTGGTGACAAAACTGCTGACCTGGTTGTTCTTTCATCAGCTTATGCTGAACCCAAAATGAAGAAAATAAAATACAAATTTTGAATCTTTATGTAGACATCCAGATGACATATTCTGCAAGGAAGGCAGTTTCGAATAATAAAAACTTTTGTACAGACTCACATTTCATCATGTACAAAAGCTTACTTCAAACATTATGCAGCAGGAGACTGAATGTTCTTTCCCAGATGTGGCAAATTGTTTGGGATGACCCATCCCTGAAATCTGCTATGATCAGTAAATGGAAAATGACTTTTCATTACTTTCCTAGGTTTCTCTTTTCAAGAAATCAAGTCTACAAGGGTACTTATTAATTATTATACTACGTCTATATTTCTCTGACCACCCTAAAATAAGATGGCAAAATACTTTTGCTCTATAAATGAGAAAAGTAAACTAATGGATCCATTGAAAGTGCTATTAGAGACTTAAAAAACAAAATCAGAACAGATATCTTATGTGAAACTCGATTATCTTCACTTCAAACAGAAGATAGATGCCATTAAGTTTAAATTCCTTCAAGAGTCTTTCTCTATAACCCCAAATTTAACATTTCTCTTATTCTTGAAATGAGTTGCGTTAAAACAGCCTCTCTCAAAAGCTAAACATCCTTCCTTTCTTTCTGGTGTATCTCTCAAATTTTTCCAAATAGTACTCTCTCCTATCTAACTTTGATTCCTCTCTTCTCATTCATTTCTCATCCTATTACCTTCTAGTTCCTGTATTTATCACTTCACTGAAATTGATCTTGCTAAAGTCACAAAAGTTCTCTGATTTTTAAATCCAAGGGCCACTCTTTGGTTTTCAGCTTAATCTTTATAATACCACCATTCAGCCAGAATTTCCTCCTGGATTTCCTGGATAGCTTTGGCTGTTCCTTCTCTTTCCATTCATTCTAAAAAGATTTATTAAATGGCTACTCTTTCCATCATTGTACTAGACACCAAAGGAAAATAGACTGACAAATGGTCCCAACTGTTTCAGAGCATAAGTGAAAATCTAACTATAAAGTTATTAAAATACAATGGTGTAAGTGCTATAAAGGCAGTATGTACAATGGTCATGGAAGCAAGGAAGAATCAATTTCTGTTTCCTTTATGATATCTAGTTTCTCTTCATGTTAACATTCACTTTCACATCTTCAATATTCATTTATTTTACGAGGCTTACTAATGTTTTTGTCTTCCTCTCGGCACAGTACCACTTGGAATGTTGTAGTCACCTTAAAGGGAACATATGATTCTTGATTTTTTAGAAAACAAATATAACTCTTATCAAAGTATAAATATAAGGAAATTTCTTCTGTATAAAATTCAATCCTATAAACATAGCAAACTTAATGGAGAAACAGAATATTTCCATTAACACAAGGGAAAGAAAACAAGAGTAAATACCATTATTGTTAATTTTTAAAATATAAATTTATTTATTTATTTATGTATCTATCTATTTATCTATTTTTGGCTGTGTTGGGTCTTCACTGCTGCCCACGGGCTTTCTCTAGTTGTGGAGAGTGGGGGCTACTCTTCGTTGCGGTGTACAGGCTTTTCATTGGGGTGGCTTCTCTTGTTGTGGAGCACAGGATTTAGGCATGCAGGCTTCAGTGGTTGTGGCACACGGGCTCAGTAGTTGTGGTTCGTGGGCTCTAGAGCACAGGCTCAGTAGTTGTGGCACATGGGCTTAGTTGCTCCACAGCATGTGGGATCCTCCTGGACCAGGGCTCAAACCTGTGTCCCCTGCACTGGCAGGTGGATTCCCAACCACTGTGCCACCAGGGAAGTCCCAAGAGTATATACCATTATTGTTCATTTTAAATGTCCCTAACAGATCCTAAACCTTCCAAAAGAAAAAGAAAAAATGCACAATTTGAGTGTGAAGGAATGAAATTGAAAGTGTCAATTGAAAACCTAGAGGAAACAAGAGAAGTCAGCAAATTACCAAATTCAAGAGCAACATACAAATATTATCAACTGTCATATCCCAAAAAAGTATTGGAAATTTTCAGTCAAAATATCAAAAATAATGAAATGGTGAAGAACATTCCTAAAAGATGGAAATTCTCATGCCAATATTAGTTCTCAATTTTAGAAATACTTTGTATTTATGGGAGGAAGGCCAAGGTGGCAGAGCAGAAGGAACTTGAGCTCACCTCCTCTCGTGAACACCAAAATCACAACTAACTGCTGAACAACCATCGATAAAAGACTAGAACCTACTAAAAAAGATCTTCTACAATTAAAGAAATACTTTGTACTTGTGGATTGAAATACTCAGTATAGTGACTATGTCATCCCTTCTTAAATTAAGCTATAAATTAAATGAAACCACAATTAAGAGTTTAATTGAATTTTTAAAATATAACAAAATGAGTCTGAAGTTTTATATTGGAAGATAAATACAACCAAATAGCCAGCATTTTTTTAAAAGAAGAATAGAATATTCCATGCTAGTTTTAAAAACATACAATAATTCTTTACTAATCTAGGGCTGTGATATTGACATGATGATGCCAATACAAGTCAATTCAAAATAAAGGGTCAGGTTGAGAAGAGAGAAGAGAGAGAGCGAAAGAGAGAGCAGACTGTCAAGCAAGCTTAGGATAAATATGGAATTTCACGTCAATGAGAAAATAATGGAATATTTAATAACTAATGTTTATCAACTATCAATTTGAGAGGGAAAAGCAAGGTTAATCCCTACCTCACACCATATATAAAAACATTAGATATGGATTAGAATGTTAGCAAAGCCACATGAAATTAATAAAATATTTTTATTTTTAATATAATATGAGTGGGAAAAGTCTTTTGAAGAAAGGAATGAAATTCAAAAGAATAAAGGAAAACATTTGCATAAGCAAATGTAGAATTTGGATCATGAAGCTACCATGAACAAGGTTAAAATATAAGTGACAAATATCTATGAAGTACATATAAGGATACATTTAATATTAATATAAAGACTTTCTACAAACCACCATGAAAAATAAAACCAAATACGAAACCAGTAGAATAAAGTGCAAAGGATGTGAGTGGACAATTCAACTGAAAGGAAACAGCAGCAATAAGGAAAAATTCCAGTGGAAATGGTCAAGGAACATCCAAAAAGATGCTTTGTCTCACCACTTATCAGGGAAATCTAATTAAAACCAGAGGAGCATATTTAGCATCCACCTTCTGCCGATTGACATGAATTAATAATTATTTACAAATATTGATAGTATTAGTTTTATATAGTTTATGAGTCATGCTCTTATAGGAGCATAATAGAGTATGAAAACTAAAACTTGGACACCATTTGAACTCAGAATTTCACCTCCAGAATCTACCTTAAAGCAATAGTACATGTATCTACAATGACATTTTTATGGAAATATTAGGTATTACAATTAGAAAATATACTGGGAAAAGAAGTCTACTTATAACATGACATATAAAATGCTAAAAAGTAAGCCTACAAGGAAATCTATCCCTTGTGATTTCAATAAAGTAGAAGAAAATCTAAAAGTTGATCAAAGAAAGTTGATCAAAAAGAAAGATAGCTACAAAAATGATGATACATAGCCAGTTAGAGGGAGGGAGGGAGGGAGGGAGGGAGGGAGAGCGAGAGAGCGAGAGAGCGAGAGAGCGAGAGAGCGAGAGCGAGAGCGAGAGCGAGAGCGAGAGCGAGAGCGAGAGCGAGAGCGAGAGCGAGAGAGAGAGAGAGAGAGAGAGAGAGAGAAATCTTTCCACATAAGGATGTATAGATACTATAATTCCCATATATAGAATTAAATTGTCTAACCATGATATCCATGGAAAATAATTCCTGAAGCTAAGGATTATGTGCTACTATGAAACTAAAGAGTGCAATTCCAGGGACCAGGAGTGAGTGGGAAGGAGGAAAGGCCAATCCCAGGATGCAGGATGCCATTTGGTGTTTAAGTGGCTGGGTCTCTAGGGACGTTATTCCCAGAGAAAGAACTCAGAATAGGATCTCTCAGAACAAGATCCTGGGGAGAAAGGCAGGTTTTATTCATGAACGCGCACCTTCCCCATACCCAAGTTTTGCCTCAAAGGCATCAATCCCTCTGCCTTCCTTAAGTATACGTGTGGGCACTTAGAGAGACCTGCTTCCATGGGGGCATTAACAAGGAAGCCCCGAGGTAGAAGGTGAGAGGGTTGCAGTGGGCAGGAGGCTAGCACTGCTGGGTTATGTCTTCATGAGTTGGTGGTCATCTACACAGAACCAGCTGTTTCCTCAAAGTCTCAGTCAGGAAACCAGTGGCCAATGGCCCAGGGGAAAATGAGGCTGAGGGGACCATAATGGCACACAAGATCGTTCCGATACATTAACATGTATGTTGGGGGTAACATGGTCACCCAACTTTTAACAGTGTTTACCTCTAAGGAGGAGAATGGATGTGGAAAGAGAAGGTGGAACACATCTTGCTTTATATATTGATAATTTTGAACTGAATTACTTTTTAAGATGTTTTTTACAATTACAATTGCAAAAGACAATTATGATATTTTACATATTCAGATGCCTAAAGGTAGGAACAATTAGGTTAGCTTTAATTAACAAGTCAGTATATCTAAAACTTAATTTACCAAATCACTCACCACCCTATGTTTTCTAGGTTACCGGCATCACCATAGAACCAGCTTCTAAAAATAAAAAAACTTAGTAATATTCTCAATTCCTCTCTTTCACTCCACATGTAGTCAGTAACCATGAACACTGAACTATCAAACAAACCTACAATGGGTCAAAGCAGATATCTGCAAAGTCACATAAATGAGCCAGACCAGCTCCCGGTTTCAGCAGACTGTCACTGGATATATGTATTTACATATTTTGAGAAACAGTGAGTCACTCAGAAAGGAGTGGCCCTGAGCAAGAAAGAGATAGAAGTGTCTTGACTTTTCTATTCCACAGTTTTCCCATCTGGAAAATGGAGCCTAACAACAGTATCTGTCCCATAGAAACTGGAAAAACAGAGGGTAACAGCGGCAGTGTTCTGCCTATAGTATCCAGAAGAAACTATATCCTGAGCAACACTCATGTCAGGTATATTTCAATTACAACAGCTACAATCACTACCATTACCATCCTGATTACAGGTTTCTCTAGGCACTGGAGCAATAGTTTTAAACCGTACACACACACAAACACATCACAAGAATCCAGTAGGTTAGTATGATTTTCATTTTACAGATGAGGAAACTGAGTCCCTGAGATATGAAATATTTTGGTCAAGAGCAAGCAGTTACTACAAGGTGAAGCCAAGATTCAAACACCATTGCGTCTGACTTCAAACTCTGTTCTTCAATGGCTGCTCCAGGCTAATTATTTTAGCATGACTGATCAGCATTTTTTAGTCCGGACGCCAAATTACCTTGGTATGGACAAATAACGTCGAATTCCCAAGTCTAAAAAGCTAAGAAACAGATCCTGGAACTTGTTTATCTCAAAGATGTTCACACCATACTGGGGTTTGGTGGATGCCAGCTGCTTTCACACATGCAGTAGTGTCCTATTTCACTCCCAGTGCAAAAATGATGATTTTAACTGTCCAGGAGTAGTGGTTAAAAGGTGGACTTTGGAGTCAAAGACTCCCTGTAACTAAATCCTGTCTTCACCATTTACAGACTGTATAACCTTGTGCCTCCGTTTTCTCATTTGTTAATGGGGCCTACTAGTAATCTCTACCCATAATGTTGATAGGAAGTTGAAAAGAGTTAATTTTTGAGTTGGAGCCATTACTGGTACATAGTAAGCACTTAGCCTAATAATTAGTTACTATTATCATCACCCCCTCTGTAAATGGTTCTCCAATTTCTTTGTATAGTTTATTTACTCTCTTCTCAGGGCAGTGACCCTGTCTCTGTCAAGGTTACTTACATTCTATCGAAATGTTCTGAAATATATCCATCTACCCTCCTATATTACGAGATCCTCAAAGCAGGGAATTGATGCTTATTGTGTTTTGTACTCTCAGCACTCAACACAGTCGCTGGAACGTACTAGGTTCTACACAAACACTGGGGGGATATTGAGCAAGTGGAATGCGATAGGCTGTTCCCCTTCCTTTGCCTACCTCAAAACTCCTCAACCTTTAGTGTCAGCTCGAGTTCTTCCCTTCCTGATTCTTCCAATGTTCATCACTCGATTGCTTTGCCATCTGGTCTTTGTTCATATGTAGTCACGCCATTCTACATTTTCAAATGATTGGAGGGAGCTAATTTGTAAAGCTTTCTTTAAAAATACACATGACCGGGGCTTCCCTGGTGGCACAGTGGTTGAGCGTCCACCTGCTGATGCTGGGGACACGGGTTCGTGCCCTGGTCCGGGAAGATCCCACATGCCGCAGAGCGGCTGGGCCCGTGAGCCATGGCCGCTGAGCCTGCGCGTCCGGAGCCTGTGCTCCGCAATGGGAGAGGCCACAACAGTGAGAGGCCCACGTATCGCAAAAAAAAAAAAAAAAAAAAAAAAAAAAAAAAAAAATACACATGACCTATACTATAAAAATCACTTTAAATTTAATACTGGCTAATTTGGTCACTGCCTTGCCTGGTCAGTTCCACGCCCTTCAGTTCCAACTCAGGTAAACTGTCGTTTCATCAGTAAAGACTTCAATACCTGTAGACTAGAGTGCAGTCCATGTATTACCTTCTCACAACATGCTATGCTTACCACAATCACCATTAAATAACACTTTGTATAATTATTTGTTTAGGATCCGCCTCCTCCTCTGCATTGTGGGCTTCATGAGAGCATAGAAATTGTCTGGCTTACCTATTTCTCTATTCCTAGAGTCAAGTACAGAAGTTGGACATGGGATGTTCAGTCTATCAGCATTGAGCATACACTCCTTAAAGCCATGTCTTCTCTCTTCTTACGGAACTTTTAACATAGTAGACACTTAACAGTGGTTGTCTGAAACGATCGCCTGGCAAAGGACAACTTTCAAGTTTGGTTGTTTGTTTTCCTCTCCGAACCTTCTGCTTAGAAAAACTATGGATTGGCTATAACATTTAGGAACTCTGCCTTACCACTACCCATGATCTGAAATCAAGGCTTCCAATAAGGAAAATCATACTGTGAAAAAGAGGACCTCTTTCCTGGAGAGGTCCATGTAGCCATTCAGATCAGCAATAAAATGATGACACATTGTAATCTAAAATTTTGCTATATTTTCTAGAGAATTCAATATTTTTATCAAACTTCAGTAATTAAAACAAAGAATATTGTCATAATTTCTTCCATAATGACAAGAATAATGTTACCTCTTCCTATACCTTTTGTTTCTAAATTGAATATTTAATTAGTGGCATAGGACAGTTTTTGCTGGAACAATGCATGGAGAGCTAGGTATCTGTCTATCCATCTGTCTATAGAGTCATTGAGTAACCTATCTAAATTTTATTCCAAATAATGTAAAGAATGGTTTGGGAAAAGATTCATGAATAGAGTTAAGTTTAGTTTGTTTCAATTTATTCAATTCATCTACCCATTTATTAAAGGTCTGTTACTACGTGGACAGTAATTCAATTACACCAGCAGTTTGATGTAGCATATAGAAATGGAATATTCCAACCAGAGAAAATTGATAGTTTTCAAAATCAAGCATGAAAATGATTCTAAAAGATAATCAATATAATGAATAAATAAAGCTTAAGTAAAGGAAAAATTTCCCACAGGCATGCATTAATCTCAGGAAAATATCAAAAATATCCAATTAAATGTACATAATCAAGTTCTACAAATAAGAATAAATAGGGCTTCCCTGGTGGCGCAGTGGTTAAGAGTCCGCCTGCCGATGCAGGGGACACGGGTTCGTGCCCCGGTCCGTGAAGATCCCACATGCCGCGGAGCGGCTGGGCCCGTGAGCCATGGCCGCTGAGCCTGCGCGTCCGGAGCCTATGCTCCGCAACGGGACTAAAATGGGTTTTCATTAAAGACCTTCTTTAAGTGAATATTTTTAGGCTAAGTTACGCATTGTTATTCTGAGATCTGATTATCTTGATTTAGAAATAAAGTCAATTATCTCTATCCAATGACAATAGGGTAGGAATATTAAATTTTCTCACTCTGTGTTTGTCTTACTGTAAAGCTTACATAAGGCCATTACAAATAAACATCAATAAAGTAATAATATTCAGGGTGAAAAGTCTAGCATTTTGTTTGTAAATTGAAGCACTGCTTTCTTTCTCATCAAAATTTGGACATGTCATTTTCTTTGAACAAATGTGCCTATTTCCTGCCTGGGCTTCACAGGGCTAAGAAAACTCCAGGGTCTGCAATTTTAAAGAAATCTAGTGGACCACTCATCTGGATTTCTAAAGAAATGAATTATTATGGGGAAGGCTTTGGGGAGGAAAGAGAGACAACTTTGACTGGAGTAGGAACAGACTACTTGAAGTGAATATAGCCTCGAAGAGACAATGGGAGCCAGGTCCTCAGTAGATCTCTTTTGTGATTCCAGTTATTCCAAACAGCTCCTCTGGGTAGACCAATGTGATAATTTGTGGAGAACTGTGCTGGAGGGTGGGGACAGTTGGTGGCATCTGGGAGAGAGGAGTTTAGAAGAGAAGACCTCCCTGGACACTTAATTATTGGTCATCCAAACATATGAACCTACTTCAGTCCATTGGCAAATGAGATGAGCTATTGACTAGCAGGAAAATCTGAGATACTCTACAGCCATTAGAAGCTTGTTTGACATCTCATGCTTCACAAGAAGTAGTAACATAGCTAATCCAAGTGCCAGACCAGCCAGCGGAAGCCTATCACCTCTCTGTATCCTGTGCTGAGATCCCACTCCAGTACTCTGGTAGGAACTAGGACAACTGCTCTGGTTACAAAGGCCCAGGTCATGACGGGCATGCCATCTTGTATATTCAAAAGGCATGTGCTATACTTTCCTTTCGTTGTACTAAATATGTATGAGGCAAATTTTAGAAAGATACTTTGTGACCTTCAACATTCACATGTTTACTATCTTTACTCTTTCTTTCATGTTCTACCCGTTTTCTTTCTATAGCAAATATTCTTTGATTATATGCATCTTAGCTCTGATTTTTTTTTTTTTTTTTTTTTGCTGTACGTGGGCCTCTCACTGTTGTGGCCTCTCCCGTTGTGGAGCACAGGCTCCAGATGCGCAGGCTCAGCGGCCATGGCACACGGGCCTAGCCACTCCGGCATGTGGTATCTTCCTGGATCGGGGCACGTACCCATGTCCCCTGCATCAGCAGGCAGACTCTCAACCACTGTGCCACCAGGGAAGCCCAGCTCTGATTTTTAACAACCTCTATCTTAATGTTAGTCCTCATTTACGTTATTTTCATTTTGTTGATTGACATGAAATTTTGCTTCAAGTGCTTTTTAATATACAGAATAATTTACATTTTATCTTACCTAATCTTTCAATCACTGACTGCCTTTATAAATTTAGATGTGTGTGTATTAATGAACAGTAGCATTTTAAGTTGACAGATTTTGATTTTTTTTGATTTATTTTGTTTCACTATAGCAAAGGTCATTCATTGACTGCCTTCTATAAGTTTTTTTTTTTAATAAATTTATTTATTTATTTATTTTTAGCTGTATTGGGTCTTTGTTGCTGCGCGCGGCTTTCTCTAGCTGTGGCGAGCGGGGGCTACTCTTCGTTGTGGTGCGTGAGCTTCTCTTGTTGCGGAGCATGGGCTCTAGGTGCGCAGGTTTCAGTAGTTGCGGCTCGCGGGCTCTAGAGCGCAGGCTCAGTAGTTGTGGTGCATGGGCTTAGTTGCTCCACGGCATGTGGGATCTTCCTGGGCCAGGGATCGAACCCGTGTTCCCTGCATTGGCAGGCAGATTCTTAACCACTGTGCCACGAGGGAAGTCCCTGTAAGTTTGGTTTTATAAAATATGCAAATAAATATACATCTTATGGTTTTCAAGAAATCTTGCACCCTGAGATTAAACACATTCCATAAAAACAATGAAGAGTCGTGCAATTGAGAAAAGAAATAAACCTAGAGCTGTAATCTAATTTCCATTAAAAGTTCAGATCAGCACATAGGACATATTTTTAAATTTCACCCTGATTTTTCCTTTGGTCTTTTCTCTTGAATTCTGTTACATTTTTACTTAATTAACTATAATTATATATAATATATTAAATGATTTAATTGCAAAAAATCTCCTCCTACATTCTGAATTG
Source organism: Leucopleurus acutus (assembly GCF_964270905.1). Lineage (NCBI taxonomy): Eukaryota > Metazoa > Chordata > Mammalia > Artiodactyla > Delphinidae > Leucopleurus > Leucopleurus acutus. The sequence goes on from NC_139143.1 coordinate 13,965,016, forward strand.
ACACAGGCTACATTGAGAGTTACATGTCTTCTTTATGCTCATCAAAACATTGCCTTAGTATCTGTAGTGTTGACTACCAGTGATTTTTTTTTTTATGGTTATCCTTTCATTTGATCATCAAGATGACAAGCTACCTACACAAAAATGTATGTCAGGTTAAAAACAGTGGAGGGTAGAGTTGTGATGCATTGATGATTTCCTTCTAGATTTGTAGGGCCACAGTCCTAGAGCTAGGATTCAGCAATGCTCAGGGAAAATAATGCAGGGCAAAGTCTATTGCTGAATCCGTCCAAATCAAATATCCAAAAGGAAGTTACCAGGCTGCGGGAAGTGAGCCTGCTACATCAATTCTTATGGTTAAAAAGAATTATTGGAATATACTGACAAGCAGAAACAAGGTAACTAGATGAGTAGAAAGTTAAAGTGGAAGACTATAAAGACAAGGATGGATTATAAGTACACGGATCACATAGCTAGAAATGACATTACAACAAAAGAAGCACTAAAAATGAGCAAGGCGGTGTGTGCTTGCAAGGGAGTTTTCGGGAAGCAGTGGCATGAACGAACCTTTGTAATATCACAAGGATTTCCATAGGTAAAGACAAAAAGTTAAAGGATTTCAGGCTGAGGGAACAGCGGGATCAAAGGTGTAGAGGCCTAAATGCGCATAACCAGTTCACAACATAAAAAGTACTGGAAATCAAAGAAAAAAGGTAGAGAGTTAGCATCACGTCATTAGAAGGGACTCAAAATCCTATACTGAAGGACAAATTCTGTACACAGCCTGGGACCATCACAAATTTCTGAAAGAATGGAATGAGTACCACTCACATATAATTTAAGATATAAGCTTTGGAAATAGAGAAAAGAGTAAACAGGAGAGGTAAGAGCCTCGAGGCAGAATCATCATAAGATTATACTATAGTAGACTATGGGGAGAAGCTAAGAACCAATGGCAATGGAAATGGAAAGGTAGCAGTAAATATAATGATAACAATAATGATAATACAAATTAATAAACTTAAAGAGCACTTTTAATGTGCTAGACTCTGCTACAGGAATTTTATATGTATTAACTCAATGCAATTTCTTTGCAATAACACTATAGTTATGTACCATTATTATTCCCATTGACACCATGAGAAAACGGCGGTACAAATAAGTAACTTGTTTAAGTTCACGCAGCTAATAATGAATGAAGGACAGAAGACAGGAGAGGTGATATACATATAGGGAGACAATTCTTTATGGGTTTGTATTTCTGCATATTTTGAGCTCAGAGACACTTACTCTTTTTGTCTGTGACTATCTTTCAAGAGGATTTTACGTCCACCTTCTTGGAAGACAGAGATGGTGTCTCTCACCAGGCCAAAGAGTCGGTAGTTTTGCTTGCAAACCCCTTATAAAAGATTTGTTCTCCATAAGGTCAGTGTTCCTCAGCTGTGAAATAAACCCACTGTCTGTGCAGCATCCATGGGTTTCCTCTGCACCACACCCATTGGACTGAGTCCTCAAAGGGAAAGGATGTGAACACAAAAATCATACTGCCTGCTGTCCCATGAGTAACAAAGTCGTTTTTCTCTAACCCTTGAGTCCTATATCTTCTGCCAGCATCCGTGAAATTGCAGGCTAACTTGTTAGCTTATAAATAAGATAACAATCTCAGACCTTTCAGAGTTCTTTACAATATGGTAATTTATTTTCTGATTACATGGATGAGAAATATAAGAAATTATGAAGAACACTGAAATTTTCTTCCATGGTTATTTAGAGGATCATGCTCCAACAACACTAGGAAACACACAAATAGGAACATATTTGTGGAGAAGACAAATTTTTTTGTACATGTTTAGCGTGGGGTGCTATTAGGATATTTTTGAAAATAATATCAACTAAGTAGATTGTTCTGGAAAACAAGAGGGATGTCACATCTAAAAATATATATTGGGTAAAAAATAGCACAGAAATAAAAGCTGAAAGCATATAAATAGCTAAAATTATTCTTAAATAGAGATTATAGAGAAATAATGGCTAAAAAAATGTTGAAAAAAGACATCAAAGCACGGGCAAATTAGGATGTAAAGTAGGATAAATCAGGGAAATAGAAGAAAAACAGAGAGCAGAGTGATATAGAGGTGAAGAGGGAAGAGTATTTTACAGGGAAGGATAAGATATTAAAGTCAAGTAAAGTGCAAAGTTTGAGGAGGATGTGGATAGAAGAGATAAGTGGCACTGGTGTTCTCTTTCTCTTTTTTGGGGTGCCGTCTGTGTGGAGATTATGAACATGGCAGGCAGATGGTCTTGAAGGCATGTCTTGGTTGAAATAAACCAGTGAACAACGTAACAGTAAGAAATTTCCCTAGATAGGCTCAAAGTATACTTTTAGGGAATCCAAAAGGGTAATATTCTGAATTTCAGATAGATTTCAGTACAAAAATAATACATCCTTGTGTTGTTTCAGAAACAAGACAAATGCCAAATATTGCCATTTTTATTCAACACAATAGTGAAAGTCCTAGCCAGAGCAATGAGGCAAGAAAAATAAACTACATCGAAGTTGGAAAGAAAGAAGTAAAACTGTCACTTTTTGTAGATGCCATGATATTATATAGAGAAAACCCTAAAGACTCCATCAACAATTGTTAGAACTAATAAACAAACCTGGTAAAGTTGCAGGATCAAAGTAAATACACAAAAATCTGCTGCATTTCTATACACTAACAATGAACTATCAGAAAGAGAAATTAAGAAAACAATCCCATTTACAATTGCATCAAAAAGAATAAAATACTTAGGAATAAATTTAACCAAGAAGGTGAAAGACCTGTACAATGAAAACTATAAAACACTGATAAAAGAAATTGAAGAAGACACAAATAAATAGAAAGACATTCTGTGCCCATGGATTGGAAGAATTAATATTGTTAAAATGTCCACAGTGCCCAAAGCAATCTACAGATTCAGTCTAATTCCTATCAGAATTCCAATGGCATTTTTCACAGAAATAGAACAATCCTAAAATCTTTAAGGAATCATAAAAGACCTCAAATAGTCAAAACAATTTTAAGAAAGAAGAACAAAGCTGGAGACATCATGCTACCTTGATTTCAAACTATATTACAAAACTATAGTAATTAAAACAGTATGGTATTTGCATAGACACAGACACATAGATCAATGGAGCAGAATAGAGAGCCCAGAAATAAACCCACATGTATATGGCCAATTAATATAGAACAAATGAGCCAAGCATATACAATGTGGAAAGGAAGGTCTCTTCAATAAATGGTGTTGGGAAAATTGAACTGCCACTTGCAAAAGGATGAAACTGGACCACTATCTTACACCATACACAAAAACCCACCCCAAATGGATTAACAACTAGAACATAAGACCTGACACCATAAAACTCTTAAAAGGAAGCATAGGCAGTAAGCTCCTTGACATAGGTCTTGGCAATGATTTTTTGAATCTGATACCAAAAGCAAAAGCAACAAAAGCAAAAATCAACATGTGGGACTACATCAAATTAAAAGGCTTCTTTCTGATCAGCAAAGGAAACCACTAAGAGAGTGAAAAGGCAACCTACTGAATGGGATAAATATTTTCAAGTCATATATCTATTAAGGGGCTAATATCCAAAACACATGAATAACTCATACAATGCAATAGCTAAAAAACAAATAATCTGATCCCCAAATGGGCAGATCCAAATAGACATTTTTCCAAAGAAGACATAAAGATGGCCAACAGGTACATGGAAAGGTGCTCTACATCATTAATTATCAGGGAAATGCAAATCAAAACCACAATGAGATATCACCTCACACCTGTCAATTTATTAAAAAGGCAACAAATAACAAATGTTGACAAAGATGTGGAGAAAAGGGAATCCTCATGCACTGTTGGTGCACTGTTGAAACAGTATGGAGGTGCCTCAAAAAATGAAAAATACAACTACCATATGATCCAGCAATCCCACTTCTAGGTATTTAACAAAGAAAATAAAAATATTAACTCAAAAAGATATATACACCTCCATGATCATTGCAGTATTATGTACAATAGCTAAGATATGGAAACAACCTAAGCATTATTCGACAGATGAATGAAGAAAGAAGATATTATATATGAAGATTATTCAGCCATAAAAAAAAAGAATGAAATCTTGCCCCACATGGACCTCCAGGGCATTATGCAAAGTGAAATAAGTCACATAGAGAAACACAAATACCATAAGATCTTATATGTATGTGGAATATAAAGAAATACATACATAAGCTCATAGCCTTGCAAGTTAAGTACTGCTTCGATTCATGGTTTACACTGGAATTTTTTCTCCCCATGGAACGTAAGTAAAACTTAGCATCTGTCACCAATAAATGGTAATACTAAATGTTTTTGTTAATTTATTCCCAAATACCACCACTACTAGGTTGGTCCTTCCCAACCTGCTCCTTACCCTGTTTTTTATATTTAAGAAAAAAACTTTGTAATGCTTGTGATTCCATTTGGGCAAAATTCTGAAGATACATACAGAAAGCAGACTGGTGGTGGGACTGGGGACATGGATGAACTGTTTCTGTTTGGGTTCTTTTTTTATGGCCGCACCGCACCATACGGCATGGAGGAATCTCACTCCCCTGACCAGGGATGGAACCACACCCACTGCAGTGCAAGTGCGGAGTCTTAACCACTGGACCGCCAGGGAAGTCCCCCTGTTTCTGTTGTTTTTTAGTTTAAATAAACTGATTTATGAAAGAAAGAAGGAAGGAAGGAAGGAAGGAAGGAAGGAAGGAAGGAAGGAAAGAAAAAGAAAGGGAAAGAAAGAAAATTTATCTGAACTTTGAAGCTCCAAACAGCACACAGTTGTCCCTTGGTATCCAAGGGGGATTGGTTCTAGGACCTGTGCAGATACCAAAATCTGTGGATGTTCAAGTCCCTTACATAAACTGGTAAAGTACAGCTGGTCCTCAGCTCTACATGAGGAACCAGCAGACACCGAGGGCCAACTACTGTATTCTTGAATGATGCTCTTATTTCCATGAAGCCTTATGATGAATATGATTCAAGGAGAAATATTAGTCAATTCTTTCTACACATACTTAGCAGTGTCTGTTATTTCCCAGACACAGTGCTGGTACTAAGGATACAAAACTGAATGAAATACAATCCCTCTCTCGAGGAGATGTATACCACCGTGCCTCATATAATGGAAATTGCTGTATTACTGACCAAATGAGGATACTGTGAAATCATAGAGAATTCTCTCACTTCTGAGGATCTGCATAGTTTTCTCAAAGGAGTTGCTGCTTGCATTAAATCTTGACTCTTTGAGGAAGAACAGAGTAGGAAAAGCATTCTAAGCCACAGTGATGACATCTGGAAAGTGTCACCAGCTATAAGAGAGGTGACACTCAAAAAATTAAATTATCAATAGCTAGTAGGAACTTTCACTGTAATGTGACACAGATAGAAGGTAAAAGTTGGGAGGTTGGTCAGATACCCAAACATGCCAGGTCTAGTATGTTCTGTTCAGAAATTAGAAATTTCTTCAACAGGTGCTGAGTAACCATTATTTTTTCGTAAATAAAATAAGGTTTGCACTTTGGAAAGATCACTCTGACAGCAACATGGAAGGGGAGTGAGGAAAACAGCAGAAAGAAGAATTAGAATGTGACTCTAACAGTCTACGTGACAGATAATAAAAGACAAAGCTGAGCATTAGCGTGGAACTGGAGGGGTATGCAGGTTTGAGAGGTTTTCAGGAGTTAGTACCGGTAGGATGTACAACTAATAGCGTATAGGGAAGAAGGAGGTCCCAGGATGGAAAAGAGCCAACTACTGGCTTGTCAAATTAAAGAAATGTCTTTCTATTCCTACTTAACCAACTACAAAAACTATAAGATATAGATGTTGAAATTTACCAAATCCCTTTCCAATTTGGATGGGATATTATGGATTTTCATCTTTGTCTTGGAGATGTGATTAATTGCATTAATAAAGGTACTAATATTGAATTATACTTAGTATTACCAGAATAACCCCATATACTCATGGTTAACTTTAATTTGTCACACATTCGTTGTCAGAGCCATCATTTAAGCTAAGCATCTTTAATGATGATACCTGTAATGTAATGTTCCCTTCTCATATTATAGACATTTATTTTCCTGATTGTCACTAATTTCATATGAAAAAACTTACTTACAAAACCACATTTCAGGGCTTCCCTGGTGGCGCAGTGGTTGAGAGTCCGCCTGCTGATGCAGGGGACACGGGTTCGTGCCCCGGTCCGGGAGGATCCCACATGCCGCGGGGCGGCTGGGCCCGTGAGCCATGGCCGCTGAGCCTGCGCGTCCAGAGCCTGTGCTCTGCAACGGGAGAGGCCACAGCAGTGAGAGCCTCGCGTACCGGAAAAAAAAAAAAAAAAAAAAAAAAAACCACATTTCATTACCATATTGAAAATTATCAAACATGTAATGAAGAAATTTATAAAGATATATACATATATATGTATGTTATATTTGCGTGTCTCTCTCTATATACATATATATATCCAGATGTGTTATCATATACTGAATTAGCAAAACTTATTTCTAATATGCTGCAGAAGGAATAAAATATAGAACAATCTCTTTTAATGTTATATTTGTGCTTTCTTTCTCTCTAAAGTACTAATTTTGACTGCTATAGCTGTTTTCCCAACTCTCAGAAATCATTTGACGCTGAAGATTGGAGTATCCTGAGAACTGTGTGTGTGTACACACACGTACACATACATACACGTATATGTATATGACTATATATTGAGATTATGCAATTGTTAATTACACTGCTTGCATCTTCCTTTAAGTCTCTTCCCTGACAGAGAGTAGAGAATGTTGTCAGATTTCTTATTCCTTAAACAACATAAACGGCAATTCGGATACGGAAACAGGTTTTCCTTGTTGCATCTGACAAACTAAAGAGTTCGTTGGGAAAGTTATAATATGAAGGAGTAACCTTTGTCCCTCTCTGACTTCTTAAAATTTTCAAGTGCCTTTACTCATTACAAACTTGTTGGATCTTCTCCACATGTGGAAATCTAAATTTCACCCCAGGGGTTAAAAACAAAACTATTGCTCCAAATAAATTGGGAAGTAAATCAACTGTCGGGAGGATCTGAGGCCCCACCACAATCCTCATTTCTAGAGTGGCCATGCACAAAGTGACTCTGTCAGAAAACAGCATCTTTCAGAAAACAGCATTGGGAAGTTACTTAATTTGAAAGAAAAGAACCACATCTCAATTGCACTGTGATGCAAGAAGAAATGCCAGCTAAGATGGCAGTGCACCTCTGGGATGCCGAGTTTCTGTTTCAACATTTGCAAATTAAATTATGTGTCACACTGAAGCTTTACATTTGTCAATTACTTCACTAATTCCAAGCCCAGGGCCTGTTTCAGAACACACAGAGTGCACAGCATAATCCCCACTGGGCAGTGTCACATGATATTCTTGCGGTTTAAATTACAAAAGATCACTCAGATAGAAAATACACAATGCTTTCTCTTATCATTCAGAACACAGACTCCATTCAAGCAATGAAATAGGTTTCAAATTCGTTTCGTAACATTTCTAGGTATATTTCTATTGCTGTGTTATACGATCTTTTGTCTAGTTTTCTGCCATCACCTCTCACATATAGCTTTATTGATTCCATGACAAACAAGTCACTCAGCTTGTAACTACCATGTTATTTGAAATTTCTATTCAAGGTTTTCTGAACCATCTCCTTTACAAATAGAGTTACTATCTTATTATTTATTCTACTGCATATAACAAGAGTGGATATAGAGAAAGTTATATTAGCTTTCTCAGGTGAGGAATAAAACTGACTTACGTTCTACCCCTGGTTCAGTTATGGAAGGAAAGTTCTATACATTCAAGTTTTGTGTATCTTGCTCCCTTTTTATAATTAAACTTAAAATGACAGCTTATCATAATCGTGAACATGATGAAATAATTAAGTTTTAGTATTTTGAATAAGAAAGTAATATTCATCTGTGCATAACTATCCTAGGGCAAAAAAAAAAAAGCTTGTTTAAAAAGTAATTTAAAATGTAACTTCCTAACATTTACATAAACTGTTAACCCATATTACTGGCCATATCTACAAACTGGCTCAAACTGTTTTTAACCAATGGAAAGGATTGGTTTAAAAGTGAGCAACTGGAATTAAAGGGATGCCTAGGTAAATAAAAGAAAACACAAAAGGGCCATGAATGAGGAGCACCAAATAGAACAAGACATGGGAGGAGGAGGTCTGGGTATTAAATGGGAGTTATCCATTTATCTGTGCAACATTTACTCTTGCACCTCAAGAGGCCAGGCACTGTAGCAGGGATAAGGCTGCCTAAGGTACCATTTCTGACCTTCAAGGAGCTCATGGAGCAGTATTTGTGTCTGTGGTCAGAGCTGGCGTCAGATATTATCTGATAATATGTTAGTAATGCAATATGGGTTAAGTTCCCCAGCATCCCGAAGAGTGGATGGACCCTTAACACTGTGGAATGCAGACATGCTGAAATAGAGGCAGATCCCAGGAGTCGGGAAGAACCGAAGTCTTGGCTATGGAGACAGCTAGGCCAACAGGGTTTTAGCAGATAGCACAAGGAATGTAGCTTTTATGGTAAACTTAGAAAGAAAATTAGGAATTTACCAAATTTTCAATTGTTAGCCAAGAAGGTAGCGTGGTCAGGAAGGAAATGTTTAAAAAGTAAAAAAAATGGAAACAGCATGAAGAAAGTTATAGATTTCAATAGGGAAATGACATGTTTCAGGAACAAAATTTTCTGTGGCCCAGCTGGAGCTGTGCTGGGCATGGCTGGCATGGTAAGGAAATGAGGGGATCAGGAATCTGCCCCTGAAAAATATTTGTTTACAGTTGGCTGGAGCATTTTACTAATCAACACAAAGTGATAGGTTCAGTTTCTACAGAGTAGGCACCTCTGTTCTAATTTACAGCTGTAACCTAACACTCCTTGATTTGGTTAGCTGTCTTCAAAATTGATGAGTCTGGTCACAAGCATGGCTGAAAGAGGCCAGCTCAATACATCAGTTTAATTCTATCACATAAAAAAAAATGAAAATAATGGGACATTGGTGTCCTCTATATAAAAAGGACAGACTACACATAACACATAGACTCTCACAACTGGAAAAGACCTTAAGAATTATGTCGTCGAACTCATTTATTTTTCCAAATGAAAATGTGAATTAATACTAGCAGTTTTGAAATAACTTGTCCACTGTGACACAAATAATACCTGTAGCAGAGTTTCTCACACAGCTACTTAGATGTGCAAAAGGAACCTGACTTCTCTTTTTGTATAACTGATCAAATCATCTTCAAGGATCCTCTACCCCCTCCCCCAAATTAAACTCCATTTTGGGAAAGAATGTAAAATTGACTCGTATGGTTTAAAACTTAGTTTGAACAATTAGGTCTTTCCTAGTTTCCTTAAGAGTTGGTTAGACTTTCAGGTTTCTTCAATCTTCTTTCTCATACGCACATGGTACCTTGGGTTAGCATGTCCTGATGCCCATAGACTGGGGTCATTCTGGAATCCATATAGCATCTTCTCACTCCTTTGGTTTTCACTCAGTGCTCTTGTCCTCTGAATCGTCCCCAACGTGTCAGGAGGTGCCTTAAATTGAAGGAAGGTTGAACACACAGGGTAGCCTCCTCTGACTTGGTCAGGGTCTAGTAGTGATCACTGGCTGAGTTGACCTCATCTTGACTCCTACTTTGACCGCAGACCTCTCTCCATCTCTGTAACATCCTTCATGGAGCCCCTGGGCTAGGCAGCCCAGACTTGCCCACTCTTCCTTCAGTTAGCATCTATGTCCTCCCTTAGAACATAAGGCTACACAGAAAGGAAGAGCGACTTGGCATGCTAAATGTCAGCCATCTCTGTAACCACCGGTGGCCACTGTGCTTGCCCTTTTGTGCCACCCTCAAGCTGTCCCAGGGCAACCTGCTGTGACACACCCCTCCCAGAGTCCCAATCCCCATTTCAGTCAAGAGCCCCCATCTTTGGCATTTCTAGATTGACTCTCTGACTTATTTGACTTGGAGAAAAGACATAAGGACCCATTTGTCTGATCTTCTGCTTCTCCTATCTCCTTTCTCATTCTTTTCAAAATCCCCCAGCTTTATTAGGAGAGTTTCAGACTTTCTTTTCCTCTAATCCATCCTCCTCTTTCCTTAGAACAGTAAATCTACCCTAAGGCCTAGCCCTCATTGATGGGAGGGGTCAAATCTCTACATTAAAGAAGAAACACCTTCATCTGAGATTTCTGGGTTTGACTCTTGACATTCATTAGTAAAATCTTTAACATTTTACTTACTGCAAAATTCTACTTAGAATACTAATTCTTTCTCTTTGCATTTCTTTTGTAACAGTCCTAGTCTCCTGACCACACTGCTGGAGAGATGGATGCCCCAGGTCCACTAGGAAGAAAACTAGCGGCAATATGATATAAAAGAGATACATAACCTCTGTGGTGTACTCAGAAAATGAATGAATATATAAATTTAAACTGAGAATTGGTACATTTCAGGGATACAATCATAACCTCTGCTCTAACTTAAAATGCTACCAAAAGTATAACAAATTAGTTATTTCGTATAAGAAGAATTAATCTTTGTTACAAACTTTGTGTCCTAGGAAAAATATAATGCCTGCCACTCTTCAATTATGTCCTTCTTGAGCTTTTGTGGGAAAGTTGTTGGGTGGGAAAAACAGATAGAGGTATGATAACCTGGAAATACAATTTATTTAGGGGGTTTAAGAAGGGGAGAGATGGAATCAAGGTAAGAAGGTAAAATATGAGACCAAGAGAAAACTGGGTCAAGATTAACAAGTGAAAATGAATAGAAAGGCATGAATGATTTTTAAGGAGCCTGAGAAACTTGAACATTCTAGGGTAGATATATAAAGGAATTGGAAAAATCCTGGCAACAAGAAGAAACCAGCTAGAGATTATTTTCCTTTAAAGTAATAACACAATCCACACAGGAAATTGGAGTTTAGAAACTCTATTTTTCATAGAGTCTCTCTCTACATTTCTCAAGGGGAATCAGTGGTAGTCCAGTTAGGGAATTATGCAAATCTATCAAAGAACTAGATCACTTTTATTACTCTGTGATTTGAAACACAGCACATGTGGCTTATCTAACAAACTTAGTAGACAGAACATATTCTTTGGAGTATGGTATCATTGAAATGCAGGTGGAATTTGTAATGCAGAGGAGAGAGGTTTGATGTTATTGTTTTACCTTCTGAGACACAGGGCTTTTCTAGTGTGATATTCTTTACCTTGTTTGGAAACCAATTAGCACAGTTTCTCACTACCTAAATTCTCTATTATCACTCATTTTAGGTATGTCTAAGATTTTAACTTGGTTACCTCTTTCTTTTTTTTCCTGTTTTTTTTCCTTCTGGTAAATATTCACTGAAGTTTTCCCAAAGCCCAGTGACAGAGGATATTTTAGTTCTGTAGGTATGATTGAATATGTAATCACATAAAATATTTTGTGACCATACAGTTACTCAAAGACATTCCTATAGCAACTACTATTTGCCAGGGCCTATTCTAATCCATAGTTTATATAACTGGAATAAAACACATGGTTCCTACCACCACATGATGTATGGTTATATAGGAGAAAGCTACTAATCAGATACCAAGTGACTGTGCAGAAGTATACCAGTATGATACTTGAGTTAAGCACAGTGGCCTGGAAAATAAATATCTAGCATTTTAATTCTGCCTAAGCTAATGAGGTGAGAGATGTTAGTCAGCCATTAGCCTATAAGCACCTTGGAGAAAATTTCATAAATATGTTCTTTTTCAAAAGATCAGTTTTAAAAGGTGGCCTTTCCTTCCATAGCCCCAAACCAAAGCACAGATTAATCAGGAGCTTTGGGAAAGGCTGCAACATCTGGTGGCCCTAGGCACAGACTCATCTATGAAAGAAAGAAACTGCAGGAAATGATTCTCTAATATACCCACATGCTGAAAATACCAATTTGTATATCAAATTCTTAAGATTTCAGAGGTAATTAAATATACTGCAAATATATGTAAAGACTAGGATTAAATTTTATCACAATATGCTGCCACCTAGTGGAGATTATTATTAATTGGGAGAATCTACTGACCTTGGATTATCTCCACGTCCCTGTGGAAATTCAAAGTAGAAAGACCTCACAAGCCACATTCTCCCTGGACATAAATTGTTGTATTTCGATGAAGTCTCTTCCGATCTTGTTTATAAGTGTTCTCTTTGTTACCCAAAATAGACAACAACAAACAAACAAACAAACACCTTCCATTTGAACCATAAAATCGAAAACAGTCTGCTCTGCCTGTAACCTGACACTTGATGTATTTGGTATGTCTCATTACATTATCGCTGCTTCCTCCAGTACTTTATCTTCCATCATGACTCAGCAGACTTTCTCTTCTGATTGCACATTCTCTTCTTACACCAAGTCTCAAAGTCCTCACTGCTGGGCTCTATCAACCTCCAATGTCCTTTCCCTCTGGATTTTATTTTTTTTTTCATTAAAAAAAATTTATTAGGCAAATGATGAAAAGGGAAGAATTAAATTATTATTACTTGCTAGTCATTTTACAAGCTATACCATTTAATCTTCAGAGCAACCCTAATTAAGGGTAGGCATTATTATCCCCTTAACAGAGGAGGAAAATGAGGCCCAGTCAGAGAAAATAGGAAAAAACTGGCTCAAGAACATACATGAATAAATCTAAGCCATAACCCAAAACCTTGTCTAAATGCACTACAACTAAAACAGGTAGAGGTGTTTCATGCATTACACAAATTATAGCTCCTAAGGACGTTGACAATGAGATGTATGTCTAGTGGGTGTGATCTTGCAGTAGCCCCAGTGAGCGGTCACCCAATAAGTGAGGTTTCCCATTGTCCTTTCCTAACAAGGCAGAGAACATTAGTAAGGAGTGCAGCATTAAAGTCCAGATTCCTATGGAATGAAGCGAAGCGCTATTGAATTTAACAACTCAAACATTCTGAGAGCTAAGGTCAATTACAGCAATAACTCTTTTTCTGGTAGCCCACTGTGGTTAGGCAGGTTCTGCCTCATCTGGCACACTGGTGTTGCTACTTTTAAGCAAAGTGATGCTGTCACAAGTCACACTGAAAGTTTTCTGAAAGAGCACTAGCCCTCCATTCTTAGAGTGCTTGAAGGACGCCTAAGTCTTAGGTAAAAGTGAAGATCTGCAACTAAATAATAAACCCCATAGGGATCCACAAACAGGAGCTAATGTCACCCAAACTTATCTAATTGTTGTGACTTCTTGCGTCCTTGAGTAGTGAAACTCCAAGTGTGAGCCCTTAATCAGCAGCCTCAGCATCACCCAGAAATGCAAATACTTGGCGCCATCCTAGACCTACAGAATCAGAAAGGCTGGGATGGGACCCAGCAATCTGTGTTTAACAAACGCTCCAGGTGTTTTTGATACACACTCAAGTTTGAAAACCACCAACCGAAAGAGAACAACGGTCTAGTAACCCACGTTCTAAATAAGAGGGGAAAAAAAAAGAAGATCCACTGAATTATAATACTAGGTAATTTTCTAATGAAATTCCTTCCAGAATCTGGAATTCTAATTGCCTATTTTGATAAATGGATTATTTTTTCTTGTTTCAGAAAAAACTGTTTAATGATTTAGATGAAATTACTTTTGTAGGTTTCAAAAATTATTTCTTCCACAAATACACAGTCATCTGATTCCTCTAAGACTAGATTTTGGGGATATATATATATAAGTTTAATTTTTCAATTTTATTTTATTTTTATACAGCAGGTTCTTATTAGTTATCCATTTTATACAAATCAGTGTATACATGTCAATCCCAATCTCCCTATTCATCCCACCACCACCGCCCCCCCCCCCCACGGCTTTTCCCCCTTGGTGTCCATACATTTGTTCTCTATATCTGTGTCTCAATTGCTGCCCTGCAAACCAGTTCATCTGTACCATTTTTCTAGGTTCCACATATATGTGTTAATATACGATATTTGTTTTTTTCTTTCTGACTTACTTCATTCTGTATGACAGTCTCTAGATCCATCCACGTCTCAACAAATGACCAAATTTCGTTCCTTTTAATGGTTGAGTAATACTCCATTGTATATACGTACCACATCTTCTTTATCCATTACTCTGTCGATGGGCATTTAGGTTGCTTCCATGACCTGGCTATTGTAAACAGTGCGGCAATGAACATTGGGGTGTATGTGTCTTTTTGAATTATGGTTTTCTCTGGGTATATGCCCAGTACTGGGATTGCTGGATCATATGGTAATTCTATTCTTAGTTTTTTAAGGAACCTCCATACTGTTCTCCACAGTGGCTGTATCAATTTACATTCCCACCAACAATGCAAGAGGGTTCCCTTTTCTCCACACCTCTCCAGCATTTGTTGTTCGTAGATTTTCTGATGATGCCCATTCTAACTGGTGTGAGGTGATACCTCACTGTAGTTTTGATTCACATTTCTCTAATAATTAGTGATGCTGGGCAGCTTTTCATGTGCTTCTTGGCCATCTGTATGTCTTCTTTGGAGAAATGTCTATTTAGGTTTTCTGCCCATTTTTGGATTGGGTTGTTTGTTTTTTTAATATTGAGCTGCATGAGCCGTTTATGTATTTTGGAAATTAATCGCTTGTCCGTTGATTCGTTAGCAAATATCTTCTCCCATTCTGAGGGTTGTCTTTTCATCTTCTTTATGGTTTCATTTGCTGTGCAAAACCTTCGAAGTTTCATTAGGTCCCATTTGTTTATTTTTGTTTTAATTTCCATTACTCTAAGAGGTGGATCAAAAAAGATCTTGCTGTGATTTATGTCAAAGAGTGTTCTTCCTATGTTTTCCTCTAAGAGTTTTATAGTGTCCAGTATTACCTTTAGGTCTTTAATCCATTTTGAGCTTATTTTTGTGTATGGTGTTAGGGAGTGTTCTAATTTCATTTTTTTACATGTAGCTGTCCAGTTTTCCCAGCACCACTTATTGAAGAGACTGTCTTTTCTCCATTGTATAGCCTTGCCTCCTTTGTCATAGATTAGTTGACCATAGGTGCGTGGGTTTACCTCTGGGCTTTCTATCTTGTTCCATTGATCTACGTTTCTGTTTTTGTGCCAGTACCATATTGTCTTGATTACTGTAGCTTTGTAGTATAGTCTGAAGTCAGGGAGTCTGATTCCTCCAGCTCCATTTTTTTTTCCTCAAGACTGCTTTGGCTATTCGGGGTCTTCTGTGTCTCCATACAAATTTTAAGATATTTTGTTCTAGTTCCATAAAAAAGGCCATTGGTAATTTGATAGGGATTGCACTGAATCTGTAGATTGCTTTGGGTAGTATAGTCATTTTCACAATACTGATTCTTCCAATCCAAGAACATGGTATATCTCTCCAACTGTTTGTATCATCTTTAATTTCTTTCATCAGTGTCTTATAGTTTTCTGCATACAGGTCTTTTGTCTCCCTAGGTAGGTTTATTCCTAGGTATTTTATTCTTTTTGTTGCAATGCTAAATGGGAGTGTTTCCTTAATTTCTCTTTCAGATTTTTCATCATTAGTGTATAGGAATGCAAGCGATATCTGTGCATTAATTTTGTATTCTGCAACTTTACCAAATTCATTGACTAGCTATAGTAGTTTCCTGGTGGCATCTTTAGGATTCTCTATGTAAATTATCATGTCATCTGCAAACAGTGACAGATTTACGTCTTCTTTTCCAATTTGTACTCCTTTTATTTCTTTTTCTTCTATGAATGCCGTGGCTAGGACTTCCAAAACTATGTTGAATAATAGTGGTGAGAGTGGACATCCTTGTCTTGTTCCTGATCTTAGAGGAAATGCTTTCAGTTTTTCACCACTGAGAATGATGTTTGCTGTGGGTTTGTCATATATGGCCTTTATTATGTTGAGGTAGGTTTGCTCTATGCCCACTTTCTGGAGAGGTTTTATCATAAATGGGTGTTGAATTTTGTCAAAAGCTTTTTCTGCGTCTATTGAGATGATCATGTGGTTTTTCTTATTCAATTTGTTAATATGGTGTGTCACATTGATTTGCATATATTGAAGAATCTTTGCATCCCTGGGATAAATCCCACTTGGTCAAGGTGTATGATCCTTTTAGTATGTTGTTGGATTCTGTTTGCTAGTATTTTGCTGAGGATTTTTGCATCTATATTCATCAGTGATATTGGTCTGTAATTTTCTTTTTTTGTAGTATCTTTGCCTGGTTTTGGTATCAGCATGATGGTGGCCTCATAGAATGAGTTTGGGAGTGTTCCTTCCTCTGCAATTTTTTGGAAGAGTTTGAGAAGGATGGGTGTTAGCTCTTCTCTAAATGTTTGATAGAATTCAACTGTGAAGTCATCTGGTCCTGGACTTTTGTTTGTTGGAAGGTTTTTAATCACAGTTTCAATTTCATTACTTGTGGTTGGTCTGTTCATATTTTCTATTTCTTCCTGGTTCAGTCTTAAAAGGTTATACCTTTCTAAGAATTTGTCCATTTCTTCCAGGTTGTCCATTTTATTGGCATAAAGTTGCTTGTAGTAGTCTCTTAGGATGCTTTGAATTTCTGCAGTGTCTGTTGTAACTTCCTTTTCATTTCTAATTTTATTGATTTGAGTCCTCTCCCTGTTTTTCTTGATGAGTCTGGCTAATGCTTTATCAATTTTGTTTATCTTCTCAAAGAACCAGCTTTTAGTTTTATTGATCTTTGCTATTGTTTTCTTTGTTTCTATTTCATTTATTTCTGCTCTGATCTTTATGATTTCTTTCCTTCTGCTAACTTTGGGTTTTGTGTGTTCTTCTTTCTCTAGTTCTTTTAGGTGTAAGGTTAGATTGTTTATTTGAGATTTTTCTTGTTTCTTGAGATAGGCTTGTATAGCTATAAACTTCCCTCTTAGTACTGCTTTTGCTGCATCCCATAGGTTTTGGATCATTGTGTTTTCATTGTCATTTGTCTCTAGGTATTTTTGATTTACTCTTTGATTTCTTCAGTGATCTCTTGGTTATTTAGTAATGTATTGTTTAGCCTCCATGTGTTTGTGTTTTTTATGTTTTTCCCCTGTAATTCATTTCTAATCTCATAGCGTTGTGGTCAGAAAAGATGCTTGATATGACTTCAATTTTCTTAAATTTACTGAGGTTTGATTTGTGACCCAAGATGTGATCTATCCTGGAGAATGTTCCATGCACACTTGAGAAGAAAGTGTAATCTTTTGGTTTTGGATGGAATGTCCTATAAATAACAATTAAATCTGGTCTATTGTGTCATTTAAAGCTTCTGTTTCCTTATTTATTTTCATTTTGGATGATCTGTCCATTGGTGTAAGTGAGATGTTAAAGTCCCCCACTATTATTGTGTTACTGTCAATTTCCTCTTTTATAGCTGTGAGCAGTTGCCTTATGTATTGAGGTGCTCCTATGTTGGGTGCATATATATTTATAATTGTTATATTTTCTTCTTGGATTGTTCCCTTGATCATTATGTAGTGTCCTCCCTTGTCTCTTGTAACATTTTTTATTTTAAAGTCTATTTTACTTGATATGAGTATTGCTACTCCAGCTTTCTTTTGATTTCCATTTGCATGGAATATCTTTTCCTGTCCCCTCACTTTCAGTCTATATGTGTCCCTAGGTCTGAAGTGGGTCTCTGTAGACAGCATATATATGGGTTTTGTTTTTGTATCCATTCAGCAAGCCTGTGTCTTTTGGTTGGAGCATTTAATCCATTCATGTTTAAGGTAATTATCGATATGTATGTTCCTATGACCATTTTCTTAATTGTTTTGGGTTTGTTTCTGTAGGTCCTTTTCTTCTCTTGTGTTTTGCACTTAGAAAAGTTCCTTTAGCATTTGTTGTAGAGCTGGTTTGGTGGTGCTGAATTCTCTTAGCTTTTGCTTGTTTTAAAGCTTTTGATTTCTCCATCGAATCTGAATGAGATCCTTGTCGGGTAATCTTGGTTGTAGTTTCTTCCCTTTCATCACTTTAAGTATATCATGACACTCCATTCTGGCTTGTAGAGTTTCTGCTAAGAAATCAGCTGTTAACCTATGGGAGTTCCCTTCTATGTTATTTGTCATTTTTCCCTTGCTGCTTTCAATAATTTTTCTTTGTCTTTAATTTTTGCCAATTTGATTACTATGTGTCTCGGCGTGTTTCTCCTTGGGTTTATCCTGTATGGGACTCGCTGTGCTTCCTGGACGTGGGTGGCTATTTGCTTCCCCACGTTAGGGAAGTTTTCGACTATAATCTCTTCCAATATTTTCTCGTGTCCTTTCTCTCTCTTTTCTCCTTCTGGGACCCCTATAATGTGAATGTTGTTGTGTTTAATGTTGTCCCAGAGTAAGCTGTCTTCATTTCTTTTCATTCTTTTTTCTTTACTCTGTTCCGCAGCAGTGAATGCCACCATTCTGTCTTCCAGGTCACTTATCCATTCTTCTGCCTCAGTTATTCTGCTATTGATTCTTTCCAGTGTAGTTTTCATTTCAGTTATTGTATCATTCATCTCTGTTTGTTCTTTAATTCTTCTAAGTCTTTGTTAAACGTGTCTTGCATCTTCTCAATCTTTGCCTCCATTATTTTTCCGAGGTGTTGGATCACCTTCACTATCATTATTCTGAATTCTTTTTCTGGAAGGTTGCCTATCTCCACTTCATTTTGCTGTTTTTCTGGGGTTTTATCTTGTTCCTTCATCTGGTACATAGCCTTCTGCCTTTTCTTCTTCTCTATCTTTCTGTGAATGTGGTTTTTGTTCCACAGGCTGCAGGTTTGTAGTTCTTGCTTCTGTTGTCTGCCCTCTGGTGGATGAGGCTATCTAAGAGGCTTGTGCAAGTTTCCTGATGGGAGGGACTGGTGGTGGGTAGAGGTGACTGTTGCTCTCCTGGGCAGAGCTCAGTAAAACTTCAATCCACTTGACTGCTGATGGGTGGGGCTGTGTGTTCCCTCCCTGTTGGTTGTTTGGCCTGAGGCAACCCAACACTGGAGCCTACCTGGGCTCTTTGGTGGGGCTAATGGTAGACTCTGGGAGGGCTCATGCCAAGGAGCACTTCCCAGAACTTATGCTGCCAGTGTCCTTGTCCCCATGGTGAGCCACAGCCACCACCCGCCTCTGCAGGAGACCCTCCAACACTAGAAGGTAGGTCTGGTTCAGTCTCCCCTGGGGTCACTGCTCCTTCCCCTGGGTCCCGATGCGCCCACTACTTCGTGTGTGCCCTCCAAGAGTGGAGTCTCTGTTTCCCCCAGTCCTGTCAAAGTCCTGCAGTCAAATCCCACTAGGCTTCAAAGTCTGATTCTCTAGGAATTCCTCCTCCCATTGCCGGACCCCCAGGTTGGGAAGCCTGACGTGGGGCTCAGAACCTTCACTCCAGTGGGTGGACTTCTGTGGTATAAGTGTTCTGCAGTCTCTGAGTCACCCACCCAGCAGTTATGGGATTTGATTTTATTGTGATTGCGCCCCTCCTACCCTCTCATTGTGGCTTCTCCTTTGTCTTTGGATGTGGAGTATCTTTTTTCGTGAGTTCCAGTGTCTTCCTGTCAATGACTGTCCAGCAGCTAGTTGTGATTCTGGTGTTCTCGCAAGAGGTAGTGAAAGCATGTCCTTCTACTCTGCCATCTTGGTTCAGGTGACCCCTCTGGATGATTCTCTAAACGAAACAGCAAGGTACTCTCCACCGATGCTTTGGACCCATCGTTTTCATGGCCGTTAGGAAGAATATATTGACATGAGTAGAATCTGACTTAAGATTTTACCAGTCATTCCTTCTGTTAGACCTCACCATCTCTCTGAACTGATATGTTTTCAAGTCTTTGAATTTTAAAATCTCTCCTTTTGACCACAGCCTTCCATGATTTGAATTTTTTAAACCACTGTTTTACTTACCGATGCTTTTCTTTCAAAAATCACACACCTGGATAGCTGGGGTGTGGTGGGGGAAGAATGGTTATTTTTAGGGGGCTAATTTTGCATAGACCAGAATAGGACTTAAAAGTGGGACCTGAAAGATGCCACTAACCAACTCAAGACAGGCTAGACACAGAAATGGAGAACCTTTCTCCATTTGTTTCTCTTTGAGAGGTATCAACAGCTCTTTCTTTCCTACTACCAGTAGCCTAACTCCACAGAGACCAGGGAAGAGTACCTACCACCAGCAGCTGCATTAGCAACTCCCAGGGGGAAAAGAATTTCTTCTCGTCAATGCCCAAATAACAATCACAAGAAAAATCTGATTGGCCCTGCTTGGGTCACGTGCCTACTCTTTGGACCAATCACTGTTGCCAGGCAGATGGAGTTACATCATTGGCTAGGCTTAGGTCATGTGCTTACTTCTGTGGCCAGGGTTCAGAGTGAATTAAGAGAAGGGGGCCGGGGGAAAGAAAAATTTACCAAGATGATTAGACCACTTAACCCATTCCACCAAGATAACTAGTTTCTGTCTATCAATCAATCTCAAGGGCTGCTTGGACTCCCACTCATGGAATTTCTGCTCTAGACGCCTCTTTTTTCCCAGAGAAATCCTTTGCTTACCCATAATTTATTCTATTTGAACATTTCTCTCTTTCACATTTTGCTTTATCCCTAATCCTAGATGACTCAGTAACATACTTCCTCGGTCCTAAATTATCAATAGCAGCAGCATTTGATTTTCAGTTCTTTTTAAGGTAGGCACTGGCCAAACTATGAGAGTTACATCCCTCACACCCACCCGGGTTCAAGGAGAGAGAATAACTTGATAAAGAACACAGTTACTGGGCTTCCCTGGTGGCGCAGTGGTTGAGAGTCCGCCTGCCAATGCAGGGAACACGGGTTCGTGCCCCGGTCCGGGAAGATCCCACATGCCGCAGAGCAGCTGGGCCCGTGAGCCATGGCCACTGAGCCTGCGTGTCCAGAGCCTGTGCTCTGCAACGGGAGATGCCACAACAGTGAGAGGCCCACGTACCACAAAAAAAAAAAAAAAGAAGAACACAGTTACTGAGGGTGGCAGGCCCTTTGGGTGACATAGATCTCATTAGTTTCATCAGGATTCCAGGCCTCCTTCCCATTCTGGTCAGCTATACTTTTGATATAGCTAACTTTGATCCGACAGGCATTTCCATGAGGCTAGTGTGAGAATTTCCAATTTCATAACCACTTAGGGGCTTCTTAATTTCCTCCCAATGATTAGTTTTGGGGAAATTAAAGTTGAAACGGTTTGGATAAACCAAAAATTGAAGGAAAACTGTAGTTTTATTGGCCTCTTCTGCCACCTACTTATGCAAAAGACCACTCCATAATACATCTACTAGAGAACAGTTAGGTGATCAGTGAGTTCACATTCATTTATTGACATTAAATCACTAGGACATATTAGGAAACAATGTTTTCAACCTCCAATATTCTCCTCTCTGGGCCCTAAATTTATCACCTTTCAGGTTAGGTTAAATTGGCCGCTTCCTTGTGGACTCTTCCCAAGCCTCTCCTGATATGCAGACATCTCATTTGCATACAAAAAGGCACACAGCATGGCTGGATAAACCAACCATCTGGCCCAGGCAATTTATCTGGATTATTACTGAACTGTACAAAACTATGTAAATATGTATTCCTAAAATTCCAACTGCTCTCTTTTCCATCTGCCTCACTGCATTTCCCTTCAGTAACCCTGAAAAGACAGGATCGTTTGTTTCCCCAACCCCTGATACACAGACACACAGATACACACGCACACAGGTTCCTCTTTATTGACTGTTGCTCCTGAAAGCTAGACCAGTTGGTCTACCGCCAGTGTTTGCTATTCAGACTCAGACAGGCTTCACAGCTGACTAACATGCCTTTTACTAGTATGCAGTTGAATCCCCATCTCATTATCCCATTTTTCTTCATGCCCATTCTAAAACGTTTCTATGCTCTTCTAGTCCTGAACTTCTCATTCTTGAAGGTGATCCATTTTAGAAACTCAAGGCTAACAATGAATCAGCATAATTGCAGCTGGATATTATTTTTAACATTACATATAAATTGGTGAAGAAACTCATTACATGATGTGAGTCAGTGTTTCAAAATTAAACTATTGTTGAGTCAGCCTGCTGATGCACGGGACACGGGTTCGTGCCCCGGTCCAGGAAGATTCCACATGCCGCAGAGTGGCTGGGCCCGTGAGCCATGACCGCTGAGCCTGCGCGTCCGGAGCCTGTGCTCCGCAACGGGAGAGGCCACAACAGTGAGAGGCCCGCGTACCGCCAAAAAAAAAAAAAAAAAATTAAACTTGTTGTATTTCTACAGTTCTAAACTGAAGGAGCTCTTTAGTTATTATTAAGCAGGATTGAATCCAGGAGATCCCAAATGATAACTTTCAATCACTACTCTGTGTCCTTATGGTAACCCCCCAAATTATACAATATAGCATGTTAAGAGCAGGGACTCTGCAGCCAGAATGCCTAAGTTCAAATCCTGGCTCTTCTATTCACAGCAGTGTGACCTTGGGCAATGTACTTACTCTTGCTGTGACTCTGTTTATTCATCTATAACAATTTTTACCTCATGGAATTTGAAAATAAAACCATTTAAATAGTTAACATTTGTAAAGAACTTGGAAAGTGTTATGTTTATTATATAAAACAAACATCCCCTAACTCCCCCACCCTCTCAAAAGTCCACCTGCTTGAACCTGTTCTGTGGATATGTGACTCTATTCCATGTTTAATCTTTCTTCACAAGTGAAACCCCTAAAGTTTATCCCCGCCCCCCGATTCACTGCCCCAACTGGTTTTACAAGCAGACCTGTATTTGAAGAGTTTGCCTCATTAACTCAGCCTACTTCCATAGAAAAATACATTGGAGTTTGGAGTAAAAGCTTTAGCCAATAATAAACAACCATTGGACTACCTTTTGTCCTTTGTGTACATATCCAACTACAACTTTGGTCATGGTCGATGGCAAGCTGAGGATCCAGGGCATTCAGTATCCAGGCTATATTCTCTGCAAGACATAACTATCAACACGCCACCTCCATTGCTCAACTCCCAACTCCATCCACTACTCTACCCACTGACATCTGTGTTCTACTAGTAGGAGTCCACTGACACTGCTCTTACAAAGTCACAGATGCTGACTTCATAGTTAAAGCCATCTTTCTTATTCCTGCCACATCCTTAGAACTTTCTGTTGGTCAGTCGTTCCATGGATTTTGTGACAACACCCCTTTAATGATCCAAGTGTTTCTCTCACCATTTCTTTTTTTATCATCTTTATGGGCCCTTCTCTCTGTGCCCCTTACATAACCCTCATTTCATGATATGCTAAAATTCCCCTGTGCCTTTGATCTGTATGCTTCTGATACAGCAAATGTATGCTGAATTGTCCCATTCACTCTCAAGTTTCAGCCATAGCCCATCTCTTCCCCAGATGATATCAACAGAATCCTATCCACTTTCTCTGTGCCTCTAGTGTGATCCCTTTCAAATCTCCAAGGTTATCTACTTAAAATAATAGTGTTCCCATGACTCTCCACAATCTACAGAAAGAGGTCTTTTTAAACTTGTCCTTTAAAAGGCACTTCATGATATTTATTGAATGGGTGAATAAATGATACAATGAATGAATAGTTGCATAAGGGCAGCAAAACTCTCAAGAAATGGACCCTTGAAATATGCTCAGTAACCTCTCTCATGAAATTCTAAAACCTCATTCAGCCCAAAGACACAAGGCTAGTTATTCTGTCCTCCTGTTTCTTTCATACAGAGACAATGAATCATGCCGAATTACAGCTCTTAAGACCTTACAGCAAATGCAAAATGCCCTACAGGATATTCATCTTTCATACTGCATCATATTTTTAAATGATAAGTGTTGTCATAAATGTTCTTACCCACATTTCAGCTAGTTAAAAAAATGTGCCTGCCTCAATAAAATGGAAGATGCCAGATTGTTTACAGATGAATTAATCATGACATTATCCCTGGAACTTTTAAATTGCATCAGTTACGTTGCATTTAGCATCAAAAATAACCTGCATATTAAACAAATAGAATCTTTTCTCCTATTAATAAAGATTAAATCATTAACTACCACTGCTTGAATAGCAATGTGTCTTCAGTCAATGGCTCCCAGGACAGATACAAAATCTTGCTCTGTCACAAAATATATGCCATCCTTTCACGGGCATCGTCAATCTTTATGGAATTTGGGAACATTCGTTTACTTTAGGAGTTCATCTATGAAATGATGATAACATTTAGTTGTGGTAGATGGCCTAATGCCGAGAGCTCAAGAGAGCTATGTGAAATAATTCCCAGTACAGAACCCAGTGCTTGGGCATCTTTGTGAAGCGTCACAAGCCTGGCTTTTCAGTTTCCGATTTAACTTTTCAGATACTTAAAATATATGAATTTAGTTGATCAATGTCTTTCTAACAATTGCTTGCCGATGTCTAGATCAAGTCAGGCAGAGCCATAAAGATATTATTTCTAGCGTCTTCTCTGAATTCTGCATGAATATACAATCAAAATAAAAATAATTAAGTAAAAACTTAGTTTTAAATATACTGGTCTCAACATGTTTGCAGAAGTTGTTTTTAATTCATTTTGCTAATTTAATTTTTGTTACCCTTCATATATTATAACATGTTATAAACCAAATGTTATAAACCAAACCAAATTTCCTTTATCTATGATCTGCAAGTCATAAACAACAAAAACACAATGACAATTACAGCCAAAGCATCTGTCACCACACTTTTCCTTA
This sequence comes from Leucopleurus acutus, assembly GCF_964270905.1. Lineage (NCBI taxonomy): Eukaryota > Metazoa > Chordata > Mammalia > Artiodactyla > Delphinidae > Leucopleurus > Leucopleurus acutus. The sequence continues at coordinate 13,989,846 of NC_139143.1, forward strand.
CATGTTAGATTTTTTGACATTCAATGGAAAACCACAAGTTGTAATCTTAGGCCCTTGGCAATCACTCCTGCCCACCCATGGGCTGTCCTTTGTTGCCTTCAGCTTCCGTTTGTACAGTCTTGGTGGACTTCTTAGCACTAAAGGGAAAAGGAGTTGTAGAACTATTGACAGCAGTTTCTACCTGCTGTCCTTGTGTAATTACTAACAGCATCCACTTTGGCTCAAAGATGGGCCATTTTAGATGACATTAGATGGTCGTTCCTAGCTAGAGCAGCAGCAACAGCCCCTGAAATGTCCATGGCAGGAGGTGTGATGCTAGTGTAACCACTGAAACCAAGGTCTCCTCAAGGTTACCCTTACCAGTGTTACCTACAGAAATAAGAGCGGCAGCAGGAGTGTTAGGAGTTTAGAACACAATACATTTGCAGATCACCCTAGTGGCTCCTGATGGCAAACCCTCTAGAGCCCTGATGCAGGAAAGTCCAGGCTGTGTTATAGGAGGCTGAATGAGAGGGAGGGAAGTTGCCGATTCTCCTGTTCACAGGTGAGGACTCAGAGGCTAGAGACTAATTTACATACTGTGTAGGTCTCTACTGGTATCCAAGAGGGGGAGAGCCTTTTCAAGGTTTACCCTTATGAATCTTTTGGATTTTGAGCCATGTGAATATAGTCAAAAATTACATTCAAATAATATTAAAACAGTATGGAGAAACCCTACATGCTATGTACAGGAAAATGGTTAAGTATACAGCAGTGTATTCATTTTCGAAATATTATAATAAGTAAAGTTATTTTGTGAATACTGTGAAGTGACACAGAAAAATAGTTATGTTACAATGTTAAGTGAATGACATAAGCCACATATGTATGTGCATAATACAATTATAACTATATTTTTTAATGTATGCATGAGAACGGGTGGCTCGTGAGTAAAAATGTAAAGAATGATTGTCTAGTGGAATCACAGGTAGAATTTTCCTGAATTCTGTATTTTTCTAATGTTCTTGAATATGATATACAGTTTCCATAATGTAAACTCCCAAAATGAATTCCACTTTGTTACATATATAGTAAATAAAACTAAGAGAGATAATAAGCAGATTTCTGTTCAGGTTCTTTCTTCTTAAAAGTGTAAATAAAAATTTTTAAGTAAATTTTTTTTTTAAATTTATTAAGTGTCTTCCCTGAGGACGGTGAGGTGTCCTGAGAGTAATCACTCTCTTGCTCTCTGGATAATGTGCTTTGCAGAGTTTCTGGCTTGTAGCAGGCATTCAGTAAGTATATATCAAATGAATACATGGATTTCATGGAAAATACAGAAGCCATCAGGAGGAACTCCATGCATCTCTCACCATCAAATGTACAAAACATTGCACCACCCCTATTTTTTTTCCCCTTTGTGTGTGAATGTAAGTGTGTGTCCCTCTTCTCGCTTAAGGTAATCACTCAGTACAGGGAATTCCATCACTTTCTACTTCCTGCGGTAACTTGCTCCATAGATTACACCTTTCTCTCATTTGTATTCACTCACTCTTTCACTCCTGGATCTTTCTGGTTAAATTTTATATTTATTTGTGATTCTCCCATCTTCATCAAATAAATGAACAAAACCCTTCCCTGATCTAAATCCCCCTTCAGTGGCCAGTCAGTGTTCATTTGGGTTCCCCGGAATTTGGAGACTGAAACAAGTGCAGAAAGTTGGCTTGAGGAGTGATTTCAGGAAGCTGCAGTGAGTGGACAGGCAGGAAAATTGTCCACCATGAGGGACCTTCTAAGAAGTAAAGGGAACACCTTTCAGAACTGTGTGTCTGAAGAAGGGTGTGCTGGAACATTCACCCAGCAGCTCCCATATCCCAGAAGTTAAGGGCTCTCCCGAGGCAGGGGAGGGACTCCTCTGAACTCAGAGCCCTGTGTGTCACTTGGCAGCAGGCTGGGCCCTGGCAGCATGGGAGGAAACACTAGGACAAAAAGCAGAACAACTCATAACACGCCCTTGGGGGGAGATTCTGCTGTTGGCCTCTCAATCGGCTTCAATCTGGGCTCAAGTCAAATCACTCTACTGGTGTGGCTCTTATCGCTGCCAGCTTGTTGGAGATTAATGGCGTGACATCAATGTAGGAGCAACAAACCTCAGAGTTTAGTCAAGGGCAGCCCACAGCGCTGAGAAAGATTGGGAAGCAATGGTTTAGGAAATAACATGGCGGCCCAGTCTTTCTTTTCTTCGATCTTTCAATACTATTTAGCTCAGTTGTCCACATTTTCCTTATCAAAAGAGAATCGTTCCTCTTTTTTTTTTTCCCCATGACACAGTTTTTCCATATTTTCCTGCAATTTCATTTCTGTTTTCGCTGTCTCCTTTGCAGATTCCTCTTACTCCAAACATTGGAGCTTCTCAGGATTCTCAGTCCTAGATTCTCAGCTTTTCACTTTCCATTCTTCCATGTCTAATGCTGTCTCATTGCTCTCCAGAGCTACCTTTTTACAATTACTTGTTTAACATCTGCCTATTTCACAAGTTCGTAATTTCCAAAGGACCATCTCTTTCTTAGCCCCATGATAAGGCAACACATGAAATATGATTAATCAGTAATTGACGGTTTTTGCTTCTCTTACTCTGTGGACCTGCCCAATCGCCCTCATGTGCAGTTGCCTATACTTGGAGAAAGCACCCACAAGGAAAGTAAGGCAGGTCCGTGATTCCTCAGCAGTGTATATTTTACCATTCTCAGCAAAGTGACAAAAGCCACCGGACGTCCAACTTCAGAATCTTTTTTCAAATACGTTTTCAGATTTAACAGATCTCACAGGGGAAAAAAAAACTTGATGAAAATTACACTAAATCATTAAACTAGATTTTGACTATATACTTAAAAATAGTATAATCTACATCCTTATTATGTGCATAGTGAAATTATGTAAAATTATATACTGAAGCCAAATAATATTGTCAATTTATAGTAGAATCTAGAAAAACACTGAGAACTCAAGATCTGAATGTGACAATCAATTTAGATCAAAGTGTAATTTAAAAATATTATTTAAAAATCTAACAATCTGGGGCTCTAAGTTTATATTGTCCTACTGGTAGCATCTGTAAGGTCCTCCTCCTTTTTCTGTTACCACCATCAGCAATTAGTGTAGTGCAATTAAATCATCATGGCTATATTCTTGGTTCTGTAAAAGATGGAACAACTCTATCTCTAAACAGAATGAAAACAATATAACAAAAGTACTAAAAAGATGGTTTCTGAGAAAAACTTGCTTTCTCATGTTTGTCTTTTATACATCATAAGCAGGGAAGGGAAGCCTGGCTATGATTGGGAAATGCTGGAGAAGCAAAGTTGCTAGTCAGTTAGGAAAATCAGTTCCCCCAAGAGAAAAACACCTCTTTTGACACCTCCCTTTGTTGTGATAAATTGTTTGCCTTCGTTATAGGAGAACGATGCTCACAAGGTAAAAAATTAATTAGATTCAAGTGTGCATGTATCGTGGGCGAGTGAACTAAGGCAACATTCTATTTTTTCCTGAACCTATGTAATATTTTGATGAGTATACAGGAAGACATATAGAGATATCCATTTAAAATATTTATTGAGGAAGTTTTGTTGTTTATAATTAATTTAGACTATATTTAATTAAATATGTAAAGCAATGAACTCAAAGCCACTAATGGACTATTTGTGTATATGAAGCAGAGTCTAGAAATAGCTAAGCCAACATTAATACTGTTGTCATGATTTATTAATTTAATGTACTAATGATTCATTAAAACTCTTTTAACCAGCCTCTGTCATCAATCAACAAATATTTACAAAACAGCTCTTAGGTATGGGCATGCTCCCACTCAGCTATAAAATGATATAGGAAAGAAAAGACAATGAGACCCAATTAATCTTAGAAAACTAATGAAAATTTTTGAATTATTTAACTTGGGCATAGACAAACAGTGCTCTTAGAAAAAAATAATCGCTTTACAATTTACTTCAGGTACTTCAGAGATATTCACAAACAAAATTGCTAATTAATGCACTGGCCATACAACAAATAAAAGGGATTGGACAGAGGGGGAAAGAAAGAATAAACATGTAGTCTCCAATTCTTAAGAAAACCTCAGTTTCTGAAGAAATCCTTTATTTTGTTTCTATTTTTGCTCTGACTGAAATGATTAGACTTTTTCCTAATTTAGTTTCATATCTTGACTAGAGGCTGATTCAAACTTAGCCTTCAAACTTTTGTTTCAAGCGACATGATAAGAAGCATTTTAAGACATAAGACTCAAGCCTGTGATGAATGTTTCCCCCTACAGTATGATTTTTATACTAATTTCTCTCCCCAAAGTGTCTTCAATTGAACATTTCAACAAAAATGTTTATTTTCTTTGTAGATAGACTATATTCTTATATTCAAAATTAAAGAATATTATGATATAATAGTGTAGTATATTAGGTGAAAACATTAGTTACTTTAACTTCTACCCTATCCATGTAACAGTGTTATAATAATATAAATATCCCACAAAAGAGTACAGACTTTTATGATTTAAAGATGTTTCATATTTACCTATAATATTCTATCTTTTTAACAATTATTACATAAAATATTCTAAACCATGAAACTATATTTTATATTTCAAGCAATATGACAAAATTATCAACTAACTTATAAAGCAAAATTTTCCATAAGAACTCTTCTGCGCCAGTGGTAAAAATTCCTGGCAATGTTTCTTCCATTTGTGAATAAATGGAATTGGTAGAATTGTTACTATGGATACACAGGAAGACAAGGCTCATCTATAGAAACAGGGGTTAAAAAAAAAACCACCACGAAGCATGAAAATGTCCTTAGTATCTTGATCCTGCACCAACTCATAAGAGCATTTGCCTTTGGGTGCCCCAAACGAGAAAAGAAAAGCTGTAACAGTATATCATCATTGTGATGTGATGGTCTTTGGCTGTGTGAATTTGGCTAAGCTACAGTCAGCAGTTTCAATCAAATACTAATCCAGGTGTTGCTATGAAGGTAATTTTAAACTGTGATTAAAATTCATAGCCAGCTGACTCTAAGTAAGGGAGATTATCATCTCTTACCTGTTTATGATATATAAAAGCCAAACATGAGAGAGCAATGACCTTAGATAATCTGGGTGGCCCTGATTCACTCAGGTGAACGGCCTCTAGAATCCTTGCCTAGGCTTCCCTGATAAAGAAGAAATCTCACCTGTGGATGACAGTTTCCACTCATGCCCAAGAATTCCGGCCTCTCCTATGGATTTTGAACTTGCCTGGCCAACTCCCACCATCGCTCAAGCCAGTTCCTTGCAATAATTCTTTTAATGCGTATCTCTCGTCCTGGCACTGCTTCTCTAGTTGAACCTCTGACAGTTCTCCACTGTGATGCCTGTAGAGCAGGAGGCCAGGCAGGCACCTCAAGGAAAGGCAGCAGTGACCAGGTGGTTTCCAGGGAGACAAGCCCCAGTCTGCCTCCCATCATGGAGCTGTAAGCTTAGCTTGAACCTTTGAAACTCTTCAAGGAGAAAAAACACTCAGAGAAGACTGAAAAACACGGGCTGGGTAAGGTATAATCATTTTTCAACGTTATGTTGAGTCAGAAAAAAAAGGGAACTTTTTTGAAAAATCTTTCTGACTGATGTCTCTATAGAGTTCTGACCTTTTGCTCACTCATTTATAAAAACTAACCTCTTCATTTATTTAGGGCCTGGCAAGGAGAAAGGCAATTCTCTTGAACTTAGCTCAATAAATCCTTGAAAATCTTTTCATTTTATAAAATGTAGGTGACCTCACATACTTAAAAGGAATTTATTTTCTACATTAATTATTTGTATTCCATCATTAAATTCCTTTGAATAAACTATTTCTCTATTGCAATCTTCACCTATGCTTAAACTGATTTTCCACACACACATACATATATAGCTATACCTATGAGGATATACGTATGGTTATGCAATTTGGCAAATATATGTATTTGAGAAATTATGCTCGGGTTAACGATTGTGTGCTCCATCATGATTATGTGCTCTATTATAAAACCCATGACCAAAGTATGGATAATAATTTGATTTATATGTATGAAAATATTTGAAATCTCATTGCACCTGTCTTATATTATCCCTTTCTCAGGACTAATGATATAAAAATTCAGGATTAACAATCAAAGCTCATAAATCATAAACAAAATGACGCCTGTTTCTCTTCTTATAAATCACTTCTCTGAAACCGCAAGTATAACAGTACACCAGATCAATCCATCATGGCTGAAGTTAAATACAACATTAGTTTCCAAGGATACACACAGTTTTAGAACTCTGCAAAGGCTCATTCATTTTCTTCCCAGGTATTTAGGAATACAACCATCAACGGGGTAATCAGTGAAAGGAATTTACTAGGACATCTTGATTTTTATTTTAATGAGGGGAAAAAGGAAAGCAGAGAGAGAGCCCATAGAACTGTGAAATATAAGCAGACCCCCAACCTAGGAAATTGTGTTGTTGTGTTATAAAACAACAAAGTTTGTCACGAAGCAACATTTCCCAAGGAAATTATGATGATCAGGGTCTGAAGTCCTTGGACTGTATTTAACTCGAGCGTATTTTAAGGACAGAATAAATAATTGTAGCCTGAGTTTGGGTCTGGGAAATAAGGATCTCAAAGTTTAGAAAGGAGAAAGAGGAGAAAGAAAAGGGAGGTAAGAGGAAGAAGAGAGATGAGATGGAGAACGAGATGGAGGAGAAATCCACTGCCGGTTCCTCAATATTGGCCTAACCCTAAGAAACATTTTAAACTCCTTGTATTTCTATTCTCTGCCTCTTCTCTGACCCCTCTGCCCATTTTTGCAAGCATCCGAGTAACTCATGTGCTCTCAACAGCACTGTCCTGCAGCCACTGCCACGTTTAGCTTCCTAAACCACACAGATCACACAACTCTAAAAGACAAGGCCTGTTATCGTCGTAAAATCTGCGGCTTACGAAAAGCACTGCAATTTTAAGGAAAAAAAAATGTTAAGGCAGAGTTTTTGGACAGAGGAAGATACTGAAAGAGTGAGCTGGCACAGCCCATTAGTCATTTATACCTTTATTCCCTTTTTTGTCTATTAAATAAACATTGAACTGCTTCTCCCCTTTGAAAGGCTCTGTGTGATGTCAGTTTTACCAACATTTCCCTTCACCTTTCAGTGTTTTAACTTCTACTGTAGAAACTTACAGACTCAAAAGTCCTCCCAGTTTCAGTGTTTGCCCTTTGCTTGTTGGTTTCCACGATGGCACAGATGTTAGTGAAAGCAGGGGCTCCTTCCACTAGCATTAGATGAGAAGCAGCGATTTGTACCGAGGGGTCAGGAAGGACCTCATCTGTTACTCCCCATTAATGGATGTCCCTGGCAAATTAACTAGGTCGGAAGACTTACATAAAAATTTAATTAACTGGTTAATCAGGTCGACAAAGATCAAGCTGGATATTTTAAGACCTTGAAGGAAAAGCAAATTAATTACTGCAGACCACTCCCTATCAAAGAGCTGCTAATTCCTATAACCAAATTGAGTTCATTGGGCCCCGATATTTTTGCCACCCAAGGGACACAGACCCCTGCCCACTCCCATGAGTCATGGCTTTGGAAGAGAATTTTTCTATGACACCAACTGCCTCTATCAACTAGTGATGACTTTATCACTTTTAATCAAACACATCTACAACTGCTAATCAGAATTTCTCATAGGCTATCTGCAATCAGACCCTATGCAGCCCAAATTACAAGAAATTACCTTAGTCCCTGATACAGGGTCTTCTCACCAAAAACCACTGCACTGATTGTAATAGTCGAATATCAGAAAATGTGTCTTTATTCCAAAAAAGCCACTCAATTCTGAGAAATTAATTGGGGAGACTGAAAGTCCTACTTTACAATAAATTATTATTTTATTTGAAGCACTAAATTCATAAATTCAACATCAAAATTTTTTTTCAGCTGAGGCAAGGAAGAATAAATGAAAAGCATGAAAGAAAAACAGATGGGGCTTTGAAAATTTTCTTCCAGGCTTTCTAATTACGTGTTATTCCCTCATTAGAGTTGTGCAGAAAATTCAAGTGTGGCAAAAACTGCTTCATCAGTCGTCTGATTGGATGAACTGATTTAGGCTGAAAAGAACGTCCTCTCAGAAAGGAGGGATGACCTTGTACAGTATGATATATATATACATAGTTTCTTTGAAGAGTTTCTAAGTAATTTTCAATTATAACATGTTCAATTCTACATAAAATGTTAGGTTTTTATGTTATCCAATCATATTTTCTCACAGAAATTATTAGTGATGAGTAAGTTTTTTACAAACTTTCAAAATGTAATAGCGTATTATGCAAAATGTTTAACCACATGATAATAAGTAGCTTCATGGATTAGCATGTATTCATTCTACAAATCACTTTGAGTATCTACTGGTGACAGATAGTATTCATTCTGTGTCTACTGTTTGAGTGTCTACTGGTGACAGACACTGGGAAAATGATAGCAGAACAGACAAACATGTCTGTCCTAGTGGGGCTTAAAGAATTAGCTTAATTACAAAAACTGGCATTGAAGAGTTAAGTGGTGTGTTTCAGACAGTGTCTTGTAGGAAGATTCTTTGTCTACACAATTGAATGTACTAAGCCATCATTAATTTCCTTTTTCAGTAAACTATCCCGTAACACTGGCTGATTTCACCTCAAAAGTATTTAAGATGCAGAAATTTATCTTAACACCAACTGTTTTTAATGAAAGATATATCCTCCCATCTGAGTAATATACGTATAAGCATTATATATCTCTATCAGCAACTGACCCATATTGCTACAATCACGACTTAATTTGTTAGAAATTCCACATACAGAGTTAAGCATCAAATTCATCCAAGTAAGGAAGTTTCTTAAGAACTTCAATGCAGATGATGTATTGCCTTTCCTGCTTACCTTTCCACTGGCATGGAATAAGTCGAGCCCTTATAATTCACTACCTCTTGCCAGGATTATTTAAATAAACAGCTAGTCCATTTTTTCAAATGTTTTCCTTCTCAATTGCAGTGTTTATCTCCTCAGTTTTATCTAGCACTCTACCCATCTTCCTAAAAGTGCAATCCTATTTTCTGCTAATAAATATTTGTGGAATTTTCAAAATCTACAAGCATAATGACAAAATCCTTATCCTGAGTTTAAGATTGCTCACAGTCTGAAAACAACCTAACTTCCATTAATCTCAAATTTCCCCTCCTCAGGGCTGATGGTACAAGACTGCAAATATCCTGGTCTAAAAGTCAGAGGATCTCCGTTCTATTTCTGATTCTCTCTCTCTTAGAATGAACCCTCTCTGCCTCTCCTTGTTCTTCTTCATCTTTTAATCAGCATTACTATTTCAAGTGAAATCTAATATTTGACTCCTCCCAGAGAAGAGGTAGAGACCCTTCCTGAAACCCAAAACCTTAGATTCCTTGAAAATATTATGAAAACTCTTGGCCTGGATGATCTTTAATATCTCTTCTAACAGAATTTCCTCCCCTGTCTTCTGAAACAAGTTTCATTAATGATTCTAGATTCCTAGCTCTGTCATTAAATCTATCCTAAAACCTGTAACCCAAAGATATTATCCTTTCTATGGACTCAACACAATCTCTCTTATATTTTGGCATGAAGCATTTTGGTAGGGAGCATTTTCCAAAATGTGTGTAGTAAACACCAATTCTGTTAGATATTAATAGTTGTTGGGGAGAATGGAAGAGAGAGAGACAGACCATAAGTCTGGAAACTACTGGTATGAATAAGATCAATGCGGCATCTTCACTTCAGGACCTCTCAAAGATTTAGATGAACTTCTATCTTGATCATGTACCACTGTTCATTTGACTGCTTCTCATTACCTGAATGCCCTAGACATGATCTTTTAGATAGGATGATGCTCTTTTTTTACGAACAGAGTGGTGAATACAGGACAAGCTATGCTTCCTTTTAATACTCTCACCCGCAATTTTCCACAACCTTTATACATGTGTGTGGCAGACTAATAAAAATTGGGGGGACATACAGGTAACACTGCTATAATGTCATAGCAGTGTTAGCAACCTAAAATACAGTATTAGACATCCCTGTTCTTATAGCTGTTAACCCTGCTCATCTCTGGTAATTATCTCAATGGATACTGTGAGAGATGAAAGTACTTTTTTTGCTATTCCTCCCATGAAGAGTGGAGTCTTATTCCCTTCCCTTGGACTCTGCATTGGCCTTAATGACTTGCATGATCTACAGCAAAATGACACTGTTTCAGTTCTGGACTTAGCCTTTAGAAGGGCCCTGGAAGTTTCCACCTTCTCTCTTTGAGCCCTGAGACTCGATGTAAGGATTTCAACTACCCACATTGTGAGGAGTCCCTTACCACAGGAAAAGGTGACGTGTAGGTGCTGAATGGGGAACTCCAGCTGAGCAACTAGCCCACAGGGAGCATCAATGGTCAGGCCAGTCCATCCTTCATATGAGTTCAGTCCCAGCTGCCATCAACCTGCTGCTCCTGGAGAGACTCCGAGTGAGAACAGTCTAGTTGAAGCATTCAAGCCACAGAACCATGAGAGCTAACACATGGTTGTTTTAAGCCAGTTGATTTGAGGTGGCTTGTTGTATAGCAGTGGATAACTTGAATGACTACTGTTTTCCATTCTCATACCTCCACACTATTATTGGTGAATGGATAATTATATACCTTTTAAAAATCTTGCATTTTCATTCAGATTTTTCAGTAGGTATATCTTTTTATAATCACATAGCTCAGAGAAAGAACTAATAGCCATTTATGAAGTAGTTCTTTTAAATAAGGAATTCAAGAAATCCAAACAACTCCAGGCTCTGTAAAGTAAGAAGTTCAAAGCTACACATATATGGCCTAAACAGGGCTGATATTCTTGCACTTGTAGACTCACATGAGCAGATTACAGTCAGAGATGTTGAAAGCCCTCAATCATGTATTTAAAAAACAAAAGATCCCAGTAATACTTTCAGAATGGGAGAAAATTTAAAAATGAGATATGAAGATGGCTATGTTGGTACAAATTATTAGACTATGTTTAAGAACTCAGGAAGATTGCTAATTCAAAATTACTAGGATTTTTAATAAGCAGATATATAGATAATATCATATAACTTAAAAACTATAGAATACACATGAACTGAAGTTTTAGATCTTTAAAACAATAAAATGAGAGGTATTGTATAAGCTAAATCATAAAAGAACAATTGATTTCATTCTATATTTTCTAGTCTAGTTACCATTATTAGATGACATAGTAAGCTTCTTTTCCTTACATTTTATAAAATAGAGGGATTTTTAACTCCTTTCATGGACCATTCATAAGGTCTTTGGATGGACATTATATGTAAACCCCTAAAATTATTATGTGCTTATGTGTATATCTGTGTTTTCTGGGCACAATATCCATGTCTCTCACAAGATTTTCAGAGAAAAGGATAAGCCTGGCTGCTTTTCACATTATAACGAAGGTTTAAGTAGAAGAGATTTACTCTAAAGCAAAAGTGACTTAAAAGAACAGAAGAATAAAATAGAGTATCTATTGGAAAAGACTATCCAACAGCTTAATTCCTGCTTAAACCTTATCTTTCCATATTATGGAAGCCTGTCCCGAAGGACTGGCCATTCCACCCTGATTTATTTCCTCTTCCATAATTTTGCTTCCCACCATTCTGGTAGCCTATGCTATTTAGTGCCTACCTAGCTCTGGTTTGTGTAACAGAGGAGACTCAGGAGGAAAAGTTCCATATTTTCTATTATTTTTTATAAACTATAATGTTGATCAATTGAAAGATAAAATTAATTCAGTCCAAACATCATGAATATATATGTGACACAGAAAGCCCTACGTGGCATACTCAGTCTGAAGTGGCTAAGATGTATGATGCTTATGTTATTTGTTTGAAATTGAAGAGGGACTTTTGATCTCACTTCTCTCTAGAGATTTTAATGAGCAAGGAATGATTAACCACAAACATTATTTTCACTCTTTATACCCTAGAGGATCCTTCAGTGACCCGGAATATCAACCTCCCACCTGAGTTAGAGAAAATATGACAAACACAGGGAAGAACAACTAAATTCAGGCATACCTGTGGACTCTCACATGTGAGACGAAAGGATGCCTGAGATATTATTTGACTAAAGACTGTAACTAACCCAGGAGGGGGAGCTGTCTTTGTTAAGGTACATAATTCCAGAGAACATTCCAGTCCATTGAAGGAAATAAAAGACTAACTGATAACACCCACCTTCTAGTCTATTATGAATGTACATTCAGACAGGGGAAGAGGGTATGTGTCTTCTTCCCATTTTCAATTCATTTGCGCTAAATCCAAGGATACCCGTATGGGGATGTCCTAGGGTGTCTTTTATGGAAGACAGAATAAAGGATACTGTGTTATTTTCCACAAGAAGAAATGGATTAAAATTATTACAAAAGTCAAGAGAATGAGAGACAAGCCACAGACAGGGAGAAAATAGTGGCAAGATACATCTGATAAACGACTATTACCTAAAATATACAAAAAACTCTTAAATTTAACAATGAGAAACATACAACTCAATTAAAAATTGGTAATGACCTTAACAGACACCTCAGCAAAGAAGATATACAGATGACAAGTGAGCATACTAAACAATGAGCCACATCCTATGTCATCAGGGAAATGCAAATTAAAACAACCCTACACACCTATTAAAATCGCAAAAATTTAGAACACTTGACAATACCAAATACTGGTGAGGGTGTAGAATGACAGGAACTCTCGTTCATTTCTGATGAGAATGCAAAGCCAGTCTGGAAGACAATTTGTTGGTTTCTTACAAAACTGAATATACTCTTACTATATGATCTAACGATCACACTTCTTGGTATTTACCAAAAGAAATTGAAAATTTATGTCCATCCCAGAAACCTGTACACAAATGTTTATAATAGCTTTATAATAGCTTTATTCATAATTGTGTAACCTTGGAAGCAACCAAGATGTGATTCAGTAGGTGAATGGATTAACAAACCGGTACATCCAGACAATGCAACATTGTTCAACACTAAAAAGAAATGTACTATCAAGCCATGAGAAGACATGGAGGTACATTAAATGCATAAGACAAAGTCAGAAAGAGAAAAACAAATACCGTATGCTAACGCATATATATGGAATCTAAAAAAAAAAAAACAGGTTCTGAAGAACCTAGGGGCAGGACAGGAATAAAGACACAGATGTAGAGAATGGACTTGAGGATGTGGGGAGGGGGAAGGGTAAGCTGGGACGAACTGAGAGAGTAGCACTGACATATATATACACTACCAAATGTAAAATAGCTAGCTAGTGGGAAGCAGCCACATAGCACAGGGAGATCAGCTCGGTGCTTTGTGACCACTTAGAGGGGTGGGATAGGGAGGGTGGGAGGGAGACACAAGAGGGAGGGGATATGGGGATATATGTATACATATAGCTGACTCACTTTTATACAACAGAAACTAACAAACCACTGTAAAGCAATTATACTCCAATAAAGATGTTAAAAAAAAATAAAAAGACAAAGTGAAAGAAGCCAATCTGAAAAGGCGACCTATGTATGATTCCTACTATGTGACATGCTGGAAAAGGCAAAACTATGAAGACAGTATAAAGATCAGTGGTTGCCTGGGGGTCGGATGGCAGAGCACAGAGGATTTTCAGGGCAGTGAAAATACTCTGTGCGATGCCATAATGATGGGTATGTGTCACTACACCCTTGTCCAAACCCATAGAAAGTACAACACCAAGAACGGACTGTAATGGAAACTCTGGACTTTGGGTGATAATGACATATCAATGTAGATTCGTCAATTGTAACAAATGTACCACTCTGTTGATAATGGCGGAGGCTATGCATGTCTGGGGGGAGGGGTATACAGTAAATGTCTAAACCTTCCCCATTAGTTTTGCTGTGAACCTAAAACTTCTCTAAAAAAATTAAGTCTGTAAAAAAATCATATTTTACAACTCAAATATATAAAATTCTTATTTGTCAATTATACCTCAATAAAGCTGGAAAAAATAATCACAGAAGTTTACCTGCAAAGAGCTTCCTGACTAAAATAATTTTTATGCTAAAAATGTGTCTAACCGTGATTATAAATGTTATTATTGAGAGTATTATTTCTGAAAAGACCGATATCATTTTGGAGGAACTTTATAGACATTAGTATATAGACATTCAGTGGCAACAAATATTTCCTCTTGTTCCGTATTAATCCTGGAAGTGTGTGAGTGTGTGTGTGTGTGTGTGTGTGTGTGTGTGTGTGTGTGTGTACAGACTCACATATGTATTCAAGTATATTTAATTTATCCATAAAGAACATGAACATATTAAGTAATTAATGCTTGTCAGTTAGTCAGAGTGAATACCGTTTTAGTCAAATGCTGTATCTGTGGTAAGTAATAATCAAGATAATGGGTTGTCCAATCATGTAGGTTATTTGCTAGCAGTTTTAAAGCATACCATATGTTTGCCCAGAATACAGACATTTAATTTTTTTCTTAAAAAGGAAGACAAGCAAGCATTCATCAATTGGAAAGAAAACATTTTTAAATGTGAGATATAGTGATTTATATAATGATTCTAAAACTGTCTAATACCTAAAGCACAATCAATCAAGCTGTAGTCAAGATGCTAAAGAGTAAGTGAAGAGCTGACTTCCTTACATTCCTTCAATCAGTTCTCTCGGGTTTAAAAAACTTTCCACTTCACTCCCACCCAAGGGTACCATCTTATTTGCCAGATCAGCTGGTTCTTCCCAATTTTTGCCACGACTTAAATCAGGCTGCTATAACTCTAGGGAATTTCCTGATCATAAAACTTGTTTTATTTCATTAATAATTCAGAATGGTTCTAAAATATTATTGGGAGAAAAGAGTATAAGCAACAGGCCAGTGATCCATTCCCTCCCCTGTGGAAGACAGGAATGATACTGGGAAAGGGAAAGGAAGATGACATAATTTCCTTGTCAACTGGACTTTCTCAAGCTAGAAAACTAATGAGATTTGCTAGGAAAAAGATTCATTATCTTGTAAATGTCCTTAGAAAGATGGCTCTGGCTAAGGATTATCTAGAGTAAATAAAACCCTGGAACAATGATGCAAGGCTCCCTGGGGAATGTCACCTAAGCTATACAACTCTGGGCCATAAAGTAGTAGAGCTGAAAGGCTCCCTACAGTAAGAGGAATGCCAGAAATTGCATCTAAGACCTCATCTGCTCTGGGCCCAAAAGACACGTCTAGTGTGAGAGAACAGGACCTGGTAAGGGGTCCATGACTTTGCAGACCTCCCTCTGCTTCACGTGTGCTTTTCAGCTGCCTGTAATCTTGACATCATTTAGTAAAGTCTGATACTGAATCAGATCTCAGACTTGACAACTCTAGTGAAACTGTTTTTTCTTTTCCTTCCAAATTGTCTACTACAATAGCCCACATCACTAACATTCATATATAGTTTTTCTCATATTTTTCTAAGTATGTATAACTAAATTATGTTCATATGTGTCTTTTTACAAATTTTTATAAACTTTTAAAATAACCTTAAAATTTAAGTAAATAAATGCTGTAGGTTACATAATCTGAAACCAACATATATTTCTCCAAAAAGTCCTCTAAAAAACACCGGTTCTGATACAGAGCCAAAGATTAAAACACTGGGCCAGATAGATGTTAGGAAAGTAGTACTTGGTGATATTAACACCACCACCAAAACCAGTGGGTATTTCAACACTGTCCCCAGTGCCCGAGTCTGTGAATCACAGCTCTCATTAATCTGACTTCCCATCTTAAAATACCTACCGGGTAGCTACTGCTTACAATGTAAAGTCTAAACTTCTGATAACAAGGTCTCTAATACTGCGATCTCAGTTATCTGGAAAAGAGGATGTTATAAGCCTTTTCATATAGCTTAACTCTATAGTGCCAAACTATTTAGTGTTCCCTAAACACTATGCTTCAGTCAAGGCTGATTTCCAATTTTCATGTCCATGTGCCTTCATATTGTCATAACCAATGCCAGAATGTTTAGCTGATAAGGTTGTGCACTGCCCAAGGGCATCATAGTTAAAGGAGGTGCTAAATACTTCATAAACACCCTGGTAAATACCTTGTTCTGACAGTGTGAGTCATGTTATGGAAATTTTCTAAAAGATAAATCTTGAGGTTACCTTTGTCTCGATCACACTTGTCATGTGTCGACAGCCGCTAGATGCTTCAGATCAAGGATCTCCTCCTATCTAGATTTCTGCTACATCTCTTGGGTTTGGTGACTAAACAGAAGTTGTAAATGGGCTCAGCTCCACTTTTCAAGCCACGTTATTTATGTTTTATATCCCTACATACAGCCATTGTTGGCTCAATCATCTGTTGACTAAAGGAATCGACTGACCACTCAGAAGAGACTCCAGGCAGGAATTTCTGAGAGGGAGATGTGGGTAGAGACAATTACCCAAAAAGCACCACAGTCATTTATGCTGTGATATTCTTTGCTTATGTTCCCCTCTGTCTATAATAGCATTTATTCACTGATTAATAGCAGCAGAGGTGGCCCCTCTGGCTGCACGCTCTCACCACTCATTGTGATCACAATCTCAGAATACAAGAGAACTGCTTTCTCCCAATGTATATTACAGCCCCCTGTAAAAGAAGTGACTAGTCAGAACAGGTCATATCCCTATACTGATTTTGGAAATACCAAACTATCTTAAATACCAAACCATCAGAATCACATGAAATGGAGGAAATGTTATTTCTGAAAAGAAATGGTGGAGATCAGAAAGAAAAAAGTAGTAGTAGTGAATGCCTTCTATAATTTCATCCTTTGACTTCCTGGCAGCCACAAACAACTGTTGCTGCCATTCATACAATTTCAAAAATCCCCAGGATGATGAAATCCAAGTATCCCATTCATAAGCAACTCTCACATCCTTTCCTCCAGAGGGTGACTAAGTCTTAACCAGCTAGTGCATCATTTTCTAAGTCCAGGCTTTCTGGGTGGTGTGTAGTCTTTCCAGTAAAGTCCAGAAATGGCTTCGTGGTCTAGCAGTCCACGCCTAAATAATATATTCACCCACCACAATACGCTGAGTATACACTGATGGAGCTAAAATAGAATAACCATTTAAAAATCTCCAATTTAGAAAAGGAAAGAAAGAGAGACAACATACAAGGCATCTCTCATACTTCCAGGACATGGATTACAAGGTCCCCCTGCTAAGGCAGGGACACCGGAATATTCACTCCTCTACCGCCCTTCCTATTCACACGTAGAAGGAAACCAGGCAGCTCTTTTGTTTCAGCATCCTACTTCCTGCAGGGTTGGTTTCAAACCCGAGGAGTAAACAATCATATGAATTATTTTCTCAGTCAGTGTGCAGTTTTCTCGATAACAAAATCTCTCTTAAAACCAGAGTAGGATGCTGGCAAATTTGCATCCGTTCTACTCCCCAGTCAAGTAACTAAAGCTAGAGATCTTGGTAAAGTCAGAGTTCATTAACCTGGTGCTCTCCCTTTGTCTTTATTCTAATAAATTAATGGCTAAGATATCAGCCAAGTGCCTCCAAATTAATGGCTAACATATCAGCCAAGTGTATTCTGTTCTTTGCCACAAGGCTAAATCCTAGTGGGTGACTATATGCAAAGTGAGTGGAAATTAATTTGGTCAGAAAGAGAACACAGTGTGGGAAGTTTTCACAGAAGACTAGGGGATCTAGTTTCCTCCATTTTCTAACAGCATCCGAATGTGTTTCCTGCTCCCCACTTAGCCATGGGCAGAAGAACCAGCTAGTGCAACCTCCTACTACGCATGATTATCCAACACTCAGTCATCATGGATTGCTGGTCATCAAAACTGTACCATTCTCTTCCCTCTCTTTTTTTAGTCAGGCCAATCCAGACCAAAGGTTAGACCTCTTTTCCTCCAATACTTTATTGCAGGCTGCAAGCATTAGACAACAGATTCCTACTTCCTAATGTTATTCAACCAAATATCTAGATCCAGAGATGCAATAGGTATCAGTCTAATAAGTGGCTTTGCTCCTCATAGAAAAGACTGTTAACTTTCCAGTTTGAAAGAAAGACACTCCGCCTGCCATCCATTCTGCCTTGACTCAACTGAGTCCACATTTGGGGGTCTTTCAATTGAAAAATTTTCCTCTCTCTACCAATTTTTCTGTTTTTAAGCATGCTGTATTTGCAAGTGTCAGAAAACCAACCCAAACTTGTCTTAGCGAATATAGTGAATTTATTAATTCACATAACTGGAAAGATAAAGAAAGGGATCTGGCTTTAGGCCCAACTGATGACATTAACCAGGAGCCCACACATCCCATCCAGCTATGCCCTTACTCCCACTCGCATTCTCTCCCTACAACGTAGCTCTCCTTTCCTTTGTGTTGGCATCATTTTCTGTCTCTCTTGTTGAAGAATAATGAAAACTTTGCATTGTGTTTAGGCTTACAGATTGCCAGAAGCATGTTTTTAATGAACCACTGCGGTAGGGAGAGATGGTTGAAAGTGATTATCAAAAGCACTGAGCTTTTTTACATGGCTGAGAATAACGGGACCACAGTGATACAGAAAGGAAGAAAAGAAATATAACCTGTGGGTACTTTTACATCTTAAGTGATTAACAACCAAAGCTTTTTGTGAACTGTTAAGAATTCTGATGCTATTCTTATTTTATGACAAGGTTTTAAACATTTTAAAACTTAACATAGTCTACAAGATGTTCATATTTTAAAAAAAAAGAAAAAGAAAAATCTCTAGGGCACATCTCAGTGTTCCGTCTTCTGTGGATTTTTTAGGATATTTAGACAGAAACATCAGCGACAGCAAGCACCACTGACAGGGAAAGAATAAAGTGAGATTATGTAATAAAACAGAATTTAGGTCAAAAATGTACAATAGTATAAAGAGACACAAATTGAGCAAATGAGAATGGTTGTCTTTTGTAGACCAATCTATACACGGAGGAGTTGACTTTGCAAAGAGGAGGAACACCTCCTTCTCTGACAGAGGATGAAAAGGGCTATAGTAAAAACCTTTGAGGAAATGAAAAGCCATCTGAGGTAAACATGTCAATAACTGGGTATGTGAGGACCTGGGACACGCTTCCAATGACTGCTGGAGGAAGGTGAGGGCTGAGCACACTGAAGAAACCGGGCAAGAGAAGAAAGAACACATTTGAGGGCACCCCACAATGAACAATAATCACAGCTTTGACATCTTTCAGAGAAGGCAGCATTATCACAGCAAACACATATAGCTAATGAATCAGTATATTCATGACGTCTTTTTTTCCCAGCAAATTTTGCCTGAAAATGAAAACCAAAAATGTTGACAGTGGGATCTACGCAGAATTGAATATTGGCAACATTTTGAAAGCAGCTCTCTTGCCCCTTCTCTGTTTACCCATTTCTGTTCCCCTCTAGCCTTAAAAACCTAATTATAGGAATGAGATCACCAAGCAATTGAAACTAACTCCTGACTTAGGGTTTCCTAAATGCACACCATGCCTTGCCTAAACTGCTGATTCTTTTCCTAGATAAAAAGAAGTAAGAATGAAGAAATAAGTAGTTATAGAAATATGAGCTCTCTACTCCCAACAGCAGTCTTAGCAATCCTGCAGAAGATCACGTGCGCAAGGTAAAATCTGAAGAGAGTCAGCCAGTCTGCATGCAGTGAAAAATGATGCAGAACCCAACCTCCTTCCTTGATGATTCACTGAAATTCTTCCCCCCATTTTCTCCTTTAAAAACTGTCATGGCTGAGCAGAATCTTCAGAGTTGGTCTCTGGACACGAGTCCCCCATCTCCCCAGATTGCTGGCTTTTCTGATTAAAGCACCTTTCCTTTCTACTGACACTTGCCTCTCAAATTATTGTCTTTTGAGCAGTGATGAGCTGAACCTGAGTTTGGTAACAATTTCACAAAGAGAAGTAAAAGTACAATTATTTGTGGGAATTTATGTAACCATGAATTCTGTTAGGAAGAAATGCTTCTTTCCCAATCCTAATGCCTCCTTCTACATAGAGTTTCATTAGCAAAACATTCCTAGCCTTCCTCTGTTCAACAGCTTCTCCTCATAGAGAGAGGAATAAATTAGTATAATTCTCTTCCAGATCCTTTCTCTTTCTTTATTTGGGGACAAGATTATCTGCCTCTATGGAGTGCTTGCTTTCTCCCTGGATCTTGCATGCCGTGAGACTTACTAAGGCATGATTTCCCCCCTGGAAAAGTGGAGGAGGGAAGAAAGGGAGGTTCTGAAGTTTGTGAGAATGGCAGTGTCAGTTCAGGAAAGTGTTAAGATTTGGTGCACTGCAATACCACTGATGAATATAGATGCAAAAGTCCTCAACAAAATACTAGCAAACCAAATACAACAATATATTAAAAGGATCATACACCATGATCAAGTGGCATTTATCCCAGGGATGCAAGAATTTTTCAATATCCTCAAATTAAACAATATGATACACCACATTAAGAAATTGAATAATAAAAACCATTATGATCATCTCAATATATGCAGAAAAATCTTTTGATAAATTTCAACATTCATGTGTGATAAAAACTTTTCATAAGTGGGCATAGAGGGAGCATACCTCAATATAATAAAGGCCATATATGACAAACCCACAGCAAACATCATACTCAATGGTGAAAAGCTGAAAGCATTTCCTCTAAGATCAGGAACAAGAAAAAGATGCCCACTCTCACGGCTTCTATTCAACGTAGTTTTGGAAGTCCTAGCCACAGCAATAAGAGAAGAAAAAGAAATAAAAGGAATCCACATTGGAAAAGAAGTAAAACTGTCACTGTTTGCAGATGACATGATGCTATACATAGAAAATCCTAAAGATGCCATCAGAAAACTACTAGAGCTCATCAATGAATTCAGTAACATTGCTGGATACAAAATTAATATACAGAAATCTGTTGCATTTCTATAACTAAGAAAAAATATCAGAAAGCGAAATTAAGAAAACAATCCCATTTACCATCACATCAAAAAGAATAAAATACCTAGAAATAAACCTACTTAAGGAGGCAAAAGATCTGTACTCTGAAAACTATAAGACACTGATGAAGAAACTGAAGACAACACAAACAGATGGAAAGATATACCATGTTCTTGAATTGGAAGAATCAATAGTGCTAAAATGACCATATGACGCAAAGCAATCTACAGATTCAATGCCATCCCTTATCAAATTACCAATGGCATTTTTCACAGAACTGGAACCAAAAATCTTAAAGTTTGTATGGAAACACAAAAGACCCCGAATAGACAAAACAATCTCGAGAAAGAAGAATGGAGCTGGAGGATTCAGGCACCATGACTTCAGACTACAAAGCTACAGTACTCAAAAAAGTATGGTACTTACACAAAAACAGACACATAGATCAATGGAACAGGATAGAAATCCCAGAAGTAAACCACATACTTATGGTCAATTAATATATGATAAAGGAGGCAAGAATATACAATGGAGAATAGAAGTCTCTTCAATAAGTGGTCCTGAGAAAATTGGACAGCTACATGTAAAATAATGAAATTAGAACATTTTCTAAAATCACATACAAAAATAAACTCAAAACAAATTAAAGACCTAAATGTAAGAGCAGATATTATAAAACTCCTAGAGGAAAACATAGGCAGAACATGCTTTGACGTAAATCACAGCAATATTTTTTTGAATCTGCCTTCTAGAGTAATAGAAATAAGAACAAAAATAAACAAATGGAACCTAATTAAACTTAAAAGCTTTTGCACAGCAAAGGAAACCATAAACAAAACAAAAAGACAACTTACAGACTGGGAGAAAGTGTCTGCAGACAATGCAACCAACAATAGGTTAATTTCCAAAATAAACAAACAGCTTAATATCAGAAAAACAAACAACCGAAACAAAAAATGGGCAGAAGACCCAAATAGACATTTCTCCAAAGAAGACATACAGATGGCCAATAGGCACATGAAAAGATATCAAAACCGTAATGAGGTATCACCTCACACCAGTCAGAATGACCATCATTAAAACGTCTACAAATATGC
Source organism: Leucopleurus acutus (assembly GCF_964270905.1). Taxonomy (NCBI): domain Eukaryota; kingdom Metazoa; phylum Chordata; class Mammalia; order Artiodactyla; family Delphinidae; genus Leucopleurus; species Leucopleurus acutus. Next base: position 14,011,989 of record NC_139143.1, read on the forward strand.
CGGAGAAGGTGTGGAGAAACAGCAACCCTCCTTCACTGTTTCTGGGAACATAATTTGGTGCAGCCACTCTGGAGAACAGTATGGAGGTTCTTTAAAAAACTAAAAATAGAGTTACCATATGATCCAGCAATCCCAGTCCTGGGTATATATCTGGAGAAAACTCTAATTTGAAAGGATACATGCACCCCAATGTTCATAGCATCATTATTTACAATAGCCAAGACATAGAAACAAACTAAATGTCCATCAACAGATGAGTGGATAAAGAAGATGTGGTACACATATACAATGGAATACTACTCAGCCATAAATAAGAATGAAATAATGCCATTTGCAGCAACATGGATGAACCTAGACATTACCACACTAAGTAAATCAGAGAAAGACAAATACTATATGATATCACTCATATGTGGAATCTAAAACAATGATGTAAATGAACTTATTTACAAAACAAAAATAGACTCACAGACACAGAAAAGAAACATGGTTACCAAAGGAGATGGGTGGGGAGATAAGTTAGGAGTTTGCGATCCATAGATACATACTACTGTATATAAAATAGATAAACAACAAGGACCTATTATATATCACAGGGAACTATATTCAATATCTTGTAATAACCTATAATGAAAAATAATCCAAAAAAGTATATATTAGTTTGGCTAAAATGTTCGTTCACTTGTTTCCGTAAGATGGCTCTAGGAGCACTTAGTTGTCTATAACTTCATTCAAAACAATTTTGCTAGATTGTATTATGACAGCTGTCATATCAGCATGCATTTAAAAAAATTATCAAAATTGGTGAATTTTTGTGTAGACATTTTAATATTGAAGATGGAAGAAAAAAAACAACATATGCAGCATTTTATGCTTTATTATTTCAAGAAAGGTAAAAACGCAACCGAAATGCAAAAAAAGATTTGCACAGTGTACGGAGAAGGTGCTGCGACTGACTGAACATGTCAAAAGTGGTTTGCAAAGTTTCGTGCTAGAGATTTCTTGCTGGATGAGGCTCCACGGTCAGGTAGACCAGTTGAAGTTGATAGCGATCAAATTGAGACATTCATTGAGAACAATCAACATTATACCATGTGGGAGATGGACAACATACTCAAAAATATCCAAATCAAGCGCTGAAAATCGTTTGCATGAGCATGGTTATGTTCATCGCTTTGACGTTTGGGTTCCACGTAAGTTAAGCGAAAAAAACCTTCTTGACCGTTTTCCGCATGCAATTCTCTATCTAAACGTAATGAAAACATTCTGTTTTTAAAACAAATTGTGACAGCTCACCCTTCCCCCTCCCCATAACCTCAAGTCCGTTCTCTAGGAGGTCTGCGTCTTTATTCCTGCCTTACCCCTAGGTTCTTCATGACATTTTGGAAGGGTGAGCTGTGACAGGGCAAGAGAGAGTCATGGACATATACACACTAACAAAGTAGTAAGGTAGATAGCTAGTGGGAAGCAGCCGCATGGCACAGGGATATTGGCTTGGTGCTTTGTGACAGCCTGGAGGGGTGGGATAGGGAGGGTGGGAGGGAGGGAGACGCAAGAGGGAAGAGATATGGGAACATATGTATATGTATAACTGATTCACTTTGTTATAAAGCAGAAACTAACACACCATTGTAAAGCAATTATACCCCAATAAAGATGTTAAAAAAAAAACCAAAAAACAAATTGTGACAGGTGATAAAAAGTGGATACTGTACAACAATGTGGAATGGAAGAGATCGTGGAGCAAGTGAAATGAAACACCACCAACCACACCAAAGCCTGGTCTTCATCCAAAGAAAGTGATGCTGTGTGTATGGTGGGATTGGAAGGGAGTCCTCTATTATGAGCTCCTTCTGGAAAATAAGATGACTAATTCCAACAAGCACTGCTCCCAATTAGACCAACTGAAAGCAGCACTTGTCGAAAGGTGTCAACAGAAAACGCGTACTCTTCCATCAGGATAATGCAAGACAGCGTGTTTCTTTGATGACCAGGCAAAAACTGTTACAGCCTGGCTGGGAAGTTCTGATTCCTCCGCCCGTATTCACCAGACATTGCACCTTTGGATTTCCATTTATTTCAGCCTTTACAAAATTCTCTTAATGGAAAAAATCTCAATTCCCTGGAAAACTGTAAAAGGCACCTGGAACAGTTTTTTATCAAAAAGATAAAAAGTTTTGGGAATTTGAAATTATGAAGTTGCCTGAAAAATGAAACAAAAGGGTGAATACGTTGTTCAATAAAGTTCTTGGTGAGAATGAAAAATGTGTCTTTTACTTAAAAAACCGAAGTCACTTTTTGGCCAACCCAATATATGTATGTATAACTGAATCACTTTGCTATACACCTGAAACCAACACAACATTGTAAATTAACTATACTTCAATAAAAAATAGTTATAAAAATAAAAAATAAGAACATAAAAAGATTTGGTGCACTGAAAATGGAAATTAGAAGACGGATATTTAGGGAGCAAAATAATGAGACTAGGGCATCTGGTAGAGCCTTGATCAAAAGGCTTAAAGTGGTGGAGACATTGTATTAACTCAGAGTATAAGTGAAGTTTGCAGAGGCCTGTATCTCTGCCATGTGGCTGTATTTTTATGGTTATGAGTTTAACAGCTGTGCCTTAATTGAATAACCAGCTCTAACAGAAGATTACATGTTCCCAAGTCTACTAGTCCTTGTATATATCTAGCCCATCCTTCAGCTATGAGTACGAACCTCAGAAAACACCTGCAGTCCTCTACAAAGTCTGGGATCATCTGAGTTGAGCATGATGCTTCAGCAAAAACACAGGCCTTACATTTAGAGCTGATTTAGTTTGACCTTGACCTTCATTGGGACAATGTGATATTGTGATTTATAATAAGAAATATATAGTTCATCTCTGTCTCAGTTTCTGGCATAGAGCTTTTAAAACCCTTGGAATTTCCTAAATGATGAGAGACAAAGGTGTCTTTTATTATGTTAATGAGGCAACTTAATCATACCTAGGTAATAAAGCGCCATAAAAATTCAAAAGTGATATGTATTTAAGTTTCTCCATGTCTTTTCATGGCTTGGAAGCTCATTTATTTTTAGCACTAAATAATATTCCACTGTCTGAATGTACCACAGTTTATTTATTGATTCACCTACTGAAGAACATCGTGGTTGCTTCTAAGTTTTGGCAATTATAAATAAAGCTGCTACAAACATCTACATGCAGGTTTTTGTGTTTATAATTTATATACAACACTTTTAATTACATATATTTTTAAATTTATAATATATATATAAATTAACAAGCTGGAAATGTAAAGAATCTAGAATAGACATTTTTTAAAAAGAACAAAGTTGAAGCCACACTAACTGATTTCACAATATACTTGAAAGGTATAGTAATTAAGACAGTACAGAATTGATATAAAGGTGGACAGATCAATAGAGCAGAATAAAGAATCCAGAACTAAATCCACCCATATAAGATTAATTGATTTTTCAATAGAAGTACTAAGGTAATTCAATGGAGAAAGAACAGTCTTTTCAAAAAATGGTTCTAGAGCAACGGGAAATCCACACGATAGGGAAAGGAAACAACCTTTACCTTACAACACACACACACACAAATAACTTGCTATGTGTGACAGACCTACATTTAAGTGCAAAACTATAAAACTTCAGGAAGACAACCTTTGTGACTTTAGGAAAAGCACAGTCACTGAAAGAATAAAAAAGATAAACCAGACCATAAAGATTTATATATCTTGCTCTTCAAAAGACATCATTAAGAAAACAAAAAGATAGTCCACAGAAAAGCAAAGTATTTGCAAAGCATATTTATGATAAAAGACTTGTGTCCAGAATGTATAATAAACTCTACAATTCAACCATCACCATTGGATGACAGACAATCCAATAAAAATGTACAAAAATATTTGAATAGACACTCACCTAAGAAGATACACAAGTGGTAAGTATGTAGGTGAAGAGAACTTCAACACTGTTGAGTTCAACACTATTCATAATGGAATTGACAGCTCAAACCACAGTGTGATACCTTTACATAAGTATTACAACACTAAAAAAGAAATGACTTTCAACCCCAGGTATTCATGAGGATGTAGGGAAACTGGACTCTTTATAATTGCTGGTAAGAATGTAAAATGTTACAGCTACTTTGGAAAAAGAGTTCTTTAATTTCTTTTTGAAATTAAGAAAGACCCGAGAAAGACCCGAGAATTCTACTCTGGTGGATTAGGAAAACACATCCAGGCAAAGATTTGTACTTAAATATTCAGAGCAGTGTTACTTATATGTCCAGCTTAAAACTGGACACAATCCAAATGTCCATCAACTTGTAAATGGATAAACTAAATGTGGTATGTTCATATGATGGAATCCTACTCAAGAATAAAAAGGAATGAACTAATGATACATGCAAAAATATAAATAAACCTCAAAAGCATTACGCTAAATGAAAGAGATGACAAAAAAAGGGAAATTCCAAAGTTGTTTTTTTTTTTTACTATTATCTTTTTTAAAAACTTCTCTTTCATCATTCATGTTTGTTTAGAACATTACAGTAGGCATGAAGGGAAAAATAACTGCATTTTTAAATGCAATCTGTCCAAAGTATATTATAATATATGAAACCATGCCATTATCTCTTAGGGCATTCAAAAATTAATTTGATATTAAGTTTAAAGATTCAGACCAACGTCCAAGTAAGCCACGTATAAGGTTAGGTGCAAGTCATGTTTGCATTCCAATGAGTTTATAGAAATGTGGGCATGCCATGTATGATTTGAAACAGTCAAATCCTCGAAGGTTTCTGCACTGGGATTTAAATAAAAACTAAAATGTCAGCATAGTTTCAGTGGCTTTCAATTTCCTGTTTGATCTCAGAAATGTATGGATGGTCTTTGCCATGAGCACTTCCATGATGGCAATGGCCTTCCTCAGGGCTCTCTCCCCGGCCTTTACCATAGCGGGTGGTAAAGAAATGTATCTAGTGACAATAATAGCTACCACTGAATACCTAAGCTTTGCAAGAAGACAGCAGTATTTCAATGCCACTCTCTGATAGACTGACGATATAGTTGTTTGCTTATCACCACTAACCCCCATATATGATCAATTTTCCCCAGGCAGATTCAAATTTAATGGGTTTACAGGAGGTTTCTGCTAGTATCGTATTCTCTTATTGTGGCTTCTCAGTATCTGAGCTCACAAACATTTGATGAAGCTGATACCTAGAAGATCTTTTTTTTTTCGCGGCACGTGGGATCCTCCCGGACCGGGGCACGAACCCGTGTCCCCTGCATCAGCAGGCGGACTCTCAACCACTGTGCCACCAGGGAAGCCATAGAAGATCTTAGTCCCTCCCTCCCTTCACCACTACTGCGTCTCTGCTACGGCCACTGGAAAAACTAAGTACTAGGTTATAGGAATGTCATTTTGATTGGGAATTTTCTCCAGTGACTGGAGATCATTTTGTTTCCTCAGTTTGTTGCCTGATGAGGGGTGGGTAGGTTAGTAGTTGATCATTTTGTATGTCTTTCTAACTCTTTGGATGCTCTTAGAAATGAAACACATACGAGATTTCACACTGATCTTCACGATGAGGTCCTGAAAGAACTGTGGCTATGTCCATGAAGACAGCCCATGTGCAGTTGCTAAATGACTCCACATCTCCACCTAGGTAACCATAACACCTTTAGCGTACTGCAAATGAGACATTCAAAATGTTTTACTTCACTGGGCTCACAAAGGGAAAAATAATTTAACTTTTAAACTTTACCTTAGATTTTGATGCCAAGAGACTTTAAAATTGGCAGTGTAGAATTTTTAGGTTTATATTTTTTAGGGATTTTGATGGGAAATGATTTATGTTCAAATTTGGGATGTATTTATGATAACTTCTTATTGGTGAATCTTAATATTGTCATTTGATCCCTTTGCAGAATTTGATAGGCTGTACTGGGCAATATGTTTAGACATAGCTACTGATAGGAAATAGAATAGGAGGTACATTTCTGGACTTGAATACTGAATTTCAATTACTGTACTGTTTTTACACATTTCAGATCTTTGGGGCAAAATTTACACATAAACTAGCGGTCACAGGGGAAACTATGAAGGAATAGTAATTGACATTGGGAACGTGGCCTCATGAAGGTAACAGGAATTTTCCAAGAGGTGGATTAAGAAAAAAAATCTAAGAATTAAAGGAAGAATCAGGGACAGAGGCCTGCAACTGATTTTGTTTCTGGTTTCTGTTTTGGTTTGATTTGGTTTTTTGGCAGAAGTTTGAAGAGGTATTTCAATTTAGGAGAATATTATTAGATTACAACTTGGAAAGAAATATAAGAAACAAGGGGTATCTGTGTCCCACTTTATAACCAGGGGGCCATTTTCTCTTGAGACAAAAAGGGTCAGCAAGGTATAAGAAAAGCATTTTCAAAAATTGCAAATATTTCTAGGAAACATCAAATTGAACAAAGTTCATAAGTATTTTTTTTTTAAACTTCAGGCCAGCTCAGATTCTTTTAATGAAATGTGAATTTCCAAAGAAGGCCATGATGTTGCATTACTTTTCTGAATGTCTATCGACATCATTCAGCATATATGTGTCCCGTTAACAGGTTTAGGACATGTTGTTGAGCTGGGATAGGAAGAGGAAGGACCTGGATATTGTTTCATAAACACAGATTTTAATATATGTGATAGACAACAAGAATTAAGAGTCAGAGGTCATATCAGAGTACAGAATTTCACAGTTCATTGTTATGCAACTATACTAACTGCTAAAGAACAAAGTATCGATTCACCTACTAAAGCTGGAAAGGCTGACTGTATTCAAGGGAATTATCACGATAGGCAGAGGGACCACTGCAGTGGGGTTTTGCAGGAGCTGGGAGAGATCAGCCTCAATTCTGAATACCACAAGGAAAAGTGGGAATTATAGCCAAGAAACAAGATGAAGTTGTTGGGCGATGAAAAATTACCAAGAGGAAACACCAGGGTAAGGGGGTGGGGGGATCATGGCTAAACTGACTTAGCAGGATTCTCACTAAAACTGGGCTCTACAAGGAAGGACACAGGAGCCCAAGGTCAGGCCTAGCCCAAAAGAGAGCTCAGCGGAGCCTAACCAAATTTCGGTCAAGGAATGAATCTTTGTCATTAAACAAGCTTAGTGTGGTCCAGTACAAAATCAAATGTCTCAGTTTTAGGAGCCTCTGACCTCACATGTTCAATCTTTAACACAATTACTCAAAATTTTACTACCTCTCATTTCATACCTGCTCATACAGAATTTGTTTTTTTCCTTATGGATTTTTCTCCCCTTAAAAGGCCTTTCTCCAAGGAATGTCACACAGCTATTGATATAGCAGTCCAGGTGACGGCTTCCTGTATGTGGCTAGGGAACAGGCACCTCCCAGATAATGGGTCTGCATTTGAGACCAGCAACTGTATTTGCGTCTGGGAGCAGCAGATTGGGGAGAAAGGAACTATTCTCAGATGGCAATACAGGTACCTGTGAGAAAAGGTTGTGGACTGAAACTGTCAAAAGCTGGCTTCCCAAATATCACCAACAACTTGTTGAAAAAACAAATCTGGGTTACTGCTCACTGCGGTAAAGGAGAGCAAAGCATTGGCAGTGTACCAGAGGGGAGACGGCAAGGTCAGAAATTACTGGGAATTGGAAATTTGATTTAAGGCAGTTCTTTCAAAGAGGGGGTTTGATTAGAATTAGGTAAGAATCAAGATACAAGAGTTCAGGATTGGTGAAGGCAGTCAAAGAACTTAGGGCTCAAACTCAAATTGCAGTTTTAAAGTAGCCTGCCTTTTATCTTCAGGGACAACAAAATGGAAGTAATCTTGCAGAAAAGTGACCTTTGATGCTTTGATGTCTATTAACACTTTCCACTGAGCAGTAGATGAGTATTTTGAGAAGCAAATATAAGGAACAATCAAAGTATTTGTCTGGGCAGAAGGGTCCCTGAAAAGCAAAGTGATACTAAAGACAGCAACATGGCAAAGCCACGTCCTCATACATAGAAAGGCGTATTTTCTGTCCTCAGTGTGCGGATTGAGTTTGGAGATAATCTTGGTTCTCAGATTGTGAACTACTGCACAGAACTGTGCACAAGTAATTGTGCTGTTAACTAAAGAGACTCTATGTCTTCGAGCTTCAGAAGCTGTGCTGCATGGCAGCCGGGTTGGAGCTTCTCTGTGACAGGCTCAGAAGCCTGGACAGACAGCAGTGAGGCCAGCACACAGGTGGCCTTGGTGACCCTGGCCAGTAGGAGTGACCCAGGAGAAAATGTTGTCTCAGGTTGGGGCTCAGAGCACACAGGTGGAGTCTGACAAACCTAAATATAAATCTTCTCTAGAAATCCCTTTAGTACATTTGTGATTTGGGTTAACTATTTAATTTCTGACCTTCTGTTTCCATTTTGATAACTGAGAAAATATATGTAAGACATTAGCATACAATAGAACTCAACAAATATTTTTCTCCTAAATCTACTATGGAGAAAATTCCCTAAAACATGATATAATAGAAGAACTTATTTAATGACAAAAGATATATTAAAATGAGATAGAGGGTTCTACTGGGTAATCAACAAGAGTATTGTTTCCACTGTAAATGTAACTATCTGCCTATTTAAAAACCAGGCATTATGTTTTATAAAATTAATTTGCAATAAATGGGGAATTGCTGCTCAGTGGGTACAAAGTTTCAGTTATGCAGGAGAAATAAGTTCTAGAAATCTGCTGTATAACACATTATCTATAGTTAATAACACGCCATCGTGCACTTAAAAATATGTTAAGAGTATAGAGCTCGTGTTAAGTGTTCTTGTCACAAAAACAAAACCAAACAACAACAAAAACCACAAAAGGACACAAGGAAATTTTTGAAGGTGATGACTATGTGTAGTACCTTGATCATGGTAACAATATCACAGGTGTGTACATATGTCCAAATTCATCAAAAAGCATACCTTAAACATGTACAATTTAAAAATTATAGATCAATGATACTCAATAAAGCTTAAAAAGCATTCTCCCTGACTTTCTAATTTTCGTTAAAATCAGTTATTTAAATTTACAGCTATCGCAAAGTATTATATTTTCACTTCATATAACCAAGTACCTGTTGAATATTTACTTAAAAGACAGCCTTAATGATATTTAAGTTAATTTCACTTGCTTAAAATTTTAACTAGAAAAAAAAACCTTCCTTGTTATTTTTAATCCAGATATACTTGGTGTGAAGATGTAATTGCAATTTTAAATTAACTTGTACCTTCAGCAACAACATAATGAAAGTAATTTTGCAGAAAACTGACCTTTTCTCTGTATTCTTCAGCAAGATGTGCCCCACCAGAAATGAATCAATACTCTGGAATCTATTTTAGGGGGAAAAAGATAATATATTCATAACAATGTCGTAGCATTTCTCTTAATTCTACATCTAATCTTAATTCAATTGTTTAATCTATTTTTAAAATTATAATAAAAAATAATCATCAAATATTTGAGCAATACTTTTTTTTTCCTAAGCAGAGGGTTAAATTAATCTTTTAACCAAGGCTTGAGTGGAAGCATAATCCTTATGCTTCCTTATTATTCCTAATCCTTATGTGACCCTTATTAATAGTCTAAATATGTTTGTTGCTTTAGAAGTGATTTTTGAAGTACCTCCCTTGATCCTACAATTCTGCTCTCCTTAGTGCAATATCAGGGCTGATTAGAACTTAGTAGGATGACGATGCTGTGAGTAAAGATTTGGTATTTGGGTGGTCAGAATAAATAGATACCTGAACAAGACATAAACTCTTTCTGTCCTTCTCTTCATCAGGGTGCCTGTCTGCTCAGCCAACTGCTAATTTCTGATTAATCATGTTATGGGGTATTTCAGTCCATACTCTCATCCTGAACAGCAGGAAGTTTAATTGGGTCACTAATATCATGCTCAGGTTTCTGTATGGTCTTTCAACACCTTCCAAATCACAGGCCTATACTATAGTCACAAGCCGATAATGACCACCTGTTAGATTTGGGGATATTTATTATCTTTACTCAGATCGTCTGTCACTGGGCTCCCCCCACTAGGTTAGCCCTCTTGGCCTTGTTAAGAACCTGAATCACGCTTAAACTCATGAATATTAGTACTGCCTTGCTGAGTTTGGTGGGACCAGCTCGTGCAGTTCTGTTGTTTGACCCCGGCAGCTGCCCCGTGCCCCACTGAGGTCACCATGTGGTCCTAGTTTTCTTCTTGTTCCACAGCTGATATCCCAACATGTTCCAAAAGGCACTTGCATACAAGCACCCACTGCAGAATTTATTAAATTAAACCGACAAGAGAGTTAAGGAGCTAAACCTGTCCACTATGACAGCTTTCCCAATTTATTTCTACCCGTTTAAATTTTTCCCTATAGTGAAAATAAGCTCTGTGAAATGAATCACCTAACCTAGGTGATGTTGAATTCAGAGCTTTAATGTAGGTATGACTCCTATCCAACACTGGGACTCCAGAGGACAAATGAATTCCACTTCACTGGAAATCTGATATGAATGTCAATATAATTTAAGATCATTTAACATTTCAGCAAATATACCCTACCTCACAAAACAATATGGAGTCCTAGGATGAAGTATCACCCACCAAATAAATAGTGCTAGAGGCCTGTAAAAATATGTATGGAATAAAAGGAGACTGGGTGATTCTATTTAGAGACTTAAAAAAATATTTCCACAAAATTTCACATAAAATGCACTTACTATTTATTAAGGAATTTTTTTCAAAAAAAAAAACATGAACAAGAAATTGTCATGAATGTTTTATCACCTAGAAATATTCTGTCCATCTTGTTCAAATGAATTTTGTTAATGGGTTTACTATAGGGGTTAAAAGCATGGACCCTGGGGCCAGAGTCCTGGGGTTCAAATCCAAGCTCCATCCCCCCAGCAGCTGTGCAAATTTTTTTTCCATACCTTAGTCTCACCTATGAAATGGTGATAACAGTAGTAATGATCTCAAAGGACTCTTATAAAGTTGAGTTAAATACGGGAAGTGCGGGCTTCCCTGGTGGCGCAGTGGTTGAGAGTCTGCCTGCCGATGCAGGGGACACGGGTTCGTGCCCCGGTCCAGGAAGATCCCACATGCCGCAGAGCGGCTGGGCCCGTGAGCCATGGCCGCAGAGCCTGCGCGTCCGGAGCCTGTGCTCCGCAACGGGAGAGGCCACAACAGTGAGAGGCCCGTGTACCGCAAAAAAAAAAAAAAATATGGGAAGTGCTTAGAACAGCTTCTGGGTCATAAAAAGTACCATGTAAGTGTGAACTATGATTATTATTATCAGAAACAGTTGTAATATTATCATTACTTTTAAAATAGTGCTTTAAAATGAGAAAACCAGGAATAAAAATCTAGAAATGTTTTCCTGGTTAAATAAGCAATGACAGTAAAACAAGAAAAAAAAATTTTTAAAGCTAGAGTAATATGAAAGACAACTTTTTGATTTCTCTGCCTTTAGCCATTCATTAAGATATTAAGCAGAATTTACAATTCTTAAATGCTACATGTGAGTGACCTTATGAACAAAGGAAAAGAAAACGTTCACTACGCAATACAAGATGTTTTGCATTTGGCAACAGAAGCACCATGTCAAGAAACTAAATAAGTAAGCAGTGGATTTTGGAAGCAAGCTGGCTCCTTCTATGCATCACCTAAAGTGCTGCAGCAATGAGCACAGTGATAAATGCTCAATCACGTGGCATTCCATCAACATAGCATGCCCCTAAAATGAAAAGTATGGATCATTTTCCAGATAAAACACACACATTCCGGGAAAAGGAAAAATTAAGGTAATGCTTTGGCAAAAGATTGTAAAATGGGCTTTCTGTATTCAGTGTTCATCTCTACTCACAATAGAAACTGCCATGAATTTCTTTAGCACAATCCTCTACCTGATGTAACGCCTATCCTATTGCTTAAAATATACTAGTTACAGATGACGGTCACTTGACACATTGTCAACACAACGTTTAGTTTGTGCAAAGATTTAAACACTTCCCTCCAAACCTGTGTGTGTGTCATGTGTGTGTGTGCACATTCGCAGGTGCACGCATTTAATAGCTCATGATACTTTTAAGTTAATTTTGTTTTCCATAGTAGAGCTTTTACGGCTTTGGTAATGACATTTTACAACATACTTAAAAGAATTCAGACATAATTTTTTACATGCATTGATTTTTATCAATTACATAATTACTATTAGACCAAATATTTGAACTGTAGTTGAAACCTAAAATGGTGGCATCTTAAATTTATGTCCATAGATAGTCATTTCAGAACTAGAAGATAAAGTGTATTTTCTAAAGACCATATTGTTGTAATTATCTAGAAAAATCATATGCCAAAAGTCTAACATTCATTTCTAAAAAGGGGTATCCCTACACAGTAGGTCCATGGTTACAGGCTTGAATCCCATGATACGAGTCACATAAAAATGAATGTGTTTTTCTATTGGATGGAACTGATAGCAGACAAAAGTCACATTATTTTTCCTGTTTTGTCTTTGATATAAAATGAAACAAGTTAAATGACTTCGGTGAACTAGTGTTGAGTAGGCAAGAAAAGGATTTCTAGGCATTTAGGAAATCCTGTCTGCACTTGGAGGTGGAGTGAACCGTCTGTCATCTCTGATCCAGGTGGAACTGACAATGGTGGTTCCGAGAGTTTCTAAACAAAACTTGGGCTAGTGTGCCACAGCTAACTGGGAGGGAGTGCGGGAAAAACTCTGGACCTGCCTAAGAGGCAAGAGACCATTGATTCAGGGTGCAAGAGGAGAGGGGATTCCTTCCCCGTCTGCCCAGAGAAAGCAGAGCACTGCCTAAATGAGCTCCAGAGATGGGCACGAGCCACGGCTATCAGCTCAGATCCCAGAGACGGGCATGAAACGCTAACGCTGCTGCTGCAGCCACCAAGAATCCTGTGTGCGAGCACAGGTCACTATCCACACCTCCCCCCGAGGAACCTGTGCAGCCCATCACTTCCAGGGTCTCATGACCCAGGGCCAAGTTCCCGGAAAACACACAGTGTGCCTCAGGCTGTTGTAACGTCATGTCGGTCCCTGCCGCCACAGGCCCTCCCCACATTTCGATTATAACTACCATATGCCTCCCTGCCCCCGGCATGAGAGAGCCAGAGCCCCCTAATCAGCCGCTGCTTTAACCCCATCCTGTCTGGACGGGAACAGAAGGCTGAGGGCAACCTACACGCAGAGGTGGGGCCAAAACCAAAGCTGAACCCTGGGAGCTGTGCGAACAAAGAGGAGAAAGGGAAATCTCTCCCAGAAGCCTCAGGGGCAGCAGATTAAATCTCCAAAATCAACTTGATGTACCTGCATCTGTGCAAAACCTGAATAGACAAGGAATCATCCCCAAATTGAGGCAGTAGACTTTGGGAGCAACTGTAGACTTGGGGTTTGCTGTTGCCAACTGACTCGTTTCTGATTTTTATGTTTATCTTAGTATAGTTTTTAGTGCTTCTTATCACTGGTGGATTATTTTATTGGTTTGGTTGCTCTCTCCTTTCTTTTATTACTCTAAAATTTTTAAATTTTAATATTTTTTATTTTAATAATTTTATTTTTTTTTTAATGTTTTTATTTATATTCTTTCTTTTTTTCTCCCTTTTCTTCTGATCTGTGTGGCTGACAGGCTCTTGGTGTTCCGGCCTGGTGTCAGGCCTGAGTCTCTGAGGTGGGAGAGCCGAGTTCAGGACACTGGACCACCAGACACCTCCTGGCCCCACGTAATATCAATCAGCGAGAGCTCTACCAGAGATCTCCGTCTCAATGCTAAGACCCAGATACACCCGATGGTCAGCAAGCTCCAGGGCTGGATGTCCCATGCCAAACAACTAGCAAGACAGGAACACAACCTCACCCATTAGCAGAGAGGCTGCCTAAAATCATACTAAGTTCACAGACACCCCAAAACACACCACCAAACGCAGCCTTGCCCACGAGAAAGACAAGATCCAGCCCCACCCAACAGAACACAGGCACCAGTCCCCTCCACCAGGAAGCCTACACAAGCCACTGAACCAGACTTACCCACTGGGGGCATTCACCAAACACAACAGGAACTACGAACCTGAAGCCTGTGAAAAGGAGACCCCAAACACAGTAAGTTAAGCAAAATGAGAGGACAGAAATACACAGCAGATGAAGGAGCAAGGTAAAAACTCACCAGACCAAACAAATGAAGAGGAAATAGGCAGTCTACCTGAAAAAGGATTCAGAGTAATGATAGTAAAGATGATCCAAAATCTTGGAAACAGAATGGAGAAAATACAAGACATGTTTAACAAGAACCTGGAGGAAATGAAGAGCAAACAAACAATGATGAACAACACAATAAATGAAATTAAAAATTCTCTAGAAGGAATCAATAGCAGAATAACTGAGGCAGAAGAACAGATAAGTGACCTGGAAGATTAAAGAGTGGAAATAACTACTGTAGAGCAGAATAAAGAAAAAAGAATGAAAAGAATTGAAGACAGTCTCAGAGACCACTGCGACAACATTAAACACACCAACATTCGAATTAAAGGGGTCCCAAAAGGAGAAGAGAAAAAGAAAAGGTCTGAGAAAATATTTGAAGAAATTATAGCTGAAAATTTCCTTAACATGGGAAAGGAAACAGTCAGTCAGGTCCAGGAAGCACAGAGAGTCCCATACAGGATAAATCCAAGGAGAAATATGCCAAGACATACATTAATTAAATTATCAAATATTAAATACAAAGATGCTAACATATATATATGGAATCTAAAAAAAAACCTGGTACTGATGAGCCTAGATGCAGGGCAGGAATAAAGAGATAGATATAGAAAACGGACTTGAGGACATGGGGTGGGAGGGCGAAGTTGGGCCGAAGGGAGAGTAGCATCAGCATACATACACTACCGAATGTAAAATACTTCGCTAGTGGGAAGCAGCCGCATAGCACAGGGATATCAGCTCAGTGCTTTACAATGACCTAGATGGAAGGGATAGGGAGGATGGAAGGGAGGCTCAAGAGGGAGGGGATACGGGGACATGTGTATGCATATGGTTGATTTGCCTTGTTGTGCAACAGAAACTAACACAGTATTGTGAAGTAATTATACTCCAATAAAGATCTATTTAAAAAAGTAAATCCAAAGAAAAAATATTAAAAGCAGCAAGGGAAAAGCATCAAATAACACACAAGGGAATCCAGATAAGGTTAACAGCTGATCTTTCAGCAGAAACTCTGCAAGCCAGAAGGAGTGGCAGGACATATTTAAAGCAATGAAAGGGAAAAACCTACAACCAACATTACTCTACCCAGCAAGGATCTCACTCAGATTCGATGGAGAAATTAAAACCTTTACAAAGAAATTAAAACCTTTACAAATGAGCGAAAGTTAACAGAATTCAGCACTACCAGAACAGCTTTACAACAAATGGTAAAGGAACTTCTCTAGGCAGGAAACAAAAGAGAAGGAAAAGACCTACAATAACAAATCCAAGACAATTAATAAAATGGTAACAGGAACATACATGTCGATAATTACCTTAAATATAAATGGATTAAATGCTCCAACCAAAAGACATAGACTGGCTGAATGATACAAAAACAAGACCCATATATATGCTACCTACAAGAGACCCATTTCAGACCTAGGGACACATGCAGACTGAAAGTGAGGGCATGGAAAAAGATATTCCATGCAAATGGATATCAAAAGAAAGCTGGAGTAGCAATTCTCATATCAGACAAAACAGACTTTAAAATAAAGACTATTACAAGAGACAAAGAAGGACACTACATAATGATTAAGGGATCGATCCAAGAAGAAGATGTAACAATTGTAAATATTTATGCACCCAACATAAGAACACCTCAATACATAAGGCAAATGCTTACAGCCATAAAAGGGGAAATCGACAGTAACACAATAATAGTAGGTGACTTTAACACCTCACTTTCACCAACAGACAGATCATCCAAAATGAAAATAAGGAAATACAAGCTTTAAGTGACACATCAAACAAGATGGACTTAATTGATATTTATAGGACATTCCACCCAAATACAACAGAATACATTTTCTTCTCAAGTGCTAATGGAACATTCTCCAGGATAGATCATATCTTGGGTCACAAATCAAGCCTTGGTAAATTTAAGAAAACTGAAATCATATCAAGTATCTTTTCTGACCACAACAGTATGAGACCATATATCAATTACAGGAAAAGAACTGTAAAAAATACAAACACATGGAGGATAAAGAATATGCTACTAAATAACCAAGAGATCACTGAAGAAATCAAAAAATACCTAGAGACAAATGACAACGAAAACACAATGATCCCAAACCGATAGGATGCAGCAAAAGCATTTCTAAGAGGGAAGTTTATAGCAATACAATCCTAGCTCAAGAAAGAAGAAAAATCTCAAACAACCTAACCCTACACCTAAAGCAATTAGAGAAAGAAGAACAAACCCCCCCCCCAAAGTTAGCAGAAGGAAAGAAATCATAAAGATCAGAGGAGAAATAAATGAAAAAGAAATCAAGAAAACAATAGGAAAGATCAATAAAACTAAAAGCTGGTTCTTAGAGAAGACAAATAAAATTGATAAAGCATTAGCCAGACTCATCAAGAAAAAAAGGGAGAAAACTCAAATCAACAGAATTAGAAATGAAAAAGAAGTAACAACTGACACTGAAGAAATACAAACAATCATGAGAGATTACTACAAGCAACTAAATGCCAATAAAATGGACAACCTGGAAGAAATGGACAAATTCTCAGAAAAGCACAAGCTTCCGTGACTGAACCAGGAAGAAATAGAAAATAAAAACATACCAATCACAAGCACTGAAATTGAAACTGTGATTAAAATTTTCCAGTAAACAAAAGCCCAGGACCAGATGGCTTCACAGGCAAATTCTACCAAATATTTAGAGAAGAGCTAACACCTACCCTTCTCAAACTCTTCCAAAATACAGCAGACGGAGGAACACTCCCAAACTCATTATACAAGGCCACCATCACCCTCATACCAAAACTAGACAAAGATGTTACAAAAAAAGAAAACTACAGGCCAATATCACTGAAGAACACAGATGCAAAAATCCTCACCAAAATACTAACAAACAGAATCCAACAGCACATTAAAAGGATCATACACAATGATCAAGTAGGGTTTATCCCAGGAATGCAAGGATTCTTCAATATACACAAATCAATCAATGTGATACACCATATTAACAAACTGAAGGATAAAAACCACATGGTAATCTCAATAGATGCAGAAAAAGCTTCTGACAAAATTCAACACCCATTTATGATAAAAACCCAGCAGAAAGTAGGCACAGGGGAACTTACCTCAACATAATAAAGGCTGTATATGACAAACCCCAGTCAACATCATTCTCAATGGTGAAAAACTGAAACCATTTCTTCTGAGATCAGGAACAAGACAAGCTTTCCCATTCTCACTGCTATTATTCAACATAGTTTTGGAAGTTTTAGCCAAAGCAGTCAGAGAAGAAAAAGAAATAAAAGGAATTCAAATCAGAAAAGAAGAAGTAAAGCTGTCACTGTTTGAACATGACATGATACTATACATAGAGAATCCTAAAGATGCTACCAGAAAACTACTAGAGCTAATCAATGAATTTGGTAAAGTAGCAGGATACAAAATTAATGCACAGAAATCACTTGCATTCCCATACACTATCGATGAAAAATCTGAAGAGAAATTAAGGAAACACTCCCATTCACCACTGCAACAAAAAGAATAAAATACCTAGGAATAAACGTACCTAAGGAGACAAAAGACCTGTATGCAGGAAATTATAAGACACTGATTAAAGAAATTAAAGGTGATACAAACAGATGGAGAGATATACCATGTTCTTGGATTGGAAGAATCAATATTGTGAAAATGACTACACTACCCAAAGCAATCTACCTATTCAATGCAATCCCTATCAAACTACCAATGACATTTTTCACAGAAATAGAACAAAAAATTTCAGAATTTGTATGGAAACAGAAAAGACGCCAAAGAGCCAAAGTAATCATGAGAAAGAAAAATGGAGCTGGAGGAATAACGCTCCCTAACTTCAGACTATACTAGAAAGCTACAGTAATCAAGGCAGTATGGTACTGGCACAAAAACAGAAATATAGATCAATGGAACAGGACAGAAAGCCCAGATATAAACCCACGCACATATGGTCACCTTATTTTTGAAAAAGGAGGCAAGAATATACAATCGAGGAGAGACAGTCTATTCAATAAGTGGTGCTGGGAAAACTGGACAGCTACATGTAAAAGAATGAACTTAGAACACTCCCTAGCACCATACAGAAAAATAAACTCTAAATGGATTAAAAACCTAAGTGTAAGGCCAGACACTATAAAACTCTTAGAGGAAAACATAGGCAGAACACTCTATGACATAAATCACAGCAAGATCCCTTTTGACCCACCTCCTAGAGAAATGGACATAAAACCAAAACTAAGCAAATGGGACCTAATGAAACTTAAAAGCTTTTGCACAGCAAAGGAAACCATAAACAAGACGAGAAGACAACCCTCAGAATGGGAGAAAATATTTGCCACGAAACAACTGACAAAGGATTTATCTCCAAAATATACAAGCAGTTCATGCAGCTCAATATAAAAAAACAGACAACCCAATCCAAAAATGGGCAGAAGACCTAAGTAGACATTTCTCCAAAGAAGGTATACAGATTGCCAATAAACACATGAAAGGATGCTCAACATCACTAATCACTTGAGAAATGCAAATCAAAACCACAGTGAGGTGTCAACTTACACCAGTCAGAATGGCCATCATCAAAAAATCTACAAAGAATAAATGCTGGAGAGGGTGTGGAGAAAAGGGAACCCTCTTGCACCGTTTTTGGGAATGTAAATTGATACAGCCACTATGGAGAACAGTATGGAGGTTCCTTAAAAAACTAAAAATAGAACTACCATACGACCCAGCAATCCCACCTCTCGGCATATACTCTAAGAAAACCATAATTCAAAAAGAGACATGTACCACAATGTTCACTGCAGCACTATTTACAATAGCCAGGACATGGAAGCAACCTAAGTGTCCATCAACAGATGAATGGATAAAGAAGATGTGACATATATATACAATGGAATGTTACTCAGCCATAAAAAGGAACAAAACTGAGTTATTTGTAGTGAGGTGGATGGACCTGGAGTCTGTCATACAGAGTGAAGTAAGTCAGAAAGAGAAAAACAAATAATGTATGCCAACACATATATATATGGAACCAAGAAAAAAAAAAGCATTTTGAAGAACCTCGGGGCAGGACAGGAATAAAGATGGAGATGTAGAGAATGGACCTGAAGACATGGGGAGGGGGAAGCATAAGCTGAGATGAAGTGAGAGAGTGGCATGGACATATATACACTACCAAATGTAAAATAGATAGCTAGTGGGAAGTAGTGCATAGCACAGGAGATCAGTCAGTGCTTTGTGACCACCTAGAGGGGTGGGATAAAGAGGGTGGGAGGGAGACACAAGAGGGAGGAGATATGGGGATATACGTATATGTATAGCTGATTCTTTTTATTATACAGCAGAAACTAACACAACATCGTAAAGCAATTATACTCCAATAAAGATGTTAAAAAAATAGAAGCAAAAAAATAAACACAACTTGAGTCACTGAAACACATCTACCCTGCTACTTCCTGTTTTGCTTTGGAGCAGTGGGTCCTGGACACGGGCAGCTCCGATTTTGTTTTTTCTAAAATGTTTCTGCCTAAGGGAATAGTAGATGCAATTATAGAAAGAGAAAAGAAGGAAGAAGGAAAATATCATGGGGCTAAAATCAAGGTGCTGGCGGGGCTGGTTACCTACTGGAGGCTGTAAGTGAAAATGTGTTTCCGTGCCTCTTCCATCCTTCAGAGGCCACCCACATTCGTTGGTTTGTGGTCCCTTCTTCCATCTTGAAAACCAGCAAGTCTGCAGTTCCCTGAACCTTCTCCATTTTCATGTCTTTCTCTGGGACCTAAGTTGGGGGAGCTGCTCTGCTTTTAAGGAGTCACGTGATTGGAATGGCTCCACCTGGACAATTTGGGCTACTCTCCCATCTGAAGGGCCTTACCCTTAATCATACCTTCCAACTTGCTTTTGCCGTGTAATGAAATATATTCACAGGTGTGGACTTTTAGGGGGTCAGTCTGCCTACCATACTCATTTTCAAAGAAGTGAATATGTTTTTTTCCAGGAGTCTAAATTCTCTTCAGAACAATCAAAGAAACCCTTCTCATTTGCTGTCTGCCACATACATGCTCACATCTACAAATAAACATAACAATAAAATATAGGGTATTTCACATTTAATAACTAAATTATAACAAATTTTGAATTTCTAATCATGACTAGTTTTTTTTAAAATCAATGATGGATTTTATTTCTGATAAAATAATAAGGCAAATTTTCTAGGGAAATGACTAAAAGGGGAATCAAATTCAGTGACAATTGCCATTTGTTCTATCCATTTTAGCATGAAATTCCTTTATGATATAAAGCACAAAGCATAAAACTAGTATAATTGACTGATGGCAAAAAATAACAAAAAGACATGATATAACTAGTGCAATATTTTCAATCAACAAGATGCTTACACATGGTTGATTCCTAAAGTTCTCTGAAGTCAAGGGAGGAGAATCTTGCCTGCACTGCTCTTCTTATCCAATGTCTCTGGGGCAAAGAGTACCATTTCAGATCATCCCTCCTAAGGCCTAGGAACAAGGAAGAGTCTTTTCTTAAATAGTACCAGATCATTGGGTAGGGCTAGTTCTTAATATTTGTTCTGTGTTTACATAAACTCTGAGTAGGTAGGAAGCTAGGGTTTAACTCATTTCATTGATGGTCCAACTGGACCCCCCAATTTCTGATTTAGGAACATATAGATAACCTTAACCTACTGTAAAATGACTTTCAAATTAACAAATTCCTAGTTGCTAGGAAATGCAGGTTTAATTCTCTATTTAAGATACCCAGCCTGACATTATTACTTAAAATTATACTAGTCAATAAATAATGTAAGTGAAATCTTGTGCTAGAGAAAAATTCCAATTGACTAGACATGGTGTTTCTTAAGCAAGGACAGTTTAGTTTTTGGAAACTGTAGAAAATTAAAACCGATTCTAGTCCTCAAAATGGTACACTGCAATTCAAATTAGGGCTTCACATTGCAGAAACTTCCTATAGTTCAACACTATTCCCAAACCATCTATTCAATAGAAGCACTGTCAACAGGAATACAATGCAGTTGTCACCCTGGCCTTTTAAACTATGGTCAGACAGCACACTGACAGGAAAGGAATGCTCATTCTGGAAGCAACTGATGAAACGTAGTTGGCATTCCAAGAGCGATAGGTAGAAATGTATGAGTCTTATCTTCAATACTGCCTCCTGCACAAACTATTAACCTTAAGGAAATGTATCTTTTGAGATAGAGTTGTTGACACTTTATATTACATCATTCATTTTATCCCCTCAAGTTAGGTGAGTCAGGATTCTTACAGCTCCGTTCATCCTATAATTGCAAAGTAAAGAATCTAAGCTATGGAGAAAGATTTGGAGATCTGGGGTAAGCCTTCCTAGGAATGGAGTCCTGGGACTTCTAATAATTTATTTCTTTGCCATAGAAGTCTGCATTAATTTCCTGATGGTTGTCAACTAAACCACTATACCAAGGGAATTACCTAAATCCTAAACATCTGTTATTTTATTCAAAAAGTATTGATTCCAAGAATAAATGGTGATAGATTGTTTTCCATGTTCAAATTAACCTTGAATAAGACACAAAACAATCAGTAATGGAAAACCAAACTTAAAGTTACAATATAAATACACGTAATTATGATGTTATTTATTTATGTGCTCATTTACATCACATAGATTATCAGGTATTTTGAAGACTGAATTTGCCAAAAAACAGACCTTCCCTATAAGAATGGACACTAAAGAGCTTTTAATAAAGCCACTATACTTCTCTCTGTATCCTTTTCAGTTTGGTTTTCAAGATGACCCCCAGTTCTACATCTGATTTCAAAATATATTTCATGAAACATATATACAGATATATTGGTGTGTATATATAAGTAGATATAATCACTTTTATCCAAGACTTATGCAACTTAAAATGAACTCAATTTAACAACAATATCTTTATAAACTAAAAGTCTTCAAATAAAAATAGCATCCTTAAGGAAAAATAGGTATGAAAATAAATGATCCAATAATAAAAGATTCCTTAACAAAATCCAGCATTGAACTGATGCCATCATGAACATATTGTATGTATATATGTTTGCATGTACACTTTTCAGTGGTTAACTAACAAATTATTTTTATCAATACTGGAATATAAAAGCAAAAAATAACTTTAATAAAGGTTTTTATTGAATTACTAATTTTAGGTAGTTTTTAGCCACTGATGTATATGACAATCTTTACATATTTTTTACTTTACTTCTGAAATTAAAAAAAAGAAATAGAATGAGCCTAAGATTCTCTTCAGTTATTTTATGCATTTGAATGGTTTGCACACTTACTCTTCCCTTCACCCTTATATATAAAATACAGAAAGCTTCATAGCATATTGCATTCATACTGCCAACACTGGAACACTGGGTCTCCAGGACTTATAGCAAATTCCTCAAAGCCATATTGCTATTACTATTGTACTCCTTCAAAGAAAAAGTTTCGTCCATGCTGATGTTTTAAATGATAATTTTCTTTTCTTCATAGTATTTTAGAAACAGTTTGAAATAACTTTCTCTTCAGAATCATACCTTTAATTTCCACTCCTCTAAAATGTTATTTTTTTAAAAAAAAATTGCTTTTGTTCATTTCTTGTGTCTAATGAGAGTAAGAGTAACCATTCTATTTACCTAAAAGTAATCAATTGTTTTAGAATAATTGTTCTGTTATGTATTTTTAAGATGCTTGCCCACACACCTGATGTTATTTTATTTATATTTTCCTCCTCTGAAATCTTAAATATGAAGAAATATAAACTTTGTAGTAATAACATGTGTCATGTGTTAAATTACCAGTGATATGAAAGGTCTATTCTGTATACACCTAAATATTCCAGTTAAATTGAGAGTTTTATTAAGAGCACTATGACTCCACATGTCAAAAAAAAGCTAAAACAGTCAGACAAGATAGTGTCTAAAGGATCTGAGCCACAGAAAACAGCATGAATGGTATGAGGTTTAAGTTATCTATCATACAATAAAAACAAAAATAAATAAATGGGACCTAATTAAACTTAAAAGCTTTTTGCACAGCAAAAGAAACCATAAGCAAGAGGAAAAGACAACCCTCAGAATGGGAGAAAGTATTTGCAAATGAAACAACTGACAAAGGATCAATCTCCAAAATATACAAACAGTTCATGCAGCTCAATATCAAGAAAACAAACAACCCAACCAAAAAATGGATGGAAGACCTAAATAGACATTTCTCCAAAGAAGACATAAAGTTGGTCAATAAACACACGAAAAGATGCTCAACATCACTACTAATTAGAGAAATGCAAATCAAAACTACAATGAGGCATCACCTCACACCTGTCAGAATGTCCATCATCAAAAAATCTACAAACAATGAATGCTGGAGAGGGTGTGGACAAAAGGGAACTCTCTTGCACTGTTGGTGGGAATGCAAATTGATCCAACCACTATAGAGAACAGTATGGAGTTTCCTTAAAAAACTAAAAATAGAACTACCATATGATGCAGCAATCCCACTACTGGGCATATACCCAGAGAAAACCATAATTCAAAAAGACACACGCGCCCCAATGTTCACTGCAGCACTATTTACAATAGCCAGGTCATGGAAGCAACCTAAATGTCCATCAACAGAGGAATGGATAAAGAAGATGTGGCACATATATACAAAATGGAATATTACTCAGCCATAAAAAAGGAATGAAATTGTGCCATTTGCAGAGACGTGGATGGATGTACAGACTGTCATACAGAGTGAAGTAAGTCAAAGAGAAAAACAAATATCATATGTTAATGCATATATGTGGAATCTAGAAAAATGGTATAGATGATCTTACTTGCAAAGCAGAAATAGTGGCACAGATGTAGAGAACAAACGTATGGATACCAAGCGGGAAGAAAGGGGGTGGGATGAATTGAGAGATGGGGATTAACATATATACACTATTGATACTATGTATACAATAAATAACTGATGAGAACCTACTGTATAACCCAGGGATCTCTACTCAATGCTCTGCAGTGGCCTAAATGGGAGGAAATCCAAAAGAGAGGGGATATGTGTATACATATAGCTGATTCACTTTGCTGTACAGCAGAAATTAACGCAACATTGTAAAGCAATTATAGTCCAATAAAAAAATTATCTATCATACAAATTTACCAACCTTATATTGCCTCTACTTCAACTGGTTCCCATAAACCAAATTAGAATCAGTAATTAAAAAGAAAAATACTTAAAAAATTAAAAAAAAATTTTAAATATTTTGTTTCATTGGTCCGTTGGTTGATCCATATCCCTGCTCTAGGAATCTCACGATTAAGAAGCATCCATTTTCAGATTTCTCACATATTAATCAGATAATACTGAGAAAAGCTTATATTATAAACTGTGCAAATGTCAAGAGTTACATAACAGGTATGCTAATTAATGCAATCCCATCCCCTCAGCTAGTAAATTAAAGAAGGACTAGGTTGAATTAAAGAAGAAAACTATTTGATGAAAACATAATAACAGACTTCTACATTTTAATATAATCCACCTTATTCTTCAGAATCAATGCTACTGAAATATGTGAAATAAAATTACATGAGTAAGATTTGATTATTTGTGTACATATACTTCCCCTGGGCTAACAACCAATCTAAATACTACCATTTTATCTTCCTCTGAAGAGAAATACTTTTCCTCTGTGGCTAGCTCATGTTTTAATGATAACATAATATATTTGCTCAATCTCTCCCTGCTGCCTAAAGACCCATGGAAGTCACTGCATTACTTCTGTCTTACTTAACACACTACACTAAACAACTAAATTTGTGTGGCAAGACATCTTCATCTTGCTTTGTTCTCTAAAACACATCTGCAGTATTAGTGCAGTTCTTTACTCTGAAAGGTATCTTAATGTATTCATTTGCTAAACATCTAGATACAGTTATACACAGAGATGGATCATTTCTCATTTTTCAAATCTGATTTTAAAAAGATTAGGTTATCTGTATTTTTTAAACCAACTTAATATAACTTTGAAAAAGGATAATTAAACTAAATGTTATCGATTTACCAATCCTATACCACCCAACTCCCACCAAATATCCTCATGGAATAAATTAGAAGAAAGGGGAAAATGGAGTGTTTACTACAATATGACAGTTTATTGACTCATAGCTTGTTGAAGTACTGTGTGATACCATTGCAACAACTTGGTAATTCATGAGAATTCTCAACCAACTCACGAGACTGAACAGTGCACTGTTACAGGTTACAGCAAGTAAAGTCTAACGAAATCCTGTAATTGCATTCATATCAGAGAATATGCAATAAATAATTGGTAAGGAAGGAGTGATGTTAATATAAATGCATCTATGAAAAAATAGAAATAAAAATTGAAATATTTTAATCCATGCCTGCATTGCAATGAGATGTCAAAGAGATTAACTAGAGAATTGAAATAAATAAACTGTAAACTGGGAAAAATGAATTCTTTCCTAATGCCCTAATAATGCATACAGTTTGGTAGACAAATAAGCAATTAATGGAATATAACAGGGAATTGAATAAAAATTGCTATGTACATTTGATATAGTTTACTTTGTCTTTGCTTCTCAAAAAATTCGGCATAAACTGAAGTTTTGTGTTTTCTAATATATCTTTCATAACTTTAAGGAGTTACAAAAATAAATTATTTTTTGTTCATCACAAATATTATTTTATTATCAAACCTCTTACATATATATAAAGTTTAGTAATATTTTATTACCACATAAGGGAAAAAATATATAATCGTCCTAATTTTTTCTTAACCAACCAGTATCAGACTTCAATTAAAATTTATACTTTGAACACAAACTAACAGATAGAATTGTATCAGAGATCATGACTTAGAATGGATCCTGTTAAGCCCACAAAAACCAGTCAGAATCCAATTTTTCAAGATGTTTTCTTCCTAGGCTCTTGGAAGACCATGTGCAGATGTTTGTAGAATAAAATATCTTCCATCCTAGAATCCTACCCAGATTCAGTGTACAAAAATTGGATCAAACTAGGGAATAACTTTTCACAAGGATTTTAGGCTTCCTTAATTAGCTTTTAAATGTTTGTTCACAAATCACTGACCACTTAACAAAGAGGCTGAAGGACTGTAGGATTTAACACTGAATATGTATTACCACTGAAGGACAATCAGGAATGAAGGCGAAACAGACCTGATATTGGCATCAAAAAAAACAACTCGGGACACAAAATTTCAGTTTATGCAGAATTTTTGAGAAGCAAACACAAAATTATACTGGTATTACAAGGGAAATATTAAATCTGACTTTTGTTTCTTTAAAAATATCTCTCTTCTACCAATCATGATATAAAATACATAGGTATTTTAAAGGACTTTAATACTTTAAATATCTGTTAAGCAAGCAGGTGCTATACGAATTGTAATTGTTTTTAATGCTTCCATTTTGTTTGTTTTGTTTTTCTCTTCCAAAGTATTTCTTCTCTTAAATGGAGTATGGAATGACTATCACCCAAAGCCCCAAATGATTAAAAATTCCACCATAATCCAATTACTCAGTACTTCAGATAATAATACATTTGTAATAGAGTCCTATGAATATCGTTTTCTTTCTTTGAGAAAATGTTTAACTATGTTTCTTCCAAGAATTTATGAATCAGGACAATAATAAAATAAGGAAATAATATCATTCACAGCAAAACTTTTTGAATATTAAAAAAACTTTTTTCTATTTCCAACTCTATATTTGGTTCCTGTTCCAGAGATCAAAATTTCTCTCTTGGGAAAAGGAAGATAGAGGAATGGAGGAAGGAAGGAAGGAAGGAAGTGGGAAGGGAGGGAAGGAGGGAAGGAGGGAAGAATGGGAGGGATACAAAAGATGAATCTGATAACCAACTTTAGTACAGTTGGCCTTCCACAGGCTCAGCATCAGTGGATTTAACCAAACTTAGATCATGTACTATGTTTATGACCCCTGGTTGGTTGAATCCGTGGATGTGGAACCCTGGATACCAATGCCCATAGTCATGGGACTTGAGAATCTGTGGATTTTGGTATCCACGGCAGGTCCGGGGACCAATTCCCAACAGATACTGTGGGACAACTGTACTAGGAAAGACAGTCTTAAGCAAAAGCATAGTATTTAATCCTTAGCCAAAAGAAAAACCAAGCCAGTACATTATGTAAACTGTTCGATCTACATGAAGTAAAATCTCAATTGTTTTGTAATTTTTTTTTTTTTTTTTTTTTGCGGTACGCGGGTCTCTCACTCTTGTGGCCTCTCCCGTTGCGGAGCACAGGCTCCGTACGCGCAGGCTCAGCGGCCATGGCTCACGGGCCCAGCCGCTCCGCGGCACGTGGGATCTTCCCGGACCGGGGCACGAATCCGTGTCCCCTGCATCGGCAGGCGGACTCCCAACCACTGCGCCACCAGGGAAGCCCTGTAATTGATTTTAACATGTTCACTGCTAGTACAATTACTATGTTGTAATTCTATCAAGGATTTGGATAAAAATTACCTAGCTGGCCATGTTCTTTATCTAAAAATGCTAATGCAAACCTCAAGTTCGGAATTTTAATATATTGATCTATCAGCTGGCAAATTGCAGGTTAGCAGAATTGCACATGCTGCAAGTCAAATACTTCACAGTATTACAGAGCAATAATCACGTGTATAAAACTACTCTAAACATAAAGTGTCAGCCTGTGCTTTCATTCATTCCACAAATATTTATCTAGCACACTCTGTGTGACAGGGATTGTTCTGGGAACTGGGAATACTGTGCAGAACAAGGCATAGCTTTTGTAGGTAGAACATTTGTCCAAGTTAATACTTTGCTTTCTGAATTAAGGGTGATTCTTTAATGGAACAAATAAATACACGTTAAGGTTAACAACCAAATTTTTTCTAATTGTTACCCATAGCATTTTGTTCTTTTTAATTAAGGTTTACAATAATGAATATCTTTGCTTAATATCTCTTTTCTTATAATCACCAGTGTCTAATTTGGGACATAGAGGAGAGAATGAAAACAAAGGTCTCCTAACATCCCACTCAGAACTTTTAAAATGCAGTCTAACACATATATTTTAGTAAGAAAGAAAGGGAAATTACTTTACCTAATTCAGTCCTTCCTCTGATCACTCATAAACCTAAACTCTTTTATTGGACTTACCACTTCTTACATTATAAATCCTCTACCTACTGCCTTCTCTGTCTCAGTAAATGGTAACCCCATTTTTGCAGTAACTCAGACTCAAAACTTTGAAGTTAGCTTCAAGTCCTCTCTTGGTTTCATGCCTGATCTCTGACGCCTTTGGAGAATCTGATGCCTTGACCATAATAATAGTAATAATAGTTAACACTTACTATGTGCCAGCAATTGTTCTGAATTCTGTACATACATATTCACTACTTTAATTGTGCAGAACCCTATGGGTTTGGCTCTTTATCATCCCCATTTGACAGAGAAGTAAACTAAGGCACAAAGATGTTAAGAAACTGCTCTAAGGTCACCAGTTAGGAGGCACAGGAGCCAGAGTTCAATCTAGACATTCTCGTGCCAGAGTCCATGCTCTTAACTGTGACCAAGATGGCCATAACCTTCCCTTCAACTTCACTGAACTTTAGGCTGATTTCTTCTAGACTTTAGGCCCCTAACCTCCCTTTTCTTAAAGCATTTACGTTGTAAATTGTAAAAAATTGTAATTGCAAATTCTTTCTCTGTCCCTTTGAAATGTAGATAAGTTTTCTCACAGCCTCTTGCCAGCTTTGCAAGCCAGGAATATTTTCTTTCTCAGAGAGCTGGGAGCTGTCCTTTGAAATGTAATCAAGGAAGAAAATAGTGCCTCATCTCCCAGTCTCTAAGGAATAGAAGCCTAACTTCGAGAAGTGACAATTAACAAACACAGATGGTCTGGGAACTCCTTGGCCGTCCAGTGGTTAGGACTCAGTGCTCTCACTGCCAGGACCAGAATTCAATCCCTGGTCAGGGAACTAAGATCTCACAAGTGTGCGGTGTGGCCAAAATACCAAAAACCAAACAAACAAAACACAGATGGCCTAATCACACTGATCAACTTCCCTTCCACTAGCTTATCCCAGTGCTTAAAAATTCTCGTACCATTTTTCCTTTTTCAGAAAAACTGAGTTCAATCTCTTTCCCCTACTGCAATAGTCTTGAATAACATATCCTTCGCCTCTTTAATTTGCCCAGTGCAATTTTTCTTTGGCAAGTGTCATGCTATAATTTCAAAATATATCCTGAATGCAAACATTCCCTGCCATCTGCACTATCACACCAGTCTCAGCCTCCATCACCACTCTTAGATTACCTTCGTCCAAGTCTTCTTTCCTCCTTTCAGTCTATGCTCAACAGCCGATAGACCATTAAAAGTTAGTCATGTGATTCTTCTGCTGGAATCTCTGTGATCGATTGAACTCTGGGCCACGACAGTCAAGTCAGCCCCTGTATCCACAGCCTTTGCCATGCACACTTCTTCCACTAGAGGAGGGCTGCATGTTCCTGCCTCTTGACCTGGGACTCAGCTATGTGACTTTTGCTCTGGTTAATGAAATATTCGTGGATGTAACACAAGCGGAAGCTTGAACTATCTTTATGCCTTTGAACCTGCCGTCATGTACCTCTAGCCTCACTATGAAAAGAACATGCCTGGGTATCCCGTGGGTCCAAGGAGCATAAGAGACACACAGAGCAGACCTAGACCTGATCTCGATCTTGGAAAGAAGCTCATCTGAGAGACTAGCTTAGATCAGCTGACAACCAGCCACCCAGTGATACGTGAGTGAGAAGACACGATTGTTGCTTTAAGCTGTTAGGCTGAGGAACGATTTACTACACTGAGTTACTACCACACTAGCTGACGGATAAACCCACCAGTGCCTGTTCCCTGTGGAACCCATAGTGAGATGGCATCTAACACCTTACGAGGTCTTGTCCTACCCGCTACCTCTTTAACCTCACCTCCTGTTTATGTCTCTGTCACTTGCTTCACTCTATCAACACTGGTGTCCTTGCTTCCTCTCAAACAGGAACCAAGACTGCTCCTACCTCAGGGCTCTGCATTTGTTATTCTCTCTGCTTAAAATTCTCCTCCCCCAGCTATATGTACAAGGCTTGCCCTCAGCTCCTTTATATTTTGACTCAAATGTCACCTGTCACTGGGGCCTCCCATGCCCAGCCTACCAAAGATTTTACATCCCTATGACATGCCTGTTCCCCTTTCCCTATGTATTTTATTCCTCATCCTTTATTACAATCTAGCATACTTGCTGCCTTGATTCTTGACCGTCCCTCCCTTAGAAGTTTCATATGCACAGTTCTGTTTTGTTTACTGTGAGTTACACCCCAGCACCTAGGACAGTAAAGTGGTTCATAAATATTGGTTATATGAATGAGTGTGTGTGAATGTCTTCCCTTCCCTCAGAGCCAGGACGTCTCTTGTTCCCAGCGGCGATAAACACTCTTTCCACACAACCGGGACCACTTGCCCACTTTTGCAGGCTCAGTCACGGACTTCTTATATTAAATCTGGGGAGAAATAAACTGAGCCTTCCTGCAGCTGGAAATTCAGCATTAGGTTACTTGGTTTGACTCTTAAGCCTTGCATCCCGTTTCTTATAACTGAGCTCCCTTTATGCCATTCTGGCTACCAGGTGCCTATCGTATTCCTGAAACTGACAGCCCTGACAAGCTAGGAGTTAAGCAGCATCTTGTTCTTATCAACCTCCTCTAGCCACTAACACCTCTCTCCCACCCATCCATGTAATGGACTTCTGCCTTTAAACCAACAGAAAGAGGCCGAGAAGGACTGAGGAGGAAAGGCAACCAAGCAGAGTCTGCTTTGTCGTCTCTGAGCCCAGAAGCAGGTTTAGCAGTTTATCATGACACTGGAGTCTGGCGTCAGGGCAGCACAGATTTTGAGAGGAGTCCCAGTTTTGTGTGTTCACTATGAGTCAAGTGCTTTTACATACATTTTCTTGTCAGTGTTAATCCTCATAATGACAAAATGAAAGGTACTTTTCTCTCTGTTGTATTGATGAGATAAGTGACTCCGAGGGATTAGAACAAGCCCAGAGATCACAGAGCTCCTAAGAAGCTAAGCCAATAGTTAAACCTCGATATTTCTGATTTCAGTCTCTGCTTTTTTCCGACCACTTTACAATAGTTCTAATCAGTTCACATTCAACAGTCGTCTTTGTCTTTTCCTCCGTCATGCAATTATATTATTTGGTTGACTCTTGGCTTCTTTCATCAAACACTTTTGAGGACATGAAATGTCTTTGTATCTTTCCTTTTCTTTTTACTATACCCAAAAAGGGAACACAAAGTTTCATGAAGTAAACACATGCAATTATTCCCTGCCCCCAAACAAATGTATCTTATAGCATACAGGTAAATACTTTTAAAATATAAGATGGTATATATATATATATATATATTTTTTTTTTGCGGTACACGGGCCTCTCACTGTTGTGGCCTCTCCCGTTGCGGAGCACAGGCTCCAGACGCGCAGGCTCAGCGGGCCCAGCCGCTCCGCGGCATGTGGGATCTTCCCGAACCGGGGCACAAACCCGTGTCCCCTGCATCGGCAGGCGGACTTCCAACCACTGTGCCACCAGGGAAGCCCAAAATGGTATATTTCTTGATTTGTCTTGATAAGAATTCTGTTCTGCAGCTCCTAGGAATGAAAATCAATAGCAATCATGGTATCCATTTCTTGTGTCTTGGGCTGTAGTCATCACAAATGAAATGCATCAATTTTTTCTGCTCTTGCTGTTTTAGTCTGTTATTATTTTTTTCAGTTTTCCAGAGGATTGATTTAGCAGGTGGGTGGCTAGTTCCTCGACAAGTAAACAATTCAACTAATGTATTATGAGTATTAAAGTAGGCTCAGTTTTATATTGAATGTAACAGGAGTTTTAACAAATTCTCCAAACTGAGAAATTTCCAAATGCAAAGAGCATTCTGTAAACACGAATGACTGTTCATCAGTGACTCAACATTAGTTGATTGGGTCATTCCTAACAATTGGTGGCTTTAATTATCTTTTTTTTTTTGACATTTTTGAACTTAAAAAAAATCACATCACTTTTAGATTGTTGAACCTTGGGTCTCTATAAAGTGACCCTGGAGATTCACTCTTACTGATCTGACTTGCCTTCTGTTCCTGCACCAAACATTCAAATATCCTTTGGCATCTTCTGAATATCTGGAAAAACTTCAACACTTAAAAATGAATGCTTCGGGCTTCCCTGGTGGCGCAGTGGTTGAGAGTCTGCCTGCCGATGCAGGGGACACGGGTTCGTGCCCCGGTCCGGGAAGATCCCACATGCCGCAGAGCGGCTGGGCCCGTGAGCCATGGCCACTGAGCCTGCAGGTCCGGAGCCTGTGCTCCGCAACGGGAGAGGCCACAACAGTGAGAGGCCCGCGTACCGAAAAAAAGAAAGAATGCTTCATCTTGGATAATTCATTTTGGATATTGGCTTTGCTTGCTGAAAAGAAGTTTTTGAAGTGTCTTCCGTGTCTATCCTGTACAATTTAGTCTGCAGATAACTGTAATATGGGAAAATATCAAAAGTGAATGTTTTAGAGAAATAATACCTCTTTTTGAACAAGTCAAATTACCTGTCCTTGAGGCTCTTTATCTGTACAGCATGTCAAAACACTTCAATATTCACTGACCTTTCAAGGTTTGTAGTTCTGTTTTAGGAAGCTTTTGCAATTATGTAATACTCTGTACTACATTTTACCTTTTGTACTTGTAATTCATGTGAATCATGTCCATTGCACTTTATTTTTCCTTTTATCTGTTTCCAAGTTATATAGTGAGATACTGTAACATTTTAACCATGAGAAAAAAACTCAAAATATGTCAGTTATTTGGGAAGAAAAAACAGATGTTTAGTTCTTATTCTTTTCTGTCAATATTCTCTAACTTCTCATTTATCTGGTCCATGGAAGACGAGTTGTTATTGAGAAGGGTGTCATTGGGGCATTCTAGCAATATTATCTACAAAAATGTTTTATTATTTTAGATGAACTCAGGTGGAGACTCTGCTGCGTTTAGGATATGCCAAATTAAGTGCACACCAATTAATCTGTGATTTGGAGAAATCATTATTAGTTACAACACATTACTTCTTCGATGAGAAGAATATGTGTGTGACATTTGCTGTCTGTATATCTCAGCGAGGACATGCATCATTGTACATTTGGCAGCATCTGAGAGAAATGATACATTTTAAAGCAATTCCATAACGTGCCTCTATAAATGTCTGCAGGTATCTGTCTTTGGAGATGCTACCTAGTTACTGCCGCTGATTTCTTTGCATACAGCGCCCCCTGTCGTCAGTAAATGAAAAACATGTATACAAAATACCTTCAATGCAGCTTTGTTTATGTAATAGTTCTGATGCTTAAAAGACTTATTTTGTGTCTTCTGAGTAAAACACAGGCTAAAACAACTAGAGAGTTAAAGTGATGAAAATAATGGAGAGAGACAGAGGACACCAGAGACCAAGACAAATAGAGGAAAAAAGAAGAGACCTAGAACAAAAGTGTGGCTGTTTTGGGCATATCTTTTGTGCTAAGCTGGCTGGCCTGCAGCTATAGGTAGGGCTAATATTTGATCTCTGGAAAAACTGGCTGCATGCAGAGCTCCATGGTGGTACCTCTTTGCAGTTTTACCTACCATCACACCCACTCACTGAAACACCAGCCTTTGTTTTCCAGTCCATGCCAGAGTGACAGACAGCTGCAATTAGTAGCTGTAGGTAGAAGACTATGGGATTAAAAAAATCAATGATTCAAGAAGAAGAGATTGATACTGACGCTTGCTTTAATGTTAGGGGACCTGCCAAAGTGGAACGGTATGTGAGAAGTCTATCATCTTACTTTGATTTTCTTTAAAGGCATATTTTACAGTGATTCTAAAAGGGAGGAAAAGAAAAACATGCAAGGAGGGAGTTGAGTTGAATATATGGTCTGGGGGGGGGGCGGAATTCTGGGGTGACTACCTCTCTCCTCCCCACCTTCCACAATCTGATCCTTATCTGTGGTATTCATTGTTCTCTCAGTGTTCTTAGCCTAAATCAGGGCACACTAGTAGAGTTGGAGATCTAGCTGAGTGTAACAGAGGGACATCATCGTGTCCCTCCTGCAGGCAAGAAACAGGTAGAAAGCAGATACCAAGAGACAGAAGTGCAGCAAGAAAGAGACAGTGAAAAAAAATAGGGCTAGAAACCTACAGAGAAACAGAGGGGCTACACAAGTATTTGATTCATGAAGGAAAGGCAGTCTTGGAGAAAAGGAAGTGCTTTAAGAGCAAAGCTTTTGGTCTGGCTGCTTTCACAGTGCGTGGCTTTCTCAGTGATACTCAGTCATTAGCTCTGCTTTGCAGCACTAAGCAGCCATCCATAGGATAATGAATCCAAATAGAAACTAAATTTCTGTCCGACATTACCTCTGGCAAGAAACAGTCAAATGGAAATCGACAAATGTATACACAGTCATCCCTGAATCCTTTTCTGCGGTGTGGTTTGCTTAACGGTTTCAAAGCAATTCAAAATTATCATTCTTAAAATATGTATTTCACCACCACTTACATTTTTGACATAGCTTTTTACCAGATTAGTTTATTCAATTGCTTCCTTCAATGTTGTTCTCCTAGAATCATTATGAAACTTCCCCTGGATGCTCTGCCTGGGCTGCTCCATTTTTCATTCCCCCAAAGTACCTGGAACTTACCTGTATCAGTGCACCTATCACGCTGCATTGCAGTCATGTGTTTCACCAAAAAGTTCTTGAGCATTAAGGTCTGAGTCTTACTCTGCCTTTTATCCTCATGAATGAGATATAATATGTACTGAATCTATGCAGTGCTTTCTTTCCCTAGATTACTCAACATTCTCAATTACAAAACTCCTGGAAAACAACATAAGGAAATTTTCAATATCATATTCTAGGGAACATACATGTTCCCCGGCTTTTTTTCCTTCCTACTCCCCCACTGAGGCTTTCCATTTTATAGGTCTTTACATTACATTCTCATCATGGCCAAGTAAGAAATGAATTAAATTTTAACTGTGATGAACTGCTAGTGACAGAATAAAACATCATTTTAAAGTTAAACACTAATGTTATCTTTTCTCATTATTGGGCATGTTAGGTTGACTAAATTTTTCTCTAAGATGTTTATCATTTATTAGTTATTCCAAAACAATGCACAGCTATTCACTCTACAACTGATGAGACAGTAAATCTTTTAATGGAAAGGCTTCAGGCCTGACCATTAAAAAGATCCTTAGTTTGAACTTCATTAGCAGTAATGAATGTGATCTTGGACACATGTAACTTTCAAAACCATGCTCAAATTTCACAAGCCAAGCAATTCCACACATTGATCACAGAGACTGAAATATACTGTGTGGGCTGCCAGTTTAAGCTACAGAGACACAATAAAAGTAGCCTTTGACTATTTCATCTATTGAAGTAATCTGGAGACAATTTACTTTTTTAATATTTTGTTATAATTAATTCTCAATTTATTTTAGCATTTATAAATGCTATTCTTAACTACTCCTAATTACCCAGCCATGTTTACTAGTTGAAGAGCTCTGTGTTTTACAAATATTATTACTAAATCTCAAAACTTCCGCCAAGAGAAGTATCATTCCCCTTTTACAGACTGAGAAACTGAGTTTCAAGGGTAGGAAATGACTTGTTCAAGGACATTTACGAGACACGCTTCCTTTATCTGAACAGAGTTAAAACCTTGACTTCAAAGCCAATCATTTTCCCACTGCATCCATGGGCCTGATTTCTTCTTTGTGGGCTAAGAAATGTCCTTATCATCTTCTAGGGCAAGGGCTCTGGAATGCTAGTGGATCCTTATCTGCAGAAGCTGAAGGGTCTTGAGACAAGAGGGCGTGTGCGGTGGAAGACAGTGACAGACGTGAATTTACCTGGGTGGCGACAGTGACGGGGCGGAGGGTGAACGCAGTGATAACAGGGTCTAAGATGGCACCCTGGGCATACTCACGATTTAGATGCCTGCAAAGGACCAACTGACTTTGAGTAGACCCAGGTCAAAGGACAGAGAAAATCGGTCATTAAAATCTAAAGTTACTGTTCTATCAGAGTGCAGTTAATGTACAGACATGACCACATGTGGAGATAATAGCTTTTACTCTCTTATTTCCTACAAAGAAAGTAAAGGAGACTTTTTACAAATACCGATGCAGGGTACAACAGTGTTTATTTTCATTAGGAGGAATGGACACATTAAGGAGAAATATTAAGACACCCTTGAGGGTTGACCAGGATGTGTTCTTGATGTTGACTCAACAGGAAGGAGGCACCTGCCTTGTTCAAGGCTGGGTGCAAGTTTCCCTGGACCTCATGGCCCACACCAGTGGGAAGGGGTGGGTTACCGAAGTATTATAGTAGGAAAATGTTATTTATTTTTAATCTTTGAAGATTGTCTTCCTTTGTAAGGCACAAGGAAATACTGTTCTGTATACTTCCTAAAGTCTTCAGGCTTACGGAAGGATTTCTGTTCCACTTCAAGTAAAATCTGAACACAAGTGGACCCATATATCTTTATAATTATCCAAATATGCACTACTCAGTTCTAGACAGTGAGAAACATCGTTTGAGATTAAGCCTCCAAGAAAATCATTAGCCAGCAATCACCAGCAAAGTTGTTGGTGGCTGTGGGAGATTCCTGACACTTTCCGTAATTAGCATCAATTACACTCTTCCATCCTTTCTTATCTCCCACCGAATCACTACCGTCTCCCCTTCTGAAGCAGACCTTTGTCCAGAGAAGGAAGCATATTCTGCACAAACATGCTCGAACTTCTTTTTTATTTTCTCTCTGAAGTTTGAGGAAGTAACGAGGGGAGCCGTAACCATGGATACAATGACAAGCAAACATAGGGAACTGATTCCCTGAAGTGGAAATGACAGGAACTCAGGGATGTGATGAACATGCACTCGAAGAGTCTGTGATCATCAGATGGGAGACCTGGATCTCACCAGAAATGTGCTCTGTACTTTAGAAAAGCAGATTTCAAAGAGTTCCAAGAAAGAGCTTCTGAATACAGGTGGTGGGTTTAACTGTGCATCTGATCTGTTCCCTCTACAAACCCCACTAAAGCTGCAGTAAATGTATTTTTTTTTTAACAAGACATAAACCCACAAGGATGGAGGGAGTAGGGAGGAGACAACAGCAGTAAACTTCTAGAAGCTGAAAGGGAGATGTACAAATTCTAACTGACCTGGAAGGAAAAACAAACCAAAGCAAAGCCAAACTAAAAAGCCAAACCCTAAATCAGCAGTGGGAAAAGCAGAGACACAACCAATCTGTACACAAAATCTTCAGGTGGCTCAGAAACTGGGACTCACAGGACACCTGGGTGGAAGAGTTAAACCACTGAGGATTCGCTGAAAGCTATTTAAGAACCTAGACTCTTGGAATCCTTTCCATCACCTGTCTGACCATTTGCCCATATCTCAGCTGACACAGAAGCTTCATTCTTTGGAGCTATTAAAACCGAGTTTCTACAGACTGTAACAGCCCCCCAGGACTGAGGGTGGGAACATCACTCCAAAGCAGAAAAAGAAAGTACAAGTATGCAGATGGATGCTGAATGATCAGATTGCTTCCACTCCCACCCCCACTTGCCTTTTCCCCTACTGGCCTCCAACAACTTTGGCCGGGTGTTACCCTGCAAGCAAGATTAGAAGATTCTTTTCTGTGAGAAGCTAACAAGTTCAAGAAGAAATATTGAATCATATGTACCTTAAGGATCTCCTACAAATGGTCCATGCATTTCAACAAATGACCCCCAGCGACTTCTGTAGTTACAAGCACCACCCACAGGCTTAAAGTTGCCAACTGGCTTTACAGTACCTCACTCTTTAACAGGAGGAGACAATCAAGGATTACTAGACTTCTGAGCAAAGTGTCTCAACATGTGATACAGAAACCCAAAGAAATGAAAAGATGAAGAATCTTCAAAGAAACAGGAGGAAGAGAAAAAAAGTCAACATATTTTTGACATACTCAAAAATATGTCATTAATAACCTCAGAGAAATAAAGATATTTTGTCTAAGAAAGAAGTTGACGTATTAAAGGATCATTTGAAGAAAAAATATCTCCTGGAAATAAAAACATGAGAAGATAAATTGAAAATTAAATAGAAGAGTTAGAGAATACAATTGAGGAAATCTTCCAGAAAGTAAAGAGAAAAACAGGAGGAAAAAAGATAAGAAAATTAGAAAAGCAGTTAGGAAAACTCAGTATGCAAAAAGTAGGAGCGCTGTAAAAAGAGAAAAGGAGAAAAAAAAATGTAAAAGACATAATTCAGGAAAATTTACCTGATCTTGAGAGGTTGCCAGACTGAAAGATTCCATTGAGATCCTAGCGTAATGAAAGAAAGCCAACCTACATTAAAGCAAGTTGTTTTGATATTTCAGAGCAGTGGTGTAGCTTCATGTGTGCTACAAACGTCCAGAAGTGGGGAATGGTTAGCAGACAGCCTAGTGTGAAGCAGTAAGACGCAAGGTAAATATACTGAGGTTACCGACACTGTGTTCGTTGCCATTTTGCTGCCTTTTTATTTCTATGAAGCTACAAGTGAAAGAGAGAGAAAACTCAGAAAGACAAATAAGATCCATTAAATAAGTAAGCAGATAAGCCAACTGGGAGAAAAGCAGAGAGTTCTTAGGACAGAAGCAGCAAAGAAAGTCCCAGAACAGGAGTTATTCAGTAAGACTAGAGAGTAGAGAGTCCAGATAGAAAAAGAAGTCTCTAGGAGAAATGATTCCAAGAAAACTTTAGAATTATTAGATTACATGATATCATTAATCTTTTGAAAAGAGCTGAGAAGCTATTTAAAGAGGTGGGAGAAATTAGCAACACAAGAAGTGGAAAGTAATAATAGTATACAACAATATGTGAATTCTATGTTCATAAACCTAGTAAAGTAAAACTTAATATTGACTTAGACAAAAATTGTTACTCAACAATACTGAAAGGAAGGGGGAAGGAAAACAAAATGGCAGTGCTAGAGAATTAAAAGAGCCCAAATTTGTCACCTCTGGTTAGAGGGCTCAGGGGAATGGGCAGGGGGGTGGGGTAGGTATGAAACCACCGTGAATATAATCAGAGGTACCCTAGCGCCATCTTGTACCAGTTTCCCTGGAGCTAGTTGTCCTCATCTCTTCCCTACTCCCTGTGCAGTAGCTTAATGCTGGTAACTGGAAATTGGCCACTGAGTGAATAGTTCCACCGCAGAATTCAGGAACTACTATACATCTTTGTTTCCACCGCCCCCCCCCGCAACACACACAACCCCCAGAGAACTATGTTGGTTAAACACTTACCAAAAGTCCATATACGTTTACTTGACTTGCATTCATAAATTCATAAAACATGTGTAACACAGCTAATAATAGCTGATACATAATTTTAAATAATAAACCATTAAAACATTCCAGGAAAATACTTTATGATCCCATGTTCTAAGAGTCTTAAGAATACTGATAACTCAAGAAGACATGAAGACTAGAAAAGTTATGCTAATATAATCATACATTGTTCCAGTGAGGAATAAAAAGGAAGGCACTTAAATTAATGCAAATGACAAGGAGTTTTATGATGAACTCAGAATTTTTAATGATCTATACAAATGTTGAAAGAGGGCTATAAGATCAGGTATGATTATAAGAAAGAGCCACAATGTCAAGAGAACAAAGTAAGTTTAAAATAAGCTCTGGCACATTCAAAAACTTAAGTTTAACGGCAATCTTTTTAAAGCTATTTATGAACTAAGAAAATAAACAGAAAAAGAGTAGGATGTCCTTTTTGAGAAGATAATAAGTGTTAATAAATGGTGGGGAGAGAACAAATTCTTCAGCTCCTCTTTCACTACAGGATAGCCTCTCTCAAGGCAAAGGTCAGGAAATCACTTTGGGGATGTCTGGTGTGTCTTGCAGAAGCTAAGGAGATGTGAGTGATACTGTGATACTGTGCCTTACAACCTGGGAACTAAGCAGCGATGCCTCCATCCGAACTCTAAAATGAACACAGAGACTAAGACATATATACCAGAGAAAATCTCCTTCTACCTTTCCACTGACATTCCCCTTTACTCAGTTCCCTCCTTATAAATCCCAGATTACCTGGACTTCATTAGTCTGTCACCTGAGTCACCCCTCGAGTTAGCATCGATGTTTTGTCAAGTACCCCAAATTACGGAGATTCAGTTAGCTAACAAGGAAAAGATGAAATGATGAAAGAGTAAATAAGTGCAGCTCTGTTTCTGTCTAATAAATAAGCAGAAGATATAGTAGTCTGGGTAACAGTAAAGGCAAATTATTAAAGACAACCCTTTTGATACCAGAATTCCAATGCTTAATTGATGAACCTTAAATACACTCCAATTCTGATCGCAGAACTTTAACAACATTTAACACTTTAACATTTCATTTGCATTTCTTTCCTTTCTCTATAAGAATCCTCATTTAGAGAGAATTTCTGCAGGGTCATTACTGTTAAAAAATCCTCTCGTGCTGGAGGATAGTATTCTGTTTTTCTCTGAAAAGAATATATGAAACCATACCCTCCTACATCATGAACTCAATAAGGAATCATTCCCCCCAAAGCCCATGGAATAGAGCAAATTACCTCTTGTCTTTACAGTTTAAGTCAATTACATACTAATTCCAAAATGTATTCTGGTGGAACTATGCACAAGTCATAGATTTCTGTCTCCTGTGGTCCCATAAAGCCACTTTCCAATTAGGAAATATCACCGCCAACAAAGATAAGACACATTCCCATTTTTTCAAAATCTGTCCTTATATGTACCAATTTTGCTCACTGAACCATTTATAATTTTTGTTGATTTGCCTACAAATTATTTATACAATAACTTGAAGCTTTCCCCAATACATTTTTTTCTTACCATAACTCCAAGCTCTAGAGGAGTAATTTACATTTCAAGCTAATTTGTCTGCCTTGGCTCTTCTGAAAGGGAGCTGGGGATGCATGGAGAAGAGGCTCAAAGGCAGTGAGCTGAAGGATGCTCTGGATACTGCAGCTGCTTTCATGCTTTGTTATAACTGTATTAAGGTATTTGCTTGTCTCAGTCCATTCGCGCTGCTATAACAAAAATACCATCCACTGGGTAGTGTGGAAACTACTACAGAATTCTTTTCTGGGATTAGGTTTTTAACATATTAATTTGGGAGGGACAAAACGTTCAATCTATCACATTGTTTTTATGAGGAGAGGGAATCAAGTAAATAGCCCTTCTCAAGTCCTTTAAAATGCACCTGCTAACTGCTTACCTGAAGAATAGAATACTACTATATTCCCATGTTAGATAAAACAAAATTATAAACTTGGCCTTCAAGGAGCTCACAATCTACTTCAAAACTCATAGAATTGTTAGAGAATGATTATTACAGACACAATATGAATAAGTGTAAGGTACAGGAAATAGAAGGAAAAAGAATCTTAAGTAGAATTTTTACGCTTGAAGAGAACCAGTTGCCAAGTTTGACCAAACTGAAATTAATTACTCTTGTGGGTCATCCCTAATAATTACAGTCTTTTAGGATAGGAAGACTATTTTCTGCAGAGAAAACAATTTTATCTTAGTAGCACAATTACATTATTAACATTTTTAGAAATATTCAGTTCATTAAGAAAGAGACAAAGACAAATATCCCTGGCTTAAAATTGTTAGTTAAGAATCACATGGTGTGAAATGCACTGACGGAAAATTATAAATATGCCAACTACTAAATGGAAAACATTATTTGTCCTAAAATAGTCATTTCTGCTCACTTAATAGGGCATTAGGAAATAATGTCACGATCATTTAAAATATTGTGTTATAGGTTGTGTAGCTATGTTATAAATGCTGTACTGCCCATTATCATGGAGACTAGAAAATGTCTTATGAGAAATTTAAAGGTACAGATAGGAAATCAACATAAACTGCGGTTTAGAGAAGTAGAATGTGGAGAGAAAAGCAAGACCTTTAAGTTAGGAAAATGTGGTCAGTACGCTAGCTTCATATCTTACTAGCTGTGTAACTTTCAACAAGGTATTCGCCATTCTAAATCTCAGATTTCTTATCTGTAAAATGGGACAACCACTCCTGAACCACATGTGAATTTTTCTGAAAATGAAGCAGCAAAGAGAGCACCTGGCACCATGTCTGGAACAGTGTAGACCCTTGGGTGAGTTCCTCTTTCTCATTTACTATGAGTGACTTTTTTGTTCTGGAATTTAACTAAGCAGATATGGATGTACTTCTCCACAGAGCTCAATAATTTTTATCAACTTCTCATTCATTGTGTATACAATGGCATGTTTAGAATTGGACTGAAAACAAATGCATTTAATTTTTTTCCAATTATAAAAGTACTTCTCCTAGAGAAAAAAAATCACTTCATATCTAGTAAAGTCATATATAATACATGAAGATTTATTCTGATCATTCGCTCTTCAGTATTCATCTCAATGCAAATACATTATTTTCCAACTCATGTACTTCACTTCTACAAATAATGATTTCTTTATCCATTTTTGAATTGTAGGTGTTTATTGAAGCTACCCCCCTTAACAGAAAAATCCACATATATTTATTCTCAAAAATGTTACAATAATAGTTGACATA
Organism: Leucopleurus acutus; assembly: GCF_964270905.1. Classification (NCBI taxonomy): domain Eukaryota; kingdom Metazoa; phylum Chordata; class Mammalia; order Artiodactyla; family Delphinidae; genus Leucopleurus; species Leucopleurus acutus. Next base: position 14,055,069 of record NC_139143.1, read on the forward strand.
TTAAAATACCTAGTATGTATCAGGCTGTGTTAGGCAGAAAAATGGCCCCTCCAAAGATGCCCATGTCCTAATCCTTGGCATTTGTGAATGTTAGGTTATGTAGCAACTGGGAATTAAGGTTGAAGACGGCATTAGGATTGCTAATCAGCTGACTTTAAAATTAGGAGGTTATCCTGGATTATCTGGTTGGGCCCACTGTAATCACAAGGGCCTTTTAACTCTGAAAGAGGGAGGCAGAAGTCGGTGACATGATATGAGAGAGGCAAGACCAGCCATTGCCAGCTTTGAAGATGGAAGGGGCCAGGAGCCAGGGATGCCAGCAGCCTCTAGAAGCCGTAATAGGGCAAGGAAACAGACTCTTCCCAGAGTCTGTGGTCATCTGATTTTAGTGTAGTAAGACACATTTCCAACTTCTGAACTACAGGACTCTAAGATAATAAATTTGTGTTGTTTAAAGTCACTAAGTTAGTGGTAATGTGTTACAGCAGTAGTAGGAATCTAATATATAAGCACTCTTCTAAATATTATACAGGTATCGCACCATTTAGTTTTGGTTTTTTTAATTTATATTTTATATTGCAGTATAATTGATTTACAATGTTGTGTTAGTTTTAGGTGTACAGCAAAGTGATTCTTATACATATACATGTATCTATTCATTCAGTTTTTAAAACAATCTTATAACAAGTATTATTATTATTCTTTCTTTGTAAGGGTTAGAAAAAAACAAAGGTGTACACATGGAGAAGTCAAGTAACTTGCCAAAATCACAAAGATTTGATCCTAAGGGATTTGAATTTAGTATTCTGGCTTCAGAGTCTCCATTCTTAAACACCACAAAACATTCCTCATTTGAATTAAATGCATTTTCCAGTAGTCCACGGAACCCCGATACATAGCTGTAGATGCTAATGATCTAGAAAATGTCATCTGCCAATCATTCAAAGGAATACTTTTTCCCTTACCTTAAACCTCCTTTTTCATGGTTTAAGCACATCATAGGCATATTTGGATGGGTTAATGTAAAAATCATTTTAGAATAAATGAATCTCTCAGTAAAATAGCAATATAATAGCAAAGTGGGTGACAATCCCAGATTTAGGGGAAAAGGTAAGTCTCTTGAGAGAGAGAGACACCCACACAGCACTATTTTTCCAAGAGTAACTGATATGTAAACAAAACAAAGCAATGGCCTCACCAGGCAAACAGGCCAAGGGAAGTCTGTCACAGGAAAGCAGAGGGGAGTTCAAGTTGACAAGCATCTGTTGTGTCTGAGAGGGCTGGGTAGGAAGCTTTCCCGAAAGCACCATTGGCCATTCTCTTAGTCCCCGCCCTGCCCTGTGCATAGGGTCTGCACCTGTCATTTGACGCCTGAATATTTTTATTTCACCACCTTGTGAAAAATCTAAATAAAAATAGATGAAAAGAAATCCTGAACATTTAAAAGAGCCTTTTAGGGACTTCCCTGGTCGTGTAGTGATTAAGAATCTGCCTGCCAATGCAGGGGACATGGGTTCGATCCCTGGTCCAGGAAGATCCCACAGACCGTGGAGCAACTAAGCCCCTGCGCCACAACTACTGAGCCCGCGCGCCACAGCTACTGAGCGACTACCAAAGCGTGCGTGCCTAGAGCCCGTGCTCCGCAACAAGAGAAGCCACCGCACTGAGAAGCCCGCGCACCGCAACGAAGAGTAGCCCCCCCATCACCGCAACTAGAGAAAGCCCTCTTAAACAGCCAAACATTTTCATTGCAGGCATGGTACTCAAAACAAAAAGAAAATTAAAAAGAGAGAGATAAAGAGGAAAACCGAGGGATCATTTATTTTATGCTACTCTCCCCCACTTTAGTAACCTTTTACCTCTCTCTTCTGATCCTTCAACGTCATTGCCCATCTTTGTGAACAATCACGCTTCTTTCTTATTGCAAAACGTTTCAGAATTGTTTTAAATTAAAATCTAACACATAAATAAAAATAAAATCTAAAAATTTTATTTTTCTGTATATATACTTTATTGGAAGAATGAAAGAAAATCTGTATTGTATTTGGCAATTGTGCTGAAATGAAATAAAGAAATAGGAAGTGGTTAGCTGTACCAAAAGTTAATTTTAAGTTATACCCCAGGCATTTAAATTCCCAAGTGATGACAGAAACAGCTTGTGACTAGTGAGCCCACCCAATTAATGATTTGGTGACACTGCATGCTGACTGGAGACAAACACACTTCGCAGGTGAACCCAGCGAAACACCACTACCCCTCACTGGACAGACACAGTGTGCTTCTCTGCCTGTAAAAGCATTTTATTAAAATCATTTCTCTGCAGTAAAAGTCAGCGACAGGGCATTAACCAAGTCAGTTGGCAAACATTATTAGGTTTTTTAGATAGAATGCTTCTAAATGTCAGTCTCATAATAACTAAAAGTGCACATAATTTCCAGTGCAAACCCCACACTAAGTTATTAAGTAATAAAATGTAGCATGATTCTAATATTCTCCAGACTACCCATTCTTTCGGGGAGATCCTTCCCAAATCTACACTTCCCCACTCATGCACCTACAGACACAGGCACGTGTATACACACATCTCACGAGAGATGTCAATTTCAAAGGCTTTTTCAACTCACCTATGGGAAATTGCTCTCGGGAAAAAAGAAAACTCTAAATACTTAACTCACACTGTCATTTATAATGTGAAAAATGTGTTATTCCTAGTGGTATTTGTATTTTGTCCTTAAAATAAAAACAAGAAAAGAAAGGGAGTGTCCCAAAGGAATGAATATATACTGATGAGATTTCAGAAATCCAATGGCAGTGGATCCCTTATTTGCGTAGTCACATCCCTGTGACTCTGAAATCTCACAATTCTAGGTGACCATCTCTGTTTTTAAAGTATATCTACCCAAACTGCACACATAATATGGGCTGCTGTTAGGCCCAGGATTCCAAAGTTGTAGATCTTAAGCAGCACTGAAAACATGTAGACATATTTAAAATACATCACGTATTGACTTGGTCAGCAAGGCATTCTAAGGATATTTCAGAGTCAACAGAAATCATCCACAAGGCAGGTACAAGGGGCCATTGTGCTGGCAATAAATATAACAAGGGTCAATTCCAGGCAGAGACGATCTCTTGATTGGACCATATAACATATACAGATTCACAGATCATATGGAAATACTTTACATCCATTTATATAAAAACATCATTTTTCCTAACACACAGACAGGTTCTTTACTTCCTGTAAAAGGCTGGAAGATATATCAACACTATATACCTTTTTTTAATGCATCATTATTGGCATATAATTGCTTCACAATGCTGTGCTAGTTTCTGTTGTAAAACAGAGTGAATCAGCCATATGCATACATATATCCCAATATCCCATCCCTCTTGCACCTTCCTCCTACCCTCCCTAGCCTACCCATCTAGGTCGTCTCAAAGCACTGAGCTGATCTCCCTGTGCTATGCTGCTGCTTCCCACTAGCTATCTATTTTACATTTGGTAGTGTATATATATATCAATGCTACTGTCACTTTGCCCCAGCTTCCCCTCCCCCGACCATGTCCTCAAATCCGTTCTCTATGTCTGCGCCTTTATTCCTGCCCTGCCACTGGGTTCCTCAGTACCATTTTTTAACATTCCATATATATGCGTTAGCATGCGGTATTTGTTTTTCTCTTTCTGATGTACTTCACCCTGTATGACAGACTCTAGGTCCATCCACCTCACTACACTACAAATAACTCAATTTCGTTTCTTTTTATTTCTGAGTAATATTCCATTGTATATATGTGCCACATCTTCTTTATCCATTCATCTGTCGATGGACATTTAGTTTGCTTCCATGTCCTGGCTATTGTAAATAGTGCTGCAATGAACATTGTGGCACATGTCTCTTTTTGAATTATGTTTTTCTCAGGGTATATGCCCAGCAGTGGGGTTGCTGGGTCATATGGTAGTTTTATTTTTAGTTTTTTTTTAAGGAAACTTAATACTGTTCTCCATAGTGGCTGTGAAAGCAATCTTGAGAAAGAAAAACAGAGCTGGAGGAATCAGGCTCCCTGACTTCAAACTATACTTCAAAGCCATAGTAATCAAGACAGTATGGTACTGCCACAAAAACAGAAATATAGATCAATGGCACAGGATACAAAACCCAGAGACACACCCATGCACATATGGTCACCTAATTTATGACAAAGGAGGCAAGAACATACAACAGAGAAAAGACAGCCTCTTCCAATAAGTGGTGCTGGGAAAACTGGACAGCTACATGTAAAAGAATGAAATTAGAATACTACCTAACACCATACACAAAAATAAACTCCAAATGGATTAAAGACCTAAATGTAAGACTGGACACTATAAAACTCTTAGGGGAAAACATAGGAAAAACACTCTTTGACAAAAACCACAGCAAGATCTTTTTTGATCCACCTCCTAGAGTAATGAAATAAAAACAAAAATAAACAAATGGGACCTAATGAAACTTAAAAGCTTTTGCACAGCAAAGGAAACCATAAACAAGACAAAAAGACAATCCTCAGAATGGGAGAAAATATTTGCAAATAAAACAACGGACAAAGGATTAATCTCCAAAATATATAAACAACCCATGGAGCTCAGTATCAAAAAAACAAATAACACAATTACAAATGGGAAGAAGACCTAAATAGGCACTTCACCAAAGAAGACATACAGATGGCCAAGAGGCACATGAAAAGATGCTCAACATCACTAATTATTAGAGAAATGCAAATCAAAACAGTATATACTTTAGTAATGTGTGCTCTTTCCTGACTTTTTTTTTGGTGGTATGCAGACCTTTCACTGTTGTGGCCTCTCCCGTTGCGGAGCACAGGCTCCGGACGCACAGGCTCAGCAGCCATGGCTCACGGGGCCAGCCGCTCCGCGGCATGTGGGATCTTCCCAGACCGGGGCACGAACCTGCGTCCCCTGCATCGGCAGGAGGACTCTCAACCACTGCGCCACCAGGGAAGCCCTTTCCTGACATTTTGAGGCCAAGATAAATGCATATGGATTCATATTAAATCTTTTTTTATTTTAATCTCGTTTTATTTATTTATTTATTAAATCTTGTTTTCATTTTAATCAGAAATTCTCATTTTCAGCTATCACAAAGGAGGTCTACATTAGTTGCATAGAGTATGATTGGAGAAAATGCAGAAGTAGTGTATTGTTTATGCATGGTTTTTAAAAAATTAACTGAATTCTTCTTTGACTATAACTCAGTTTCTTTAGGCTTAGTTTATTTCAGGCTAAGGTTTTATGGGCACTTACCAATATAGACTTATCTTTGTAAGACTAGAAATTGATTTTCTACTATAGGTGTTGTTCACTCTAGGGAATAGACACATTCTAGAAAGAGAGTTGCCGGAAATAATTTTTTGTCATACTTGCATTTTATTTTCCCCTTGACATTCATTTGAAACTTGAGGACTGTATAGCAAAATATTTCCACAAGAAAAATTCAGATCAAGCTTAGTCTTTGTATTAAAAAAAAAAAAAAAAAAAGTTTTTTTCCTGAAAAAAAGAAGAACTTCAATGTATAATTGGAAATTAGAATTTTGGGGTTATCAATTTTAGCATGTTGCCTTCAAGGTAGCATAACTGAAAACTGAAATTAAAAAAAGGGCAGAAAAGGACCTATGTTGTTGAGTTCTTCTATGTGCCAAGTGTCATTATCAAAATGTGTATAATTTATCTTCAAATTGAGATCCTTGGACTAATTGGATCATAGTCAGCTGACACGTATGTTCCAAGGCTGAGTCTAAGTCTACTGAAAAAGAATCAAAATCTCTGCGTGATGAAGCTGGGAAATCTGTATTTTTAACAAGCAGATCTGGTGTTTGTTAAATACGCTAAAGTTTGAGAAGCACTCATCTATGTTATAGGGGGTCCCCCTTTTCTAGGTAAAATTTTTCATAAATTAAGTGAGCAAAAAAGATACTGTTTACATCATTTAAATTCTTCATTTTTAATTTCTTAAGTGACTACTTGCATATGAAGAATTTCTGTTCATGAATTTTAACTGCAGAACTTGGATCTGCTGAGGAGGGTATACAAATACAACTGACCGAGACACTGGATCTTTAGTCCACTGTATCCTTAACTCATAAGGATAAGTGTTGTTTATTGAAGGGCAGAACAAAAGCTGTAAGGCTTGCGTCTGCCTAACTATATTTCCCCATTTCTTTCAGATGAATGGATCTTCCTAGGCTGCAACCCAAAGCTTACCACAAAAATGATTCTGAAAAATAGCTTAATCAAAACACTTTGATAAGCCATCAAAGATATTGCCTTTTACTAACATTCAGTAGAACACATATTGCGCTATACTAGGAACTGATAGCTCAAAAGCCAGTTGATGTCACAGACAGTGCTAAAGTGGTTCATGAATTTGAAATGACAACAGATGCTTTGAAAAAGGAAAGCCGGCTGGATTTTGATTGAACATGCTAATTTTCAAAAGAATCATTCCCAGCTCGATTTTATACAGTGCAACCTGTTAAGGCTATTTGGAAATCACAGGAGCTGGTGATAAAATGATATTGAGCTCAATTATCCATTATCAGAGGAAAAGATACCAGCATCCCTCTAGTCCCTTTGCAGGTTTGTTTGAATACACAGTACGAGAGGGGAGCAGTTAGATGACACAGAGGACAAGTGGCTGTGTGCTCAGGGAGCTATCAGAGTGAATAAGTGACAGAATTTGGGGATACATTCCTGCTAATTTGGTTCTGCATTGACATTAAAGCTTTAATTTCTCCCACTTGAGAAAAGAGAGTTAAACAGCCTCTATCCTTAAGGCAAGATTAAATTGAATCCTTTATCATGGGGATCCATAGAGGATGAGATTAAGAATTCTCATCAGTCAGTTAACTTCAGAAAATACTTAAGTGTAGGATCTCATGGTAGGGCAAAGTTCCTTTATAGCCAAGTTTCCTTTAGCGGCAGAAAACTAAATGTAGGAATTCAGGACTTGGGGGATTGACTGACAAGTTAATGTCAGTCCTTGACCTGCTCAAGCATTTTAGAAACTCTCCTGATTAAATCACCAGTGAGAGGATGGCCCTGTTGTACACACAACAGCGATGGATGCTAGCCCCAAATAGTTTCTCTTGTTGTCTGATATCTCCTCTATTTATTCTAATTCTTTAAGGCTCTCCTAAGGATACAATTTTTGCTTGAGCTTTAGCATTCTTCAGGGTGAAGTGAACGAGGCATTTATCTCAGGAACAAAATTAAGGGAGTGCTAGAAAACCCAAGAGTCAAGATACATAATACCTAACATGATATTTCAAAAACTCAAAAATAATGCAACAAAATTCCACGAGGAACCAAATATTGAAATTTTAAATGTAGTGTGTTGTTGTTGCTTAGACCCTACTATGCAATGAGAGCAGTTCTTTCCTGGGCCCAGAGCCCCTACATCTTCCTTGTCCCTCCAGGTTCCCCTCCAGGGGGATTTATGAGGCTGACAATGACATGCTAACAAATTACACAACCATAGGGTTTATATATAGTTTTATTTTTATTGTAAGTCTTTATTAATTTTTACCCTTTGGTTCAAAATATAAGAGGATATTTGGATAAGTGAATACAGGGGGGCATTTTTTTTCCATTTGCCCCAGGCATGACACTTTTAATATCTTAAACTATTTAATACACAGCTACTGTAAGCTATCTCATTAGCCACATCTGAATGATAGAATAGAGATACTTGAAATTTCAAATAACTCCTATTTATGTTTTTAAGAAGCCATAGTCCTGCAGTTAAATTGATTCTCCTTCTTTTCCCACTATTTAATTTGTATTATGTTCTTTGAAATATGATTAACCACGCTTTTCACAAATGAAAAATATGGATTTTGTGTTCTAAACTTAGGAATATTATATCCTGATTGACAAGCAGTCAGAAAGGTTAGAAACAACTAAAGAATTTTCTCTCTAGTCTGGGCCAAAAAATCCAGCTTAGAAAGTTGCCTATAGAGAAACTTAAGAGAGATTTACTGGAAACATTTTGTGGCTTTTAAAGCCAAATGCCATTTAATGGGCAACCAAATGCCATTTAGTGTAGACTGCATAGAATTCTAACAGCAACAGCAGAAGTGCCCCATCTAATTGGCTACTTAAACAGCTGAGGTCACATGTATCAATCAAGACAGCAGATATTTTGGAAATGTGTCAGTGGGAAAAGTAAGACCGAAGGAATACTGAAATACTTTTCATAGTTTTCTTTCTAAAAAAATAGTAGAAATCTAATCTCAGAGCGGTCATATACTTGCTATTTTTCTGATTAACTGTAAAGATTTAAATTTAACTCTTTTCCTATAAAATTTCACCAATTCCAGAAAAGTAACATCTAGTGTTCTTGTCATCATTTGCAGTCTAAAAGTTTTTATTTTATTTTATTTTTTATTTTTGTTAGTTTCTAGTCTAAAAGAGTTTTAATAAAATATTTAGAATATTCCATCCCATGTGGATATCTTAGAATGCCTGCTTCTTTGGGGGTGCAGTTTGAAAGGGAGTAAATTTTTTAGATAGCACTTATATCAAACCTTTATAGATGACAGAAATTATGAAGACAAGAAAACACACTTAAGAACACATTTCTAAGGATTTCTTCTTTTTCCTCTTCCTCCTTCTCTTCCCTTTCTTCTATTACCCCTTTCCTTTCGTTTTTGATTTGCTGTCATTTGTTTTTAATTGAATTGACCTCAAAAAATATATCTAAGTCAAACTAATAAGAAGGTAAGTACCTTACTCTGAATGTAGAAAAACCACTGGCTGTAGCACACAATAGAAGAGAGGAAACCAAAGCCCACTCTTCTACTCTTGCAGAGAAGATGTGCAGTAAAGTCACAAGTTTTAAAATGTAAATGTAAGCAATGGCTTCATTAATTGAGCAATGTGAACAGAGATTTCGAAGTTAAACCCCATTGTTCATTTTCAGGAATAAAGGGTTTAGCTTTAAAGACATCATATGGAAAGTGAGAACAAGGGAGTTTTTAACATTTAAAGGAACTTTCTTGAGAAGCTCTTTGAGTACCTCCCACTGGATTTTATCACACAACTAAGAGATGCATACATCTCTTCAAGCAGAATTGAGTTTTTCTCCCTTCAAGGAGTTTTGTAGACAATAAATAAACAGACTGGATTAGTTTAGCAGGCATCAGGTGAAAAACCTAAAATTACTTTTAAATTTAGTTTCTGACAATGCTCTTGAAGCCATTATGATTTTTTTTAAGTTGTAGGTATTGGTTTAGGGAAAATATAAAATTTACGCATATTTTTGGAAGAGTTCATAAATCCATGCTTATTTTTTCTTTCTCAGCAAATAAGAGAGATAGACAAACAAATTTCAGAATTACCAGGAGCAGACAGAGAGGAAAAAGTAAGATAAAGGAGACTATACGAAGAAAAGAACTGACAGTACAGACTTTTTAACTCATATATATTTTTCACATACACCTTGTTATTGAAAGTGAATGGTATGAACCTTTATTAACCCCAAAGTGCATGGAATGTGAAACTGGAGGGAGAATTTGCAAATATGCTTTCTCAAAAAGGATTACCTTCTTTTTGTGGCAATGTTATTTGAACACCTACTGCTGGCTATCAAGATTCAAAGTGTTCTTTTATGAACATCCCCCTCACCTAACCCAATGAATAAATTCAAGAAAGAATACAAGGAAAGAAATGCTATGTCTAAGTTTCTCTCCTTCCTTTTATAAAGGAGAAAGTCAGGCTTTTGTTATTTCGTCAGGAAAGTATAATTCATATGTCATTAGAGGAAACTGCACCCCTTATAGTATGAGTATCTCATTCATTCTCTCTCTCTCTCTCTCTGTCTCTCTCATACACACACACACACACACACACACAATGTATGGTTCTGGGTAGGATTAACTCATTACTCTGATTTCCACATGCACTCATTGTTTTCTTTCCTCATCAACAATAGGCCAGCACCTACAACAGAGTAAGGATGTAGGAGCTGGGGAGACAGTTCTGAAAGTAACACTGTCATTACACTCAAAGATTTCCTAATCTCTTCGTGAACAGGGATACAGTGTGTCTGGGGTGTATGTGTGCCTGTTGCCATTCTCTACACAGAATAGTTTCGTGTTCACAGAGGCTTTTCAAGAACTATCAGTGAATTAAGTTTGTTCCACTGATTTCATCTCCATTTCTATGTTTATTCAGGGCAGAGGTTAGTGATTCAAAAACAAAATACCTTGGAGACATTCTTATCCTTAGTAAAAATTCTCAAAATTAAAATTTCCACCTTAAATGGTTTTCTTATTAATTTAATAAATGTGTATCGAGCCCCTATTATGGGTGAAGCACTTATACTTCATAGATTATGATAAGGAGACACGTGCGCCCACACAGATAAAGGATGACAGATAAAGTCCCTGCTGCTCTGGAGTAGATGATGTGCTTGGGGGCTCCATTTTCTTTTCTGAATACAAACTAAGAATAACATAGAGACTTCCCTGGTGGCACAGTGGTTAAGAATCCGCCTACCAATGCAGGGGACACAGGTTCGATCCTGGCTCCGGGAAGATTCCACATGCCACAGAGCAACTAAGCCCGTGCACCACCACTACTGAGCCTGCGCTCTAGTGCCTGCGAGCCACAACTACTGAGCCCGTGAGCCACACCTACTGAAACCTGCATGCCTAGAGCCCGTGCCCCACAACAAGAGAAGCCACCACAATAAGAAGCACACACACTGCAACAAAGAGTAGCCCTTGCTCACCACAACTAGAGAGAAGCCCACGCACAGCAATGAAGACCCAAAGCAACCAAAAATAAATAAATAAATAAATAAGAATAACATAGTATGAAGCAGTAGTGAGTAATCCTGTCAAAGGCCCAAGAACAATGATGTAAGATGCTTAGGTATTTTAAGCAGTTGCCAAACACTAGAAAATTGACTCAGTGCTTGATAGACCACTTCGTGAAAACAAAAATAAGTAAGCAAAACCAAAAGTTAAAATAAGAACAAAAAGGATATTGCACCTCAATATTACCTACCCATGACTACTGCATTGTAAGCTCCCTTGCTTGTAATTGTAGTGTGGATGTATTAAAGTTTTTAGTTATTACTTTGGTTTATTTTCCCACAGACAAGTTAAATATTGATTTAGGATACATGGTTATCTCAATGAATACATTTCATTTCCTTTTTCTCTTTTTTTTTTTTTTTTTTTTTTTGCGGTACGCGGGCCTCTCACTGTTGTGGCCTCTCCCGTTGCGGAGCACAGGCTCCGGACGGACAGACTCAGCGGCCATGGCTCACGGGCCCAGCCACTTCGCAGCATGTGGGATCTTCCTGGACCGGGGCACGAACCCGTGTCCCCTGCATCGGCAGGTGGACTCTCAACCACTGCACCACCAGGGAAGCCCCCTTTTTCTCTTTTTATAGACAAAATTTGACACCATGCAACAAAAATACTCAAGCCCATTACTTTTCCTCCCTCAAAATCTAGAAATGGCGGGAGATGGAGCGAAGTTATCCCCTAAAGATTATGTAAATCAAGGCACAGCCACATAACAAAACTGTATTTAGCCGAGCTGCTGATGGTAAGCAGGTTTATCTCAGGGGCATTTGGAAACAGATGATATCTTGGCTCTTAGCACTGACAGAGAATTTTGTGAGGCTCTGGGTTCATGCTGAGTGATTGTCAGTGAGTCCATTTCAGTAAATGAGGGTTTTTCTCTTTTCTTATGAGAGACTGAGCCCTTCATGCCATGTTTTCTTTTCACAAGCCCTCCGGTTACTTTAGTTCCTTTGTAGATGTCCTACCTTAGATTTCAAATCTATCTATATGTGTTATACATGTCAACATATATATTCAAAAGTTAATTGGGGATTGCTAAGAAATATTTTCAGAACTATAAAGTCCCAATTATAAAAGTATTTCAATTAAACAAAATTAACAGAAAGGTAATAAACTTGAAAATGATGTTTAACGCATGTTACAGAGTTGAAATCTTTGATCCATAAATTGCTCTTATAGCTACAAGAAAAACACCAATGCTCATGAGAAAAAAATTAATGAGCAAAGGATATGGACAATTCCTAGAAGAGGAAACACAGGTTGATAACTAATAAAAAATACGGTTCATTGTCAGTAATAAACAATAAATGCAATGATTACAAAGCAACAAAATATATATACTGCCTTTATGTTAAAACAACTCTAAAATTCCAGAAGCTTAAAATCATGGTGATTAATTTCTTATTCTTGCTGTATGTCAACCATAGGTCGGGTGAGGGCTCTGCTTACGACTCTCAGTACCTTCAAACCAGACCTAAGGTGGTACAATGACTTTGCCAGAAAAAGAGGGCTTTTCTGTGGTTCTCACTGACTATTGAATACTCTAGCTCAAAAATGACACAGGTCACTTTGATTCAAAACTTATTGAGCAGAACTGTTCTAATGGCTCCAGTTAACCATAGGCTTCTAGAATTAGTTAGAGGTTTAAAAGTATTTGATAAGTAGCAATAATGACAACTGCACTGCCACTCCCTTTTCCCCTTTATTTTTCTCCATACTATGGGATCACTTCTAAGTTATATTATTAACTTACTTATTCTTTTCATTGTCTATGTTCCTCCCCCATGCCCTTTTGCACCGAGAAAGTAAACTCCATGAGAGCCTAAGGGCACAGACATTGTCTACCTTGTTCCTCACTGTAACCCCAACACCGAGAACACGGTCTGGTTCATAATAGTTGCTCAGTATAGAATTGTTAAAAAATAAAGAATGTATTTTTAAAACTCCATCTGGTTCATGTTTTAAAAATTCTAGCATAATCTCAAATGCTAGCAAGAAATGTAGATGGATATTTGTATATACAGCTAGTTAATCAGAAATCTGGGTTCACACTTTCTGGAAATCAATGTGGCAATATGCAACAAGAGTCTTAAAAGATTCAGACAGTTTGTTAAAACGATTTCTCTTTTAAGAATCTCTCCTAAAGAAATAATCATAAATGTGAGAAATCGTTTTAAAGAAAAATGTTCATTTTAGAACCATTAAAATAGTAATGATTTAAAAACAATCTAAATTTCCAATGACAACATTATGATTAAATGCATTGGTATGTCTATTTTTATTTATTTATTTATTTATTTTGCTGTACACGAGCCTCTCACTGTTGCGGCCTCTTCCGTTGTGGAGCACAGGCTCCGGACGTGCAGGCTCAGCGGCCATGGCTCACGGGCCCAGCCGCTCTGCGGCATGTGGGATCTTCCCGGACCAGGGCACGAACCCGTGTCCCCTGCATCGGCAGGCGGACTCTCAACCACTGCGCCACCAGGGAAGCCCGATATGTCTATTTAAACATTTGCTATTCTATCACTGAAAATCAATGTTATGAAGAAAATACTCATAATTCAATGCATATGTGGCCTAAGTTAGTAAACATATACACTAGCTAAAGAAAAAAATAGGGAGAAATTTCCTAATCAGAGGCAGACAGAGCTTTCGTTTCCACCTTACCTTTCTATTGCAAATACCTAGAACTGACCAATGAATTAACAAATCCATAATTGCAATAAAAATTAAGAGAAAGTAACAGTAAAATATAACCTTTGAGGAAACTTAAAGAAGGAAAGCAAACAGGATCTGATTGACAAAGAGAAGCAGAGCCTAAAATGTGCACACAAGCCAGCTTCAAAGAAGATGGCGCTGTTCTGGGCATCCTCAAAGTGCACATGAAACCTTATAAAGAGCAGTGAGGGCCTAGGTCCATGTCTGGGTGATTAGAAAAGAAAGCGAGGCTGGCTCGCTTTCGGTCTGGTTATTAAGCAATTGACAACAGAATTGTTTGATTCCCAGACTGCAGCAGTGCTTACTCAAACAGGCAGGTGAATTCAGACGGGAGAGGAGTCAATACCCTTTATCTTTCAGCCCTTTGACAGTGGCACTAACCTCTGCAATTCTCCCAAAGATGTGGTTTGCTTTGCAGGTACAGTTTTGGTCGGGGCATAGGGGAGAGGACATTCCAAAGGTTTCTTTTATTTGGCCCTTCCTAATTAACAGCTCTTATCAAATAAACATGAATGCAACATAGTTTCAAATTATGTTATATAATAAAAAAAGACAGAAGTATATGGATAAATTTTAAAAGACACAGCCATAGGGACTTCCCTGGTGGCGCAGTGGTTAAGAATCCACCTGCCAATGACGGGGACATGGGTTAGAGCCCTGGTACGGGAAGATCCAACATGCCGCGGAGCAACTAAGCCCGTGCGTCATAACTACTGAGCCTGCGCTCTAGAGGCCACGTGCCACAACTACTGAGCCCGCGTGCCACAGCTACTGAAGCCTGTGCGCCTAGAGCCCGTGCTCCACAACAAGAGAAGCCACTGCAATGAGAAGCCCGTGCACCACAACGAAGAGTAGCCTCTGCTCGCCGCAACTAGAGAAAGCCTGCGCGCAGCAACAAAGACCCAACGCAGCCAAAAGAAAAAAAAAAAAAAACCCTTCTAAAAAAATATACACAACCATAAAGAATAGTCCTGCTATAAATTCTGGACTTGGGAAATAGCCACAGAATGGATCTACAGTCCTCCTGGACCCACTGTGAGACTGATGTAAGCCCAGACTCCTTTACCATCACCTGACTTTCATAGGCCCCACTTTGACCTGTGCACTCCAGTGGCATTTTAGTCAGTTCCGTGCTGGTGTTTAATAAATCCCCAAACTCCTGAACATTTTCATTTCTCTCATGCACAGTTCTCCTGGTAAGCTGCTTCAATTCCCTCTACTAAAGTCTTAGAAGAAGATTTACTTGTAGCTATGCCTTCAGGGAGATTTCTTAAAAGGATCTGGACTCCCTGTCAATCAAGGGGCTCTGAGACCTGGGTAAGAGGCAGTAAATCCCTAGTACAGTTACTTGAGTCAATTTCTGCTTAGCTGACCTAGAATTTTACAACTCAGGTAGATCAAGCAGTACCTTAATGTGCCACCTGTTTTATTTCTAAAAACAGCATGATCAATTTGCCACCATCACAGATGCTGTGGGCAAGAATCCTCTGATTACCACTCTGTTTTATTATGGTTTATTGTGGTAAATGCAGCCACCTTGTTGTTACCTTGTGCCACCTTACGTTGCTACTTGGTCTCCACCACTCTCGGTCCCACTGTTCTTGCAAAACAAGGGGAGCAAATTCCACTGTGGCATTTTCACATTCTTACTGTGTTAGTTTTCTAGGGCTGCCATAACAAAATACCACAGACTGGATGGCTTAAATGTAGAAATTTATTTCCCACATTTCTGGAGACTGGAAGTCTAAACTCAAGGTGTTGGCAGTTTGATTTCTCCTGAGGTCTCTCTCCTTGGCTTGCAGATGACCATCTTCTTGCTGTGTCCCTACATGGCCTTTTCTCTGTGTGCATGCATCCTGGTGTCTCTTTTTTTGTCCTAATCTCCTCTTCTTATAAGGACACTAGCCAGATTGGATTAAGGTCCATCCTAATTGTCTCATTTTAACTTAACTAGCTCTTTAAAAGGCCTTATCTCCAAAGGCAGTCACATTATGAGATACTGGGATTAGGGTTTCAACATCTGAATTTGGTGAGGGGGGCACAATTTGGTCCATAACAATTTTCTTGGACATCTGAGGACAACCAGAAGAGAGCTTTTAAAGTTTTTTCATGACTGAATAATATACCTTTACTACACCATATATGCATGATCCTTTCATTAGTTGGTGAGAAGTGATGTCCTATTGTGGTTTTGATTTTCATTTCCCTGATGATCAATGATAGAACACCTTTTCACGTACCTGTTGGCCATCTGTACATTTTCTTTGGAAAAATATCTATTTGAGCCCTCTTTTTTAAATCAGAATTGTTGTTGTTATTGTTGTTGAGTTGTATTAGTTCCTTATACATTTTGGATATCAATCCCTTATCAGATATATGGTATGTAGGTATTTTCTCCTATTCCACAGATTTTTAAAATTTTGTTGATTGTTTCCTTTGCTATGCAGAAGCTTTTTAGTTTGATGTAGTCCCACATGTTGATTTTTGCTTTAGTTTTCTGTGAATTTGGTGTCATATACAAAAAAATTATTGGCAAGGAGATTTTTCCCTATATTTTCACCTCAGAGTTTTACGGTTTCAGTCTTACATTTAAGTCTTTAATCCATTTTGAGTTAATTTTTTGAGAGTGCTGTAAGATAGTTGTCCAGGTTCATTCTTTTGCATGTGGATATCCAGTTTTCTCAACACCATTTATTGAATAGACTATTTTTTCCCCATTGTCTGTTTTTGGTGCCCTTGTCAAAGATTAGCTGACTGTATATGAATGGATTTAATTCTGCACTCTCCATTCTGCTCCATTGGTCTATATGTCCATTTTTATGCCACTATCATACTGTTTTGAATACTACAGCTTTGTAATCTAGTTTGAAATCAGGAAGTGTAATGCCTCCAGCTTTTTTCTTCTTTCTCGAGATTGCTTTGACTATTTGAGGTCTTTTGTGATTCCATATGAATTTTAGGATTTTTTTTTTTTTTTTTTTTTTTTTTTTTTTTGTGGTACATGGGCCTCTCACTGTTGTGGCCTCTCCCATTGCAGAGCACGGGCTCCGGACGCCCAGGCTCAGTGGCCATGGCTCACGGGCCCAGCTGCTCCGCAGCATGTGGGATCTTCCCGGACCGGGGCACGAACCCGTGTCCCCTGCATCGGCAGGCGGACTCTCAACCACTGTGCCACCAGGGAAGCCCCTAAGATTTTTTTTTATTTCAGTGAAAAACATCACTGTAACTTTCAAAGTATTCTTATGTATAATTTTAAATTTTATTTTTCCTAAAAATTCTATCTTAAATAGGTTCATTGAGGTAGTATTTTATAGATTTTTAGTCTTCTCTTTGCTTAAGGTTTATATAGGAGAATTAGTAATTGCTCCTTGCATGAGATCCTTGTTTTCTTTTATTAAAAAAGGAATTCCAAATAAATTGATTTAATAGGTTATTTTAATGACTTTCAGACTACTTTTTAAATAATATTTAACAGATATAAACTGTTTCTCTATGTATACATTATTCATTAAAATATTTTAAAATTTATCAGTAAATATTTACTTAGCACCTCCTATATGCCTAGTACTATATCAGGCACTAGAGCCTGAGGGACAAAAGAAAATGCTAGTTTCTACAATGCATGTAAAACACACACACAAAGTAGCCACATGAAGTGAGAACTCTGGGATTTATTTGCTATGTATTTATGTACTAATTCATATCTTCTTTCTCCTTGGCAAGAGGACTATAACTTTTCAAGAGAATTTATGTATATATTTACATATATATATGTGTATTTTATATATATATATATATATATATATATATATATAAAATTTCATTAGCTGGAAATCTCTGGTCTTATAGAGATCTGATTATATTTGACTAAAATCCTAACTCTATGAGTTCTGATAACCCAAAGTCCACCCCATGTTTGGAAGACTTTACTCCTTAATTTCTAGCTTACCTGAGCCTTTATGCTTCTACAACCTTACCTGCCTCTTAATCATTTACACATATACACACAACCAATAAACTAAGGTTTTGTTGGTTTTATTGCTTTACCTGAGATATAGGAGAAAAAGACAGGGTGACATGGTAGAGCAAGTGGTCTTCCACTGTATCTTTCAGTCAACCCAGCATTTTTCTTCCTCTCCCACTCCTCTCTTATTTCTTCTGGGAAAACTACCTCTTTCTGTCCTATGCAGAACTATCCAGGTTTGACATCAATCAACCATCGTGCTCCACAAATCTCATCTCATCTCATCTTGTTAACCAAGCTTATTAAGCCACTTTCTTGAGAAAGTTGACACTTTCCTTAAAGAAAATCCTCACGTCCGCGGTACACAGAATAAACTTTCAATTCTGTTACAGTTCAATCTGTAAAAACTGAGTGAGAAGTGGGTACTTTCAAGAGGGTAAACTGTTACAATTAAAATAAATGATTATTTGATTTAAAATGTGACTTATCATGGATAAGATCACACACGGTTATCACTATATCCATCTTTTACAGATCAAAACAACAGGTCTCAAACAGACCCATGGGTTTTCAAGCTTTTCTTCCTACTCTCTCTTTCTTCCTTGTCTTCTCCACCTCAGTTAATGGCAACAGTACCACACAGCTGCCCAGCCAAGTAGGCATATTCATCCCTTTCTCCCTTATACTCTACATTCAATAAGTCTGCAAGTCACATCAGCTTTACCATGAACACATATCCTTCATCTAACAATTCCTCAATGTCACCATTGTGACAACTCTGGCATGAAGCACACTCATTCTTCACCCGGACTGGGGCAATAGCATCCAAGCTGATAGTCAGAGAGAAGACTTCCAAATATGAATCAGATTACATCATCTTCAGTCTAAAATCTTTTAATGTTTTCTCATCGTTTTCATTTTTATTTATTTATTTTTAAACAACAGAAATTTATTTTCTCATTGTTCTAGAGGCTGGAAATAGGAGATCAGAGTGTCAACATGGTCAGTTTCTGATGAAAACTCCCCTCCTGGCTTGTAGACAACCACCTTCTCATTGTGTCCTCACAGGGATGGCTTCTCCTTAGTGAGTACACACAGAGGGAGAGAGAGAGGGTGAGCTCTCTGGTGTCTCTCTTTTTTTTTTTTTTGGATGGACCTAGAGACTGTCATACAGAGTGAATTAAGTCAGAAAGAGAAAAACAAATATCGTATATTAACACATATATGTGGAATCTAGAAAAATGGTACAGATGTTCTTATTTGCAAAGCAGAAATAGAGACAGACGTAGAGAACAAACATATGGATACCAAGGGGGTAGGAGGGTGGGGTGGGTGGGATGAACTGGGATATAGGGATCGACATATATACACTATTGGTACTATGTATAAAATAGATAACTAATGAGAACATACTGTATAGCATGGGGAACTCTACTCAATGCTCTGTGGTGACCTAAATGGGAAGGAATCCAAAAAAGAGCATATATATGTATACATGTACCTGATTCACTTTGCTGTACAGTAGAAACTAACACAACATTGTAAATCAATTACACTCCAATAAAAATTAATTAAAAAAAAAAAGAAGAGACATCTCATTGTTTTTAGAAAAAAATCTTATCCCTTACCCTGGCTAACAAAGTCCAACATGCTTCCTCCTAATTATCTCAACTCATGCCTTGCACCTTCTCCTCCTGATTACAAGGCTCCAGAGATCCATTAAACATGTGAGCTTAGGTTCAGTCTCAGAGCCTTTGCACTTGTGTTCCTTCTGCCTGAAATATCATTTCCCCTGATCTTCAAATGATGGAGTCAGTACAGGTATCATCTCCCAGAACTACTTGGCCACTGAAGTTGACATACCACTGCCATGCTTTGATTATTATGTTTTATACTCTTTAGAGCAACTTTTATTAATCAAAATTAATAATTTTCTTTGCTTATTTGTTAAATACCCACCTTCTCTGGGTAGAATGCAATAATGAAATCAGAGACTTTTCTCTTTTGGGGCATCTAAATAGCCTCTAACACATAGCAGGCATATAATAATATTTGTGAAATAAAGAAATAAATGAATAAGCATGGCAAAGAGTTACAAGATGTTATTCATTCAAGGAGAAGAACTGGTCGATGTAAAGAAGCACTGATATATTTAAAAGAAGAAAAGAAACTGAGAGACCAAATGTAGAGTTGGACCAAATATATTACAGAAAGCAAATATCAGTCATATTGATTCAGCATTCCAACCCTGCTTATCATTCAATCATTTCTTCTCTCTAATCTTCTCTTATTTTTTGTGATATATAACATTATTACACAGACTCTTTTAAGTATTTTTATGGGGAAGGAGTTACTATAACTTTGGATAAATTATACCTTTTTGGTAGCTGAAACTGGGGGAACCTGACTCAAGTCATTATGCTGTCCATGCAAATAAAGCCTGAAAGGACAAGAGAAACCAGAGATTTCAATAAAGCATCTGAAACCAGTCATTTGGGATACTTTTCTGGTGAACAGCTGAGAATCTCTAAAGTTAGCTCTGTTTTTGGAGAAACATCAAAGAATGGGTCTTTGAACCATGGTAACGCATGTAAATATCCATAGTTCTTTTTTATACAAAGAAGAAGGCTGTGCATCGATTAATGTTGAACAAAAGAGCAGGGTATATTTTGTGTCAACTTGACCAGTTAAAAGAGCTCAGCAATGAATGATTATCAGTTCACTAAAATAAAGTTTACTTAGGGATGATAAAATAAACTTCGATATTGATTTATGAGGAGCCTTGGAAAAGGGAAATTCTCTGTAAACATGTGTACTCAATGGACCATCAATAACTGTGGCCTTCTTGCTTCATTTATCCTCATCTTAGCCTAAGTAAAGAGGCTAAAATAAGTATCAGATGCCTAGAGAAAAGTGTAAACAATATGTCATTCTAATAAACCTCTTCACAGATCTCATTTATAAAACCTAAAACACCCACTTCAATGTAGTTTGTGTCTTAATATATTTATATTTGGTATGCATCTCTAAGCAATTTTCTCAGGAATATATTTTTAGATCGCTGACAAAAATCTCTATTAATACAATGCAATATTCAAGTGACCAAAAAAAAAAAAAGTTGTACTCAAACTTTGGAAACTAAAGATTTGTTTTAGACTAATATATTCAGTTGTACCCAAAATTATTTGATAAAAATTTAAATTAATATTTATTGGAATTATACTGTTAGTTTCATTATTGTCAGAATGGTATAAAATTGTTTGAAGTTTTATTTAATTTGAATAAGAAACATAGGCTTATGTAAATATAAAAACATTAAATCATATTCTGCCCATAAATAATCACTGTGAAAATTATTTTAAAATGTGTGACAATATTTATGAAAAAACATGCGAAACATGGAGAGTAATTACGTATATTATAATGGTTATAATTTAAATTATTTCACATATGGATAAACACTAAAGTTTTTGAGTGAAATATTTTTATTGGATATAGATGAATTTTTAAATTTAAGAATAAATTATATGGCTTATAAAAACTCAGTATATATGTTAATCAATAAAAGCATGTGGAACAACTCTAGAACATCAAGGTAGACAAATGGGATGTTTGAAATCCAACATGAAAAATATGATATAGAAAAAATAATAAGTATAATTAATATAGGAGTGAAAATGACAGGGTAGTTTGGATAAGGAAACTTTAAAATTAAAAAATAAGTCAGCAATATATAACTACAAAATTGAAAAGTATACAAATACAGCTACTAACTTTACAGGACAATGGGAGGAACATCTAAAGAAAATATAATCAAAGAGATTAGATGTAAAGGCACCTACTCCAATGTTTGTCTGACCCAGCATTATTTTATTCTTCCTTTCTTTCTATAATTTACAGATCCAATTACCAGAAGAAAAAGTAAGCAAAGCGTAACATGAGAATTTGGGTTGAAGCCTGGATAATTCTAGACGCTATTATTATCACTCACACGTATATTTACTACAACAGGGAAGCTTGCTTGGCTGTGAGGATGGTGACTTCCATTTTGAATCTGAAATACTGAAAAATACCTGATTAGAGAAGTCAGGTAGGCAGAGGTATGGTACCTGGGAAACAAGCCCAAGATACAGATAGACCTGGTAGTTATCAGAGATGAGAATGAATACAGAGGTAAAATGTCTCCCGTTGAGGCAGGAGATAGATGGGCCCAAGGTTAGATATTTACAGCCAGCCTCCTGTTTGCACTTTGAAATAGAAATAGCAATAGAAACAGGGTAAATAGCCAGGCTTTGTCTCCTGAGGACATTTTAAGATAACAGTCGTCAAGGCAGGAACAGAGAGGGGCTAAGCCGTGTTTGAATAAAAGATCAAGAGGTCACATATTTCCCATCCTTGGGGCAAGGGAGACACTACACATGCGCAGAAAGGCTCACTGGGGATCAAAAAGGAGGGGGCACCACCCCATAATATGTGATGTCAAGGCCCCCACACCACAGGCCTCTGGGCTAGAATCCATCTTGGAAAAAAGTTACGCACGCATGTTGGGGAGGGTCCTAGGCCAGGTCAGGTGTGGAAAAAACCCCCAGAGAATCGGCCAAAGGTAAACAAAGACCCGGAAGAACTCCCTATGCAAACGACTCAACCTCCTCTTTACTGAGCTCCTCCTCTTTAGGGAGGGTGCCCACACCCTTCCTCCAGGGGTGTGCATCTCTGCCTTGCTTCTGTCTAAACTAAATAAAATGTTGCTCCGTGCGCTCTCCCACTTGTTGTAGTGCTATGTCTCTAATAATAAACTTTGTAACTGATTTTATAGTTTTTTGCCTCCTTGAGAAATGCATTTTTCAATGGGGACAAGAGCAGGGAAAATTTGCCCTTGCTGGTCTGGTGGCTAGGATTCCTGGTTTTCATCCAGGCTACCCAGGTTCAATTCCTGGGCAGGGAACTAAGATCTTGCTTCAAGCCACTGCTCACTGCTGCCTCTCTACGATCACCTTCTCACTACTTAACATGTGGTCCTTTGTCCTGTAGCATTCATATCACCTGGGAACTTGACAGAAAAGCAAAACCTGACCTCCTGGACCACAACTGTGGTTTAAGTGACCGGAATGCACATTAAAATCTGAGAATCACGTGTAGAGAATAACATGAGAAATCAGGACTGTATCTGGGGAAATCAGGACTGTATCTGGGGAAATATAAATTTTAAGAAGAGGATGAAAGACCACAAATATCAATTTAAGGTATTAGAAGAAATTTAGGGAAAAAGATGGGTTCCATAAAACAAAAGGGAGGAAAGTTTCAAGGAAGGCCCCAAAATGTCTAATGTTTCAGAAAAGGTCAGTAAATAAACAATTACATGTGCCCCTAAAATCTGTCCACATGCAGTCATAAGGAATGTTTCTGTACCAACTTATATTGAGCAAGCCAGATTTCTATGGCTTAGTGAGTGGTTAGGAATTGAGGGATTTAACATGACAAATGGAGAAGAGATCACATTAACAAATTCTTGTCAGTGAAGGTACTGAAACATCTCACAGCAATGGGAAGACTGGAGGAAGTTTTTTGTTACAGGAGAATTTATGTATAAAGAGAAAGAAGTCAAGAAGGTATGGAGAAAAGGGAACCCCCTACACCATTGGTGGGAATGTAAATTGGTGCAGCCACTATGAAAAACAGTATGGACATTCCTTAAAATACTAAAAATAGAGCTACCATATGATCCAGCAATCCCATTCTTGGGCATATATCTGAAGAAAACTCCCATTCAAAAAGATACATGCACCCCAATGTTCACTGCAGCACTATTTACAACAGCCAAGACATGGAAGCAACTTAAGTGTCCATCGACAGATTAATGGATAAAGAAGATGTGTGTATATATATATATATACATACATACAATGGAATATTACTCAGCCATAAGAAAGAATGAAATAATACCATCTGCAGCAACATAGATGGACATAGAGATTATCATACTAAGTGAAGTGAGTCAGAAAAAGACAAGTATATGATATCGCTTATGCGCGGAATCTAAAAACACGATACAGATGAATTTATTTATAAAACAGAAACAGACTCACAGACATAGAAAACAAACTTACGGTTACTGAAGGGGGAAGGGGTGGGGGAGGGACAAATTAGGAGTTTGGGATTAAAATATACACACTACTATATATAAAATAGAAAACCAACAAGGACCTACTGAATAGCACAGGGAACTATACTCAATATCTTGTAATAACCTATAATGGAAAAGAATCTGAAAAAGGTGTGTGTGTATATATATATATATATGTATGTATAACTGAGTACACTTTGCTGTACACCTGAAACTATCGCATTGTAAATCAACTACAGTTGAGTAAATAAATCAATAAGCAAATAAATGAATGAAAATAGATAAGAAAAAGAAGTCAAAGGAGAAGCAGGTGATTGCCAGAATGAAGTAACTGCAGAACAGGAGTGTAGAAACCAGAACTCATTTGTTGGTGCTGGTGAAGAGGAAAGCATTACCTCCTCTGGGTAGAAGTGAGGATCGAAGATTGAGTGCAAATTGTGTGTGCTTACACAAAGTGCACCTGCATTACTAACAGAAAGATTAATAGAATAAAAATAATTCAGGAAGTAAGAGACTTTCCAACTAACTGTATTTATATTTCTCTGAAAGAGAGTAAGATAAGTTATGTGTTTAAGAGCTTGAACTCTAAAATCAAACTGTGTGAGTTGAATTCCAGTTCTTTGAACTCTCTTAAACTCAATCTTCTTTTTCGTAAGATGGGAGTCATAATCAAATCTTTATATCAGAAGCAAACTACAGAAATTGTGCATAGGTGAATAAAGCAGAACATGAGTTAAATAAAGGGAACTGAGTATGTCAGAGGTTCCCAGTAGGCGGGACAGCTGAGAGCAGGTGGGCAGGGTCAATGGCAGGTTAGTTAACAGGGCCTTTCATCTTCTCCTCAAAACCCTGCCCCCGGGCTCATTCCCTCTCATGAGCCGCCCTTTTGGTTCCACCACGAAGGAGATCAAAGAAACTGAGAAGAAGAACTAGAGGCTGAGGACCAAAATCTAGAGATCTGCAATATGTAAAAGCCTATGACAAGGAGCAACTAGAGAAATAAAGAAATGTGAAAAGACAGAGGAATTTTAGGAAGAAGGAGTGTAAATGGTCAAGAACATCAAACGTCTCAGAGGTCAAGTTAGATAAAGATAGTTTTAAGGGATGTCTGTGGTCAGAATAAAAGGAATAAACTTACATCTAAGACTGTGAGTGAAAATCGCCTATTTAGGGCTAGAGTTTAGAATGCAAATATTCACATTCAAATGAATATGAATGTGTGTGTGTTACAATGGCTGAGGGATGTGTAGTTGTAAAAGATGGAAAAAAATATTACCCGTGCAGGTTAGGGCCTGATCGCAAGGAATGCAAGTACTACACTAGGGAATTCTTATTTGTTACGAGAGACAAACTTTATAGAATTGGCAGTCAAATCTACAGAGGTCATTACTGAAGACATAAGAATGGATAAACTCTCTGAGAGAGAAAATGCCAAGAGAAGATGTCAGAAGGAGGAAGACCAAGCTTTCACAGCTAGAATATCATTCTGAAAATGAATAATAAATAGGAGAATGAGTAAGTAGCTTCCAGGCCAACATACAGAGGGCAAGCTCAGTAGGACTGAGCATCTATACTCCAGAGTGCGCAATAATTTCTGTAGCATCAGCAATAGAGACATAAAGGAAGTGCAGAGCTGGTATGGTGGGTATATGCCAGAATGTTTATAGGAGGTTTGCAGTACTAAGAATAGTGGTGGCAATATAGTTGCAAACTATAGGGAACAAGCTGGGTAAGAATTCTGTTTTTTTTTTCCTTGAAGTATAGCTGACATACAATATTGGTTACAAGTGTACTGCATAGTGGGTCAACATTATGAAATGATCCCCCTGATAAGTCCAGTAACCATCTGTCACCATATGAAGTTATTACAATATTGTTGACTATATTCCCTATGCTGTACATTGCATCCCCATGATTTATCTTATGACTGGAAGTTGGAACCTCTCAATTACCTTCAACTGTTACGTCAATTTCCCCCACCCCTCCCCTTTGGCAATCACCAGTTTGTTCTCTGTATCTATGAGTCTGTTTCCATTTTATGTTTTTTCGTTTGATTTGTTTTTTAGATTCCACATATAGGTGAGATCACATGGTATTTGCCTTTTTCTGTCTGACTTATTTCACTTACCACAGTACCCGCTAAATCCTCCATGCTGTTGCAAATGGCAAGCTTTCATTCTTTTTTATGGCTGAGTAGTATTCCATTGTAAATGTATACACCACATCTTCTATATCCATTCATCCACTGATGGACATTTAGTTTGCTACCATATCTTGGGTATTATAAATAATGTTGCAGTGAACACAGGGACGCATATATCTTTTTGAATTGGTGTTTTCATTTTCTTTGGACACATACCCAGTAGTGGAATTGCTAGGTTATACAGTAGTTCTATTTTTAATTTTTTTGAGGAATCTTCATACTGTTTTCCATAGTGACCACACCACTTCACATGCCCCACCAACAGTGCACTAGGATTCCTCTTTCTCCACAACCCTGCCAACACTTACTTGTTGTCTTTTTGATGACAGACATGGGTAGGAATTCTTGAGCTAATGTAGTAGGCAAAGTGGGAGATATTACTAGAATAATGGCTGTACTGGGGAGGCGGGGAGTGATCAACCAGGAAGTTTATGCCAGCTAGAGAAATGCCTAAAGCCATTTCAGAATGAAGATGTATAGGAGACCAGGATAGAGTCATTTTCAGCATGTGGCAATGCTCATTTATCCTAACGTGTGGGGGAGATAGAAGCATAGAGTGAGGATTCCCTGTTACGCATGTTGTTTTGTTCCATTCCTTCGCCTGAAGCACTCTTCACTAATTGATCATGGTTTTCCTTCATACTAAGCCCAGACAAACCCTGGAATCTTTCCCTGCTTAGTGAGTGGTGTGGACAATTTGTCTGTCAAAGGCAATCTGCCCACAAAATAAAACCTCATTGTCATTCATAGTTTGTGAAAAAGGATAAAATAACACAATAAAAAGGTGTGACAGATTGTAAATATGGATAATTGTATTAGGAAAGTTGCAGAGGGACAAATGTTCAGAGAACCAAGCTGAGATGCTGAAATAATACAGAAAGTAGGAAATTAATAGAGATGGGAGGAAAGCGATCTGTGTAATGGTTTAAAGCATATCCTTGCCCTCCTAGGTATTAGCTAGTGTTGGCTTAAGGAAAATCAGTGTTTTTGCATTAGACTGGAAATTAAGAATTGCTAAATTTATCAAATTATGATGTGCTTGATTTCTGTAATGGTCTGCTCCCTTCATAGTGTGACAGGTCACAGATCATTATCTAAGTAATTATTTGGCTCAGGCTTGCTTTTTGTTTCACATACAAATATCAGGAATTACATTTTAAGAACACTTCAAATCTTCAAGGAACTTTTAACTCAAAGGTGTTGTGACAACATCTGCAACAAGAACATAAACCTGAAATTTGTTATGAAAAACGTACATCTCAAGGTCGCTTTTAACATGATCAGAAGGAAAGTCAAAATCAAATCTCCCAAATCTCCCTTTTCAAACTAGAGAGGTTTTCTTTCCACATTTAAACCTGTTAATTGCATATCTAAGCCTTTTGCCCTGAAGTCCTTAATTATAACAGACTTTAGCTCAGTTTCATCTCATAGGGATATTTCTGAGATACTAGCCATACAATAATTTGGTTTTATTATTAAAATAACTACAGCAATATATCAAACACTATCAAATTACATAGCAAAAGTGTAAGGACTAGTTGCAGATGATTAAAAAGAAAGACAGCTTCTAGAAAGAAAACATGATTATAAATTAGCCTTGAGGAAAAGAAGACTATATCCCAGCCATTTGGTGACCGATGATGGCTTATCACTTATATGTGAGAACTGGGGAAAAGAGGATGAAATAATGAGTTGATAAAGAAAAATATGCAAGTGAGCTACAAAAATCAAATGATGGTCCAGTGCTTTACTCACTGTAAGATACAAGAAAGGTAATTCTGAATGTAATTTTATTCCTGTATCATTTCAGAAGAATAAAAATAAAAGAAGAAGGATGGAATTTATTATTGTATTTAAATTGAACCTGTACTGCACCTAGCAAAATGCACATATATTATGAATAAGATGCAGAAAGTGGTAGGCCAGAGGGAGAAGAGGAAGAGGCAGAAATCATGTTTCTCAGGTAAGTAATCTTTCCCTAACTCCAAACACAAAATTTATTATTAGCGACAACAGGGATACTGCTGGGTGATATGACACAAGAGCTATGAATTTTCTAAAATTCCAAGGAGGGTCTTCTCTAAATCATTCTGCCTGAGAAAATCTTCACTTAACGTTTTATATATATATATATATATATATATATATATATATATATGAGAAAATCAGTTGCTAAGAAACAGAAGAGAGAGAAATTGATGGTGGAAAAACCATGACGCTCCTCAAGATTTCTTGTGGAAAATTTAGTTTTCATTCAACTTCTTACAGCTGTAACTGTATATATATTTGAATCAAGATCATATTTAGTACAAAATAGTCATGATGTTTCATGATAATATGTCATAATTGAGAATTGAGCTTCTATATTACACTCTTTATCTATTTATCATATCTATTTAGAACTGTATGTTTTGTAACGCTGGTACTACAGCCTCCTTCCTTTAAGAATGCATTTCATCTTAAGGTTTTCCCCCACATGACTTTTGCATTTTTTTGTGTAATTTGACTTTATGCTGTTTATAATTGAATTAATTCTTAATCTGGGCTTCAAATTTTGACTTTTAATATTCATTCACTTAACAAAAAGAATACTCTTTCTGTGCCAACCACTGTTTTAATAGCTGGGGATACATCTGTGAATTAAAAAAAAGTCCCTTATGTTCTAGAGGGAAGAAGCTGACAATAAACAAACAATATTTGGGGATTATTTTGGTATCAACAATATTTTGGGTATCGATAAATGCTACGAAGAAACATAAATAGGGTGGAGAAAAGGTTTGCGTTTCAGACACAATACCATTGGAACACAGCCTCACAGGAAGTACGGGAGGAGCCTTCTGAGTATCTGCTGAAAGAGCTGTCCAGGCTGAGGTTTCAGAGAATACAGAGGTGGGCACATGCTTCCTGGGTTGCACAACCAAAGAGGCCAGAATGGGGAGGACAGAGCATGTGAGGAGAAGAGCAGTAGGAGAGCTCAGAGAATTTGTGGGGTTCACGCAGAGAAAGAACTTGAGAACTTCCTTGGGGTAAAACAAAAGCTCCAGGGCAGAGGAATGGAATACACTGACATACTGAAGGTGACCTGGACTGCCACATGGGGTGGGAGTGGGAAGGAGAAACAGCAAGGTGGTTTAAGAAGCTACTTACATTAACCTAGGTGAGATGGATGATAAACTGGACCAATGGGTTAGCAGACAAGATGGTGAGAAGTGGTTGAAATCAAAAGGAAAGCTGACAGGATTTGATAATTGATAGGATATATGATAAACAAAGATCAAGACTGGGCAACTGGAACAGTGGTTCCGTGGACTGAAACAAGGGAGTATGGGAAAGAAGTGTTGGGAAACAACTAATATTTTCACGTTTCCACAGGGTTAGGGTTTACTGAGCAAAAATCTCTGGCAATCTGGATGAAGAGATAATTGAATCTGGATTAAGAGATGTTGACTCATGGTAGAGACACTGAATTACTCCAGATTTACAAGTTTATCTCTTTGGGAGCCCTTTGCCACTCATTTACATTTCAAACGGATTAAAAAAAAAAAACAACCCACAAACCCTGGAGACATTCTTTAAATTTCAAAAGACTGGATCAATCCAGAGACCCTCCCCTTTCCCTAGCCCTTTCCAGTGAGGATTTGTTCACATGAGAAAACTACGATTTCTCTTCCTCTCTCCAGAACGGAGGGGGCAGTTGTTCAGCAGTTCCTAAAAAGCTCCCAATTCCATAATTTCAGGTTTCCTCTTCTCTGGTCCAGACCTCACTGTATGTGCACAGTGACATCTGCCTTCCTTACGTCTTGCCAAACAGGAAATAGGGATTAGGAAGGGGTGTTGTTACTGCTATAACAACAAAAAAAAAAATCAGTCTGATCTTAAATCCAGAAACCTGTGTGCTCCGGCTAAAATAAATAAATACAGATATCAAAAACGTATCAGGAAGGCTTTCAAGTTGGTGGGGAATTTAAAATATCTTTACCCCATCTCCAGTGATATTTATAGCTGATGTTCTTTCTAAAATCTTCCTTTTTAGCTTTTTATTTTCTTTTCATGGTTCCATAGTGTGTTTGGTTTGGTTGGTTTTAATTTTATGTTCTATACTGATCTGGAAACATTAATCGCTTTAAGGTAAATTTTACTTTACCAAAAACAGTACATTCATAGAACTTAAAATTCAAATATTTCTAAAAGCATCTAACAAAAACAACAAAAAAACCTTCCCTGACTTATCCCTCTCTGCTCCTCCACAATCCTCATCCTCAGGGGGAATCACACCAAACTATTTTAACCATTTCTTATGGCATTTTCACACTCCATATTTCTAAATTATATGTATATATTGCTATCGTACATTTCAACTCTTTTAGACTGTACCTATTGAGTCCCTATTACAATAAAAGGGATTTATTTTATCTCACCATCTCCTCTGCTTCACCTTCCCTATCTTTCCAATACAATTACGTTAGAATTTTAATTACACAGTTCATGTTTATATTACTATTCTATAAAAATACTATTCACAGCTGAACACCGTAGCAATCTCTGCCTCATGAATCTCACTGCTCAACTGTGGTCTGATTGCCCACCAAGCATGGTGCCAGTTGTCAACATAGGATACTCTTTCCCCATAGCTCCAGAGGTTCCCTGAGCCTCTCTTCTATGTGAGGCCTTTCACCATTACCTAAGAAATGGTGCCTGGGAGGGAAATTGTTTGACTCTTGGAATATGTGAAAGTTTTTTTTTTTTTTCCATACCTTCACCCTGGGCATGCATTATTAGACTGAAAGCTTTTTGCTTTCAGCATCTTGAACAGTTTTGCCCCATTCTTTTCTATCTTCCACTGTAGTTGTTGAAAACACTGAAGCCTTCACATGTGACTGTTTTCTTTTCTAAAAGCTTGTGGAGGATTACATCAAACTAAAAAGCTTCTGCACATCTAAAGAAACAGTCAACAAAATGAGAAAACAACTTACAAAATGGCAGAAAATATTTCCAAACCATGTATCAGATAAAGGGTCAATATCCAAAGTATATAAAGAATTCATATAAGTCGATGACAACAATCAAAAAAATCAAACAATCTGATTTTAAAATGGGCAGAGGAACTGAACAGACATTTGTCTGAAGAAGACATCCAATGGCCAACAGATACATGAAAAGATACTCAACATCGCTAATCATCAAGGTAATACAAATCAAAACCGCAATGAGATATATCACCTCTCACCCATGAGAACAGCTATCATTATGAAGACAAGAGATTAAAAAGTGTTGGAGAAAATGTGGAGAAAAGGAAACTCTTGTGCACTGTTAGTGTGAATGTAAACTGGTTCAGCCACTGTGGAAAACAGTATGGAGGCTCCTCAAAAAATTAAAACTAGAGCTACCATGTGAGCCAGCAATCCCACCTCTGGGAATATATCCAAAGAAAATGAAAATAGGATATTGAAAAGACATCTGCACTCCCATGTTTACTGCAGCATTATACACAATAGCTAAGATATGGAAACAACCTAAGCATCTGTATACAGATTAATAAATAAAGTATCACATCTTCATACAGACACACACACACACACACACACACACACACACACACACAGAGTGGAATATTATTCAATGAATGAAAAAGAAGGGAATTCTCCCATTTGTAACAATATCGATGAACCGTGAGGGCAACATGCTAGTGAGGTAAGCCGGACAAAAAAAGAAGACAAATACTATATAATATCACTTACATGTGGGATCTTAAAAAGCTGAACTTATACAAATGAGAGTAGGATAGTAGTTATCAGGGAATGGGTGGTAGAGAAATTGAGGAGATATTGTTAAAGGGTACAAACTTTCAGTTATAAAATGAATAAGTTCTGGAGACCTAATACACAGCGTAGTTATAGTCAATGACACCATATTATATACTTCAAAATTGCTAAGACACTAGATCTTAACTGTTCACACCACAGAAAATAAATGATAATTATGTGATATGACAGAGATGCTATAAAACACTAATATGATGGCAATCATACTGCATACATAAATGTATCAATCAATACATCATACACCTTAAGCTTACACAATGTGTAAGTTTGTATGTGCATTATATCTCAATGAAATATATTAAAATTTTTTAAAAATACAGAAGCCTGTAGAGTCTCCTCTTTGTCCACATGATTCTCACAAAGATTTCACTTGGTGGGTTCTATTTTCATCCATTTATCATGCTTTCTTAGCCTGGCCACTCATATCTTCAGTTCTACCTGATTTTCTTAAAATATTTCATTGACGATTTTCTCAACTCTGTTTTCCCTTTAAAATCATTAGAACACTCATATGTTTGGCTATTGACTTCCAGTTTCTAATTATTGTTTCTAGTTTTCCTCTCTTTATTGATTTGCTTTCCTTTCTGTGAGTTTCCCTCAAATTTACCTTCCAAATATTCTGAGTTTTTTATTTCTACTTTCTCTGTTGCAATTTCCATGAGTTCCCTTTTGTTCTCTGAATATGTATTTTTGTGCTTCATTCTGCACTTTTTAAAATAATGCAGTATCTTCACGTATTTATCTGAAGCTATTATACAAATACTTTTTGAAGTTTTCTCCTACAAAACGGAACTGTTTTCTCAAAGCTGGGTTTACTGACTTTCTCATTTATTTTGTTCTCTCTTTTCCTCATTAGAGATTTTCCTCCAATAACTGGTAATTTTCATTGTCTGCTAATGTTTAATAGAAAAAAGGTCATTGGAAGTTTTGAGGCTGTTTTTGCGTCACTTAAATTAACTACATCGCGATGCAGCTAATCTTCTGGCAGAGAATTCCCATATTAGTAGGGAATAGAGTCTGACTACTTTCAATGAGTTTTAAAGCAACCTTCCCTATTTTAATCCATGTCTTCCAGGGGCAACTATAGCTGCCAATTCCTGAGTATTGTGAGAATTCTGGGTGTATATCAAACTAGTTCTTTGTTTTTTTCACTATAGTTAATAGCTCAACTTCTACCCAACTGTTAAAGCAATTATCACTTAGACCTAGGAACACATACAGACTAAAAGTGAGGGGATGGAAAAGTGAGGGGATGGAAAAAGATATTCCATGCAAAAGGAAATCAAAAGAAAGCTGGAGTAGCAATTTTCATATCAGACAAATAGACTTTAAAATAAAGACTATTACAAGAGACAAAGAAGGACACCACATAATGATCAAGGGATCAATCCAAGAAGAACATATAACAATTGTAAATATTTATGCACCCAATATAGGAGCATCTCAATACATAAGGCAACTGCTAACAGCCATAAAAGGGGAAACCAACAGTAACACAATCATTGTAGGGGGCATTAACACTGCACTTTCACCAATGGACAGATCATGCAAAATGAAAATAAATAAGGAAACACACAAGCTTTAAATGATACATTAAACAAGATGGACTTAATTGATATTTATAGGACATTCCATTCAAAAACAATAGAAGACACATTTTTCTCAAGTGCTCATGGAACATTCTCCAGGATACATCATATCTTGGGTCACAAATCAAGCCTTGGTAAATTTAAGAAAACTGAAATCATATCAAGTATCTTTTCTGACACTGAAGCCACAACGTTATGAAACTAGACATCAATTACAGGAAAAAAACTGTAAAAAATACAAACACATGGAGGCTAAAAAATACACTACTAAATAAACAAGAGGTCACTGAGGAAATCAAAAAATACCTAGAAAATAAAGACAATGAAAACATGATGACCCAAAACCTACGGGATGCAGCAAAAGCAGTTCTAATAGGGAAGTTTATAGCAATACAATCCTACCTCAAGAAACAAGAAACATCTCAAATAAACAACCTAACCTTATACCTAAATCAGTTAGAGAAAGAAGAACCAAAAAACCCCAAAGTTAGCAGAAGGAAAGAAATCATAAAGAACTGATCAGAAATAAATGAAAACGAAATTAAGGAAACAACAGTAAAGATCAATAAAGCTAAAAGCTGGTTCTTTGAGAAGATAAACAAAATTGATAAACCATTAGCCAGACTCATCAAGAAAAAAAGGGAGAAGACTCAAATCAGCAGAATTAGAAATGAAAAAGGAGAAGTAACAAATGACACTGCAGAAATACAAATGATCATGAGAGATTACTACAAGGAATTATATGGTAATAAAGTGGACAACCTGGAAGAAATCAACAAATTCTTAGAAAAGCACAACCTTCCACAACTGAACCAGGAAGAAATAGAAAATATAAACAGAACAATCAGAAGCACCGAAAATGAGACTGTGATTAAAATTCTTCCAAGAAAGAAAAGCCCAGGACCAGATGGTTTCACAGGCAAATTCTATCAAACATTTAGAGAAGAGCTAACACCTATCCTTCTCAAACTCTTCCAAAATATAGCAGAGGGAGGAAAACTCCCAAACACATTCTAGGAGGCCACCATCACCCTGATACCAAAACCAGACAAATATGTCACAAAAAAAGAACACTACAGGCCAATCTCACTGATGAACACAGATGTGAAAATCCTCAAACGAATACTAACAAACAGAAACCAGCAGCACATTAAAAGGATCATACACCATGATCAAGTGGGGTTTATCCCAGGAATGTAAGGATTCTTCAATATATGCAAATCAATCAATGTGATACACCACATTAAGAGATTGAAGGAGAAAAACCATATGATCATTTCAGTAGATGCAGAAAGAGCTTTCAACAAAATTCAACACCCGTTTATGATAAAAACCCTCCAGAAATTGGCATAGAGGGAACTTACCTCAACAAAATAAAGGCCATATACGACAAACCTACAGCCAACATCATTATCAATGGTGAAAAACTGAAACCATTTCCTCTAAGATCAGGAACAAGACAAGGTTGTCCACTCTCAACACTATTATTCAACATAGTTTCAGAAGTTTTAGCCACAGCAACCAGAGAAGTAAAAGAAATAAAAGGAATCCAAATTGGAAAAGAAGTAAACCTGTCACTGTCTGCAGATGATGTTATACTATACATAGAGAATCCTAAAGATGCTACCAGAAAACTACTAGAGTTAATCAATGAATTTGGTAAAGTAGCAGGATACAAAATTAATGCACAGAAATCTCTTACATTCCTATACACTAATGATGAAAAATCTGAAAGAGAAATTAAGGAAACACTGCCATTTACCACTGCAACAAAAAGAATAAAACACCTAGGAATAAAACTTTCTAAGGAGACAAAAGACCTGTATTCAGAAAACTATAAAGACACTGATGAGAGAAACTAAAGATGATACAAACAGATGGAAAGATATACCATGTTCTTGAATTGGAAGAATCAACACTGTGAAAATGACCATACTGCCCAAAGCAATCTACAGATTCAATGCAATACCTATCAAACTACCAATGGCATTTTTCACAGAACTAGAACAAAAAAATTCACAATTTGTATGGAAACACAAAAGACCTCGACTATCCAAAGCAATCTTGAGAAAGAAAAACGGAGCTGGAGAAATCAGGCTCCCAGACTTCAGACTATACTACAAAGCTACAGTAGTCAAGACAGCAGGATACTGGCACAAAAAATAGAAATATAGATCAATGGAAAAGGATATAAAGTGCAGAGATAAACTCATGCATATATGGTAACCTTATTTTTGATAAAGGAGGCAAGAATATACAATGCAGAAAAGACAGCCTCTTCAATAAGTGGTGCTGGGAAAACTGGACAGCTACATGTAAAAGAATGAAATTAGAACACTCCCTAACAGCATACACAAAGATAAACTCAAAATGGATTAAAGACCTAAATGTAAAGTCAGACACTATAAAACTCTTAGACGAAAGCATAGGCAGAACACTCTATGACATAAATCACAGCAAGATCCTCTTTGACCCACCTCATACAGAAATGGAAATAAAAACAAATGGGACCTAATGAAACTTATAAGCTTTTGCACAGCAAAGGAAACCAGAAACAAGATGAAAAGACAACCCTCAGAATGGGAGAAGATATTTGCAAATGAAGCAACTGACAAAGGATTAATCTCCAAAATTTACAAGCACCTCATGCAGCTCAGTATCAAAAAAACAAAAAACCCAATCCAAAAATGGGCAGTACACCTAAATAGACATTTCTCCAAAGAAGATATACAGATTGCCAACAAACACATGAAAGGATGCTGAACATCACTAATCAATAGAGAAATGCAAATCAAAACTACAATGAGGTAACACCTCACACCAGTCAGAATGGCCATCATCAAAAAATCTTCAAACACTAAATGCTGGAGAGGGTGTGAAGAAAAGGGAACCCTCTTGCACTGTCGGTGAGAATGTAAATTGATACAGCCACTATGGAGAACAGTATGGATGTTCCTTACCATATGACCCAGCAATCCCACTACTGGGCATATACCCTGAGAAAACCATAATTCAAAAAGAGTCATGAACCACAATGTTCATTGCAGCTCTATTTACAATAGCCATGACATGGAAGCAACCTAAGTGTCCAGCGACAGATGAATGGATAGAGAAGATGTGGCACATATACACAATGTATATTACGGAGCCATAAAAAGAAACGAAATTGAGTGATTTGTAGTGAGGTGGATGCACCTAGAGTGTGTCATACAGAGTGAAGTAAGTCAGAAAGAGGAAAACAAATACCGTATGCTAACACATATATATGGAATCTAAAAAACAAACCAAAAAAAACAGGTTCTGGAGAACCTAGGGGCAGGACAGGAACAAAGACGCAGATGTAGAGAATTGACTTAAGGACACAGGGAGGGGGAAGGGTAAGCTGGGACGAAGTGGGAGAGTGGCATCGAGATATATACATCGAGATATATACACTACCAAATATAAAATAGATCGCTAGAGGGAAGCAGCCACATAGCAGAGGGAGATCAGCTCGAATCTTTGTGACCACGTAGAAGGGTGGGATAGGGAGGATGGGAGGGAGACACAAGAGGGAGGAGATATTGGGACATATGTATATGTATACCTGATCCACTTTGTTATAAAGCAGAAACTAACACACCATTGTATTGCAGTTATACTACAATAAAGGTGTTATAAATAAAATAAAATACAATCATCCAAAAAAAATTTCAAAAATGTGAATATCTCAATGCTTTCTCCTACACTTCCAATTTATTCACCCCCATTTCTCCTCCTCCTCCCCATCTCCTTCCCCTTCTTTTTCTTCTCCCTCCCCCCTCTTCCTCTTCCCCTTTCCTTCCCTCCTTTCTCCTTCTCCTTCTTAAATTTTAGCAAGGTATTTAGTTGAAAAAAGTATTTCTTTTTCTACCCCATTTTTGGCTTATTTTCATTCTCTATCTATCCTGGACAACAGGGAGGCAGTTTGTGAAGGTAAGATACTGACAGTCGAGGCCTGTGGTGGAATCTAAAGCATAAGGCTACAAGACCATCTAACAAAACATCAAGCAGAAAGGTCTAGGCTGAGAGGAAGCAAGCAGGTAGGAAGCAACAGGACAGAAGACATCAGGGAAACTAAGACTAGAGATTCAAAGCCATGGAAATGTGTGGGTGGGGTGAGTCTAGATTTTTTTTCTAAGGCATTTGTAGTCATGAGGAGAGAGATGAGAGGAAGAGGGTAGGGAGGAAATAAGATCCTACATTCTGCTTCTGTACTGCTCTTGGTCTGCCAGGCAAAGGAGATCTACAGTCTTGAGGGACATGTCACCCTGGTTTTACTAGATGAGCAAGTAATAACTTACCTGGGGCAAGTTATTCAATTGCTATATATCCCATATTGCTCATCTATTAAATGAGGATATTAATGGTAACCATATCATTGACTTGCTGGTAACTAATCCAATTAAGTGTAAAGGGCCAGGAAAAGTTCTAGGCCTTATAAAGAGTGTAAGAAATACTAATTGTTATTGTAATTATTATCCATATTATGATGAGATCTTATGAACCATCTCTGTCCCACAGTAAAGTACATGCGGGTGCTTAAATATTCTTCTACATTTGATTTAATATATATCTTCTTGAAAGTGCAAATACAGGGAAACCCCTTCCTGACATAGAAAATAGTATGAATCAGGCTGTAGGTTTTATTCATAGTTAAGATGTTGTAAGCTTTCTAGGCCCATCCAAGCTAGCCCCTCCCCTAACCCGGCAGGTATTCTGACTTACACTGACAGCCTAAGTAGCCAAACTCATCCACTCTGTCTTGATTTCATGCAGTATTCTTCTACATAACCACCTGGTACTGGCCACATGGAAATAGCAAAACTGTTTATGAATTGAGCCATACTTCTATACAGTGAGTGTCGACTTTTCAACATGTACTCAACTGTATCCTAATTCTCAATTAAAAAAAATTTTTTGCAGGGAAACAAAGGAAAACAAAAACTAAATAAAACAAACAAACCAAAATACAAGAGCAAAACCAAACCAGAATCTGGATGGATTCTTCCACCCCATGGTAGAAATGAATTTAACAAGTATAACAAGGCATGATTAATGAAATACATCTCATACAATGACTCCTATACACTGTGTAAACATATTTTTTAAAAACCTGATTTACAAAAGTGGAATGAAAATCAAAATTACAGGGCAAAAATGCCAAATGCAGGTAATTGAAGGATTATATAGAATTTTGTGTCATGTATGGCATTATATTTCTTCATGTGAATTTTGAAAGTGACATGGTAATGATAGGAAAACATTAGATTTTCAAATATTATTAACATCAATTTTTCAGTATTTCATTAATCTTTGTTTGGTAAAGGAAAAATACTAAAAAATTGTGTGATCCCTTGGTTCAATGTGTTTTATTTCTCTTATATGTGTGAATTATCTGTGGATAAATTTTTATCTTCTCAAACAGCCTGACTTTTTGCTGTTCTAAATATATGTCATGTAAATATAATACACAGATAATCTAGACAGGTTAAAATTTGTTTCACTAGAAGATCTAAAAGCAAATTACAAGGATCCAAACAAATTTATATACACTGGAAACCACCCTCCGTGCATATTTCTGGTTGAGAAATAGAGAAAGCCAAAGCTATGATTTCAACAAACCCAGAAAAGTCATTATACTGCTTTAAAAACTTCACTAAGCATGTATCCTGTTCATACACAAAACCACTTTTGATTATAATGAAAGAATCCTGTGTGCAAAGATTATAAAATCAAATCCTATTCTGTGAAATCTTATGCAGGCTTTATTTAAATCTGAGTCATAAATTGCACCTGCATTTGAAATGGATTTTACCCATCATACTAAGTACTCAGTTAAGTCAATGTGTGCATAATCATATTGGCAACTGCAGTACTACACTTAGAAAAAATATATATCTGTCAGAATTATAATGGGAAAATAATTTGCAGAAGTGTTCTGAGTTTGCTCTGAAGTACCCCATCATACTTGCTTGCATATTTCATTTTATTTTCCACTAAAAGTAAACCCATTATGAAATTTTATGACATTTTCTCCTCATATTGGTTATGTAGTTTGAGCACTGCAACATACATTTGCATAAAATGTTAAAGTTTTATAGTTTGGTACTTTTATTTTGAACATGTCAACAGTAAAACACAAGTCTAATTCCGAGGAAGGTATTAATATAAATCTATGACATTATAGCAGTCTCATAAAAAGTACATTTAATTAATTTAAGGGCTTGAAAATCCACATATTTTAATCAGGCATATCATCTATTTTGCTAGAAAGTCTTACCACTACATATTATTGGCTGTAACAGGGATTAGTAACATGGAAAACAGGCCAATAAAAAAATATACAAATTGTCTACTTACATCAATGGATAGATCATGGATAGACAGAAAATCGATAAGAAAACATTGGCCTTAAATGACACATTAGACCAGATGAACTAGATAAATACCTACAGAACATTCCAACCACAACCAGTAGAATATACATTCTTTTCAAATACACATGGAACATTCTCCAGGATAGATCACATGCTAGGCTGCAAAAAAACACTCAATAAATTTAAGAAAATTGAAATTATAACAAGCATCTTTTCCAACCACAATTGTATGAAACTAGAGATCAATTATAGGAAGAAAAATAGAAAAAACACAAAATGGGCTTTTTTATCAAATGGGCTTTACCCCAGGGATGCAAAGATGATTCAATATCCACAAATCAATCAACATGATATATAACATTAACAAAACAAAGGATAAAAATCTCATGACTATCTCAATAGATGCAGAAAAAACATTTCACAAAATTCAACATCTGTTCTTGATAAAAACTCTTAGCTAAGTTGTTACAGAGGGAACAATGCCTCAACATAATAAAGGCCATTTATGACAAACCACAGCTAACCTCATACTCAATGGTGAAAAGAGGAAAGCTTTTTCTCTAAGATCAGAGACAAGGAAGAATGCCCAGTCTCATCAATTTTTTTCAACACAGTATTGGAAATCCTAGCCACAACAATCATACAAGAAAAAGTAAAATAAAATACACCCAAACTGGAAGGAAAGAAGTAAAGCTGTCATTATTTGCAAATGACATGATCCTATACACACACAATTCTATAGACTCCACCAAACAATTATTAGAATTAGTAAATGAATTAAGTGAAGTTGCAGGATACAAAATTAATCTACAGAACTCTGTTGCATTTTTACACAAATAATGAACTATCAAAAAAAGAAATAAAGAGAACAATCCCATTTACAACTGCATCAAAAAGAATAAAATACCTAGGAATAAATTTTAGCCAAAGAAGTGAAAAAAACTGTACTCTGAAAACTATAAGACATTCATAAAAATAAACTGAAGATGACACAAATAAATGCAAAGGTATTCTGTGTTCATGGGTAGAAGAATTAATATTGTCAAACTGTCCATACCACCCAAAGCAACCTACAAATTCAATGCAATCTCTATCAAAATACCCATGGCATTTTCCACAGAAATAGAACAATAATCCTAAAACATGTATGGAAGCACAAAAGATCCCAAATATCTAGGGCAATCTTGAGACAGAAGAACAAAGCCAGAGGTATCACACTCACTGACTTCAAACTATGCTACAAAGCTATAGTAATCAAAAGAGTATTACTGGCACATAAACACAGATCAATGGAACAGAATAGAGAGCCTAGAAATAAACCCATGCACACATGGTCAATTACTCTATGGCAAAGGAGGCAAGAACATGCAATGGAAAAAAGACAGCTTCCTCAATAAACGGTGTTGGGAATACTTGACAGCTATACATAAAAGAACGGACCTAGACCATTTTCTCACACAATATACAAAACTCAACTCCAAATGGATTAAAGACTTAAATGCAAGACCTGAAACCATAAAACACCTGGAAGGAAACATAGGCAGTCCACTCTTTGACATCAATCATAGCAATATTTTTTGGATCTGCCTCATCAGGCAAGGGCAATGAAATTAAAAATAAACAAATGGGACCACATCAAGCTGAAAAGCTTTTGCACAGTAAAGAAAACCATCAACAAAATAAAAAGGCAACCTACTGAATGAGATAAGACACTTGCAAGTGATATGTCTGACAAGGGGTTAATATTCAAAATATATAAAGAATTCATACAATTCAATAGCAAAAAATGGGCAGAGAAACTGAACAGAATGTTTTTTTCCAAAGAAGACATACACATGGCCAATGGTCACATGAAAACATGCTCAACATCACTAATCCTCACAGAAATGCAAACCAAACGACATGAGATATTATCTCACACCTGTCAGAATGGCTATTATCAAAAAGACAACAAATAATAAGTGTTGGCGAGTATGTGGAAAAAAGGAAACCCTCTCACACTGTTGGTAGGTATATAAATTGGCACAGCCACTGTGGAAAACAGTATGGATGCTCCTCAAAAAATTAAAGATAGAACAACCATATGATCTGGCAATTTCACTCCTGGGTATTTATCCAAAGAAAACAAAAACATTAATTCAAAAAGATATATGCACCCCAATGTTCACAGCACCATTATTCACAGTAGCCAAGATATGGAAGCAACCTAAGTGCCCACTGATGGGTGAATGGATAAAGAAGATGTGACATACATACATTTATATTTATATTTATATATAAAACACAGAATATTACTCAGCCATTACAAAGAATGAAACCTTGCCATTTACAAGAACATGGACAGATCTGGAAGGCATTATGCTTGGTGAAATAAGTCAAACAGAGAAAGACAACTACTGTATTTTTTCCACTTATATGTGGAATCTAAAAAACAAAATAAACAAACATTACAAAACAGAAATAGACTCACAAATACAGAGCACAAACTAGTGGTTTGCCAAAGAGGAGGGGGGTGGAGGAATGGGTGAAATAGGTGAAAGGAATTAAGAGGTACAAAATTCCAGTTATAAAAAACAAGTCACAAGGATATATTGTCAATAATATTATTTTAAAAAAGAAAAGAGACAAAACATACATATTAGAGTGACCAGAGGAAAAATAAAGATGCACAATACAAAAGGAAGATTAATATACATAACAAGCTTTGTTGGTTGAAGGTGTACCAAGCTTAGAGGGTATTTTACAGTGTTAAAAGTATATATTAAAAAAACAGAAAGGCTCAAAATCAGGAATCCAGGAATTCATTTCAAAATAATAGAAAATTAAAATGAAATAAAGTGGAGAGAAAACAATTCTAAAAATAAATACATTAAAATAGAAAATACAAATAAAGAAAATGAAC
This sequence comes from Leucopleurus acutus, assembly GCF_964270905.1. NCBI lineage: Eukaryota > Metazoa > Chordata > Mammalia > Artiodactyla > Delphinidae > Leucopleurus > Leucopleurus acutus. The sequence continues at coordinate 14,097,667 of NC_139143.1, forward strand.
TAAGCCAAAGATGATGATTTGAAAACTCTGATAAGCTTGATAATTCACTGGCAATATCCATAAAGAAAATAGGAAAAAGACAAAAATTTCCAAAATCAGGAACGAAAAAGAGGACACCAGTATAAAACAGACATAAGGTTACAAGAGGATATGGTGAAATAAATATTGTCTATGAATTTGAAATCTTATATGAAAGAGACAAATATCTACAAAGACTCAAGTTACTAAAACTAAAACATGAAGAAACAAAGTGTGAAGAGTGTCATATCAAAGAATATCCTATATCAACGTATACTTCAAAAAGTGAAGTCGTTATTTAAACTCATCCTACAAAGAAAGCACCAGGCCTAGATGGCTTTAGTGGTAAATGATTCTAGACTTTTAAGGAACAAATAACACTAATGTTGCAAATATTCATCCAGATAATTAAACATTAGGCTCACTTTACAACTCTTTTTATGAAACTGGCACAACCTTGCTACCAAAACTTGACAAGGATATTTCAACAAAGAAAAATTTCAAACCAATGTGTTTCATGAACATGGATGCCAAAATCCTAAACAAAATATCAGTAAAATGAATCTAGTGAGATTAGTAAAAAAAAAAAAAAGACACTGAAATCAAGTTGGGTTTATTCCAGGAATTAAACCTTAGTTATCATTCAAAGATCAGTTGTGATTCATCATATTAATAGGAGCAAGGAGAAAAATAAAGCAATCATCACAATACATGTAAAAAGACAGTTGATACAATTTAACACAAATTTCTTAGGATAAAATTTTTTAAGCAAAGTAAGAGTAGAAGCATAGTTTCTTTATCTGATTAAGGGTATCCACCAAGCCCTGCACATGACTGTAAAATGGTTAATGTTTTACCAAGAGATCAAGGATGTCTATTATCATGCTTCTAATGCAGCATTATAGTAGAGATCGTAGTCAGTGTAAAAGGGCAAGAAACTTAATAAAAGATTCAAGTATTAGAAAGAAAGAAATAAAAATGTCATTTGTAGATGACATAACTGTGTATATAAACAAGTCTAAAATAAACAACTGACATGATTTATAATTAAATCAATCTCAATAGACAGATAAATATTTCATATACCAGGACCATTTCTAAAGTGAATATTAAATATATAATTTATAACAGCATTAAAACATCAAATGTCTAAGGCCAAATCTTACAACAACTTATATAAACTCTTGATACTAAAAATAATAAATATAATTAATGGAACTGAAGAGAACGTAAATAGATGGAGGTATGTATTACGTTTGTAGGTTTGAAAGCTCAGTTCCCAAATGGAGCTTTAGAGTTAATATAATTCCAACAATCAACTCAGAATACATTTTCAGAAACAGATAATTCCTAGAGTGTATCTGGTAAGGTAAAGGCTTGGAATAGCCAAGATAATTTTGAAGAAGGAAAAGGAGGGAGAAATTACTGGATGCTAACGCTTAGATTTAGAAGATGTGGTTTGATTGCAAGCATGGACACACAGAAAAATGGATCAAGGAGAGAACCACACATACACTGACAACTGATTTTGAATAAGGGTGGTCCAGTAGAGCAGTGGAAAATTGATTATGTGTAGCTAGGATTGCTGGATGTAAATGTCCTCTCCAACTCTTATGTGACTCCACTACTTCAAACAACATACAAAACTCAACTGCAAGAAGATTGTAAATATAAATGTGAAAGGAAAGTCACTTAAGCCATTACATCAAAGGTGGCCAAGTTATGACCTGCAGGCCAAAACCAGCTCACAACTTGTTTTTGTATGGCCTGTGAGCAAAGAATGGATTTTATGTTTTTTAATGAAAACAAAACAAAACATAAAACAATAGCATTTGGAGTCCTTCAAGATGGCAGAAGAGTGAGATGCAGAGATCACCTTCCTCCGCACAAATACATCAGAAATACATCTACACGTGGAACAACTCCTACAGAACACCTACTGAACGCTGGCAGAAGACCTCAGACCTCCCAAAAGGCAAAAAACTCCCCACGTACCTGGGTAGGGCAAAAGAAAAAAGAAATAACAGAGACAAAAGAATAGGGACGGGACCTGCACCAGTGGGAGGGAGCCGTGAATGAGGAAAGGTTTCAACACACTAGAAGCCCCTTCGCGGGCGGAGACTGCGGGTGGCGGAGGAGGGGAGCTTCGGAGCCATGGAGGAGAGCGCAGCCACAGGGGTGCGGAGGGCAAAGCGGAGAGATTCCCACACAGAGGATCGGGGCCGAACAGCGCTCACCAGCCCGAGAGGCTTGTCTGCTCACCCGCCTGGGCGGGCAGAGGCTGGGAGCTGAGGCTCGGGCTTCGGAGGTCAGATCCCAGGGAGAGGACTGGGGTTGGCTGTGTGAACACAGCCTGAAGAGGGCTAGGTGCGCCACTGCTAGCCGGGAGGGAGTCCGGGAAAACGCCTGGAGCTGCCGAAGAGGCAAGAGACCATTGTTTCGGGGTGCGCGAGGAGAGGGGATTCAGAGCACCGCCTAAAGGGGCTCCAGAGATGGGCGCGAGACGCGCCATCAGCACAGACCCCAGAGGCGGGCATGAGATGCTAAGGCTGCTGCTGCCACCAAGGAGCCTGTGTGCAAACACAGGTCACTATCCACACCTCCCCTCCCAGGAGCTTGTGCCACCCACCACTGCCAGGGTCCCATGATCCAGGGACAACTTCTCCGAGAGAACGCACGGCACGCCTCAGGCTGGTGCAACGTCATGCTGGCCTCTCACCGCGGGCACGCCCTGTATCTGTACCCCTCTCTCCCCCTGGCCTGAGCGAGCCAGAGCCCCTGAAACAGCTGCTCCTTTAACCCCGTCCTGTCTGAGAGAAGCAGCGACGCCCTCAGTCGACCTACACGCACAGGCGGGGCCAGATCCAAAGCTGAACCCCAGGAGCTGTGCGAACAAAGAAGAGAAAGGGAAATCTCTCCCAGCAGCTTCAGGAGCAACGGATTAAATCTGCACAATGAACTTGAGGTACCTGCATCTGTGGAATACCTGAATAGACAACGAATCATCCCAAATTGAGGAGAGCAAGATTTATGATTTTTTTCCCCTTTTCCTCTTTTTGTGAGTGTGTATGTGTATGCTTCTGTGTGAGAGACTGTCTGTACAGCTTTGCTTTCACCATTCGTCCCAGGGTTCTATCTCTTTTTTGATTGTTTTTAACATAAAAATTTTTTTTTCTTAATAATAATTTTTTTAATAACTTTATTTTACCTTACTTTATTTTCTTTTATCCTCTTTCTTTCCTTCTACTTTTTCTCCCTTTTATTCTGAGCCGTGTGGATGAAAGGCTCTTGGTGCTGCAGCCAGTGTCAGTGCTGTGCCTCTGAGGTGGGAAAGCCAACTTCAGGACACTGGTCCACAAGAGACCTCCCAGCTCCACATAATATCAAACGGCGAAAATCTCCCAGAGATCTCCATCTCAACACCAGCACCCAGCTTCACTCAACGACCAGCAAGCTACAGTGCTGGACACCCTATGCCAAACAACTAGCAAGACAGGAACACAACCCCACCCACTAGCAGAGACGCTGCCTAAAATCATAATAAGTCCACAGACACCCCAAAACACACCACCAGATGTGGACCTGCCCACCAGAAAGACAAGATCCAGCCTCATCCACTAGAACACAGGCACTACTCTCCCCCACCAGGAAGCCTACACAACCCACTGAACCAACCTTAGCCACTGGGGGCAGACACCAAAAACAACGGGAACTACAAACCAGCAGCCTGTGAAAAGGAGACCCCAAACACAGTAAGGTAAGCAAAATGAGAAAACAGAAATACACACCGCAGATGAAGGAGCAAGATAAAAAACCCATCATATCAAACAAACTAAGAGGAAATAGACAGTTTACCTGAAAAAGAATTCAGAGTAATGATAGTAAAGATGATCCAAAATCTTGGAAATAGAAAGGAGAAGATACAAGAAACGTTTAACAAGGACCTAGAAAAACTAAAGAGCAAACAAACAATGATGAACAACAAAATAAATGAAATAAAATATTCTCTAGAAGGAATCAATAGCAGAATAACTGAGGCAGAAGAATGAATAAGTGACCTGGAAGATAAAATAGTGGAAATAACTACTGCAGAGCAGAATAAAGAAAAAAGAATTGAAAGAGTTGAGGACGGTCTCAAAGACTTCGGAAAAACATTAAATGCAACAACATTTAAATTATAGGGGTCCTCGAAGAACAAGAGAAAAAGAGAGGGACTGAGAAAATATTTGAAGAGATTTCAGTTGAAAACTTCCCTAATATAGGAAAGGAAAGAGTCAATCAAGTCCAGGAAGCACAGAGAGTTCCATACAGGATAAATCCAAGGAGGAACATGCCAAGACACATATTAATCAAGCTATCAAAAATTAAATACAAAGAAAAAATATTAAAAGCAGCAAGGGAAAAACAACGAATAACATATAAGGGAATCCCCGTAAGGTTAACAGCTGATCTTTCAGTAGAAACTCTGCAAGCCAGAAGGGAGTATCAGGACATATTTAAAGTGACGAAAGGGAAAAACCTACAACCAGGATTACTCTACCCAGCAAGGATCACATTCAGATTCAACGGAGAAATTAAAACCTTTACAGACAAGCAAAAGCTAAGAGAATTCAGTACCACCAAACCACCTTTACAACAAATGCCAAAGGAACTTCTCTAGGCAGGAAACACGAGAGAAGGAAAAGCCCTACAATAACAAACCCCCCAAAATTAAGAAATTGGTAATAGGAACATACATATCGATAATTACCTTAACTGTAAATGGATTAAATGCTCCCACCAAAGGACACAGACTGGCTAAATGGATGCAAAAACAAGACCCATATATATGCTGTCTACAGGAGACCCACTTCAGACATAGGGACACATACAGACTGAAAGTGAGGGGATGGAAAAAGATATTCCATGCCAATGGAAATCAAAAGAAAGCTGGAGTAGCAATTGTCATATTAGACAAAACAGACTTTAAAACAAAGACTATTACAAGAGACAAACAAGGACACCGCATAATGATCAAGGGATCAATCCAAGAAGAAGATATAACAATTGTAAATATATATGCACCCAACATAGGAGCACCTCAATACATAACACAAATGCTAAGCCATAAAAGGGGAAATAGACAGTAACACAATCACAGTAGGGGAATTTAAGACCCCACTTTCACCAATGGACAGATCATCCAAAATGAAAATAAATAAGGAAACACAAGCTTTAAATGATACATTAAACAGGATGGACTTAACTGATATTTATAGGATATTACATACCAAAGAGTGGAATACACTTTGTTTTCAAGTGCTCATGGAACATTCTCCAGGATAGATCATATCTTGGGTAAATTTAAGAAAACTGGAATCGTATCAAGTATATTTTCCGACCTGAAAGCTATGAGACTAGATATCAATTACACAAAAAAATCTGTAAAAAATATAAACACATGGAGACTAAACAATACACTACATAAAAACCAAGAGATAAGTGAAAAAAATCAAAGAGGAAATCAAAAAATACCTAGAAACAAATGACAATGAAAACACAATGACCCAAAACCCATGGGATGCAGCAACAGCAGGTCTAAGCGGGAAGTTTATAGCAACACGATCCTACCTCAAGAAACAAGAAACATCTCAAAAAAAAACCTAAACTTACACCTAAAGCAATTAGAGAAAGAAGAACAAAAAAACCCCAAAGTTAGCAGAAGGAAAGACATCATAAATATCAGATCAGAAATAAATGAAAGAGAAATAAAGAAAACGATAGCAAAGATCAATAAAAATAAAAGCTGGTTCTTTGAGAAGAAAAACAAAATTTATAAACCATTAGCCAGACTCATCAAGAAAAAAAGGGAGAAGACTCAAATCAATAGAATTAGAAATCAAAAAGGAGAAGTAACAACTGACACTGCAGAAATACAAAGGATGATGAGAGATTACTACAAGCAACTGTATGCCAATTATATGGACAACCTGGAAGAAATGAACAAATTCTTAGAAAAGCACAGCCTTCTGAGACTGAACCAGGAAGAAATAGAAAACATAAACAGACCAACCACAAGCACTGACATTGAGACTGATTAAAAATCTTACAACAAACAAAAGCCTAGGACCAGATGACTTCACAGGCCAATTCTATCAAACATTTAGAGAAGAGCTAACACCTATCCTTCTCAAACTCTTCCAAAATATAGCAGAGGGAGGAGCACTCCCAAACTCATTCTACGAGGCCACCATCACCCTGATACTAAAACCAAAGATGTTACAAAAAATGAAAACTACAGGCCAATATCCCTGATGAACATAGATGCAAAAGTCCTCAACAAAATACTAGCAAACAGAATCCAGCGGCACATTAAAAGGATCACACACCATGATCAAGTTGGGTTTATCCAAGGAATGCAAGGATTCTTCAATATAGGCAAATCAATCAATGTGATACACCATATTAACAAATTGAAGAATAAACACCATATTATCATCTCAATAAATGCAGAAAAAGATTTTGACAAAATTCAACACCTATTTATGATAAAAACCTTCCAGAAAGTAGGCATAGAGGGAACTTATTTCAACATGATAAAGGCCATATACGACAAATTGACAGCCAACATTGTTCTCAATGGTGAAAAACTGAAACCATTTCCTCTAAGATCAGGAACAAGACAAGGTTGCCCACTCTCATCACTATTATTAAACATAGTTTTGGAAGTTTTAGCCACAGCAATCAGAGAAGAAAAATAAAAGTAATCTAAATCGGAAAAGAAGAAGTAAAGCTGTCACTGTTTGCAGACAAAATGGTACTATACATAGAGAATCCTAAAGATGCCACCAGAAAACTACTAGAGCTAATCAATGAATTTGGTAAAGTAGCAGGATACAAAATTAATGCACAGAAATCTCTTACATTCCTATACACTAATGATGAAAAATCTGAAAAAGAAATTAAGGAAACACTCCCATTTACCATTGCAATTAAAAGAATAAAATACTTAGGAATAAACCTACCTAAGGAGACAAAAGACCTGTATTCAGAAAACTATAAGACACTGATGAAAGACATTAAAGATGATACAAACAGATGGAGAGATATACCATGTTCTTCGATTGGAAGAATCATCAACATTGTGAAAATGACTATACTACCTAAAGCAATCTACAAATTCAATACAATCCCTAGCAAACTAACAATGGCATTTTTCACAGAACTAGAACAAAAAAAATCACAATTTGTATGGAAACACAAAAGACCCCGAATATCCAAAGCAATCTTGAGAAAGAAAAACAGAGCTGGAAGAATCAGGCTCCTGGAATTCAGACTACACTACAAATCTACAGTAATCAAGACAGTATGGTACTGGCACAAAAACAGAAATATAGATCAATGGAAAAGGATATAAAGCCCAGAGATAAACCCACACACATACGGTCACCTTATCTTTGAAAAAGGAGGAAGGGATATACAGTGGAGAAAAGACAGCCTCTTCAATAAGTGGTGCTGGGAAAACTGGACAGCTACATGTAAAAGAATGAAATTAGAACACTCCCTAATAGCATACACAAAAATAAGCTCAAAATGGATTAAAGACCTAAATGTAAGGCCAGAAACTATCAAACTCTTAGAGGAAAACATAGGCAGAACACTCTATGATGTAATTCACAGCAAGGTCCTTTATACCCACCTCCTAGAGAAATGGAAATAAGAACAAAAATAAACAAATGGGACCTAATGAAACTTAAAGGCTTTTGCACAGCAAAGGAAACCATAAACAAGATGAAAAGACAACCCTCAGAATGGGAGAAAATATTTGCAAATGAAGCAACCGACAAAGGATTAATCTCCAAAATTTACAAGCAGCTCATGCAGCTCAATAACAAGAAAACAAACAACCCAATCCAAAAATGGGCAGAAGACCTAAATAGACATTTCTCCAAAGAACATATACAGACTGCCAACAAACACATGAAAGATTGCTCAACATCATTAATCATTAGATAAATGCAAATCAAAACTACAATGAGGTTATCACCTCACACCTGTCAGAATGGCCATCATCAAAAAATCTGGAAACAGTAAATGCCGGAGATGGTGTGGAGAAAAGGGAACCTTCTTGCACTGTGGGTGGGAATGTAAATTGATACAGCCACTATGGAGAACAGTATGGAGGTTTCCCAAAAAATTAAAAATAGAACTACCATATGACCCAGCAATCCCACTACTTGGCATATACCCTGAGAAAACCATAATTCAAAAAGAGTCATGAACCACAATGTTCACTGCAGCTCTATTTACAATAGCCAGGACGTGGAAGCAACCTAAGTGTCCAGCGACAGATGAATGGATAGAGAAGATGTGGCACATATATACAATGTAATATTACTCAGCCCTAAAAAGAAACAAAATTGAGTTATTTGTAGTGAGGTGGATGGAGTCTGCTATGAAGAGTGAAGTAAGTCAGAAAGAGAAAATCAAATATGGTATGCTAACACATATATATGGAATCTAAAAAAAAAAATGGTTCTGAAGAACCTAGGGGCAGGACAGGAATGAAGACACAGACCTAGTAGAGAGTGGACTTGAGGACATGGGGAGGGGGAAAGGTAAGCTAGGACGAAGTGATAGAGTGGCATGCACATATATACATTAAGAAATGTAAAATAGATAGCTAGTGGGAAGCAGCCACATAGCACAGGGAGATCAGCTCGTTGCTTTGTGACCACCTAGAGGGGTGTGATATGGAGGGTGGGAGGGTGATGCAAGAGAGAGGAGATGTGGGGATTTATGTATATGTATAGCTGATTCACTTCGTTATAAAGCATTAAGTAACACATCATTGTTAAGCAATTATACTCCAATAAAGACGTTAAAAAATGAATAGCATTTTATGATATGTGAAAATTAAACTAAATTCAAATTTCCAGTTTCTGTAAGTAATGACTTTTTGGAACATATCCCGACTCGTTAATTTAAGTATTTTTTATGGCTGCTTTTTTGGTACAACAGTAATGTAGAGGAGGTGCTAGAGAGACCACGTAGACTGCAAAGCAAAAACATTTACTATCTGGATCTCTACAGAATGTGTTCAGCAACCTCTGCAGTAGACGATACTTTATGAAAATATTTGTTACCTTTTTCTGAGGAAAATTTATTAAACAGGAAATAGGAATCACTAACCAAAAAAAGAAAAGATGGATAAATCAGTCCATATTAAATTAACGATTTCTGTTAATCAAAAGTTCTTAAAAAGAATGAACAGACAAACTGCACAGTTTGAGAAGGTATTTGCAGCACATGTTATTGCAAAAGGCTTAATAATCAGAATATATATAAAGAACACTCATCAAAAAAAAAAAACTAACAACGGAAAGAGATACAAATGGGCAAACTTAAAATGGGCAGGCACTTAAAATGGATGATATTCAGATGGCCAGTAAACACATGAAAAGGGGTTCAATCACATAAGATATCAGGAGAAAAAGTCAAATTATTATAACAATGAAATAATATAGCAAATACACAAAATGACTAAGTCAGAAGGGCTGACAGCAATTATTGCCAAGAATAAACGAAAATAAAAATTTAGATCTGTTACACATTCCTGTTGCGAAGATAAATTTGTACAATCACTTTGAAAAAGTTTATGGTATCTGCTAAAGTTGAAAACACACATAACCCCTGCATTATCCAGTAAATCCACTCCTAAATATACATACCAAACAAAAGGAGAAAAAGAATGTACACAACTGTGTTATATAGAATATTATCAACTTGGGAACAACTCAAATGTCCACCAGCTGGATATTCAATAAATAGGTTCTGGGTAATCACACGATGGAATACCAAGCAGAAGTGAAAATAAATGAACTACTGCTTCATGTGTTAACCTGAATAAGTCATATGCGCGTAATACTGACTGAAAGAAACCAGACACAAAAGGGTGCATTCTGTATCATTTCATCTACACAAATTCCAAACACTGGCAAAACTAATCATGTTAGTGGTTAGATTTAGAGATATGAGAAGAAGTGGTGGTTGGGAGAAGAAAAGAGGGTGACCTGTAGTGTCCTCTTGGTATTGCATTTTTTGACCTACCTTGCCATTACTCGAATTCATGATTTATATGCTGTTCTGTTTATTTTTAAAGATAAAAAGATAAAATTTCATGAGGGAATTTTCATGGTGTTTATTTGAATTAGACAACTTTTCCCATTCTTGATACTGGTTGTATCTTTTCTCTTTTTATCTAGATCAGTCTCATTAGAGATTTGTCCATTTTATTGCTTTTTACAAAGAAACTGCTTTTGGTATCATGAATTTACCCAATCATCTTTCTGTTTTCAATTTGACTGGTTCCTGTTTTCGTTTTTATTATTTCTTTCCTTCAATATCTTTGGGTTTAATTAGTTTAATTTTAAAATTTAATTAGCTTAATTTTATTATTTTTTTCTTAAGATGGAATCATGGATCGTCAATTTAAGTCCTTTCTATTTTTCTAACATAAGCATTGAATGCTGTCAATTCCTTCTAAGCACTGCATCCCACACGTTCTAGTAGGTTGTATTTTTATTTTCATTCAATTCAAAATATTTTCTAATTTCTCTTTTGACTTCTCCATGCCTGCAACAGTGAGGGAAGCTCTCTTCAGCCTCCTTTCTGCCTCCCATCCTTCTCATGGGGACCCTAATAGAAGTTTGTAGAAGAGAATTTGCTAAAAGGCACACATTTCACTGTGTCTGTGTCTCCCAGGGCTTCTATGCTATTATGCTAACCCACAACTGACTTGAACAATTATTTAAGATGTTGGAAGACTATTCCTGACCTTTGTATGTTAGACACATCCTTCCTATTACCACTTACAGGTGAGAAATTCTACTTGTCTTGCCTCTGGGATAAGAGGGTCCCTTCTTATGTTTCTGGCTAATGGTTTGCCCAGCAATCTAAGCTCTCTAATGGATTTCAGAAAAGTTAGTATCTTGTAATTTATCTGGTTTTCTCTCTTTCTTAGGATAGATAAAATTATATTTCTAGCTCTTTATATCTTAGAAGTGGGATCTCAGAATAAGAATTTAAATAAAGCAAAATAAAAATTCTCAAAGTCCTGAGGAAGTGTATTTGAAACATGAATCGGAAATACGTAGTAACAGAAAGAACAACTACCAATATTTGATGTAAAATATATAAATGTTGAAATAGTATTTGTTAGGTTTGAATAGCAGAAAAATACTGTTTAAGACTAATTTGTAAACAGGAGATTTGAAATGTTGAATTCTAGAACCGGATATAAAATAGGAATAAAGACAACTAAAGATTAAGAGAAAATTTAGGCGATTTGTAGGATAGAAACAGAAATATCAATGTTGGTCTAGGAATAAATCCAGAAGGACAGAAAAGAATATACTGAGGAAAAAACATGCTTTTTAAATTACCATAATCAACTAGAATTACAGAAGATATAAAATTCTGGATTGAAAGTGTACTTAATATGACCACAAAGACAACAAAGGAAAACACACCAAGACACATATATACATACACACACCATGGTAAAATTTAAAGATGTTGAAGAGAAAACAACAGCTAATTTTTTCAGAAAGCGAAGAAAGATCATCTGCATGTAAGTAGGACTCATACAGACATCAGATTTCTCAGTAGCAATAAGAAATGAAAAAAATGCAGTATTTTTGTCCAAAGAGTATGGGAGTTTATGGAAGTTTTCCATTTTATATATGATGACGTGGTAGGAAGAATAATGACCCCCTCACCCTGAAATGGCCATTCCCTAATCCCTGGAATTAATGAGTATATTACATCATGATGCAAATTAAATTTGCAGATATTTTTAAGAACATTAAGGTGAGTACATGGATCATCTACGTTGGCTCAATCTAATCACATACATCCTTACAAGTGGAAAAGGCAGGCAGAAAGGTGGGTCATAGAGGCGCAATGTGATAGGACCCTCTGCATTGCTGGTTTTGAAGATGGAAGAAGGGGGCCATGAGCTGAGAAATGGTGGCCACTGGAAGGTGGAATAGCCCTCATCTTGCAGCAAGCAAGAAAATAGGGACCTTGATTCTACAAATAAAGGGACTGAATTCTGCCAATAACCAAAAAGAGCAGAAAATGAATTCTCTTCTATTAGAAACAGGTTCCCTCCTTTCTAGAGCCTCCAGAAAGGAATGCAGCTTGCCAACACCCTGATTTTAGTCCAGTGAGACCTGTATGTATTGTATTTTTGATCTTAAAAACTGTTAAGATAGGAAATTTGGGTTGTTTTAAGCCACTCCGTTTATGGTAATTTGTTATCACAGCAATAGAAAACAATTTTGTTGTTTTGCATTGTGTCAACCTCTACCATCCGTTTTTAAAAAAAATTTTATTACAGAGGTGATTTACAATGTTGTGTTAGTTTCAGGTGTACAGCAAAGTGATTCCGTTTTACATACAATTATATGCATTCTTTTTCATATTCTTTTCCCATATAAGTCATTACAGAAGAGTTCCCTCTACCATCACTTTTAATGCATTCTCAATTTTAAAACTTTATCTAAGAGTCTAACTATATTTTATATATATATATGTGAATTCATAATTTCATATTTCATGCAGTACTTTTCAAATGTTTAAAATTTGTTTTTTAAATATTTCTCAGGCAGTACCTACATTTATTTGGGAGTGCTCTCAGGATTAACACCTGTGGGGGGAAGGAAAGAAAATAGGATCAGACAAAGGGAAAAGCTGGACTGCAATGCAGTCACAGCAAGATGACAGCCAACCCCAAGGGGAGCTCTGAGGCTGGGCTTGGGCTTCAGAGTTGCCAGAGTTGGGCCAAGGAGGCCAAATATCTATACCCGTGAAGAGACCAGCCTGTAGAAAAGACCTGGCCATACTGGGGTGATTTTTTTTAAAAGTCCAGCTTCAACCTGGCCTTTTATAAGTATCTTGTCTACTATTGTCTACTGTTATTTTCTACCCTAGCTTAAAAATGACTGGGTCTTGTAGCTGGCTGGCAGCTTCAGGAGGGTTGTGGGGATTTCTGTGTTTCTGAGGGACTTGGTGTCCAGTTTGTCAGCCATATCAGGGGAGATGGGGCCAAGTAATATCTAGTATATGAGAAATCACCACCTACATCCTCATTTTCTGATTCTACATGCTTTTCCCCACCCACTTTTATGATTAAGCACAACAGAATACATGCATGTTGGTAGCCTCAAGAGTCTATGAGTCACAATGACATTTCACATTATTTATACCCCAAAGAAGAAGAAAGATGAACAAAACTACTCTTATCTTCTCAAGAGACAAATGATCACATTGCAGATAGGCCTCTATGTTGACTCTGGAAGTATGTGTTTACATTTCCTGGGGTTATGAGGTCCATGATCATTAAAAATGGGAGACTGTGATTATTACATAGTACCCAGAGAAAACAAGTTACATTCTGAAAAGGTTATGTTTTCAAGAAGACTCAAGAGAGAAAGAAAAGGCAGCTGCCTCTTTCCCCTTTATAAGCAAATTCACTTTTTTAAAATTAATTTTTATGAAATCTTTGGAGATCTGATTCTTCTCTTGTTGCTACTTCTGATTCTCATGGTAGCTCATTTTCTTCGTTTTTTAAGTTAAATTGAGATCGTGAGCTTATACCTGGCTGATTTTAAACAGTAGACATCATGAATGACCTGGTTTGCAAATGTGACTCTCCACAAAATGATTTGTATAAGCTTTTCCTAAGTGTCCTGGAGAACTAGGCACCATCAAACTGGCTCCAGGCTTTTCTGAATGTTTCTATTTGGAGTTCCCCAAATTTGGTTAAAAATGACTGAGAAGGAAACTTCTTTTCCAATTTCCACACATACATAATATATCATTTTCCTTGTTGGTATTTTTACTATAGGAGAAGGTATTTGCTAACCCACTCTTTCACTGATGTTATAGCTTGTTGAAGGTCTTGACACTGTGTCTGTGGGGGGATAAATCTCAGCTCCAAGAGCCTGCCTTACTTAGGCCCAAGGCTGGATCTCCTATTCTGTATATGGATGCTAAAATCTGGTATTTGCACAATACTCTAGGTCATTTATGCATTTTACAGCATTTACAGGTTCAGTTTTAGCAAACTTAAATTCTCTTCTTTTCTCCCTCTCTCCCTCCTGCCCGCCCTCCTTCTCTTTTATTCTTGCCTTCTGTCCTTCTTTCCTTTATTCTTTCTCTCTTTCTTTCTCTTTTCTTCCTTCCTTCCTTTCTTTCTTTCCTCTCGCTGTCATTGTTTCTCTTTTTTTTTTTGCACCCACGAATTTCCTTTTCATTTTGTAAATACAAATAGATTTTTATTTTAAAATATAGTGGTAATTTATCCAGCAATTCTAGATTTTATAAAAGGGAAACATTTATTACATACTCATAAGTAATCTTTTTGTGTGTGTGTGTTGCGTGGGCCTCTCACTGCTGTGGCCTCTCCCGTTGCGGAGTACAGGCTCCGGAGCGCAGGCTCAGCGGCCATGGTTCACGGGCCCAGCCGCTCCACGGCATGTAGGATCTTCCCGGACCGGGGCATGAACCGGTGTCCCCTGCATCAGCAGGCAGACTCTCAACCACTGCACCACCAGGGAAGTCCCTCATAAGTCATCTTGATCCTATATACTTTGGAATATTTTCTTTCTTTTTTTCCTCTTTCTTCTCTCCAGACACATCTATTGTGAGATATATATATATATATATATATATATATATATAAAATCACTCTTCTCTGTTTGAAATCACTTCTTTTATAGTTGTAGAAAATTCCCCTCACCCTTATCAAATTGTGGAAATGAGAACAAATGGCAATTTAATCAATGAATACTTATTGCCTATAATTCTAAGTATAAACTTACAAACTTTCTTGAGTCTCCTTAGAACCAACTTTCAGAGTCTTTAGAGGACGAGGGGAAGATGGAGGAAGAGTAAGACGCGGAGATCACCTTCCTCCCAACAGATATACCAGAAATACATCTACATGTGGAACAACTCCTACAGAACACCTACTGAACGCTGGCAGAAGACCTCAGACGTCCCAAAGGCAAGAAAATCCCCACGTACCTGGGTAGGGCAAAAGAAAAAAGAATAAACAGAGACAAAAGGATAGGGACGGGACCTGCACCAGTGGGAGGGAGCTGTGAAGGAGGAAAAGTTTCCACACACTAGGAAGCCCCTTCGCAGGCGGAGACTGCCAGTGGCGGAGGGGGAAAGCTTCGAAGCCTCGGAGGAGAGCGCAGCCACAGGGGTGCGGAGGGCAAAGCGGAGAGATTCCCGCACAGAGGATCGGTGCCGACCGGCACTCACCAGCCCGAGAGGCTTGTCTGCTCACCTGCCAGGCCGGGCGGGGCTGGGAGCTGAGGCTCAGGCTTCGGTTGGAGCGCCGGGAGAGGACTGGGGTTGGCGGTGTGAACACAGCCTGAAGGGGGTTGGTGCGCCACGGCTGGCTGGGAGGAAGTCCGGGGAAAAGTCTGGACCTGTCGAAAGAGGCAAGAGACTTTTTCTTCCCTCTTTGTTTCCTGGTGCGCGAGGAGAGGGGATTAAGAGCGCTGCTTAAAGGAGCTCCAGAGACGGGCGCGAGCCGCGGCTATAAGCGCGGACCCCAGAGACGGGCAGGAGACGCTAAGGCTGCTGCTGCCGCCACCAAGAAGGCTGTTTGAGTGCACAGGTCACTCTCCACACCTCCCTTCCGGGTAGCCTGTGCAGCCCGCCACTGCCAGGTCCCAACGCACGGCGCGCCTCAGGCTGGTGCAACGTCACGCCGACCTCTGCCGCCGCAGGCCCGCCCCGCACTCCATGCCCCTCCCTCCCCCCCAGCCTGAGTGAGCCAGAGCCTCCGAATCAGCGGCTCCTTTAACCCCGTCCTGTCTGAGCGAAGAACAGACGCCCTCCGGCGACCTACACGCAGAGGCGGGGCCAAATCCAAAGCTGAGCCCCAGGAGCTGTGAGAACAAAGAAGAGAAAGGGAAATCTCTCCCAGCAGCCTCAGGAGCAGCGGATTAAAGCTCCACAATTGACCTGATGTACCTGCATCTGTGGAATACTTGAATACACAAGGAATCATCCCAAATTAAGGAGGTGGACTTTGAGAGCAAGATTTATGATTTTTCCCCTTTTCCTCTTTTTGTGAGTGTGTATGTGTATGCTTCTGTATGAGATTTTGTCTGTATAGCTTTGCTTCCACCATTACTCCTAGGGTTCTATCCGACTGTTTGTTTGTTTTTTAATATTTTTTCTTAATAATTATTTGTTAATTTAATAACTTTATTATATTTTGCTTTATTTTATTTTACTTTATCTTCTTTCTTTCATTCTTTTTTCCTTCCTTCCCTCCTTCCTTCCCTCCTTCCTCCCACCGTCCCTCCCTCCCTTCTTTCATCTTTCTTTCTTTCCTTCCTTCCTTCCTTCCTTCCTTCTTTCTTCCTACTTCTACTAATTCTTTCCTTCTACTTTTTCTCCCTTTTACGCTGAGCCGTGTGGATGAAAGGCTCTTGGTGCTGCAGCCAGGAGTCAGTGCTGTGCCTCTGAGGTGGGAGAGCCAACTTCAGGACACTGGTCCACAAGAGACCTCCCAGCTCCACATAATATCAAATGGCGAAAATCTCGCAGAGATCTCCATCTCAACACCAGCACCCAGCTTCACTCAACGACCAGCAAGCTACAGTGCTGGACATCCTATGCCAAACAACTAGTAGTAAGACAGGAACACAACCCCACCCATTAGCAAAGAGGCTGCCTAAAATCATAATAAGTCCACAGACACCCCAAAACACACCACCAGACGTGGACCTGCCCACCAGAGAGACAAGATCCAGCCTCATCCACCAGAACACAGGCACTAGTCCCCTCCACCAGGAAGCCTACACAACCCACTGAACCAACCTTAGCCACTGGGGACAGACACCAAAAACAACGGGAACTACGAACCTGCAGCCTGCGAAAAGGAGACCCCAAACACAGTAAGATAAGCAAAATGAGAAGACAGAAAAGCACAGCACAGATGAAGGAGCAAGATAAAAACCCACCAGACCTAACAAATGAAGAGGAAATAGGCAGTCTACCTGAAAAAGAATTCAGAATAATGATAGTAAAGATGATCCAAAATCTTGGAAACAGAATAGACAAAATACAGGAAACATTTAACAAAGACCTAGAAGAACTAAAGATGAAACAAACAATGATGAACAACACAATAACTGAAATTAAAAATACTCTAGATGGGATCACTAGCAGAATAACTGAGGCAGAAGAACGAATAAGTGACCTGGAAGATAAAATAGTGGAAATAACTACTGCAGAGCAGAATAAAGAAAAAAGAATGAAAAGAACTGAGGACAGTCTCAGAGACCTCTGGGACAACATTAAACGCACCAACATTCGAATTATAGGGGTTCCAGAAGAAGAAGAGAAAAAGAAAGGGACTGAGAAAATATTTGAAGAGATTATAGTTGAAAACTTCCCTAATATGGGAAAGGAAATAGTTAATCAAGTCCAGGAAGCACAGAGAGTCCCATACAGGATAAATCCAAGGAAAATACACCAAGACACATATTAATCAAACTGTCAAAAACTAAATACAAAGAAAGCATATTAAAAGCAGCAAGGGAAAAACAACAAATAACACACAAGGGAATCCCCATAAGGTTAGCAGCTGATCTTTCAGCAGAAACTCTGCAGGCCAGAAGGGAGTGGCAGGACATATTTAAAGTGATGAAGGAGAAACACCTGCAACCAAGATTACTCTACCCAACAAGGATCTCATTCAGATTTGATGGAGAAATTAAAACCTTTACAGACAAGCAAAAGCTGAGAGAGTTCAGCACCACCAAACCAGCTTTACAACAAATGCTAAAGGAACTTCTCTAGGCAAGAAACACAAGAGAAGGAAAAGACCTACAATAACAAACACAAAACAATTTAGAAAATGGGAATAGGAACATATATATCAATAATTACCTTAAATGTAAATGGACTAAATGCTCCCAATAAAAGACAATGATTGGCAAAATGGATACAAAAACAAGATCCATATATATGTTGTCTACAAGAGACCCACTTCAGACCTAGAGACACATACAGACTGAAAGTAAGGGGATGGAAAAAGATATTCCATGCAAATGGAAACAAAAAGAAAGCTGAAGTAGCAATTCTCATATCAGACAAAATAGACTTCAAAATAAAGACTAGTAGAAGAGACAAAGAAGGACACTACATAATGATCAAGGGATTGATCCAAGAAGAAGATGTAACAATTGTAAATATTTATGCACCCAACATAGGAGCACCTCAATACATAAGGCAAATACTAACAGCCATAAAAGGGAAATCGACAGTAACACATTCACAGTAGGGGACTTTAACACTCCACTTTCACCAATGGACAGATCATCCAAAATGAAAATAAATAAGGAAACACAAGCTTTAAATGATACATTAAACAAGATGGACTTAATTGATATTTATAGGACACTCCATCCAAAAACAACAGAATACATATTTTTCTCAAGTGCTAATGGAACATTCTCCAGGATAGATCATATCTTGGGTCACAAATCAAGCCTTGGTAAATTTAAGAAAATTGAAATTGTATCAAGTATCTTTTCCAACCACAATGCTATGAGACTAGATATCAATTACAGAAAAAGACCTGTAAAAAATACAAACACATGGAAGCTAAACAATACACTACTTAATAACGAAGTGATCACTGAAGAAATCAAAGAGGAAAAAAAAAATACCTAGAAACAAATGACAATGGAGACACGATGACCCAAAACCTATGGGATGCAGCAAAAGCAGTTCTAAGAAGGAAGCTTATAGCAATACAAGCCCACCTTAAGAAACAGGAAACATCTCAAATAAACAACCTAACCTTGCACCTAAAGCAATTAGAGAAGGAAGAACAAAATAACCCCAAAGTTAGCAGAAGGAAAAAAATCATAAATATCAGATCAGAAAGAAATGAAGAAAACGATAGCAAAGATCAATAAAACTAAAAGCTGGTTCTTTGAGAAGATAAACAAAATAGATAAACCATTAGCCAGACTCATCAAGAAAAAAAGGGAGAAGACTCAAATCAATAGAGTTAGAAATGAAAAAGGAGAAGCAGCAACTGACACTGCCGAAATACAACAGATCATGAGAGATTACTACAAGCAACTCTATGCCAATAAAATGGACAACCCATAGCAATCTACAAATTCAATGCAATCCGTATCAAACTACCAGTGGCATTTTTCACAGAACTAGAACAAAAAATTTCACAATTTGTATGGAAACACAAAAGACCCCAAATAGCCAAAGCAATCTTGAGAACGCAAAACGGAGCTGGAGGAATCAGTCTCCCTGACTTCAGACTATACTATAAAGCTACAGTAATCAAGACAGTATGGTACTGGCACAAAAACAGAAAGATAGATCAATGGAATAGGACAGAAAGCCCAGAGATAAACCCACGGACATATGGTCACCTTATCTTTGATAAAGGAGGCAGGAATGTACAGTGGAGAAAGGGCAGCCTCTTCAATAAGTGGTGCTGGGAAAACTGGACAGGTACATGTAAAAGTATTGGATTAGATCACTCCCTAACACCATACACAAAAGTAAGCTCAAAATGGATTAAAGACCTAAATGTAAGGCCAGAAACTATCAAACTCTTGGAGGAAAACAGGCAGAGCACTCTATGACATAAATCACAGCAAGATCCTTTTTGACCCACCTCCTAGAGAGATGGAAATAAAAACAAAAATAAACAAATGGGACCTAATGAAACTTCAAAGCTTTTGCACAGCAAAGGAAACCATAAACAAGACCAAAAGACAACCCTCAGAATGGGAGAAAATATTTGCAAATGAAGCGACTGATAAAGGATTAATTTCCAAAATTTACAAGCAGCTCATGCAGCTCAATAACAAAAATCAAACAACCCAATCCCCAAATGGGCAGAAGACCTAAATAGACATTTCTCCATAGAAGATATACAAACTGCCAACAAACACATGAAAGATTGCTCAACATCATTAATCATTAGAGAAATGCAAATCAAAACTACAATGAGATATCATCTCACACCAGTCAGAATGGCCATCATCAAAAAATCTAGAAACAATAAATGCTGGAGAGGGTGTGGAGAAAAGGGAACACTCCTGCACTGCTGCTGGGAACGTGAATTGGTACAGCCACTTGGAGAACAGTATGGAGGTTCCTTAAAAAACTACAAATAGAACTACCATATGACCCAGCAATCCCACTACTGGGCATATACCTTGAGAAAACCATAATTGAAAAAGAGTCATGTACCAAAATATTCATTGTAGTTGTAAATATTCTATTTACAATAGCCTGGAGATGGAAACAACCTAAGTGTCCATCATCGGATGAATGAATAAAGAAGATGTGGCACATATATACAATGGAATATTAGTCAGCCATAAAAAGAAACGAAATTGAGCTCTTTGTAATGAGGTGAATAGACCTAGAGTCTTTCATACATAGTGAAGTAAGTCAGAAAGAGAAAGACAAATACCGTATGCTAACACATATATATGGAATTTAAGGAAAAAAATGTCATGAAGAAGCTAGGGGTTAGACAGGAATAAAGACACAGACCTACTAGAGAACAGACTTGAGGATATGGGGAGAGGGAAGGGTGAGCTGTGACAAAGCGAGAGAGAGGCATGGACATATATACACTACCAAACGTAAGGCAGATAGCTAGTGGGAAGCAGCCGCACAGCACAGGGAGATCAGCTCGGTGCTTTGTGGCCGCCTGGAGGGGTGGGATAGGGAGGGTGGGAGGGAGGGAGACGCAAGAGGGAAGAGATATGGGGACATATGTATATGTATAACTGATTCACTTTGTTATAAAGCAGGAACTAACACACCACTGTAAAGCAATTATACCCCAATAAAGATGTTTAAAAAAAAAAAGAAGTCTTTAATGTAGACAAAACAATGTCCCATTTTGCAAATTTTGTGCCAGTGTGGGTATCAAAAGAAAACAAAATGTATTTGCCTATAATAATTTTACTAGCTTATTTATTATCACCATCCTAGAAATATGTACAGATTTTGAAAATATATAAATGTTCATTTCACCAACAGAGAGTAAAGTGTGTGAAGGGTGTGTGAATATGTGTGTGTGTGTGCGTGTGTGTTGGACATAAAGGACTGATAACCAGGGTTTCCTGGCTTGGTAAAAGAAAATTAAGAGTGAACTTAGTAGAAATGGGAGAGTTGAAATGAGCTTAGGACGACAGTGACAATAAATAAACACTGATATTAAAGGAGCACATGTATCATCTGGTAGGTACTTTCATAACTAATTTTATTGTTATGTTTACTAATATAAAAGAACACATTTTGCAACTTCTCTTCTTCCCAGGAAGTTATAATATTTAAGAACTATTGCCTTATTTATAGTATAATAAAATTTTCAACTTAAGGCTCCTGTTACATAAAATCCAATTGTAACTTGAGGAACAAGTCAGAAATCCAGTTTGGACCCTGTTTCATCAAACTCTGCATCTGCTCACAAAAGGCATAATGCTGATCTGAGTCCAATCTGATTCTTTATTAAAGTTTATTCCCACTTTCCTTCTGTAAAATCAGGGTTCTTGCTTTGCTGGGCAGGGCACTATAATACTATGACTCTCTTCTTCCATTCTATTTCAGCTGCAAAAGTTTGACTGTAAAACTGAATGAAATTTTTGAACAACACCTCTAGAAAAATTCAATGTAAAATATCATCAGTTAATAAGACACACACCAATTTTTTTAAGTTAAATTGATCGTTAGATGAATTATTCACTGAGTGCACTTAATATGATGACACTTACAAGTAGTACTGCTTTACTCACCACACCCACTGAAAGTCCTTGTTTTTACCTCATACACTTGTTTAATTGCTAGAGATATGGATATGAAAAAGATAATTTAAGTTACCTGTGATTTAGTGATATAACAGAAGCATCAGCAGGGAACACAGGAAGGGTGAAAATGGGTCCAGGGGGACACAAAGTTGTCAGTCAGAAAATGGCAGGTAGTGAGGATTTATTTCATGCTTGTTCTATACCAGATAACTTGCTAAGGACTGAGAAAATGTGGTAGTGGCCGGAGAAATGTAAACTGACCTTATTCACTATTTTAATACAAGCCTCAGTAAACTATTAGTGGTATATGATCATACCAAACAAAATGTTTATAAGAATAGGTTTCCAATTTCACATTGTAAATATAATTTTTAAATAAAAATATTTATGTATAGATATTGGTAGTTTACTAATTTTAATATATAACTATTGGCTTTCCACAAAGTGTTAAACTTGCTAAACAACTTTGTGATATATTATTCTCCCAGGAGCACTCTAATTGCTATAATTCAGATTGGCAATATATATAGCACATACTTAATAGACACTATGTACATATATATACTATGTACATATATATTATGTGTGTACAATTATATATAACCAACCACAGTGATATGATTATACATATATAACATATATACAAAAACTTTACTTATATATATAAAATCTTAAAGTTTAGCTTATGCTATCACTGGGGCATGCTTGTCATTTAAACATATTATCTTCGTTATCAATGTGTGTTAACAAATAACATCACAGATAACAGATGCAAATATCAGATTTACAGTAAAGACTACTTTCACTAAGTGTAGCATGTGACCCACAGTGGGAGTTGAAATATGATTGGCTGATACTCATCAGGATTCAGATTTAGTAAAGGAAAAGTAAGAATGAAACAGTAGAAATGGGAAGGCTTAAAAATAAGCTAGAACCAGAAAATGGTAATAGGAACACACATATCGATAATTACCTTAAACGTAAATGGACTAAATGCTCCAACCAAAAGACACAGACTGGCTGAATGGAAGAAAAAACAAGACCTGTATATATGTGGTCTACAAGAGACCCACTTCAGACCTAGGCACACATACAGACTGAAAGTGAGGGGATAGAAAAAAGATATCCCACACAAATGGAAATAGAAAGAAAGCTGGAATAGCAATCCTCATATCAGACGAAATAGACTTTAAAATAATGACTGTCAAAAGAGACAAGGAAGGACACTACATAATGATCAAGGGATCAATCCAAGAAGATCTAACAACTGTAAATACTTCTGCACCCAACAAACGGGCACCTCAATACATAAGGCAAATGCAAACAGCTCTAAAAGGGGAAATTGACAGTAACACAATAATAGTGGGGGACTTTAACACTCCACTTACACCAATGGATAGATCATCCAGACAGGAAATTAATAAGGAAACACAAGACTTGAATGACACACTAGACGAGGTAGACTAAATTGATATTTACAGGACATTCCACCCAAAAGCTGCAGAATAAACTTTCTTCTCAAGTGCAAATGAAAAATTCTCCAGGATAGCTCACACCCTGGTTCACAAATCAAGCCTCAGAAAATTTAAGAAAACTGAAATCACAACAAGCATATTTTCTGACCACAATGCTATGAGATTAGAAATCAATTACAGGAGAAAAAATGTAAAAAACACAAACACATGGAGGCTAAACAATACATTACTAAATAAACAAGAGATCATTGAAGAAATCAAAAAATACCTAGAGACAACTGACAATAAAAACACAACAACCCAAAACCTATGAGATGCAGCAAAATCAGTTCTAAGAGAGAAGTTTATAGAAATACAAGCATACCTCGAGAAACAAGAAAAATCCCAAATAAACAATCTAACCTTATACCTAAAGGAACTAGCGAAAGAAGAAGAAAAAAAAAAAAACCCAAAGTTAGTAGAAGGAAAGAAATCATAAAGATCAGAGCAGAAATAAATGAAATAGAAACAAAGGAAACAATAGCAAAGATCAATGAAACTAAAAGCTGGTTCTTTGAGAAGATAAACAAAATTGATAAAAATTTAGGCAGACTCATCAAGAAAAAAGGGAGAGGACTCAAATCAATAAAATTAGAAATGGAAAAGGAGAAGTGACAAATGACACTGCAGATATACAAAGGATCATAAGAGACTATTACAAGCAACTCTATGCCAATAAAATGGACAACCTGGACAAAATGGACAAATTCTTAGAAAGGTACAACCTTCCAAGACTGAAACTGGAAGAAGCAGAAAATATGAACAGAGCAATCACAAGCACTGAAATTGAAACTGTGATTAAAAGTCTTCCAACAAACAAAAGCCCAGGACCAGATGGCTTTACAGGTGAATTCTATCAAACATTTAGAGAAGAGCTTAACACCTATCCATCTCCAACTCTTCCAAAAAATTGCAGAGGACGCAACACTCTCAAACTTATTCTATGAGGCCACCATCACCCTGATAGCAAAACCAGATGAAGATATCAAACACAAGAAAAGAAAATTACAGGCCAATATCAATGATGAACATAGACCCCAAAATCCTCAAAAAAATGCTAGCAAACCCAATCCAACAGTACCATGGATCATGCACCATGGTCAAGTGGGATTTATCCCAGGGATGCCAGGATTCTTCAGTATATGCAAATCAATCAGTATGATACACCATATTAACAAACTGAAGAATAATAACCATATGATCATCTCAGTAGATGCAGAAAAAGCTTCTGACCAAATTCAACACCCAGTTACAATAAAAACTCTCCAGAAAGTGGGCATAGAGGGAACTTACCTCAACATAATAAAGGTCATTTATAACAAACCTACAGCAAATATTATTCTCAATGGTGAAAAACTGAAAGAATTTCCTCTAAAATCAGGAGCAACACAAGGGTGATCACACTTGCCGCTATTCAATGCAGTTTTGAAAGTCCTAGCCACAGCAATCAGAGAAGAAAAAGAAAAGTAATCCAAACTGGCAAAGAAGAAGTAAAACTGTCACTGTTTGAAGATGACATGATACTCTACATAGAAAAGCCTCAAGATGCCACCAGAAAACTACTAGAGCTAATCAATGTATATGGTAAAGTTGCAGGATGCAAAATAAATGCACAGAAATCTCTTGCATTCCTATACACTAACAATGAAAGATTAGGAAAAGCAATTATGCAAACAATCCCATTCACCACTGCAACAAAAAGAATAAAATACCTAGGAATAAATCTACATATGGAGGTAAAAGAACTGTACTCAGAAAACTATAAGATACTGATGAAAGAAATCAAAGATGACACAAACAGATGGAGAGATATACCATGTTCTTGGATTGGAAGAATCAATATTGTGAAAATGATTATACTACCCAAAGCAGTCTACAGATTCAATGCAATCCCTATCAAATTACCAATGGCATTGTTCACAGAACTAGAACAAAAAAACTCAAAATTTGTGTGGGGACACAAAGAGCCCGAATAGCCAGAGCAATCTTGAAAAAGAAAAACGGAGCTGGAGCAATCAGGCTCCCAGACTTCAGACTATACTACAAAGCTACAGTAATCAAGACAGTATGGTATAGGCACAAAACCAGAAATATAGATCAGTGGAACAGGATAGAAAGCCCAGAGATAAACCCGTGCACATATGGTCACCTAATCTATGACAAAGGAGACATGACTATACAGTGGAGAAACGACAGCCTCTTCAATAAGTGGTGCTGGGAAAACTGGACAGCTACATGTAAAAGAATGAAATTAGAACACTCCCTAACACCATACACAATAATAAACTCAAAATGGATTAAAGGCCTAAATGTAAGGCCAGACACTATAAAACTCTTAGAGGAAAACATAGGCAGAACACACTCTTTGACATAAATCACAGCAAGATCTTTTTTGACCCACCTCATAGAGTAATGAGAATAAAAACAAAAATAAACAAATGGAACCTAATTAAATTTAAAAGCTTTTGCATAGCAAAAGAAACCATAAAAAAGATGAAAAGACAAAACTCGAAATGGGAGAAAGTATTTGAAAATGAAGCAACTGACAAAGGATTAATCTCCAAAATATACAAACAGTTCATGAAGCTCATGAAAAAGCTCAAAAAAAAAAACCCAATCCAAAAATGGGCAGAAGACCTAAATAGACATTTCTCCAAAGAAGACATACAGATGGCGAAGAGGCACATGAAAAAGCTGCTCAGCATCACTAAGTATCAGAGAAATGTAAATCAAAACTACAATGAGGTATCACCTCACACCAGTTAGAATGGACATCATCAGAAAATCTACAAACAACAAATGCTGGAGAGGGTGTGGAGAAAAGGGAACCCTCTTGCACTGTTGGTGGGAATGCAAACTGATACAGCCACTATCAAGAACAATATGGAGGTTCCTTAAAACACTAAAAGTAGAATTACCATATGACCCAGCAATCCCACTATTAGGCATATACGCAGAGAAACCCATAATTCAAAAAGACACATGCACCCCAATGTTCACTGCAGCACTATTTACAATAGCCAGGACATGGAAACAACCTAAAAGTCCATCAATAGAGGAATGAATAAAGAAGTTATGGTACGTATAAAAAGGAATGAAACTAGGTCACTTGTAGAGACGTGGATGTACCTAGAGACTGTTATACAGAGTGAAGTAAGTCAGAAAGAGAAAAACAAGTATCGTATATTAACGCATATATGTGGAATCTGAAAAAATTGGTATAGACGATCTTATTTACAAAGCAGAAATAGAGACACAGATGTAGAGAACATATGTATGGATACCAAGGGGGAAAGGGGGTGGTGGGATGAATTGGGAGATTGGGGTTGACATATATACACTATTGATGCTATATATAAAATAGGTAACTAATGAGAACCTACTGTAAAGCACAGAGAACTCTACTCAGTGCTCTGTGGTAACCTAAATGGGAAAGAAATCCAAAAAAGAGGGGATAAATGTATACACATAGCTGAGTCACTTTCCTGTACAGTAGAAACTAACACAACATTGTAAAGCAACTACACTACAATAAAAATTTAAAACAAAAGAAAAAGAAAGCTATGACCATAGTGACAACACATAAACATTGGTATAGGGGTAAAAGGGGCATATACCTCTGGTAGCTAATTTTATTGTTATGTTTACGAACATAAAAGAACATCTTTTGGAGCATCCCTTCCTCCTAAAGAAGTTATAATATCTGAAAATGATTGTCCTGTCACCTCCCACCATGAGGACAGTAACCTGGAGACTTCTTCCCCTCTCCTTACCCGCCCCTTCACCCCCAGACTTTGAAAGGTATACCTATCCAAACTGAACTGCAACACCATCTCCCACGATGAAATCAGGACACTTGTGGTCAGAAGGGGCTGAAGTTACTGTTCGGGGGAAATCTTATTAGCCCTTCAAGGTCTTCAACTTTAATTGTCATAGAGTTATACCTAATATTTGTTTAATTTCTTTTATATCTGTGACTATACATATTGTTATGACTAATCTTTATACCTGGACTCTCCTTTAGTGGCAGACAAAAAAATTATTTAACTATTAATTTGGAATTTTTAAAGAAACTATTTTGGATATATGCCTTCTTCCTACCATTTCTTAATTTTCCGCTTTATTTATTTCAGCTTTTATGTTTATTAACTTCCTTTTCCTACATTCTTTTGGCTACTTTTTAAATTCTCCATCCTAAAATGAACATCAGGTTACATTTCTTGAGAGGGGCACTAAAGAATTTTCTTTCTTAATAATGAAGATATGTAGCTTTAGCGTCTCTTGGTTCTTCTGTGTCTCACAGATTTTACATACACACTTTATTTAGAGATTACACAATTCGACTCTAGGTTTTTTTCTTTGATGCAATATTGCCCAGGGATTTTCTTTTTAATTTCCAAATAAAATTTAATTTTTGGCTAACTTTCCAATTTTATTTTTCTGATCTTTATTGGATTATGATCATGGGCTGCGGGCTTTCATATCTTGACTTTTTAAATTGGTTTAATTATCTTTGTGGTCAAGTATATAATTGATTTTGGTAGAAACTTCATTATCATAAAGTAATGTATACCTCATTTTGAAATATATCTATATCTAATTAAATGTGCTGCCCTATCTTTTCTATTGATTTTCTCCAAATCTGAGATTTATTGAAGTCCCTTAGCAGATTTATATTCATCCCATTTTCTAGTTGCACATTTTTGCTTACAAAACTAGCAGACTGACTGAAAAATATTGTTTTTCATTAATGTAATGCAATGTCATGTAATGTAATGCAAATTCTGATTTTATGCAATTGAATATTTGTCTCATTTATTTTGTCATTTTATCATTTTCCTATATACACACATGTATATTTTTACTTGCTACTCAACCTAATTTTTTCTCATTCTGTGGTCTTTTTCTGATTGACTGAGTGATTATTTGGTTTGAGTCTTTACTTCAGTACTTTCCTCAGATAAGATATAGAGTGATATTCTAGCTCACTCCTGCCATATTCATAAATATCTTTCAGTTATCTATAGCAATGAATGACATCTGGGGTAAATATAAAACAGGTACCGATTTAGTCTTTCCTCAACTCAAATAAATATCCTTCTTCTATTATTTATTGTTTCCTCTCTACCATCTAACTTTTCTCTTCTTCTGGAACTCCTATCATTCAATGGGATCTACCCTAAGGCTCTCCTGATTTTCATAGTTTTGTTTGTTTGGTCTATGATAGAGAAAGTTTTTTCTCATTTTCCCAAACTACCAACTTTGCAGTGACTGTCCTGTCTTGCATTTTGTCTCATTTTATTAAACTGCTCTTATTATATCTTTTTTTTTTTTTTTTTATGTTTAGGTAGCTCTGTCTCCTCCATTGGCTCTGTTGGGTTGAATTCTCTTTTATTCTATTTTTCTTCCTGTCTCACTTCAGGTGTTCTATTATTTCTTTGTCTGTTGTTTGAGGTCAGGGTCTAGGTGTAAGTGGTAAGTTCTAATAGATCTGTGAGTGATATTAGGAAAAGCATTCTCTGCAGTGTGTGTGGCTTAAAGTAGCTGACCAGCATTCATTCTCCCATACCAGCAGAGGTAGGCTGTTTGCCCAGTCTCTAAATTTTGAAAGTAGAGAAAACAGCTCACCTTTTTAGCTCCTCTTGGATGCTTGGGACCAGAGGGACCAGGTACTTTCAAAGGGGCTGATGTCAACCTTCCTACTGAAAGGTCTACAGATCTCTGTGAACTGAGATCTTCCCTGAGTGCCCTATGTTCTCATCCCCACATTACAGGAAGCTGACCACGTGTCCAGCCTCTCCACGGACTGATTCACCCAAGAGAAATTCCATACTTCCCCCTCAGTTTGGATGCACAGAATATCCCAGGCCTGATTCATACTGATCTACTTGCTGACCCCAGCAGTAGCTGGTCCAGAGAGGAAAATTTGTTGCACTTGATAGCAGAGCAGAAACCAAGTCATTTTTCCCTTATACAGTTCCACAAAGAAGAGCATCATTTCCTAGTTCATTAGAAATAAAACTTTCTTACACAATCACAACTTTAACTTTAAAAAACAAGAAATGCATTAGCATCTTTATTACAAACGTAATTGGTTTTCTTTTATTTTTCTTCATAGGGATAGGGTCACTAACTAAAATATACCACTGTAAAATCTGCAATTTAAATTTAATTTCATGCTGCATTGTAGAAATAGTTTACATAAATAGTGTCCATTAATCATTTAAAACAAAGGTTAAATGTAAATTAGGATCCTGTTATATATTTCTATGATTATTTACGGTTTTCTGGTAAAGTTTTATTTTTCTGAGGGTGAAGGAATTATTGTTTTTGAAAGTAAAATATCTTTAAACTAAAATTGATAACTTCCAGAAATCAGTTGACTTGAAGGGAGTGCCATATCATCACAAACAGCATTTGAAGTTAAAAAACACATGCTAGCTCTCAGTCACGATTTTAATTATGTCATAAGTTAATCATTAAATCTCTTTCTTTTGGAGCCATATCTGCTATATTAAGTAACTACATTGAATACAATTTTGAGAAAAATGATATTCTGGTGGTTGTAATTTTTTGAAGAGAGTCGGAATACTGGTTTGATGATTTTTCAGTTTATCCAACAAAAGAAGGTAGTAAAAGGAATAACAGGAGTATAAGTTAGTAAAGACTATCTAGTTTAAGTTGCATCGCCAAAGGAACAAAATATCTGGATAAACACTTTGTTTCAGTGGTTTGTATTTTTATCCTTTTATTAGGAAATACCAAAGTAATTGACCCACATTTCACTCGTCATTCTAAACTACTGTTCTTAGGTCACCACCGTTAGTTTCTTTTAAGTGTTTCTATTCTTTAATTTGATTCTGATGGTTTTATTCTTTTATCACAGCTTAGATATGATACTTACGTCAAGATTGACAATCTGAACTTTATGAAACAAGATAAATAAATAATTAGGCATTTTATCATTTACTAAATTCCAAATGAAAGCATAAAAGGTGTTACCTGAATTAAAGGTATTTAGAAGAAATAATATTTTCTATTTCTTGTAATGGATTACAATCACAGGAGAAAAAAAGCAAAGCAGCAAAACAAAAACAATTGTGTTTATTTCAGCACTCGGCAACACCATATTTTACTGCATTGTTTTCTTTACGTAGGTTGTTCGGGTTACAGTTAACAGTGATATTTACGCAATGCTGCCTACTCTGAATACCTAAAACCAAGAATGCAATATTCTGATGAACACTATCATTGTGGCTAGGTGTCATTATACATCTCACTTAGTTCCCTGGATATTTTTGAGCAACAAAGTTTTAAGAAAGAAGTGAAGTTATAAAAGGAAGTATTCTATATCTTTTGTAATACAACAATAGCATCTCCAGTGTTGAATGAGAGTTTTTCAAGATATCTGCAATAATTTTAATAAACCATTATTATAATAGCCATTCAGAGATAAGTAACTACAATGTTAATTTTAAATATCTGAACCAAAATTCAAGTAACTGTTTCAAGTAAACTATCGTAATGGCTTTTCGTTCATATTATTTCCAGATCATGTTATCCAAGGTTGGTTATATGTAAATACAACAGTTAGGAGCTTGTTGGCTCAAGCAAAAATTATACTTCAATTATGTTCTAAACATATTTCACGTTACTCTTTACTAGAGCAAGAAAGCAATTACACTTTAACTCTCTCTTTCTGATGAAATAATAATCAGAATTCATTAACATGTTTAAAAGGATAGATCATTAAGCGCAATGTCATTCAGAGAATGGAAATAAGTGAGTCAGGTTTAGAAAATCATTTTCTAATTTTCTAGGATTTTGATAATAGTAAGACCTCTACCAGTGAAGCCAAGTCTAGAAGTTTCAGTTTGATATCTAGGCTTTCACTACCATATCTCTACAGACACCATGACTTGAAGGTGAACCTTCACAACTTAAACTTTAAAATAAGCAAAATCTGTATTTTAATATCTCCTGTGAACATGAGGCAGTATGTATAGCAAGCATACAGGGGAAACTTTATAAATTAATTTACATTGAGAACAAATGTCGTGTAAAGTACATTTCTGATACTATCCTGAAAGGACAATCATCAGCCCTTGAACACCACATGTGGGCTGCATTATGGCTTCTTGGCACCAATCCACAGTCTATTTCTAGCAGCCACCATTTTAAAAATTTATGAGGACCTGGAAAGCACAGAAGGGCTAAAGAAGCCACTTGAGTTCTGCTTATTAGCCTACTCATTAAGCCTAATCAATAATTGATGAACCATTTGTGAAAAACATATGGATTAAATTACATCTTGGCTTAGACCATTCAGAAAAGAGTCATAAGTATTTTGCCCTATTGTTTGCTGTGTAAACATGATGTCAAAACTGATTCCATACAGACAACTGAAAAAGCTTGGGCTTTCTTTTCTCTACAGACGAAAATTATAATGTGTTATGCCATATTTTTTAAATGCTTTAAAAGAATTTACTACAGGAGCTATTGGAATCAAAATTAGTGGGATATAGTAAGAACTTTACATTTTTAAAAACATTGCCCCTAGAAATGCTTGAGAGAAAAATATCAAAGGCACCTATGAGGGAAATGTTTTGAAGACTTAGAAACACTAGGCTATGTCTACGCACATTAATGCTTCTGCTATTGGCCTTGGGGTAGTTTTCAGCTAAAAAGAAATCCACAATTTTTGTGGTTATATGACTATAGAGTCAAAGTACATTTAAAAAAATTTAATTTACAACAGTTTTAAATTCACAGAAACATTGCTAAGATACTCTACACCCCACATACTCCATCTTGTTTCCTCTATTATTAACTTCTTATATTAATATAGTACAATTGTCATAATCAGTGAACCAGTATCAATACAGTATTATTAACTACAGTTCATATTCTATTCGGATTCTTTTAACTTTTACCTAATGACCTGTTTCTGGTTCATGATCCCATCCAGGATATCCCATATTACATTCCATTATCATGTCTCCTTAAGCTCCTTTTGGTTGTGACAGTTTCTCGGACTTGTTTCTGATGAACTTGATAGTTTGGAGGAGTATGTATTAGTACTTTGTAAAGTGGCTCTCATTTGGGATTTGTCTGATATTTTTCTCATGATTAGACTGGGTTTGAAGGAGGTAAAGTACATTTCTCATCACACTATATCTAGGGTACATACTATTAACATGACATTACTGTTGATATTAACCTTGATCTGGCAGTGTTTGTCAAGTTTCTTTACTCCAAATTCTTCTTCCCCCCTTACCATAAGTACTCTCAGTAAGGCGTTTCTATGTGCCGTCAACACTTAATAGTGTACAGTGTGCTTCACCTCCTTGAGGGTG
This sequence comes from Leucopleurus acutus, assembly GCF_964270905.1. Taxonomy (NCBI): domain Eukaryota; kingdom Metazoa; phylum Chordata; class Mammalia; order Artiodactyla; family Delphinidae; genus Leucopleurus; species Leucopleurus acutus. The sequence continues at coordinate 14,130,433 of NC_139143.1, forward strand.
GAGTATAAATCTATGTAAATTATCTGGAATTCTTATGTATGAGATTTATTCTCCCACATCTATTTATTTATTCAGTCATTTATGTCTGTTAGTACAGACTCATGGCTATTTATTTCGTACTTTGACTTATAATCCACTGTTACTACAATACAATGCTATTTTATTTATTTTATTACCCTTGTCTGGTTTTGGCCTCATAAAATTAATTAAGACATCTTTCCTCCTCTTCTATTATATTATTTGTAAGAGATTGAGAAGGGTTGTTATTATTATAGTTGTTCTTTAAATGTTTGGTGGAATTCATCAGTGAAGCCACCTGGTCTTGGGCTTTTGTTTGTTAGGAGGTTTTTGCCTACTTACAACGGGGTTGTTTTCTTATTGTTGAATATTAAGAGTTCTTTGTAGGTTTTGGATAGAAATCCTTTATCAGATATTGTTTTGTAAATATTTCCTCCCAGTCTTTGACTTGTGTTTTCTTAATTTTAGTAATTTCAGCTTGTGAATTTTTCCTTTCTTTGATTGTGCTTTTGGTGTTCCATCTAAAAACTCATCACCAAATCCAAGATAATTTGGGTCAGATGATTTCCTCTAGAAATTTTATTGCATTTTACATTTAGCTTTATGATCCTTTTTAAATTAATTTCTGTGAAAGATATAATGCCTATGTTAAGCTATTCTTAGGTGGTGGTGGTGATGGTGGTTGCTGTTGTTGTTTTGCCTATGGACATATGTTCCACCACCACTGTTAAAAAGGCTATACTTTTCCATTGTACTGCTACCTTACCATTGTCAAAGATGCACTGACTATATATATACGGTCCTATCTAGTTGTCTGTTCTGTTCCTCTGATCCATGTGTCTATTCTTTTGCTAATACAACACTATCTTGATTCCTGTGGCTTTACTTTAGCTCTTGAAATTGTGTAGTGTGAATCTTCCAATTTTTTTCTTCTTCAGTGGTGGACCGGCAATCCTAGGCCTTGTAGTTTTTCACATAAACTTTAGAACTTGTTTGTTAATATCTACAAAGTAGTTTATTGGAATCTTGAATGGAATTGTGTTGAATCTGTTTATCAAATTTGGAAGAATTGAAATATTAACAATACTGAGTGTTCCTAACCATGAACATGGAACATTTCTCCATTTATTTAAAACTGATTTGTCTCATCAAAGTTTTAGAGTATATTGCTTATACTTCCTAAAAATAATATTTTGTTGGTGTTATAGCTAAGTACTTTTTGGTGATTTTTTTTAAATGGCAGTATTTAAAAAAATTCAAATTCCAATTGTTTATTACTGTTATATGGATTTTTAAAAGAAGTCTTCTATTATTCCCGTGTCCTTGCTAGACTCAACTTTGAGTTTCTGGAGTTTTTTGTTGATTCTTTTGAATTTTCTGCATGGACAATCAAGTCACCTATGAGTGAAGGCAGTTTTAGTGCTTCCGTTCCAATATATATCTTTAATTGCCTTTTATTTTCTTTTCTTATTCAATGAGCTATGACTTCCAGTACAACGTTGAATAGCAGTGGTGAGAGAGGACTTCTTTGCATTGTTCCTGACTTCAGGTAGAAAGTATCCAGTTTAATCACCATTTAATATGATTTTAGCTATAGGGTTTTTGTAGATAATATGATACTTTTTCTGTAACACTCAGAAAATCCCAATTAATCAAAAATTTTTCAGGATCCATCATAAATGTGTACTTATTTCTCTGTTTTATTACTACTTGTCCATCATCAGAAAATACTTTTCTAATGTTAACATAGAGAAACATAATTTAGCTTTAGGGACCCAGTTATTAAATTGAAACTCTACAGAATTCTAAAACCCCAGAATTCTAAAACCCCATATAAAAATAGATATGTGGCATGGGCATTTTGTAAATACAGAAGGAATTGGCATAAACATAGAAGGGAAAAAAGTTCAAAAGAGTCATGCAACAAATAAATGAAATAATGTAATGTTGAAAAAGGGATAATCAGGAAATATTCATTGACTGACATCCAGGGAGAGAAACTTAGAACATAGAAGACACTAAAACAGCAGATGTTTTATAATTTCTATTTTCTTTTGATTTTATCTCTAATAATAATTTTTAAATGTCAGCAACCTTTAGATTATTTCAGACACCAGTAGTTAGAGTATAAAAAGTCAGATTTGACGAATAAAATACAGGAAGATCACTGTTCAAGCAAACACAAAACCACTTTATCATCTAGCCTGAAGTCAAAAATACTCTTGTAGAGCACAATTTCTTTTCTATATTCCATCAATAACCCTTAAAAATACTCTATGAAAATAGTGTTCTTTATGAAAAGAATTATGCTAGGGCTGATACTCAGTGTTGGTTCCTGCAGTATCTAAGTGCTACTTAAGAATAGTAATCATAGGACTCAATATCAGGAAACTGAACTATTCAAAACTAGTACTATTAAAGAATAATTTTTAAAGAAAGTTAAAATCATGAGTCCCATAAGGTATAAAATAGACATGACTATAACTAGGTAACCCAGAACACTTTTCTAAACAATGTACAGTTTTCTATGTAAACACATTTATTTTTACATTTTCATTTGTTGACTGAATTATACAATTTGCATTGTAAAACTAATTCATGACAACTATTCTAGTCGTCATCTTGAATATTTTTATTTAATTATTTAAAAACCTGAACACTGAGATACCAGTTTCCAGCCCAGCATGTAAACTTGAAAGTCACCCCGCCATCATAAAAAAATTAAAAGCTGGGCTTCCCTGGTGGCACAGTGGTTAAGAATCCACCTGCCAATGCAGGGAACATGGGTTCCAGCCCTGGTCCGGGAAGATCCCACATGCCACAGAGCAACTAAGCCCGTGCACAACAACTACCGAGCCTGCACTCCAGAGCTGAGCCACAACTACTGAGCCCACGTGCCACAACTACTGAGCCTGTGCTCTAGAGCCCATGAACCACAACTACTGAGCCCACGTGCCAGACCTACTAAGCCTGTGCCCTAGAGCCCACGAGCCACAACTACTGAGCTCACATGCCGGAACTCCTGAAGCCCGTGTGCCTACAGCCCATGCTCCACAACAAGAGAAGCCACTGCAGTGAGAAGCCCGCACACCACAACGAAGAGCAGCCCCCACGTGCTGCAACTAGAGAAAGCCCACACGCAGCAACGAAGACCCAACACAGCCAAAAATAAATAAAATAAATAATTGTTTTTAAAAAGCTGACCAAACTGAAACATTAACAACTTTTCCTAAATCCATAAGAGAAGTGAGGTCACAGGGCAAGTGGCTGCCCCCTAAATTAGACATACCTACAGGATAATACAAAGAATCACAGTTTACCAGAGCAGAAACCTCCAGGAACTAGTGCCAGAGTAGGGAAACCTGAACTGTAATCCATGGGCTGCTGGAGGCTCAACGGGGACTAGTCTGAGAGGTTAAAATCTCTAAGGGAAACAGTAGTCATTAGGGAGCCTGCACACTTTTGTGAGGTTTACCTCCAGGAGCTCGACCAGGTGCTCAAAGCAAATTCTGGAGAAAAATCTCCTTATGCTTCCCACAGCAGGAGGGAGAAAAGAAACACTTTGAAATAAGCCAAAGCCTTCTCTTCTTCTAACAATGTCTGCCTTCAGGAGAAACTCTTTAAACAGAGCTTAACCTATTGGGGTTTTATCAGAGCCTAAGTGACTGAATTGGGTATAGGAAAACACCCCAATCCAGCCTCTTCTAGCCACCCTGTTCTACCTCAGGTGAGGGAGAAAAAATACTGGGAATCACATGTGAAGTTCACAGTCCAGGGGCACAGGCTCACTAAAAGACAGGCCTAATCATAAGGCTAAAGAACACTTCCTCTCACCCCACATCTCACTGCCATATTATTAAAGATCTATTCATAGCAGTTCCTTTTATTGAGCACGTCGTGTCTGCCTATCAAGTTACAAAACATACTGAAAAGCAAGAAAAAAACAAAAACAAAAAACAGTTTGAAGATTCAGAGCAAGCATCAGAGTCAGACTTGTGGGGATATTGGAATTATCACACTGGAAGTTCAAAATAACTATGGTTAATATGCTAAGGATTCTAATGGGTAAAGTAAACGGCATGCAAAAATAGATATGTAATGAAAGCAGAAAGAAGGAAATTCTAAGAAAGATAAAAAGATATGCTACAGATAAAAAAATACTATATCAGAAATTAAGCATTCATTTGATGGGCTTATTAATACTGTAAAAGAATCTCTGACCTTGAGAATATCTCAATAGAAAGTGCAAAAACTGAAAAGCAAGAGAAAAAAGATTGGAAAAAGAAAGAAAGAACAGAATATCCAAGGACTGTGGGACAACGATAAAAGGTATAACATAGGCATAATGTGAATACCAGAAGAAAAAGAGAGAAAGGAACAGATAAAATAGTTGAAAAAATAATGACTGAGAATTTCCCCAAATTAATGTCAGACACCAAACCACAGATCCAGGAAGTTCAGAGAGAATACTAACAAGATAAATGCAAAAAGAACAAAAAACAAAATATAACAAAACAAAAAACCCACTACACCTAGGCATATCATTTTCAAGCTAGAGAAACTAAAGAAAAAATTCTGCAAGAAGCTGGGAGTAGAGGTGATGGAACCAACCTTATCTATAGAGGAATAAATCAGACATCTCAGAAACCATGTGAGCAAGAAGAGAGTGAAGTGAAATATTGAAAGTGTTGAAACAAAAATATCTCCAACCTAGAATTCTCTACCCTGGGAAATAATCTTTCAAAAATGAAGAAGAAATAAAAACTTCCTCAGAAAAACAAAAATTGAGGGAATCTGTCAGTAACCTACCTCACAAGAAATGTAAAAAAAAATTCTTTAGAAAAAAAGGAAAATGATACAGCTCAGAAGCTCAGACCTACATAAAGAAAGGAAGAGAACCACAGAAGATATAACTGAAGGTAAAATAAAAACTGTGATTTTTCTTATTCTTAATTGACTTAACAGATAACAGATTATTCAAATTAATAACAACTGTGTACTTCAATTATACAGTTGTCCCTCAGTATCCTCATGGCATTGGTTCCAGTATTCCCAGTATGATACACATATCAAAATATGTGGGTGCTCAAGTACCTTATATAAAATGCCATAGTATAGTCAGTCCTCTCTATCTGTGGATGCAAAACCTGCAGACATGGAGGGCTGACTGTATGCTTGTGTGTGTGTGTGTGTGTGTGTGTGTGTGTGTGTGTGTGTGACAGAGAAAGAGGGTGCATGTCTTTATGAATGCTTATGTATAAGTGAAATTAATGACAGCAATGATATTAATTCAACGGATGGGAGGGAGGGAGGATTTATGAATTATTTTGTTATAAGGTATGTGCACTACCCATGAAGTGATACAGCAGTATTTGAAAGTGGACTTAGGTTAGTCGTAAGTGTATATTAAAAACTCTATGGTACCATGAAGAAAAGGAAAAAAGAAGTATAACTGATGTGTTAAGAAAAGAGAGAAAAATCAAATCATATAAAATGCTCAACTAAAACCACAAAAAGGCAGAAAAAGTGTGGAGGACAAAAATAGTGGGAACAAAGAACAGGGCATCAAATAGAAAATGGTAACAAATATGGTAGATATTAAACCAACAATATCAAGAATCACACTGAAAATCAATGGTCTAAATGCACCAATTAAAAGAGTGATTGGCAGAGCGGATCCCCAAAAAACAGACCAACTATATATCATCTATGAAAAATGCATTTTAAATATAAAGGCACATAAATATTAAAAGCAAATGGAGGGCTTCCCTCGTGGCGCAGTGGTTGAGAGTCTGCCTGCTGATGCTGGGGACACAGGTTCGTGCCCCAGTCCGGGAAAATCCCACATGCCGCGGAGCGGCTGGGCCCGTGAGCCATGGCCGCTGAACCTGCATGTCCGGAGCCTGTGCTCCACAACGGGAGAGGCCACAACAGTGAGAGGCCCGTGTAAAAACAAAACAAAAAAACAAAAAAAACAAAAAAACAAGTAAATGGATACAGAAAAGATATATTATGCTAACACTAAAAAAAGGAAGTAGGAGTCACTGTATTAATTTGAAACAGAGTAGACTTCAGAGCAAGGAAAGTTATCAGGAATAAAGAGGGGCACTACATAATAATAAAGGGGTCAATTCTATAAGAAGACATACCAATTCTTATCATAAATGTGCCAAATAACAGGTTGCCAAAATATATGAAGCAGAAATTAATAGAAAAGCAAGAAGAAACAGATGAATCTACTAAAATCATTGGAGCATTCAACGCCTATTTGTTGGAAATGGAGAGATCCAGCAGACAGAAAATCAGTAGTAGTTGAATTCAACAATGTCATTAATCAAGTGGATATAATGGGCATCTATGGACTATTTCATCCAACAACAGCAGAATACACATTCTTCTCAAGCTCACATAGAATATTCACCAGGATAGACCACACTGTGGACCACAAAGTCCAATTAACAATTTTAATAGAATGGAAACCACACAATATCTGCTCTCAGACCATGAGGTAATTAATTAGAAATTAATAACATAAAGGTAGCTGGAATATCCCAAATTATTCAGAGATTAAACAGTATATTTCTAAATTGCACATGGGTTAAAGAAGAGATCTGAAATTTAAAATATTTAGAGTAAAATGAAAATGAAGACAAAACTAATTAAAATTTGTGGAAATGCAGATAAAGCAGGGTTTACAAAGAAATTTACAGTACTGAATGCATATATAAGAAAAGAAGAAGGATCTAAAATCAATTATCTAAGCTTCTTCCTTAGGAAACTAGACAGAGAAGAGCAAATTAAGTCCAATGTGAGCAGAAGAAAAGAAATAATAAAAAATAGAGCACAAATCAATAAAACTGAAAACTGACATAGAAAATCAACAAAACCAAAAGCTCATTCTTTGAAATAATCAATGATATCAATAAGCCTCTAAGCAGACTAAGAAGAAAAAAGAAAGGACACAAATTATTAACATTAGAAACAAAAGAAGGGACATCAATTCAGATCCCATACACATTAAAAGGATAATAAAGGAATACTATGAACAACTCTATAGCCACAAATTTGATAACCTAGGTGAAATGAACAAATTCCTTGAAAGACACAGCTGCCAAAATTCACACAAGAAGAAACAGACAATCTGAATAGGCCTACATCTACAAAGAAATTGAATTAATAATTAATAATCTTCTAAAACAGAAATCACCAGGTCCAGACGGGTTCACTAGTGAACTCTACCAAACATTTAAGGAAGAAATTATGCTAATTCTCTACAATCTATTTCAGAAGACAGAAGTAGAGAGAATACTTCTTAACTCATCTATGAGGCCAGCATTACCATAATACCAAAAGCAGACAAAGACATTGGAAGAAAAAAAGAAAAAGAGCAATATCTGTCATGAACATAGATGCAAAAGTACTCAACAAAACATTAGCAAATTGAATGTAACAATGTACAAAAAATAATTTTCACCATGACCAGGTGGGATTTATCTCAGGTATGCAAGTCGGGTTCAACATTTGAAAATCAATGAATGTAATCCATCATATCAACAAACTAAAGGAGAAAAATGATCATATCAGTAGATTACAGGCAAAGCATTTGCCAAATCTAAAATGCATCTGTGATAAAAGCTCTCAGAAAACTAGGAAGAGAAAGGAACCTCCTCAACTTAATAGGATTATTTTTTTAAAAACCTACAGCTAAGATTATATTTAATTGTGAAAAATCAAAGCTTTCCCACTAAGATCAGGGATAAAGCAATTATATCTCCACTCACCATTGCTTTTAACATCATACTGGAAGTCCTAGCTAATGCAGTAATACAGGAAAAGGAAACAAGAGGTATACAGATTGGGAATAAAAACATAAAAGTATCTTTGTTAACAGATGACATGATCATATATGTAGTAAATTTGAAAATATCAACAAAAACGTTCCTGGAACAGGTAAGTAATGATAGCAAAAGTGGAATATACAAGGTTAACATACTAAAATAAATTGCCTTCCTATATACGAACAATGAACAGGTGGAATTTAAAATTTTTAAAAATACCATTTACATCAACACCTTAAAAATTAAAATTCTTATGTAAAAATCTAACAAAATATGTACAGAAGCTATCAAGAAAAATTACAAAATTCTGATTAAAGAATTCAAAGAAGAACTAAACAAATGGAGAAATATGTCATGTTCATGGATAGGAAGACTCAACATTATAAAGATGTCTGTTCTCCTTAACTTGATCTATAGATTCAACGCAATCCCTGTCAATCCCCAGCAACTTATTTTATGGATACTGACAAACTGATTCTAAAGCTTATACGGAGAAGCAAAAGATCCAGAATAACCAACCCAATATTCAAAGACATGGAAAGACGGAGGACTGACACTACCTGATTTCAAGGCTTAGTATAAAACTATAAAACAACAATAATCAAGACACTGTCATATTGGTTAAAGAATAGACAAATAGATCAATAGAACAGATTAGAGAACCCAGAAATAGATCTACATAAATACTGTGAAATGATTTCAGACAAAGGAGAAAAGGCAATTCAATGGAGAAACATATTCTTTTCAACAAATGGTGTTGGCACAACTGGACACCCACAAGCAAAAAAAAGAATCTAGACACAGACCTTATACTCTTCAGAAAAATTAACTCAAGATGGCTCACAGGTCCAAATGTAAAACACAAAACTATAAAACTCCTAGAACATAATATAGTAGAAAAATCTCCATGACCTTGGGTTTGGCAATGTTTTTTTTTTAGATGTAACACCAGAGGCACTATCCATGAAAGAACAATTAATAAACACAACATTAAAATTAAAAACTTCTGATCTACAGAAAACACAGTAAAGAGAATGAAAAGACTAGCCACAGACTGGGAGGAAATATTTGCAAAGGACGTACCTACTGAAGGATTATTATACAAAAATATATTATACGAAGAACACTTAGAATTCAACAATAAGAAAACAAATAACTCAATTTTAAAACAGGCCAAAGTCCTTAAAAGACACCTCTTCAAAGAAGATATACCAATGGCAAATAAGCATATGAAAAGATGCTGCACATTATATATCATCAGGGAAATGCAAGTTAAAAGAACAATTATTCTAAGATCATATAATTAACTCTCATATATATCATAGTATTTGGCATACAGATGCCTGGTACTCTGGGTCAGTGGTTGTAAACCTGGAGAGCCAAAGTTTAAGAAAGATATTGGCTGTGGCAGATTGTGTTATTAGGCCCAATGTGTCACCCTTCCTTCCGCATTCTTTGCCATTGGATGTTGCAACTAACCTATTAAAGAAAGACGGAGGGTCTATTCTCCACTCCTTCAATCTGAACTCAATCATGTAAACTGATTTCATCAAATGCAGAAGTTATGGTTTGTCAGTTCTGATCCTAGGTTGCAAGAAACTATATGTGCTTCTGCATGTTTTTGAATTTTGACTTGTAATGTTGCCATCACCAAGAGAAAGCACTAGCCCACTAGCCCACTGTTTTCAGAACTGAATGAGACCCTCTGTTGAAGAGACAAACTGAACCTGATGAGTCCAGCCAAGATCAGCTGATTTTATAACCTTGACAAATGTTTAATTACATACCGCTAAGGTTTTCTGGTTGTTAAGCAGTATTATTGTGGCAACAGATAGCTTATATATGGGTCTGTTTCCTATGCATGTATACACTATATACTCAGGTATTCTCAGAGAGCAAGTCTTGCTTTTCATCTAACTGAATATCAGATTAACCAAAATTAAATCAGATATTTGTGGGTTGCTTGTGGCTTTACTTCTATATGAAATATTTTTCAAAACCCAGTCTCTCTGGGATATTTTAAACATACCATGCCCTTTGGCAAATTTTCTCTTGCAGCCAGTTTTTCTAATCTTCTATGATCCAAAGTTTTCACCACATTTTGAAAACTGACATTTGTTTAGACTGTATAGTGGTTCTTCTATTAGGGAGTTTTGTTTGAACAAAGCATGTGCTACAAATATTTTCAACTCCTTTTATATCTACAATAACCAGTCAGGTATTCAGTTATATGTTCGAGCTAACTCCATACTCTATTATTGTAAGCAAAACCATTATTAGATACTCATGGTTCTAGTTACTACTTTCTTTTTACTTTAAGCAAGGACTTCATTTAACTTGCTAGACTAAATGTTTGTAAATAGCATACAAAACATTTGTTCTAAAATCAACTTTAACTTATAAGACCAATGATTATTTTTAAATTCTAATATCCCTATAACTATCTAGCTCTAGACTAGGTAGTTATACCAGCCAAAGGCGACTTAGGTGATATACTTCCTGACCATAGAATCTTCTGGAAAGACAAGATAAAAACATGTAATACAGAACTTAATGTTCTCACCAAATATATGTATTCATATAAAAATATGTGAGATGAAGATGGTGGTGTGGAAAGATATGGAGTTAGTGTCTCCCCACAACTAGGGCACCTGCTGGCTGATGGTGGGGGACTCTGATACCCAGGGAAACGGGAGGAACCCCAAAGTGAACCGATAGGATGTACGGGCACTGAGTGGGGAGGAGAAGTGGAGGCCAGACAGGATCAGCGCCCTTGAGGCTGGGGAGATCAGGAGAGGCAGGCAGGAGGGACCCTCCCAGAAGAGCTGAGAAGAGCAGAGGGTGATCGCGTGGCCCACTCAGGGCAGGAAGCCTGCTGAGCTCCCAAGCCGGTACACCCTCTCCAAAGCCCCCTCCAGGCCACGTGGGTCCTGGGGGCATAGGAAGAAGCCCAAGGGGAGAACAGGAGAGGCGGGTGGGAGGGGCCCTCTGGAAGGAGCGGTAGAGGAACCACTCAGGCACAGGGAGCCTGCTGAGCTCCCAAGCCAGTCCCCTGCCCTCCAAGGCCCCCTCCAGTCCATGTGGGTCCTTGAGGGCATAGGAGGGAGGCCATGGAGATCAGGAGACAAAAGCAGGAGGAACCATCTGGGAGGAGCAGGAGAGGAGCGGAGGGTGACTGCCCTGCCCACTTGGGCACAGGGAGCCTGCTGAGCTCCAATTGGCAGGCCAATTCCCTACCCTCCAAAGCTCCATCCGGCTGCAAGGGAGGCTGGGGATATCAGGAGAGGCAGGTGGGAGGAGCCATCTGGGAGCAGCAGGAGAGGATAGGAGGGTTTTTGTTCTGCCCACTTGAGCCCAGGAAGCCTGCTGGGCTCCCAGGTGAGGTCCTCTGTCCTCTGAGACCAGGGGTGGGGGGCATTCCTGGGTCCCTTCTATTCCTTGAGCCTAAGCCCCACCCCCCACAGCCCCCAGGGCTTTTCCAGCCCTGTGGGTCCTGAGCATAGGCACCACCCACCACCCAAACCTCACCCTTGCTTAGGCCCCACCCTCCACAACCAAAGTCTTTCCCTCCCCTTTTGATTTTTTTTTTTCTTTCTTTTCCCTCCTCCTCTTTTTTACTATTGTGGTACTGATGTACATTCCGGTTGTTGATTCATCTATATTTTTATTTTTATATTCTTTCTAACATATCTGTTAGTTTCCTAGTCTAATTTTATTTTTTACTTTATTATTGTTCTTTTTTCCTTTTTTTCTTTTTCTTTTTGCAACCCCATGTGGCTTGTGGGATCTTGGTTCACAAGCCCAGGGTCAGGCCAAAGTTCCTGCAGTGAGAGCTCTGAGGCCACAACACTGGACTAACAGAGAACCTCAGACTCCAGGAAATATTCATCAGAGTGAGGTTTCACCGAGTTCCTCATCTCAGCACCAAGACCCAGCTCTACCCAATAGCCTACAAACTCCAGTGTGGGAAGCCTCAGACCAAACAACCAGTAAGACAGGAACACAGTCCTGTTCATTAAAAAAAAAAAAAAAAAACAGAGACAGCAAAAAAAATACATCACAGATGAAGGAGCAAGGTAAAAACCTACAAGACCAAATAAGTGAAGAGGAAATAGGCAATCTACCACCTGAAAAAGAATTCAGAGTAATGATAGTAAAGATGATCCAGAATCTTGGAAATAGAATGGAGGCACAGATTGAGAAAACACAAGAAATTCTTTAAAAAGATCTAGAAGAACTAAAGAACAAACAAACAGAGATGAACAACAAATAACTGAAATGAAAAATACACTAGAAGGAATCAATAACAGAATAACTGAGGCAGAAGAACGAATAAGTGAGCTGGAAGACAAAATGGTGGAAATAACAGCGGAGGAGCAGAATAAAGAAAAAAGAATGAAAAGAATTGAAGACAATCTCAGAGATCTCTGGGACAACACTAAATGCACCAACATTCAAATTATAAGGGTCCCAGAAGAAGAACAGAAAAACAAAGGATCTAAGAAGATATCTGAAGAGATTATAGTGGAAAACTTCCCTAACATGGGAAAGGAAATAGTCACCCAAGTCCAGGAAGCACAGAGATCCCATATGGGATACACCCTAGGAAAAACATACAAAGACACATAGTAATCAAACTGACAAAAATTAAATTCAAAGAAAAAATATTAAAAGCAGCAAGGGAAAAAAAATAACATACAAAGGAACCCCAATAAAGTTATCAGCTGATTTTTCAGCAGAAACTCTGCAGGCCAGAAGGGAGTGGCAGTATATACGTAAAGTGATGAAAGAGAAAAACCTACAACCAAGATTACTCTACACAGCAAAGATCTAATTCAGATTTGACAGAGAATTCAAAAGCATTTCAGGCAAGAAAAAGCTAAGAGAATTCAGCACCACCAAACCAGCTCTACAACAAATGCTAAAGAAACCTCTCTAGGCAGGAAACACAAGAGAAGGAAAAGACCTACAATAACAAACCCAAAACAATTAAGAAAATGGTAATAGGAACATACATATTGAGAATCAACTTAAATGTAAATGGATTAAATGCTCCAACCAAAAGTGTCAAAATACACTTTCTTCTCAAGTGCACACAGAAAATACTCTAGGATAGATCACATCTTGGGTCACAAATCAAGCCTTGGTACATTTAAGAAAATTGAAATCGTACGAAGCATATTTTCTGACCACAACGCTATGAGATTGTAAATCAATTACAGGAAAAAAAACTGTAAAAAACATGGAGGCTAAACAGTGGGCTACTAAATAACCAAGAGATTACTGAAGAAATCAAATAAAAAATTTAAAAAATACATAGAAACAAATGACAACAAAAACACGATGACCCAAAACCTATGGGACACAGCAAAAGTAGTTCTAAGAAGGAAGTTTACAGCAGTTCAATCTCACCTCAAGAAACAAGAAAAACCTCAAATAGACAATCTAACCCTACACTTAAAACAACTAGAGAAAGAAGAACAAAGAAAACCCAAAGTCAGTAGAAGGAAAGAAATCATAAAAGCTCAGAGCAGAAATAAATGAAATAAAAATGAAGAAAACAATAGCAAAGATCAATAAAACTAAAAGCTGGTTCTTTGAGAAGATAAACAAAACTGATAAACCCTTAGCCAGACTCATCAAGAAAAAAAGGGAGAAGATTCAAATCTATAGAGTTAGAAATGAAAAAGGAGAAGTAACAACTGACACTGCAGAAATACAAAGGATCATGAGAGGTTACTACAAGCAACTATATGCCAATAAAATAGACAATCTGGAAGAAATGGACAAATTCTTGGAAAGGTACAATTTTCCAAGACTGAACCAGGAAGAATTAGAAAATACACACAGACCTATCACAAGTAACGAAATTGAAACCATAATTTAAAATCTTCCAACAAGCAAAAGTCTAGGACCAGATGGCTTCACAGGTGAATTCGATCAAACATTTATAGAAGAGCTAACACCCATCCTTCTCAAATTCTTCCAAAAAATTGCAGAGGGAGAAACATTCTCAACTTCTTTCTATGAAGCCACCATCACCCTGATACCAAAACCAGAAAAAGATATAGAAAAAAAGAAAATTATAGACCAATATCACTGATGAACATAGATGCAAAAATCCTGAACAAAATACTAGCAAACAGAATCCAACAGCACATTAAAAGGATCAAACACCATGATCAAGTGGGATTTATCCCAGGAATGCTAGGATTCTTCAATATATGCAAATCAATCAATGTGATACACCACATGAACAAATTATGGAATAAAAAATAAATGATCATCTCAGTAGATGTGGAAAAAGCTTTCTTTTAAATTTTTTGCAGTACGCGGGCCTCTCACTGTTGTGGCCTCTCCCGTTGTGGAGCACAGGCTCCGGAAGCACAGGCTCAGTGGCCATGGCTCACAGGCCTACCCGCTCCACAGCATGTGGGATCTTCCCGGACCGGGGCACGAACCCGTGTCCCCTGCATCAGCAGGCGGACTCTCAACCACTGAGCTACCAGGGAAGCCCAGAAAAAGTTTTTGACAAAATTTAACACCCATTTGTGATAAAAAAAAAAACTCTCCAGAAAATGGGTATAAAGGGAACCTACCTCAACATAATAAAGGCCATATATGACAAACCCACATCAAGCATCATGCACAGTGGTGAAAAACTGAAAGCATTTCAACTAAGATCAGGAACAAGAAAAGGATGTCCACTCTTGCCACTCTTATTCAACGTAGTCTTGGAGGTCCTAGCCACAGCAGTCAGAGAAGAAAAAGAAATAAAAGGAATACAAATTGGAAAAGAAGAAGTAAAACTGTCACTGCCAATGACATGATACTATACATAGAAAATCCTAAAGTTTCCACCAGAAAACTACTAGAATTAATCAATGAATTTGATAAGGTTGCAGGATACAAAATTAATGCACAGAAGTCTCTGGCATTCCTATACACCAACAATGAAAAATCAGAAAGAGAAATTAAGGAAAAACTACCACTTACCACTGCAAAAAAAAAAAAAAAAAAAAGAATAAAATAACTAGGAATAAACCTGCATAAGGAGGAGAAAGACTTGTACTCAGAAAACAATAAAACACTGATGAAAGAAATCAAAGATGACATAAACAGATGGACAAATATACCATGTTCTTGATTGGAAGAATCAATATTGTGAAAATGACTGTACTACCCAAAGCAATATACAGATTCAGTGCAATGCCTATCAAACTGCCAATAGCATTCTTCACAGAATTAGAACAAAAAATTTTACAGTTCATATGGAAACACAAAAGACCCCAAATAGCCAAAGCAATCTTGAGAAAGAAAAATGGAGCTGGAGAAATCAGGCTTCCTGACTTCAGACTATACCACAAAGCTACAGTAATCAAAACAGTATGGTACTGGCACAAAACCAGAAATATAGATCAATGGTACAGAATAGAATGCCCAGAGATAAACCCACACACACATAGGTACTTATTTATGACAAAGAAGGCAAGAACATACAATGGAGAAAAGACAGCCTCTTCAGTAAGTGGTGCTTGGAAAACTGGACAGCTACACATAAAAGAATGAAATTAGAACATTCCCTAACCCCATACACAAAAATAAACTCCAAAAGATTAAAGACTTAAATGTAAGACCAGAAACTATAAAACTCTTAGAGGAAAACATAGGAAAAACACTCTTTGACATAAACCACAGCAAGATCTTTTTTAATCCACCTCCTAAAGTAATGGAAATAAAAACAAAAATAAACAAATGGGACTTAATTAAACTTAAAAGCTTTTGCACAGCAAAGGAAACCATAAGCAAGACAAAAAGACAACCCTCAGAATAGGAAAAAATATTTGCAAATGAAACAACAAAGGATTAATCTCCAAAATATACAAACAGCTCACGGAGCTCAATAGCAAAAAAACAAACAACCCAGTTAAAAAATGGGCAGAAGACCTAAATATACATTTCACCAAAGAAGACATACAGATGGAAAAGTGGCACATGAAAAGATGCTCAACATCACTAATTATTAGAGAAATGCAAATCAAAACTACAATGAGATACCACCTCACACCAGTTAGAATGGCCATTATCAAAAAATCTAGAAACAATAAATGCTGGAAAGGGTGTGGTGAAAAGGGAATCCTCCTGCACTACTGGTGAGAATGTTAATTGATACAACCACTAAGGAAAACAGTATGGAGGTTCCTTAAAAAACTAAAAATAGAACTATCATATGACCTAGCAATCCCAATGCTGGGCACTTACCCTGAGAAAACCATAATCAAGAAGAGACATGTACCACAATGTTCACTGCAGCACTACTTACAATAGCCAGGTCATGGAATCAACCTAAATGTCTATTGACAGATGAATGGATAAAGAAGATGTGGCACATATATACAATGGAATATTACTCAGCCATAAAAAACCCGAAATTGAGTTATTTGTAGTGAGGTGGATGGACCTAGAGTCTGTCATACAGAGTGAAGTAAGTCAGAAAGAGAAAAACAAATACCGTATGCTAACACATATATGTGGAATCTAAAAAAAAAAAATGTTACTGATGAACCTAGTTGCAGGGTAGGAATAAAGAGGCAGACATAGTGAATGGACTTGAGGACATAGGGTGGGAGGGCAGAGCTGGGGCGAAGTGAGAGTAGCATCGACATATATATACTACGGAATGTAAAACAGCTGGCTGGTGCGAAGCAGCAGCGTAACACAGGGAGATTGGCTCGGTGCTTTGCGATGACCTAGAGGGGTGGGATAGGGAGGTCTGAAGGGAGGCTCAAGAGGGAGGGGATATGGGGACATGTGTATGTATATGCCTGATTTGCTTTGTTGTGGAACAGAAACTAACACAGTATTGTGAAACAATTATACTCCAATAGAGATCTGTTTAAAAAAAATAAAAATAAGTGAGGTGATGGATGTGTTGATTCACCAGACAGGAGGAATCCTTTCACAGTGTATATTAAATCATCTCAAAGTAGACTTGAAGTATTTATAATGTTGTCAATTACACCTCAATAAATACAAAAGAAAAAAAAAACCACCATACAGAACAAAGTACAAAGAAACTCAAAGACATTAAAATGCAGGGTACAGACTACATGTGTCTTTTTGAATCAAAAAAAGTATAGGGTATATTGGGCTAATCAAAGAAAACTCTCAGAAAAATCTAGTTGAGAGTGAGCTGCTAGCTCCTTTCACACATTACATCATCAACATTACTGAATGTTCCCTGTAGTTGGGGGTATTACACACATATGCTCACAATCTGGTTGTTTTGTTGATCCACTGAAGTTCACTCTAGATGTTCATTTTAAGATTGAGTCTAGGATTTTTTTATCATTTTTAAGTTACCTTTTTGGACTGGTGTTAGGTCTAGTGGACCCCAAAGAGACTTGATATCCCTTTGAACTGTACTGAACAACACCCCAGGGAGATTTTCAAAGTTGGTCAAAACCCTCAGAAGAAGGCAAAGGACATGAACAATTAATTCACAAAGGCAGAAATCAAAATGACTAAGAATTATTTAAGTACCATACAAAGTGGAAAATAAACCTTAGTCTTGGAAGTTGTTGGAAATCTAAATTTGAGTTTTGTTCATTCATTAAACAAATATTAATACAGCATTGTTTTTACATCTTTACTGGAGTATAATTGCTTTACAATGGTGTGTGAGTTTCTGCTTTATAACAAAGTGAATCAGTTATACATATACATATGTTCCCATATCTCTTCCCTCTTGCATCTCCCTCCCTCCCACCTTCCCTATCCCACCCCTCCAGGTGGTCACAAAGCACCGAGCTGATCTCCCTGTGCTACAGCATTATTTTTTTTCTAGATATTATCCTAGGTGCTGGGATACAGTGGTGAGGAAATAGTCCTTGTTCTCATGGAGGTTATATTTTAATAGAGGCATTTACGCTAAACAATAATAGTTCTTTGTCTCTATACATATTGTATGTATTATGTATTAAAATTATATGGCATTTAGTGGAGGTCACAACTATTGAAAATTAATAACTAGATACTTAGAATCAGTTAATGTATTTCCAAGAATATTATTTAAGGAAAAGCTTTTGTTGAAAAAAGTAAATCAGAAACTTTAAAACCATTCCAATGATTTGACCAAGTAATTCAAATTCTAAGGTTAACATGAAGAAGTAATCAAAGAAACAATAAATAATTATGCATATGAATGTTTCTGTGCAGCTTTATTTATAACAGGAAAAACTTGGAAACAACTTTAATGTGAGGAAATAGAGGCCTGGTTAAATATATTGCAGTATATTGACTTGATGATATATTATGCAGCAATTGATCTTGGGTTTTACAAAATTCGAATGTCAAGAAGAAATGCTCATACGGGCTTCCCTGGTGGCACAGTGGTTAAGAGTCCGCCTGCCAATGCAGGGGACACGGGTTCGAGGGCTGGTCCGGGAAGATCCCACATGCCGTGGAGCAACTAAGCCCGTGCGCCACAACTAGTGAGCCTGCACTCTAGAGCCCACAAGCCACAACTACTGAAGCCCACGCACCTAGAGCCCGTGCTCTGCAACAAGGGAAGCCACTGCAATGAGAAGCCCGTGCACTGCAACAGAGAGTAGCCCGCGCTCGCCACAACTAGAGAAAGCCCGTGTGCAGCAACGAAGGCCCAATACAGCCAAAAATTTTAAAAAAAATTAAAATTTAAGAAAAGAAGAAATACTCATAAAACATTAAGTGGGAAAAGTGAAATATATAACTGTATATAAAATAGGCTCCTCTCATTTCATTATTTCTTATTTTTTTGACATGCTATATTATCTGAATTGAAGCTCTAAAAAACATTTTAAAATACAAAAAATTTATTTTTCTATGGTGAGGACTTAAATTACCCTTTGCTTAATTTTCCTTCTATCTCAGGAAACGTCTTTAACCAGCCCTTCAATTACTCACATAAAAAGCAAGTATATACTCCTTAGTTAGAAGGAAAAACTGAGAAGAAACCATTCACTTGAATGCAAATATTTTAGAGACAGAAGTCAAATGTTCTATGTGGAATACATTTTATTTGTTGTGTTTTCATGAGATATTTGCCTCTGCAGAAATTGGGGCTTTTAAGATTTATGCTTCTTGTTCTAAATATGGAGTTTGATGGTTCTGTGCTGCATTTTTTTTCCTTATTTTCGTGATACTGTCTTCTTTTTTCAGTAGTTATTTGCAGGAGAGGCAAAGCTGAGACAAAACAGCTTGAAGAAGGATTTGTGGACCTGACCTTCATGTGACACTGTGGGAGAGGGACATCAACAGTGGTCCAGGTAAAGCTCATTCTGTACTGGGCTGTTATTGATGATTGTATCCATAATCTATTGTCGAGTTGCACATCAAGCCAAAATTCGGTGGCTTCCAGCAACACTAATTTATTAAGGTTCACAGATCAGCAGACGAGCTGGAAGTTGGCTAAGTGTGGCTGGGATCCTCTGGAGGTCTCTGCTTCAGGAAGAAGCAGCTGGGACACTGCTACTTCTCACTGCAGGTCTATCAATCACTTAGAGCAATGTTAGCTCACATGCCACTCACTCTCCTTGGACAGGTGGGCTAGCTGACCACAGTTTTCCCCCGGCAACTGCAAAGGTGCAAGGGGACAAACTGCTTACATTTCGGCTCTGAACTGGCATACTGTCACTTCTGCCCACACATCATTGGTCAAGCAAGCCAGATGGCCAAACATAAAGTGAAGAGATGAGGACACTGTACCTACAGTGAAGTCAACAAGGCAATCTGTCACAATGATGGTATCCAAGCATGAAATACCTCGACTTTGGAAAACACACCAATGTTGAGATATTATTGTTTTCTGATGTCACCCACTACAATCAGTGTAGGAGTGACACTCGTGGATGTTGGTTCTTCTCTAAAGGATGTGGACATTTCCAAATGTAAATCATCCTAAGAAATTGCAAATTGTGTGAATCAGTGACTATAAATAGGTTGGGGCATTCTTCCCCATGTCTTGTTCATATTGTCTTTTTAATCAAATCAAGAACGATGGTTTTAGAGATCCCTTCTCAAAAATGATGTCAAAGTCTTTGTGTATAACATCCACCTATGACCTAAGTTTTATGTACTAATTTTGGTTGCTTTGAAGTGTGGCCTTCCCTGTAGTGTCGAACTTTTAGTAGGAGTTCCTTGGATCGCCTTCACCCAGTGATAAACTGCAGGCTTAATCTTCATCTTGAAAGAGATGAACAGGCCGAAGTTTATTCTAGTCTTCATTACTGACCATTTGAATCTTTTAAATTAAGTCCTTATAACACTAAGTTTCTTAAGAGTCATTTTATTTGAGGATATGTTGGTAAGTGAAACAAATGAAGCAACTGAGTCCAAGAAAAGGATAATTTTCATGTGATGCTATCTAGGGCTTGTAAATCCATTAATGCAGAAACAGTGGAGGCAGAGGTGGGCACTCTTATCCGGATTGATCCCACGTGTTGGGCATTGCCAAACCTCAACTTCTAGCTCAAGAAAGCCTCTAGGCCAGGCTTAGATCTCATTTGGTACCTCTCAGTTGTGAAGCAGCATCCATCTTGAGAGTTGGGTCTACTGATTGGTCAGAAGACACCCATGCCTTTGAGGTATGGGTTCTGTTTCACCTGGGGCACCTAACCTGTGCTTCAACACTGGTCCCGCCAGAAACTAAAACTAAATATGTATAAGGAATGTACTGATTCTTTATGGCAGTGCCTGAAGATAACAGCCATTAGCCAATTCTTCCATCATTATTCACTTGATGAAGATTCTGTCTCCAGTGTGTCTTTGTTCTTTCCCCAGAAAGAACTTTGACACACAGAACATCTTTAATGCACATAATCAGGCTAGCATAAAATTTATATAATTGATTTTCCCATTCTTCATATACCCAAATTATACAAAATTTTTTAATACTTCTGTTATTTTTATGAAAGAGGATTGTTTTCTTCTACTGTACTGATATAAAACATTTTGAATCACTGAAATGACAGTGACTAGTTAAAGCTCCACTAACACTTGGCACATACTAACACTAACCATTAAAATTTCAGAAAGTAAAAAGATATCATTATATGACACAGATCATATAAACAGGGAAACGTATCTGAAGAATTATTATTTTATTTTATAATGTGCTAGTAATAAAGACAGAGGAGAACTGCTAAAGAGGGTAGAGTTAGGGAATCTGAAGTCTATCTTTGCAACAGGTCTATCTTTCTTAAAGCATTAAGAATTAGTTGGTATATTAATGTTATCTTATTTGTACTTATATGCAGGAAAGCCCCATTATCTATAATTGGAGTGAAGCACTCAAAAACGTCACCAATGATTTTTGAAATAATACCAACAGCAACAACAAAGATTACCGTCTCTGTTACAAATATAAAATGAAGTAGGTGCCCCCGAATTGCTGTGGTAAGAGGCAGAATCATTAAAGTAGTGCCTTCATTCTTTCTGTACCATCCCACAGTTCAAGGATATAAACTGGGAGATCCAGGAGCATGGCAACGGTTGTTGGGTATTAAGGGAATGAGAACCACATGAAATCTATGGCTAATTGCCTTGATGATTCAGGTTTTAAATATGGCAAAGAAGGTCACTAAATGGATGCAGAAATTCTCATCTACCTATAGCAACTCTCATCAAAGAGAGACCATGGATGCAAAAAAATAATACATGTAAATGGAGGCTGAAGGACTTTTAATTTTATTCATTCATTTATTTATTTATGGCTGCATTGGGTCTTCGTTGCTGTGCGTGGGCTTCTCATTGCGGTGGCTTCTCTTGCTGCAGAGCATGGGCTCTAGGCGTACAGGCTCAGGAGTTGTGGTGCATGGGCTTAGTTGCTCCGCGGCATGTGGGATCTTCCCGGACCAGGGCTCAAACCCGTGTCCCCTGCATTGGCAGGCGGATTCTTAACCACTGCGCCACCAGGGAAGTCCCTGAAGGACATTTTTCTTTATATTTTTCTGTTTATGTACTGTGACGAGCACAGGATTGAACTGCAAATTACCCCAGAAAACTGGGTCATTGCTACGTTATCAAGAACAATAGTGAAAAGACAAAGATGAAAATGAGATTAAATATTACTAAAAGGATGAGAATATCCCACATTTTCCCTCTTGTTCACAGTGACCCAACCACTCAGATTTGTCTTCACAAACAAAAAGTACTCTTTAACATTTTCTAGCTGCAAATGAAGCGCGTATTATACTTTGTGAATAGCCTTTTGCTACTTATCACAATACTGCAAATGACTTTTGAGAAAAAGCAGATTTCAAATGCAGAATGAAAGCTTTAAACAGAAGATGGAGAATCTTAAAGAAAATTATATGATACGATCTGACTGTTATTCTGGAAATTCATTTGCACTGAATTATTAGCACCAAGGAATGAAATGTTTCTGAAAGATGATTTAATTTTCCCAAGAGTTATTGGTCCATATCTGAAAAAGAATAGTTGGGTTCTTCCTTGATGATTAATTAGAATGTGATGAATAGTGTCAGATAAAGGAGTGGTACTTGGCATATATTAATGATATTGGAACTTAGGTATCTATTCCACATTATAAACACCAGTGGCATCTTAATGAAAAGAACAGAATATAAATGCACACTATAAACCTGTTTATGATACAAACATTTAAATATGATGTTTTGCCTTGGGGATAGCTATTAAATATTTTTAATTACTTAAGTATGTTTATTTGCCATTATTTTCTTCAATTTTTTACAGTTTTTCTCTGCTACTACCAATGTACTTCTGCCTTAGTGCCTTAAGTTATAATTAGAAATTTAAATACATACATGCGCCAGAATTTTCAATACCAAAACCTAAATAACGCTTAAATATTAAATGTTGAAAAAAGACACTTTAAAACAATGTAAACCCCGAAACATCAGTAAAAGATCCTTAGAAATATTCTTATATTTGAAGAGTCCTATTATCTAAGTACAAATTGAATATTTCACAAGGATGATACACTTTTTCTCTAAAAACAAAAGGTATCTACTTAGAGAGTAATTCAAATCTCTTTTAAATAGAATGTAATTACACTACTGTAATGTTAATTCTGGTTAGGAATTTTATGTAAAATATTAAAACCAATTCTTTGAAAACAAGTCAAATTCACTATGAAAATGTATCATCAGAAAACTATGATATTTAGAAGTAATTTGAATCATCTTTATAGAATGAGTAGTGTTTATAATATTCACAGTTTACATGATAAAAATTACATTCTGGGCTTCCCTGGTGGCGCAGTGGTTGAGAGTCCGCCTGCCGATGCAGGGGACACGGGTTCGTGCCCCGGTCCGGGAAGATCCCACATGCCGCGGAGCGGCGGGGCCCGTGAGCCATGGCCGCTGAGCCTGCGCGTCCGGAGCCTGTGCTCCGCAACGGGAGAGGCCACAACAGTGAGAGGCCCGCGCACCGCAAAAAAAAAAAAAACAAAAAAAATTACATTCTATTCAAAAAATTCATTTGAAATTTATCTGTTTGTTCATTCATACTAACACATTTTTTTAACATCTTTATTGGAGTATAATTGCTTTTCAATGGTGTGTTAGTTTCTGCTGTATAACAAAGTGAATCGGCTATACGTATACATATATCCCTATATCCCCTCCCTCTTGCGTCTCCCTCCCATCCTCCGAATCCCACCCCTCTAGGTGGTCACAAAGCACCGAGCTGATCTCCCTGTGCTATGCGGCTGCTTCCCACTAGCTACCTATTTTACATTTGGTAGTGTATATATGTCCATGCCACTCTCTCACTTCATCCCAGCTTACCCTTCCCCCTCCCAGTGTCCTCAAGTCCATTCTCTACATCTGTGTCTTTATTGCTGTCCTGGCCCAGGTTCTTCAGAACCTTTTTTTTTTAGATTCCATATATATGCGTTAGCATACGGTATTTGTTTTTCTCTTTCTGACTTACTTCGCTCTGTATGACAGACTCTAGGTCCATCCACCTCACTACTGATTATACACCGTGTCCAAAACAGTGTACTGAAAGTGGGGCTAAATCATTACACAGGACAGACAATGTCCATAACCTCTGGATGCTTACAATGTAGTAGGAGGGAAATATATACTAAAAATAAAATACTTAGAAGTAAAACACAAAGAAAAAGGCAAAAGGGAATACACAGGACTCTGAAAGTGAGGATAGGTAAAAATAAATCTGTTTTGTAAAGTAAAACAAAAATAAGAAAAAAAACCCCACACGAACAAACACAAAAAGCTGTTTAAGCTAAGATCTGAAAAGCAAATATAACTCAGCTCAAAAGGAGAGTTGCGGGAGGGATGAGAGTAAAGTGGGGTGGAGGTGGAATAAGGGGAGTGTGGGGTCACTCTAGGAACTGCAAAAGGCCCCGAACGGGGGAAAATTCATGATCCATTCCAGGCACTGGAAGAAGGAACATGGCTGGAAGATAAAACTGAAACCAAATACAGCATGAAAGGATTCGTGTGAGGCCAGATCAGGTACAACTTCACAGGCCAGCGTGTGAAATTTTGCCCTTATCTTAAGAGCAATGGACAAGTACCAAAATGTTTTAGCCAAGGAAGTGGGAGGACAGATCTGAATTTAGGAGTGATCTTTCAGACTGTGGAGGATGGAGACTGCAGTCAGAGGAAGGGTTTCAAAAGGTTAATGCAGGGACTTCCCTGGTGGCACAGTGGTTAAGAATCCGCCTGCCAATGTAGGGGACACAGGTTCGATCCCTGGTCTGGGAAGATCCCACATGCCGCGGAGCAACTAAGCCCGTGCGCCACAACTACTGAGCCTGTGCTCTAGAGCCCATGAGCCACAACTACTGAGCCCGTGTCACACAACTACTGAAGCCTGCATGCTCTAGGACCCATGTGCCGCAACTACTGAGCCTGCGTGCTGCAACTACTGAAGCCTGCATGCCTAGAGCCCATGCTCTGCAACAAGAGAAGCAACTGCATGGAGAAGCCTGCACAATGCATTGAA
The DNA here is from genome assembly GCF_964270905.1 of Leucopleurus acutus. Taxonomy (NCBI): domain Eukaryota; kingdom Metazoa; phylum Chordata; class Mammalia; order Artiodactyla; family Delphinidae; genus Leucopleurus; species Leucopleurus acutus. The sequence continues at coordinate 14,155,284 of NC_139143.1, forward strand.
GAGTAGCCCCTGCTCGCTACAACTAAAGAAAGACCACGCGCAGCAACAAAGACCCAACGCAGCAAAAAAAAAAAAAGGTTACTACACTCATCTAGGAGAGAGAGAGTAGGAGGTTTCAACTGTGTTGGCCATGGTGGAGACGCAAAAAATTTAAAAGATTTGAAAGATAATCAAGATGTAGAAGTTATGCCATTTGGTGAATGATTGCATGTAGGGAGTAAAGAAAAAGAATGAGTCAAAGACAATGCCCAGATTTCTGGCTTGAAGAGCCTAAAGGGTGGTGAGTGCAGTAAAGCACTAAAGAGAGACTGAATTTGAAATTGGGAGAAAAGTGTTCAGTTATAGACACTGAATATGAGGTATGTGTAAATAATCTAGGTAGAGAGTTCAAAGAAACAGCAAACGGTTGTACATACAGGAGATCAGACGAGAATGTTTCAAGCACTGTGTTATCACACTTCATTCAACAATAACAAAACTGAGAGCCTGTTATTCCAGGCACTATTTTGCAATTCAGGATTGAGAAGTGAACAAGGTGGTCAATATACCAGCATTTGGGGTTTTATTTGGGGATAGGAGTGATTGGCAGTCAGAAAAAAAAAAACCCTAAAAAATAAAAACATTCACAAGGATTCAACCAGAATTAAATTTGATGTTTGACTATTTCAAAAAATGTGTTATTAGTTACTGAGATGGGATTTTCTTTAAAAAATAGTATCACTGAACACATTAAAATATAATAATAGGAACATATACATACTGTTTATCAGTATTATTTTCAAAATTTCAGTAGCTGTATCTTTCAGTCTGTCCCTGCAACAAGCACAGTGAGGCTAGCCTTCTAATTGTGCCACCATGTGGAAAAATTATGCAAATAAGGGTGATGGAAAATATGAGTTATAGTAAATTTTATACGCAATGAGTCTACTTTGAGGGCTGAGGTGGGAAAATGGGCAGCAGAATGTTTAAAAAGTCATTTCTGTGGCTTTTTTTCTTCAAACTACAGAATACTAACCTTAACTATTCTACTAACTGATTGTGAGAAATATAGCAAATATAAGTTAAAGAAATTTTAAAAGGATGAAAAATGTTACAAATTTACTATCTATTGCTTTCAGGACATTCCAAATGTATGTTATTAATGACAAAGCAGCAGGGACATCACAAAGAAGTTGATTATATGACTATATCAGAATGGTTTTCAAATTTTACTGGTGTATAGTTTAAGCCATTATGATTTGCAGTTTAGCATTAAGTCCCATTAATTGTAGAATGAAGACATGATTCATTTTTGACAATTAAATATAATTTTACTGGAAGGGAGAAAGAACTCTGAATTGGACTCAAAGGAGCAATCTTCTTTAAGGTCACCCTTATTAAATGGCATGACAATTTGATTATGCCATTCATACTCAACACCCCAGTCTATTCCCAACACAGTGGCTGGAGAGATGCTTTTTAAAAATGGAAGTCTTATCATATTACTCCTCTACTCAACACCCTACTGTGCCTCCTCATATCCCTCTGAATAAAATCCAAGTCTGGTCCAGAGCCTCCCAGAACATACATGATCTGTTCCCCATCACCCACGTCTCTGATACCACACCCTCTTCCTCTTCCCCTGCCGGCTCTGCTGCAGACACACTGGCCTCCTTGAACCTGCACATATGCCAAGCTTGCACCTGCTTCAGGGCTTTCTACACTGGCTATTTTTACCTCCTGGAAATGTTGTTTCTCCCTCCCAAATATCCACTGGGTGAACTACTTCTCCTTCAAGTCTCTAACCTAATTATAACTTCTCAGTGAGACACCTCCTGACTACTTTATTAAAAATGGAAGGCAAGCGGGGCGGCTGGGCCCGTAAACCATGGCCGCTGAGCCTGCGTGTCCGGAGCCTGTTGATCCGCGGCGGGAGAGGCCACAACAGTGAGAGGCCCGCGTACCGCAAGAAAAACAAACAAAAACAAAAATGGAAGGCAAGCCCTAATGGTACTTCTGATCTCTTACTTGCCTCCATTTTGTCTCTTTTTTTCCCATAGCATTTAACAACTTATAAAGTATTACAAAATTTACATCCATATTATGTTTATTGTTTATTTTCTGTTCTCCCCTCCCCATTGAGAATATGAGCTCCAAGATCCTAATGATATTGTTTTATTCCCTACTGCCTCCTAAAAAGTACCTCCTGCATAGAAGTGCTCAGTAAACATTTGCTGAGTGAATGAATTGTTTATTAATTCTTACCCTTATAGAAGGATTTTAAAACCTTGTTTGTGGGTAAACACTCAGAAGGGAACTGATTTACTTCAGGCTTCGACTTAGGATGTACAAAGTTGGAAAGAGCATTTACACTTACAATAAGAAAACACCAGAAAATCTGAAAATGCACAACGTTTTTCGAATCCATTAGAGATCAACTATCTAATCCTGGATTGAAGGAAAAACAGGCAACCTGTGGAGAGAGATAGCAAGCCAGCAGTTTAACTGAGACTGATTCTGCTGAACACATCCAAAAGAATTCAGGTAAAATGGTTAAAACTTGACAAAGACTAAACGTGGGCTACCAAGAGAAAATGGAACTTGTAGGGGAGGGGCTGTTGATAAAAGGGGAAATTGACCCACTTGCAGGATCTTCTCCAAGACCTCAAAGATACTCACAAATAAGACTGTAAAGGTCCTGAGGAATGGTACTTCTTGGTAAGGGCCCATGGAACACAAATGCCAACCACGGGGAAGACATGAAACCTCAACTTGATCCTTCATCCCTCTCTAGGGAAGGAAAGCCTCCAAGTCCTGGGAAAAAGGCAACAAATACTGCCACTTTTAGGTCATTGGTGAAAACATATTTCAGTTGGAAGAAAACAGAAAAATATTCTCTGTCCAGGGACAGGGCAGGAATACATGCTGGTCCTAGGACTGGAACTGGTGAGAAGCAGGGACTCTGAGGATGCCATGGCTCTAAGATCCAGGGACACAGTGTCTGTCTGCCTAGGACTGAGGCATAATGAGAAAAGCAAGGAATATCTGCTCCCTCCCGATCTCACCATCAGGCCAACATGTTGAGTGCTAAGTAATGTTGGAATAGTGTTAGAAAAGGGCTAAGAGGGTGGAAAGAGACCCTCTCAAAAGAGCAGTGCAAGTGACTGATCTAAAACTGAAGGTGAAGTAAATACTTAGCAAAACCACATGGCAAACCAGTCTCAACCTTAACACAAGGTAACACAGAGGCAGTTTTAGCCTATGATTCACAAAGGATAACCAGAGCAACAACAATCTTAAGCCTAGTTCACACCTGTCTAGATTTTCTAGGCTGACCCACACCCTCACACCAAAGGTCTAGCAGAGGGAACTGCATGCCCACTTCCAGGCATAAAAGCTATAGCTCCATCTGTCTTACAGAAAATCTCATGAAAAACTTATGGCTTTCAACAACAACAAAATTTAAAAGTTATTTCCGAAGTAAAGAAAAGCAATAAACTGTATAGAGCAAAGCAAATGATAGAACCAGACTTACATATGGTAGATGTTTGAAGTATAAAACAAGGATTTAAAAATAACTCTGATTAATATGTTAAAGACTATAATAGAAAAAGTAGAAAACATGCAAGAGCAGATGGGAAATTTCAACAGAGATGGAAACTATAAGAAAGACTTGAGTGAAAATTCTAAAAATGAGAAACAACAAAAAGTCTTGGACTGGCTCATTAGTAGGTTCAACACAGCCAAGGTAAGAAGCAGTGGACTCAAAATAGGTCAATACAAATTAACGAAACTGAAACACAAAAAGAAAAAAAATGAAAAAATACATAAACAAGAAATGTGGGATAATATCAAATGGTCTAAGTCATGCATAATTGGAACCCCAATTATGAAAGGGAAGAAGAGAACTAAAAAGAACAGAATAAATATCTGAAAAAACAATGGCTGAGAATTTTCCAAAATTACTAACAATAAACCAGAGATCAAAGAAGCCCAGAGGATACTAATCAGGGTCAACAATAACAAAAAAAACAAAAATAGCTAGGTATATCATATTCAAACTGCATAAGATCAAAAACAGAAAGAAAAACTTGAAGACAGCTAGAGAAAAAAGGACATGTGACATAGAGAAATCAACTAAAAGACAGATTGCCAGATTTATTTTAAAAAACTCAAAGACTAACTATATAATGTCAATAAGGTATCCATTTAAATATAAAGACATAGATAGGTTAAAAGGATAGAAAAAGGTATACAGTACAAAGACTATCCAAAATAAAGCTATAAGTAGTTATATTTCTATTTGACAATGTAGATTTTAAAATGAAGAGTATTAAAAAAGGGGATTTGGATAATGATAAAAGGCCCAATTTTTCAAGAAGTAATAACAATTCTAAATGTATATTCACCTAACAACAGAGCTTCAAAATATCTGAACCAAAAACTTAGAGGACTGCAAGAAGAAACAGACAAATTCATATTTACAGTAGGAGACGTCATCACTCCTCTGTCAGAAATTGGTAGCACAGGTAGACATAATCAATAAGGATATAGAAGACCTGAATGACACTGTCAACCAATATGACCTGACGTTTAGAGAACCCTTCACTCAACAGTAACAAGAAAGCACAATTTTCAAGTGCAAATGGAGTATTCATTAAGATATACCATATTTTGTACATTAAAATATTAAATGTAAATGATCTCATACAATGTGTTTTGACCATACAGTGTTTATGACCATACAATGTTATGTTCACATAGTCATACAATGTTTATGACAGTAACAAAATTAAACCATAAATCAACAATAGAAAGATACCTGGAAAATATTCAAATATTTAGTCAAAGAAGTCAGTCAGAAAGTAAGTTTCAGTGGAAGTTTAATATATTTTGAACTGAATGGAACTGAAAATGTAATATATCAAAGTTGAGGGATGGAGCTAAAGAAGCACTGAGAGGAAACTTTATACCATTAATGATTATATTGAAAATAAATAAAGGTATCAGTAAGAAACTTAAGCTTCTCCTTTAAAAAAGTAGGAAAAGAAGAGTAAAATGAAGCCAACTCGAGCAGAAAGAAGGAAATAAGAAAGAGCAGAAATTGATGAAATTAAAAATAGAAAATGTGTAGAGAGGGAATTCCCTGGTGACACAGTGGTTAAGAATCTGCCTGCCAATGCAGGGGACATGGGTTCGAGCCCTGGTCTGGGAAGATCCCAAATGCCATGGAGCAACTAAGCCCATGCGCCACAACTACTGAGCCCACATGCCACAACTATTGAAGCCCATGGACCTAGAGCCCATGCTCTGCAACACGAGAAGCCACCACAATGAGAAGCCCACACACCGCAATGAAGAGTAGCCCCTGCTCACCGCAACTAGAGAGAGAAGTCTGCACGCAGCAACGAAGACCCAATGCAGCCAAAACATATTTTTTTAATAATAAATAAATTTATAAAAAGAAAATGTGTAAAGAACATCAATGAAGTGTAAAGCTGGTGTTTGGAAAGGACAATATAATTAATATACCTCTATTTTGGCTGGTCAATCAGTGACAGAAAGCGAGTGAGAGAGAAGGCATGAAGTACCAATATCAAGAGGAAGGGAAGAGGGAGCATCACTACAGACACACAGGCATTAAAAAATTAAGAAAGGAATGTTATTTATCCTATGCCCACTAACTCAAAATTTTAGATGAAATGGACAAATCCCATGAAAGATACAAACAACCAAATCACACTCAAGAATAGATAACCTGAATAGTCCAAAGCCTTTTAAACAAATTTAATTCATAGTAAAATACCTTTCAACAAAGAAAATGTCAAGCCCAGATTGTTTCACAGGGCTTAGAAGGAAAGGCAGTCCTGGTCTAAGCTTTAAGAGTTATCAGAATATTCCCTGCCTTTCAGATGAAATTAAGCAGAAGTAAGTATCACAAAACCAAAGCATCTGACAAAGTTAAGGTACCTAATTTGAGGACCATCAATATCAAGACTGATAATAAACAGATCACCTACCAAGAATGTGAATTCATCTACAGGTCATTTTGCCATGTAATGACTATGCTTCACTGGGCTGTTTTGACCTATTTCCACCAACCACTCTCTTCTTCAATTCAGTACTCGTTACGCTGGGCTGTCTGCACGTAAGTGTACTTTCTAAGTGACTCAGCCCTTTCCCATTTCTCACCGCGTTTCTCAATATTTGACAGTCCTTGACAATTCTGCTTGTGCCAAATGATTTTTCTTTCAGAAGAAAAAATCCACATTGAGTTGTATTTAAAAAAGAAAGAAGCGTAACTTTAAAAACCAAATAATGAGAACTTTAGGAGACTATCAACTATTACCTAGGTGAGGAACTGGTGCTTAAATTTTTCCAAATTCCATTCAGAGGTATATTTAAGGATTTGCCTGATAGGAGGTAACTTTTCAATTGTTTCTGAATTTTGTATTTGATGGCATGTGTGGAATAAATGAGTTTTTTATATTTAGCATTCTGTACTATAGCATTAGGAAAATTTATCAATAGTCTCCAACATTTTAAATTGCAATGAACCTGTTTTCTTGGCACCTTTCATTTGGCTCTAGATTTTTCCATTCTTAATCCGGCACTGCCTTCCGAAAATAAGCTGCATTATTTTACGGATTTTAAGAGATGCTAATACTGAAAAATAAATGCAAGTGGAAAAGTTTATTGCTAATTATAGTTATGTGAAAATGAGATATTTTGTCTCATGTTTGCTATGAAAATAAGAGTGAATTAGGCAAACATATAAAGGCTATAATACATCAAAAATAATGTGTGCATACACACATAGTTTCTTGGGAAGGTATTTTATTTATAATATAGATATGGATATAGATTTTTAACGTAGATAGGTAGATAACTGGCTAACTAGCTAGCTATATAGATTTAGATGACACAGGTAGGTAATACAGACTTACAGATAAGTGTAGTAGTTTTTTAAAATTTATTGTATTGACATATAGTTGATTTACAATGTGTTAATTTCTACGGTACAGCAAAGAGCTTCAGTTATATACATATATACATTCTTCTTCATATTCTTTTCCACTATAGTTTATCAAAAGATGTTGAATATAGTTCCCTGTGCTATACAGTAGGACCTTATTGTTTATCCATTCTATTTATAATAGTTTACATCTGCTAATCCCAAACTCCCAATCCGTCCCTCCCCGCTCCCCAAAGAGATGCTCATTTTATCTTATCAATTATCTTTTCTCTTTTATTTTAAACAAAAGTTAATTTCAATTACAACATTCACAGAATACTTCTCCTGTTTTATGTTCTACAGAACACAGAAATAAAAATATTCATCTATGGGTGAAAAAAAGCTGATATATGTTTATAGTCATCAGTATTGCAATATTTTTTACCACCTTCAATCACACTAATGGATATTTCTTGAGCAATCTATCCTAGTAATCTTTGTGATACTGTCTTTTCATTTATTGAAAATTTGAATATTTTAGAATTTGTCTTTCTTTTTCCTATTTGTAGGGTGCAAAATAATGAAAAGTTGAACTTTAATGAAAATGCCAAGGTTTACAGAATAATCTAAATGCTTTTTGATTTAGTCTTGAGTTAGTCAACAGAACAACCAAAATTAAAATTTAATGGAGAACTGTTGGAATTTTAAGATTATTCTCTGCCAAAGTGGATCCATATTATCGGTTTTTCCTTTCAACTTCTATTTCTTCCTGCCTGAGAAACCCCTTTTCAAAACTCTTACAGCTTTCTTTAGCAAAATATAAGTTCCAAAAGAATTTAGGAATAGTTATTTAGATGCTATAAACCAATACAGTGAGGAAAGTGGATAACAAGATCGCAGAGATGCAATAAAGAGAGAAACTAATGAGGAGATTTTGAAATTCAAGGAAATCTGAATGTTTAACTTCTGACTAAACTTCAAAGTTTCAATTATATAAGCTAGCTCTCAGTCCTGACTTTGGGCAAAAACAAATTATCACTTCCAAAATAACTTTACCTAAATATACAAATCAACCACACATCACTCATAATAACTTGTGTCAAGATGCAAGATAACGAGAATGCATTGCCACCTACTAAAAGGCAAATGTCCCTATAATTCCTGAGGAAAACACCCAGACCTCAGCTGGCACTGAAAGGAAATGACAGCACAGTTTGTCATCACAAGAATGTGGCTGTATTCTGTTCATTATGCCTCACTATGATTAAACAGAACCGGACGATCTTTATTTCATTTACTTTAATCAGAAGGTTCTTCTAAAATGCTGCTGGTTAATATTTGGTTGGAATGAAGCACTTTATTAAAAATGGTGGACGTTTCTACTTAACACAGCCTGAATAGCTGAAAGGGAAATAATAGCACAGGCATGAAATGGCATAATAAATCAAAGGATACCCTTTTCCTTCTAAACATTTCCAAGGTTAGTTTTCATCTTAATAGAATTGCTGATCTGTCAACTGATCAACTGCAGATACGCCTGTGACTTGTTTCAATGGAAAGAGGGATGCCAAAAATAATGAGAAATAACCCTTGGAGCCTCGTCTGAAAGCATTTTTGTTTTGCTGCGCATGCTTTGTGTACACTGAAAAATTTTTCCCTTCTGCAGAGTAAAATTCCAATTGATTAAAAATAAAAGGACTTAGCTGGTTCATATTTCTAAATGGCATGGAGCAACAGATCATTGTGGTAAACACCATTTTCAGGATTGACTTTAAATTGTCAAGGTGGCAGCAAAAGTTAATTAGAAATCTCCAACTCCATCAGGAACAATGAGGTGTTACGACCATCTGAAAGGTTAGGAAACTATATAATCTGAAGTGAGAACCGTCTTTACATTGTCTCAATAACAGTTAGAGACCTGGAGATCATCTCTACCTCCTCTGTATAATGAGGGAGAGAGAGCTTTTCTTGGCCTCCTTGTATATATTCTGGACGACCACTTACACTTTCACATAAGAATTTTGAAATCCCGCAGACACTTACAGTGACAGTTACATGACAACTCTCACTTAATTCCAGTAAAAGATAAAGAGTCTCTAAAGAGGATAAGAAACTCTGGTTGTGTCATATCATATCACTCAAAATAAAGCCTTTAATCAGGAAGGCGCACAACAGGAAGAAAGGTATTTCAATCAGTTTTGGAATTAGGTCATAGTAGGCAGAGGACATACCTATATGACTCACCCTTTAGGTGAAGGTCCCTCCCTACTGCCTTCGTGTCAAAGTGCCAGGGTTGTCTCTGGGGCTCTTTTTTTGTCAGGCAGGGCTTGCTCTCCAGGCTTGCTGAATAAGCTCCTATATTAGAAAATCTCAGCTAAAATTATCTGCCTTTGCTTCTCCAGGTGAAAACCAGGTTTTACGCATGACAGAAGCGCAGTGTCTATCACACAGTAAGCATTCAGTAAATCGTTGTTGTGCCTGGTGGAGGTGCATTGATAAATTTCACTTCATCAGCCATCAGATTTCAAGTTCTTCTCAGGCAGAGTCTAAGCCAGAATGTTGCCCTCCTTCTAATTAATGACTACACGTAGCAGAGCTAAGATTCCCAATGCTACAAAGGGCCATTGTTATAGCTTTAACTCATCCCCAAATCCTGACAGACTGGAGCAATACTTTTATACTGGATGAAGGTGCTTTCAATAAGGGCAAGTCATTTAGAAATCATATCCAGCATTTCATTTGGATGTATATTCTGTTGCTGTTCAAGTGCAGTAAGGTATACTTTGAGCTTTAACTTGGGTAGAGCACAAGGACATCTTTTAAGGTCCCTTAAGTCATTAGACTAATTGTTTTAATCTGAGCTGTAAGAAAAGGATTTTCTTAAGAGAAAATTATACATTTAATATACCAGTCAAAGATCAAGGAAAGACAAACAAACAGGCACATACACTCCCTGAAAAATCTTCAAATTACCTACTATAATCTTTATTGCCATCAGCTTAAGAAAAATGGGAACCCTTTTTTTATGACTCAGGGAGAACATAATAAAATGAATGGAATGGGACAGTTCAAACAGGTCTTCACGTGTATTTACCTCTATTACTGATGCCACTCACAATTTCAGGACATCTCACTTTTCATTCTAATCTTCTGATGGCACAATTTATACCTGCACTGCTAGATTCAGCTTCTCAAATTTCATCATCACACTTTACAAAATACATAAAGTTTTCCTTCATACAGAGATAAGTGTGAGAAACAAGGGTGAATAGCTAGAGAGAAATATTCACTTTCTACAAATAAAGCAGCACAATCAATTCCTGTATTCTAGAGGAGAAGTTGGAAGTTAAATGTTAGAGTAAAAAGGTGCTTGCAGATACGAGAGCGAGAATCAAAATCATTATAAAGGTGATCACGTCATTTGCTTTTACAGTAATACGTAGTAAAACAAGTAGCTCATTATTTAAAACAGTAGCGTGTGATATAATACTATATTAATAGAACCCTGTCTATGCTATAAAAATAGCTGTATTTTTATCATCTTTATAATTGTTTGCTAAATAAACAATATTGTTTTAAACTATATTATTGTTTATATTATATATGTATATGTAGTTCACAGTTTAAAACAGTATATATAGTTTTATAAAGGTAGCTCATAGTTTTAAACAACATATTTATAATATAATAAATTATAAATGTATAATGATATATAAATATTAATGTAAGACCTAATAAGTATTAGTCATGGTTAATTTTATGTATCATCTTGGCTGGGGTAAGGGGTGCCCAGATAGCTGGTGAAACATCCTATCTGGGTATGTTTGTGAGGGTACTTCCAAAGGAGATTAGCATTTGAACCTGTAGACGGAATAAAGACGATGACTCTCATCAATGCAGATGGGCATCACCCAATCTGTCGAGGTCCTGAATAGAACAAAAAGGTGAGGGAAGGGCTTCCCTGGTGGCGCAGTGGTTGGGAGTCCGCCTGCCAATGCAGGGGACACGGGTTCGTGCCCCAGTCCAGGAGGATCCCACATGCCACGGAGTGGCTGGGCCCGTGAGCCATGGCCGCTGAGCCTGCGCGTCCGGAGCCTGTGCTCCGCAACGGGAGAGGCCGCAACAGTGAGAGGCCTGCGTACCATAAAAAAAAAAAAAAAAAAAAAGGTGAGGGAAGAGCAAATTTGCTCTTTGCTAGAACTGGGACATCTACTCTGTCTTGGGACATCAACATTCCTAGTTCTCAGGCCTTTGGACTCAGACTGAATTACACCACTGGCTTTCCTGGGTCTCCAGCTTGAAGACAGCAGATCATGGGATTTCTTGGCTTCCATAATTGCATAAGCCAATTCCTTAAAATAACTCTCTCTCTCTCTCTCTCTCTCTCTCTCTCTATATATATATATATATACACACACACACACACACACACACACACACACACACACACATACACATATATGTACATATATCCATATCTATATGCTATTTGTTCCATTTCTCTGGACAACCCTGTTCAGTGATCACCTATTATAATTTTAGTATGTTTCTTATTGACTTATGAGTTCATTAAATATTAAAGCTATACAATCTCTGCAGTTTTTCCTGAAAATATGTCCAAAGCACTTGATTTTTACTTTTCACTCAAGATGTGTTTGAATTTTAGTGCTGTGTGCTTACTCTTTTGATACAGAGAAATTCTTAAATTATATCATACATTTTAAAGACTAGATTGTGTCATCTATGCAGATGGGATTCTGAAGATGTTATCACTGAGGCAGTTCTTCCCGATGATTCAGAAAGGTGACCATTCAGTGGCAAATAAGAGAAGTGTCCAATGTTTGAAAGTCAATACTGGCAAAAAGGGACAGGGAATATGCTACTACATAACAAACAAAGTGAAATGATCTTCACAAGAAGGCTGACATCAGCTGGCCTGGCCTTAAATAATATTTATGTGTAGAGCGTGGTTTGGTATGAAAACAACGGTCAATACCCGCACCCCACGCCCCACCCCTGTCTTATCTTGGCGGAGTTTGAGCTTTGAGTTGATTTAATTTAGTCCCACATTGATCTGGTGTAGCAACTTCCCCTTCATTCTACCAGAACCTTATTAGTATTTAGGGCTTTCTGTCCCTATAGAGTCAAAGGTCTATCCAAGGCCATTCAAGAAAAGGAGGTAAGGGGTGAGGGGTGCATAAAATTTTAGAAAAATCAAGCATCACTCCTCCTGGAAAATGTCTGGGCAGTTTACCTCACCGGACGGCAGGAGGAAGGCTGTGTGGGTCTCTAGCTGGCCCTGTAAAAGGACCCTGGAACTGTACTTTCCCCCTTTCATCCTCCTGTCCCTGTGGGACTCTCCTTCTCTTTCCCCAGCCTTCGCCACCCTCATCAGTTTTACAGGGTAAAACTTAAATCTGCACACCACTTAATACTTCAAAACATTCTGTCATCATTCAAATAAAAAATGTTACCAAAAAACTGCAGAACATGAGAAGATGCTTTGGAGGGCATGAAATGGAGACAGTGAGAACGTCTACCCAGAAAGATTCCCTTCCACTGCAACTGCTGTTATACATGTGGAGGGCACCTAAAAAACTAGAATTTCTCCCAGGGAATTTTTCTTTTCTTTTTTTTTTGCGGTATGCGGGCCTCTCACTGTTGTGGCCTCTCCCGTTGCGGAGCACAGGCTCCGGACGCGCAGGCTCAGCGGCCATGGCTCACGGGCCCAGCCGCTCCGCGGCATGTGAGGTCTTCCCGGACCGGGGCACGAACCCGTGTCCCCTGCATCGGCAGGCGGACTCTCAACCACTGCGCCACCAGGGAAGCCCCCCCAGGGATTTTTTTATTCCTATAGGTCCTTTTTCTGACTATTTGCTACAGGTCATTTTCCTTTAAATAAATTTGTGTCTGATAATTGTGAGGCGCTTTAGTAAGACACATTCCATATTCAAATATTCTCTAGCCTTTCATAGATGGAGAAGTTTTTGCCTAGAAAGCAATATTCCACAATACAAATTACCCAGGAGAAGGCTACTCTGACTTGGATGTTCATTTATAAATGTTTTCTTGCATTAAGTCTACATCCTTCTCCTTGAGGTCCTCAACCACGGAGACTTTTGAATGTTATAAAACACAAGGGACTTTTCATGGGTGGAGAGTTTTAAGAATTTCTTGAATTTCCAAATTGTAGTATATAATTTTCCCATTAAAATATATAGTGGATGAGAAGGGGAGAGTCACGAAGCCGCATCTGATGTGGGCACTGAGTAGCTGGCGAGGCTCTCACACTAGCTTACAGGTTCACCCACTTACACCACCCTCAAAGCGCTATTCAAAACTATAGTTCAGCAAACTGACATCTAAGTATTTACCCTGTGCATGTAAGAGACTTGAAACTGTTAATGGGTTGACATATACACACTACTATATATAAAATAGATAACTAATAAGGACCTACTGTATGGCACAGGGAACTCTACTCCATACTCTGCAATGGCCTATATGGGAAAAGAATCTAAAAAACAGTGGATATATGTATGGTGTAACTGATTCACTTTGCTGTACACCTGAAACTAACACTGTAAACCAACTATATACTCCAATAAAAATTAGTTAAAAAAAGGATGTATCATGTCTAAATGGTGAGTGAGGAGACAAAATTAAAAATAATGTAGGGACTTCCCTGATGGCACAGTGGTTAAGAATCCACCTGCCAATGCAAGGGACATGGGTTTGATCCCTGGTCCAGGAAGGTCCCACATGCACGGAGCAACTAAGCCCGTGCACCACAACTACTGAGCCTGCACTCTAGAGCCAGCGAGCCACAACTACTGAAGCCTGCACACCTAGAGCCCATGTTCTGCAACAAAGAGAAGCCACCGCAATGAGAAGCCCGCGCACCGCAACGAAGAGTAGCCCCCGCTCGCCACAATTGGAGAAAGCCCGTGCGCAGCAACGAAGACCCAATGCCACCAAAAAATAAATAAAATAAATACATTTTAAAAACTAATGCAAGGGCTTCCCTGGTGGCGCAGTGGTTGAGAGTCCGCCTGCCGATGCAGGGGACAAGGGTTCGTGCCCCAGTCCGGGAAGATCCCACATGCCGCGGAGTGGCTGGGCCCGTGAGCCATGGCCGCTGAGCCTGCGCGTCCGGAGCCTGTGCTCCACAACGGGAGAGGCCACGACAGCGAGAGGCCTGCGTACCACAAAATAAATAAGATAAAAATAATGCAAAAGACAGACACAAATCATAAAAGTACTATTTTTAAACATTTGTTTTCAACACATGTGACTTTAAGGTTTATAACATTTATTTTAAAAGTTAGGGTACAATAGCAAATATATCAATAGGTCAACTCATCTATAATTAATCTCTGTTGTACAGTTTGGTCAATTTCACAGCATAAACCAAAAAAATAAGTAAAATTACTGAAAAGTCAAAAATAATAAAAAATGATGTGTACTCTAAGAAGACATCTCTCCATGAAGAATCTTTCTTGAAATGACACCTTTTCAAATTTGGAAGTAGAAAAGGAATGAGGAAATTAAAATTCAACTTCTGAAAGTGCAGCACAACTTGCTGAAAATAATTATTCTGTGACAGAAATAAATGCATCTAAGAGCATGTGAGTATAATTATGTACCACAGGTAGTAAATATCATGTTATGTTTCAATGATTTTATGGATATCAAACTCATCTGTATGCTATTTCTAATAGCAATTTTATGACTAAAACTAATAAATATAGGAAACTGTTCTGATTTTTAATAATACATGGTTTCTTATGGCGGTAATATTTGGGCTGATGTAAAATGATAAATCTGAAGGCTAAGGTTAAAGCAGTTCTTGGAAAATAACTGAAAACATTAAATGCATTCCTTGTCCTAGATCTTTCTAAAGTCATTATTGCATTTTTTGAAAGTATACTTCAGGGGCTTCTTTTCCACTTCAAAGTTAAAGCCATTAAACTTACTGTTCCATGTAATAAATTAATAAACAAGATAGATTAACCAAATGATATGGAGCATTACCTCTTCCAGTTCCTCTCATTCTCCTCTAGTTCACTGTTGTTCCTCTCTTGGGAAGTGGGGAAAAGTTCTGCTCAAATTTAGATTGAATAAAGTGCTCAGTAAGATATTTCAGACTCCCAGAAGTGTGGTATGCGGTAGAGAGAGGAAATGGACTTTTTTTTTTCCTGGAGCTTTTAAATATTGGCCTGTGAGCAGCAGCTCTATTGAGCTGGCTGCCAGAATAACACTGGCAGTTGTTAAGCTCCCACCAGAGCTGAGAAAGCAACCCAGAGAGGATTTCTCCAAATACCAACTATCCTATGTGGTTTGGTGAACTCTAATATTGACCTGCCTTACAGCCTTTGCCTGTAACACGTAAAAATCCTGCATCTTTTGCTAAATGCCAAGGGGGAAAAGAACAGCAGCAGCAACCACTGAACAGCCTTTTTTTGTGGTTTAAACTCTTCCTGGGGGTTTGACTCTCACTGCGACTTCTGCCAAAAGGGGCCTCACCATGGCCAGGAGGGCTGTCCACACAGTCTGAGACTGGGATAAAATGGAACCTATCTTACTGGACACTTCTGAGAATGAAAGAGGGCTGATTAACAATTACATCAGGACACTAGATGTAAGTTTAGAGTGTCCCAGGCACACCAGGACAGAGTGTACCAGCTCGGCAGTTCTTTAACTTATCAGCATAACACTTCCATCAATTTGAAAATATCTCATCCCGCCACTTCCTTCTGTGTCAGCATTTGTGGTCCCTGAGCTAGTGAAATTTGGACAGCCTGTTGAGGTTGGGAGCGTTTGGTTTATGTTAATATATGTTAAATTCTTTAAAATAAAATTTCTACAATGCCCTGTAACTGATTGCTAATGATCTTTGTATACGATTCAAACTGCCATATCTATGCTATGTATCTTCAGCTAGACTCTCCTTTTCTACCTCTAAATTCACTTCCATGAACACTCAAACTGCCCTATAACCATGTTTCCTGTCCTTTTTGAGAATCACTGTGTTATGGCATAGCTAAGAAGCAAATTCCCACTAATGCATAAAGAGGAACCGAATTTAACGACTGATTAAACAGTGATGACGGTGTGTCATGAAAGAAGTGTATTCTTTTCAGCAGAGGAAAACGTTAAATCTTGCATTATATGGGCTCATTCTGAAAAAAATCACTGAATCATGTAATAAAGTCTCACATGAGCCATGAGACACAAGGGCAAGATTTTGACTTATTAATTTTTTTTTATTTTTAATTGTCTTCAAAGGCTGTTTTGACAAGACATCTTGTCTCTAAAACACAGCCCTGGAATGGTTGATTTCAGTTATTTAATTTTGCTAATTGTTGCAAAACTGTTTTTGTTGGTCTCAGGTCCACTCATTCCACAAATACTTATTGAGCACTTACAACAAGGAGGTATCTGTTTAAGCACTGGGGAAAATGTATTGAAGTTATAAAGAATTTCTGCTCTCAGGGGATTTACATTCTAGAGTACAGAGACAGAAAACTTAATAAATCAATATGAAAAATACTAGTACTGACAAATCGTAATCAGATAAATTAGGGTGATACAACAGCAATTGACTGAATCACGGAAAACCTTTCTGGAGAGGTAGCATTGAAGAAGTAGAGCTCAACTTGGCTAGAAAATTAACTTAATGCCCTTCTCAATTAAGTATGCCCCATTCATATCTTTATCATTTTCTCTTCTATCATTCTTACTATCTCTACAGCAGCTAGTTTTCTCCCTGTTGATTAAGAATACAAACAAAACTTGCACATTCTTTGAATTGGTATCAGTCCAGAAATACCCTCTCCTGTATATGAGCACTTTTATACAATGCCAGGCTATATAAGGTTAAGAAAATCTGTTAACTGGACATCTTAAAGGTGAACAAGATAAAACTGGAAGTTTTTATTTCTTCAATAGATTTTGAGCTTTTTAAAAAGATCTTTAAAATTATCCCAGACAAGGGAGATTGGAATTGACATATATACACTAATATGTATAAAACAGATAACTAATAAGAATCTGCTGTATAAAAATAAATAAATAAAATTCAGATTAAAAAAAAATTATCCCAGACAAATAGACCAATGGAATAGAGAATCCAGCAAGTGACCTAGTTATATGTGGTTAGCTAATTTACAACCAAGGTGATACTGAAGTACAGCAGGGAAGAAGACGGTCTTTTCACTTAATAGACCTGGGTTGATAGGCCAGCCATACAGGAAAAAAAGGTACCTTGATTCCTATACCTTGCACCATATACAAAAAACAATTCTAAATGTATCATAGATACATGTGAATGGTAAAACAACAAAGCTTTGGGGGGAGGTGAGCAAAAGGGCAAAGATTTCTTAAGCAAGAAACAAAAAGTGCTAAATGCAAATAAAAGTATTGATTAAAAGACTGCATGAAAATTGTAAAAATTCTGTTCATCCAAAGACACCATTAAGGGACTGGTGGTCCGGTGGTAAAGAATCCACCTTCCAATGCAGGAGATGCGGGTTCGATCCCTGGTCGGGGAACTAAGATCTCACATGCCACAGGGCAACTATACCCATGCTCCACACCTTCTGAGCTTGTGCGCCTCAATGAGAGAGCCTGTGTGCTGCAAACTACAGAGCCTACATGCCCTGGAGCCCGCAGGCCACAACTAGAGGGAGAAAACCTACACCACAACTAGAGAGAAGCCTACGCACTGCAAAGAAGAGCCCATGTGCCGTAACAAACAGCCCACATGCCATAACTAAGACCTGATGCAGTCAAAAAAAAAAAAAAAAAAAGACACCATTAAGAGAAAAGGTAAGCCACAGAATGAGGGAAAATGGTTGTGATACATATGTCCAATAAACCTATGACATATAAATAACTCCTATGAGTCAATATTAAAATGTCACAGAAACCAAAAACTAATTGGCAAGAGTCTTATACAGGACCTTCGTAACGAAACAAGCCAAAATGGACAATTGATATAAGAAAAAGCACTCAACTTTATAAGTCATTATGGAATAAACACTAAAACCACATAAAATACCACTGCACACATACTAGATTGGTTAAAATTTAGAAAGAAAATGATGCACATTCTCAACTGCTAGCAGGAATGTGGAATAACTGGAATTATCCAGCACTGCATGTAAAAGTATAACTTGGTATAATTACTTTAGAAAACATTGGGCAGAATCCACTAAGTAGAATATACACGTACCTTATGGCTAGAAATTCTACTCATGTATTTTCCCCACAGATATGAATATCAAAGACATGTATGAGAATGTTCATATTTACACTATTCTTAAAAAGCGAAAACCAGAAGCAAATATCTATCCAGAGCAGAATGGATAAATGAAGGGTGATATATTCATATCACCAAATACTATACAGCAGGGATTGGCCCACTATAGTCTATGAGCGAACTGTAGTGTGAGGCCTATTTTTGTGTGGCTTGCAAACTAAGACGGGTTTCTATATTTTTAAAGGATTGGTAACACACACACAGAAGAACATGCCACAGGTCTATCCATGTCCTGCAAAGCCTAAAATATTTTCTATCTGCTCCTTTAAAGAAAATATCTATTGGCCCCTGTTATATATCAGTGAGAATAAACAGCAACAACTACACAAAAGAGCGTGGACGAATAACCTAAGACATATTGTTGGGAGGAAGGTGCCAGACATAAGAGAGAATATAGTGACAAAGCGAGAGACAGGCGTGGACATATATACACTACCAAACGTAAGGTAGATAGCTAGTGGGAAGCAGCCGCATAGCCCAGGGAGATCAGCTCGGTGCTTTGTGACCGCCTGGAGGGGTGGGATAGGGAGGGTGGGAGGCAGGGAGACGCAAGAGAGAAGAGATATGGGAACATATGTATATGTATAACTGATTCACTTTTTTATAAAGCAGAAACTAACACACCATTGTAAAGCAATGATACTCCAATAAATATGTTAAAAACAAAAAGAGAATATAAAGTATGACTCCTTTCAAAAAAGTTCAAAAGCATCTATGATGTCAGAAGTTAGGCTACTATTTCCCTTGGAGGGTGAGGAGCCACTGGAAAGGGTCCAGAGCTCCTGGGGTTGGGCCAGTTCCTTCTTTCTTGCTGTGCACTGCACACACAGCTGGCTTCACTGGTGGAAATCTCTTGAGCTGTACACTTACAGTAATGTATAGTTTTCTGTGTCTAAGTTGTATTTCTCCTTTAATAAAATTTAGAAAAAAATCCATAAATCTCCACAATAATTAACATGTATATGCATAAATTCAAGGATATATTCACCATAGCATCATATAAAATAGATAAAAATCAGAATAAAGCTAACTGTCCAACAAGAGACTTGGTTAAACAAATTATAATTTACCCACACAGCGGACTCCTATGCAACCACAGAATAAGCTTATAAAAGAATATTTATTTGTATGGAAAGATGCAAATAACATAATCTTAAATGAAGGAGATTAAAGAGGACATGACAACTGAGTATTTTGTAAAGGCACGAACACATACCAGGATCTCAGCCGAGAGGAATGTTCACAAATAATGGATAATACTTTCTTCTGGGTGTGGAATTAGAGGTGCTTTCACTTTATTATTGGTTTTTGTTTGTTTATTCGTATTTCCTGATAGTTTTTAAAGAAAATATTTTCACAGGGAAAAAATTTGTTTTAAAATGTGTGCATTTTAAGTACTTTTGGAAAAGTTTGAAACAGGCACTGTGATTTGAAAGCTAGAAGGGTTACCCTGGCTGATGTCAGTCTGGAAGATGGTGTGAGGAAACGCACAAAGATCTATGATCAGCTGTAGAAGATGTAGGAACACTCAGTAAATACACTGCTTCTACTTGGGTCTCTCAGTATAAGATCCCAACCTCAAAGAGATCTAAGGCTTTACAGTATCAGAAGTGTCACACTGACATTGCACCACTATTATTTATGAGCATCGTAAGCCCCTGGGGGTGATAGACGACTTCCCTCTCACACTGATAAATAGATACAGACATAGCTTTATTATCTCCTCAAGGTTAAAAATCAATGGTTTACCTGTGAAAACATCTGTTTATAAACTTGTCTTGGCTCCTCTCAGGAGCCACATTTACATGCTGGGCTTTAAGCATGCCAGAAATGAGAAGCCTAAGTTTCATTTGGCCTGTTTTTTTCTTAAACATGCCAGGACAGCTCTCTACAAGAGAAAGGGGGTAAAAAATGGAACAGTGATGTAAGCCCACCGTCATCCATTGGTAATGAGAACAAGTTAGAGTTCACCTGTTAAAAATTAATGAATAGCATCTCTGAGCAGGTGACTAGAGACATGAACATCGATTTTTTTTAGATCAAGTGATGGTTGTAGAATAAATGCTAGCCAAGGAGATTCAAATAAACATAACTTTGCTGTTGCTGGTGGTGTTAGAGAGGCGGATGGAAAAATGCATTCGATTATCTCACAGAGGGAGTGGAGGGATTTTCATATTTCATTTGACTCTCTTCACCAAAAACAACATGAAGAACAACTCAGAAAATAGTCTGTTGGACAACGTTGGACTTTTCACTCAAAACTCTTCGACGCAACGCAAGAGAAAAGGGTTTAGCTTAAAAAAAACAAATGTGCAAACAAACCAAAAAACAATGGCACCAGGGTCATATAGTCTCTAAGAGCTAGTTCGTGGGTGTTTTTCAGAACAATTTCCTAGAATTTCTCAGCGCTCTATGGCAAGCATCTCAAGTTCAACATAATCAAAACCCGAGTTTCTCTCTCTCTTGCCGCCCCTAAGTTAACTCTTTCTGGGAGCCTTTATCTCTGTTCATGGCAGCTCCACTTCCCAGCTTGCTCAGGCCCCAAACCTTGGTGTTACCCTTGATGCCTCTTTCTTCCACACCCTATAGCTCCACTGTCAGCAAGTCCTGCTAGATCTAAGTACAAAATATGACCAGAAATCTACTCCTCTCACCACCCCTACTGCTGCTACCCTGATCCAAGCCACCTTATACCTCATGTGGCTTACTGTACAGTCTCCCAAATGGCCTTCCGACTCGGTCTTGCCCCCTGTAGTCTACACCCCAAACTAACACCCAGAGTCATTCTGTTAAAAAGCAAGTAAGCTCATGTCATACTTTCGCTCATTTTCCTTCAGCGGTCCCCGTCTCACCCAAAGAAACTGCTAAGTTCTTACTATGACCCTCAAGACCCTATCAAAGTATAACATTTCACTCCTTTGCAATATCTCCAAGCAAAACCTCATGGATTCTAACTTCTATTAGAAGGTTGTTTTTTTTTTTTTAATTCTAGCCAAGCAAAAACGCATGGATTCTAACTTCCATTTTAATGTTGTTTTCTGTTCTTTGGCATTTTATACATAATTTAAAGTAGTGGCTTCAATTCTGTTTTGTCAGATCTTCTCTTAATTTTGGGGCTTTACATGTGTAATAGCTAGCAGACTATATTTAATGAATTAGTCATGTTTATAAAGATACACTTCTCCAGACTCACTGACATAGACTTGTGGTTGCCAAAGGGGAGGGGCATTGGGGAGGGATGGAGTGGGAATTTGGGATTAGCAGATGCAAACTATTATACAGAGAATGGATAAACAATAAAGTCCTACTGTATAGCACAGGGAACTATATTCAATATCCTGTGATAAACCATAATGGAAGAGAATATGAAAATGTATGTATATATAAATGTATAACTGAATCACTTTGCTGTACAGCACAAACGTAACATTGTAAATCAACTATACTTGAATAAAATTAAAAAGATAAAGCCTAAAAGATGAAGATAAAAATGAAAGAAATTTTTAAAAAATGTTTCTCATAAATGATATTCCACCACATAGAAGGAGAATCACATATCCATAAAAAGTTTAATACATAAAGAAAGCTTAGGGGAATGCACATGTTTGCTTTTAAAATCTGTGATCTTGAAGTTAAAATGTCATGAATAAATAGGATTCCAATATCCACCAGACCCAAAAGAAGAACATACCAAGTTATATTATTGATGCTATTGAACTGGAGGCAACATGAATGCCTGAGGGTCATTTCCATTTTGGATAAGAAATGGGGCAACACTTGTATATGCATGTTTTAGATGATTAATAACCCTGGATGTACTGATTGAGCAAATCAAATTAAAGGCTTGGAGGGAATATTTCCAAGTCTCAAGAAAGAGACTACTGGGGGACTTCCGTGGCGGTCCAGTGGTTAAGACTCCGTGCTTCCACTGCAGGGGGCACGGGTTCGATCCCTGGTCAGGGAACGAAGATCTTGCATGCCACACGAACAGATGGTCCCCCCAAAAAAAGAAAAAAAAAAGAAAGAGACTAGTAGAGCAAGAGTCTAAGAATCCTCACACCAACTTCAGTTTCCCAGCAACTTATACCTTTGTAAACAGACAAGAGTACAGTCTGATTCACCATTAATATGATTTACTTTTCCTCCAGATTGCCTATGAAAACAGTAATGTGTTCTCAGACTCACTTGTATTTGATCACAGATTTAAAGAGTGTTTATAGAAACTTCTAAAGCATGTATGGTTTACCTTCAGCCCCTGCTTGTAAATAAAACTGTGCTTTAATAATCCACAGCACAGAGTGTAGGACTGCAGCCTCTGGGGTGGGTCTGCTTGGCACCCATCTCTAACAGGGACAGACCTCAAGTGTAGACAAGTCATTAACTACTGGTTCCCTGTTTCTTCACTGAAAAATGTTTATAATAATAGCTCCATTCAAATAGGGATATTGTGAGGTATAATATATATGAAATATGTATTTTGTAAGAATTCCATAGCATTATTTCTTATCTTTTTAGTAACAGCTGCTACTGCCAGTCTATTCTATAAATTTAAAAAAGTTAGACAAGCATTTAGTAAACTTATTTTCCATTAAGATTTCTTATAAAAATATGTAACTTTGAATATCTGTGAACTCTCTAATGATTCAGGAAAGCTAAAGACAAATCCAGCATTAAATTGCAGTTTTTCAATCAGCGCCTTTTCCATGGTAATGTGGTTTGAGGGAAGAGCAAGGGGTGACTCTTTATTTGGTTCCCCCAGAACTGGACCTTACTCCAAGGATTTAGGTATGTATCATTTATTTGGAAGTGATCCCAGGAAACTTCAGTGGGGGAGTAGAAAAGTGAAAAAAGGGAGACAAGAAAGCCAATAATAAGTCCATTATCAAGGAAGTTACCACCATGGACAAGCACAGCTTAATCCCACTGGTGAAATCTGGGAGCCAGTGGAAAACACACACTGCAGCTATCCCGTCTAAGGAGTAGGGAAGCAGGAGCATTTATCCACCAGTATCCAATGGTCATTGGCTACATTCTTAGAAATTCCTTGGTACTTCCAGCCTGTATCAGGAAAGAAGAGGCTCACATGGCCAAGAGTATCCTCAGACAGAGTCACAGACACTAGCAGCTGGAAATAGCACCAGTGTGCATGAAAATGCTAACTGCCAAGGAGCTATGGACAGGGCACTGGCAGCAACCACTACAGAGTACACAAAGAAAGGAGCAAAATCAGAACCAGAAGAGCATTTGTAAATTTCTCTACAGTGTGAAGTCTACATAGAATGTGTAGGTGTCCTACTGTGAAAGAGCAAAATAATCTTAAAATTCAATCCTGGAGTCATTTTAGAGAAAAGGGGATTTGAGGGTAGTTGGGATTTTAAAATCCCCCTAAGAAATACCTAAAGAATTCATTACAATGGTAGAATGGAATAGAAACAAGAAGAGCAAAAGAATGATATGAGTTTCCAAAGACATTTAGTGCTGTACCAATTCCTCACAGAATGATGAATTTTATTGTACCATAATTCTTATTTACTAAAATTTTTTGCGTTTCAACGTCTCCAATGAGATGCAACTTTTTGTTTTTATGTTGGTCCAGGGAGCATTAGAGGATACCACACTCATATAACATATTAATCATGCCATCACTTGCACATCAAACTCTAATAAATTCCTGCATCTTGTGATTTAAAAGGAATGCAAGGCCACGAAAGGCGAAAACACATCAGTCTTAAATTTCAAGTGGGAAACTCTGTATCTCTACAACTTGTGAAGAGTATGAACATTAAGTTTTAACTAGGTGTGCTTGAGGAAACACTATTCATGATAACTTCTTGTAGATTTTTGGTTTTAATTGACCCTTACAGGAAGGACATGTGGATTTATCAGTAAAAACTGTCAAACAATTACGGTGGGTGGAATGCAGCATTAAGGGAAAATAGTAGAATATTCACTGGAACCTAGAGGCAGATCAGCTATGAATTCCAGCTTTGAAGTTGGGTAGGACAGTTTCTTTTCTGGTATGAAGAGCTGGGTTACGGGTACCTTCAAGATGGCGGAGGAGTAAGACGTGGAGATCACCTTCCTCCCCACAAATACATCAGAAATACATCTACATGTGGAACAACTCCTACAGAACACCTACTAAATGCTGGCAGAAGACCTCAGACCTCCCAAAAGGCAAGAAACTCCCCATGTACCTGGGTAGGGCAAAAGAAAAAAGAAAAAACAGAGACCAAAAATAGGGATGGGACCTGCACCTCTGGGAGGGAGCTGTGAAGGAGGAAAGGTTTCCACACACTAGAAGCCCCTTCGCGGGCAGAG
The DNA here is from genome assembly GCF_964270905.1 of Leucopleurus acutus. NCBI lineage: Eukaryota > Metazoa > Chordata > Mammalia > Artiodactyla > Delphinidae > Leucopleurus > Leucopleurus acutus. Next base: position 14,179,862 of record NC_139143.1, read on the forward strand.
ACTGCGGGTGGCAGAGGGAGTAAGCTTCGGAGCCACGGAGGAGTGCACAGCAACAGGGGTGTGGAGGGCAAAGCGGAGAGATTCCCGCACAGAAGATCGGTGCCGACCAGCACTCACCAGCCCAAGAGGCTTGTCTGCTCACCTGCCGGGGCGGGTGGGGGCTGGGAAGTGAGGCTCAGGCTTCAGTCGGATCCCAGGGAGAGGACTGGGGTTGGCTGCGTGAACACAGCCTGAAGGGGGCTGGTGCACCACAGCTAGCCAGAAGGAAGTCTGGGAAAGAGTCTGGACCTGCCAAAGACGCAAGAGACCATCGTTTTGGGGTGTGAGAGGAGAGGGGATTCCCTCCCTGTGTGCCCACAGAAGTTAGAGCACCGACTAAGCGAGCTCCAGAAATGGGCATGAGCTTTGGCTATCAGCTCGGACCCCAGAGATGGCCATGAAACGCTAAGGCTGCTGCCGCTGCCACCAAGCCTGTGTGCAACCACAGGTCACTATCCACACCTCCCAGGAGCCTGTGCAGCCCACCACTGCCAGGGTCCCAAGATCCAGGGACAACTTCCCCAGGAGAACACACGGTGTGCCTCAGGCTCTTGCAATGTCATGCCAGCCTCCGTCACCACAGTTTCGCCCCGCATTCCAATTATGACAACTGTACCCTTCCCTCTCCCTGGCCTGAGAGCGCAAGAGAGCCATCTGCTGCTTTAACCCCTTCCTATCTGGGTGGGGAAGAGACACCTGAGGGCAACCGACACACAGAGGCGGGGCCCAAACCAAAGCTGAACCCCAGAAGCTGTGCGAACAAAGAAGAGAAAGGAAAATTTCTGCATGCAGCCTCAGGAGCAGAGGATTAAATCCCTGCAAACTTGATGAACGCTGACCTGTGGAATACCTGAACAAACAAGGACTGTTCCCAAAATTGAGGCGGTGGACATTGGGAGCAACTGTAGACTTGGAGTTTCCTGTCTGTGGCTGATTTGTTTCCGATTTTTATGTTTATCTTAGTCTAGTTTTTAGTGCTTGTTATCATTGGTAGATTTGTTTATTGGTTTGGTTGCTCTCTATTTTTAAATTTTTTATATTTAATTTAATTTTTTTCCTTCCAATTTGTTCCTACTTTTCTTCTAAGCTGCGTAGCTGACAGGGTTTTAGTGCTCCAGCCAGGTGTCAGGCCTGAGCCTCCGAGGTGGGAGAGCCAAGTCCAGGACACTGGACCACCAGAGACCTCACGGCCCCATGTAATATCAATCGGCGAGAGCTTTCAAAGAGATCTCTGTCTCAACATTAAGACCCATCTCCACCCAAAGACCACCAAGCTCCAGCGTTGGATGCCCCAGGCCAAACAACCAGCAAGAAGGAACACAACCTGACTCATTAGCAGAGAGGATGCCTAAAATCATAATAAGGTCACAGACACCCCCAAAACACACCACTGGATGTGGCCTTGCCCAACAGAAAGACAAGATCCAGCCCCACCCACAAGAACACAGGCACCAGCCCCCCTCCACCAGGAAGCCTACACAACCCACTGAAACAACCTCATCAAATGCGGGCGGACACCAAAAACAAAGGGGAAGAGGAACCTGCAGCCTGTGAAAAGGAGACCCCAAACACAGTAAGTTAAGCAAAATGAGAAGACAGAGAAATACACAGCAGATGAAGGAGCAAGGCAAAAACCCAACAGACCAAACAAATGAAGAAGAAATAGGCAGTCTACCTGAAAAAGAATTCAGAATACTGATAGTAAAGATGATCCAAAAGCTTGGCAATAGAATGGAGAAAATATAAGAAACATTTAACAAGGACCTAGAAGAACTAAAGAGCAAACAAACAATGATGAACAACACAATAACTGAAATTAAAAATTATCTAGAAGGAATCAATAGCACAATAACTGAAGTAGAAGAACAGATAAGTGACCTGGAAGATAAAATAGTGGAAATAACTGCTGCACAGAAGAATACAGAAAAAAGAATGAAAAGAATTGACGACAGTCTCAGAGACCTCTGGGACAACATTAAACACACCAACATTCAAATTGTAGGGGTCACAGAAGAAGAAGAGAAAAAGAGATGGTCTGAGAAAATATTTGAAGAGATTATAGTTGAAAAATTCCCTAAACCAGGAAAGGAAATAGTCAATCAAGCTCACGAAGTGCAGAGAGTCTCCAGGATAAATCCAAGGAGAAACATGCCAAGACACATATTAATCAAACTATCAAAAATTAAATTCAAAGAAAAAATATTAAAAGCAGCAAGGGAAAAGAAAGAAATAGCATACAAGGGAATCCCCATAAGGTTAACAACTGATCTTTCAGTAGAAACTCTGCAAGCCAGTGGCAGTGGCAGGACATATTTAAAGTGATGAAAGGGAAGAAACTACAACCAACATTACTTACCCTGCAAGGATTTCATTCAGATTTGACGGAGAAATCAAAATCTTTACAGACAAGCAGAAGTTAAGAGAACTCAGCACCACCAAACCAGCTTTACAACAAATGCTAAAGGAACTTCTCTAGGCAAGAAACACAAGAGAAGGAAAAGACCTACAATAACAAACCCAAAACAATTAAGAAAATGGTAATAGGAACATACTTATCGATAATTACCTTAAGTGTAAATGGATTAAATGCTCCAACCTAAAGATACAGACTGGCTGAATGGATACAAAAACAAGACCCATATATATGCCATCTACAAGAGACTCACTTCAGACCTAGAGACACATACAGACTGAAAGTGAGGGCAGGGAAAAAGATATTCCATGCAAATGGAAATCAAAGAAAGCAAGAGTAGCAATACTCATATCAGACTTTAAAATAAAGACTATTACAAGAGACAAAGAAGGACACTACATAATGATGAAGGGATCAATCCAAGAAGAAGATATAACAATTGTAAATATTTATGCACCCAACATAGGAGCACCTCAATACATAAGGCAAATGCTAACAGCCATAAAAGGGGAAATCAACAGTAGCACAATAACAGTACGGGACTTTACATGCCACTTTCACCAATGGACAGATCATCCAAAATGAAAATAAATAAGGAAACACAAGCTTTAAATGACACATTAAACAAGATGGACTTAACTGATATTTATAGGACATTCCATCCAAAAACAAAAGAAAACACTTTCTTCTCAAGTGCTCATGGAACATTCTCCAGAATAGACCATACCCTGGGTCACAAATCAAGCACTGGTAAATTTAAGAAAACTGAAATCTTATAAAGTATCTTTTCTGACCACACCACTATGAGACTAGATATCAATTACAGGAAAAAACCTGTAAAAATTTCAAACACATGGAGGCTAAACAATATGCTACTAAAAAACCAAGAGATCACTGAAGAAATCAAAGAGGGAATCAAAAAATACCTAGAAACAAATAACAATAAAAATACGACAACCCAAAACCTATAGGATGCAGCACAAGCAGTTCTAACAGGGAAGTTTATAGCAATACACTCCTACCACAAGAAACAAGAAACATCTCAAATAAACAACCTAAATTTACACGTAAAGCAATTAGAGGAGAACAAGAAAAACTCAAAGTGAGCAGAAGGAAAGAAATCATAAAGATTAGATCAGAAATAAATGAAAAGGAAATGAAGGAAACGATAGCAAAGATCAATAAAACTAAAAGTTGGTTCTTTGAGAAGATAAACAAAATTGATAAACCATTAGTAGGATTCATCAAGAAAAAAAGGGAGAAGACGCAAATCAACAATTAGAAGTGAAAAAGGAGAATTAACAACTGACACTGAAGAAATACAAACAATCATAAGAGATTACTACAAGCAACTATATGCCAATAAAATGGAAAACCTGGAGGAAACGAACAAATTATTAGAAAAGCACAACCTTCTGAGACTGAACCAGGTAGAAATAGAAAATATAAAGAGACCAATCACAAGCACTGAAATTGAGATTGTGGTTAAAAATCTTCCAACAAACAAAAGCCCAGGACTAGTTTGCTTCACAGATGAATTTCTTTTTTCCCCATTTTTTTTTTTTTTTTTTTTTTTTTTGCAGTACGCAGGCCTCTCACTGTTGTGGTCTCTTCCGTTGCGGAACACAGGCTCTGGACGTGCGTGCTCAGTGGCCATGGCTCACGGACCTAGCCATGCTGCAGCACGTGGGATCTTCCCAGACCGGGGCACGAACCTGCGTCCCCTGCATCAGCAGGTGGACTCCCAACCACTGCGCCACCAGGGAAGCCCTTCACAGATGAGTTTTATCAAACATTTAGAGAAGAGCTAACACCTATCCTTCTCAAACTCTTCCAAAATATAGCAGAGGGAGGAACACTCCCAAACTCATTCTACGAGGCCACCATCACCCTGATACCAAAACCAGACAAAGATGTCACAAAAAAAGAAAACTACAGGTCAGTATCACTGATGAACATAGATGCAAAAATCCTCAACAAAAAATTAGCAAACACAATCCAGCAGCACATTAAAAGGATCATACACAATGACCAAGTGGGGTTTATCCCAGAAATGCAAGGATTCTTTAAAATGTGAAAATCAATCAATGTGATACACCATATTAACAAACTGAAGGACAGAAACCATATGATAATTTCAGTAAATGCAGAAAAAGCTTTAGACAAAATTCAACACCCATTTATGATAAAAACTCTCCAGAAAGTAGGCACAGAGGAAACTACTTCAACATAATAAAGGCCATATATGACAAACCCACAGCCAACATCGTTCTCAATGGTGAAAAACTGAAACCATTTCCACTAAGATCAGGATCAAGACAAGGTTTCCCACTTTCACCACTATTATTCAACATAATTTTGGAAGTTTTAGCCATGGCAATCAAAGAAGAAAAAGAAATAAAAGGAATCCAAATCAGAAAAGAAGTAAAACTGTCACTGTCTGCAGATGACATGATACTATACATAGAGAATCCTAAAGATGCTACCAGAAAACTACTAGAGCTAATCAATGAATTTGGTAAAGTAGCAGGATACAAAATTAATGCACAGAAATCTCTTGCATTCCTATACACTAATGATGAAAAATCTGAAAGAGAAATTAAGGAAACACTCCCATTCACCATTGCAACAAAAAGAATAAAATACCTAGGAATAAACCTACCTAAGGAGATAAAAGTCCTGTATGCAGAAAAGTATAAGACACTGATGAAAGAAATTTAAGATGATACAAACAGATGGAAAGACATAACATGTTCTTGGGCTGAGAAAACAGCAGTGTGAAAATGACTATACTACACAAAGCAATCTACAGATTCAATGCAGTCCCTATCAAACTATGAATAGCATTTTTCACAGAACTAGAACAAAAAATTTCACAATTTGTATGGAAACACAACAGACCCCGACGAGCCAAAGCAATCTTGAGAAAGAAAAACGAAGCTGGAGTAATTTGGCTCCCTGATTTCAGACTATATTACAAAGCTACAATAATCAAGACAGTATGGTACTGGCACAATAACAGGAATAAATATCAATGGTACAGGGTAGAAAGCCCAGAGATAAACCCACACACATATGGTCACCTTATCTTTGATAAAGGAGGCAAGTATATACAATGGAGAAAAGACAGCCTCTTCAATAAGCGGTGCTGGGAAAACTGGACAGCTACATATAAAAGAATGAAATTACAACAATTCCTAACACCATACACAAAAATAACCTCAAAATGGATTAAAGACCTAAACATAAGGCCAGACACTATAAGCCTCTTAGAGGAAATCATAGGCCGAGTACTCTATGACATAAATCACAGCAAGATCCCTTTTGACCCACCTCCTGAGAAATGGCAATAAAAACAAAAATAAACAAATGGAACCTAATGAAATTTAAATACTTTTGCACAGCAAAGGAAACCATAAACAAGACGAAAAGACAACCCTCAGGATGGGAGAAAATATTTGTCAATGAAGCAACTGACAAAGAATTAATCTCCAAAATATACAAGCAGCTCATGCAGCTCAGTATCACAAAAACAAACAACCCAATCCAGAACTGGGCAGAAGAACTTAATAGACATTTCTCCAAAGAAGATATACAGATTGCCAACAAACACATGAAACATGCTCAACATCACTAATCATTAGAGAAATGCAAATCAAAACTACAATGAGCTATCTCCTCACGCCTGTCAGAATGGCCATCATCAAAAAATCTACAAACAGTAAATGCTGGAGAGGGTGTGGAGAAAAGGGAATGCTCTTGCACTGTTGCTGGGAATGTAAATTAATACAGCCACTATGGAGAACAGTATGCAGGTTCCTTAAGAAACTAAAAATAGAACTACCATATGATCCAGCAATCCCACTACTGGGCATATACCCTGAGAAAACCATAATTCAAAAAGAGACATATACCACAATGTTCATTGCAGCACTATTTACAATAGCCAGGACGTGGAAGCAACCTAAGTGTCCATCCACAGATGAATGGATAAAGAAGATGTGGCACATATATACAATGGAATATTACTCAGCCATAAAAAGAAACCAGATTGAGTTATTTGTAGTGAGGTGGATGGACCTAGAGTGTGTCATACAGAGTGAAGTAAGTCAGAAAGAGAAAAAGAAATACTGTATGCTAACACATATATATAGAATCTAAAAAAAAAAAATGGTTCTGAAGAACCTAGGGGCAGGACAGGCATAAAGACGCAGACATAGAGAATGGACTTGAGGACACGGGGAGGGGGAAGGGTAAGCTGGGACGAAGTGAGAGAGCACTGACATACGTACACTACCAAATGTAAAATAGCTAATGGGAAGCAGCCGCATAGCACAGGGATATCAGCTCGGTGCTTAGTGATGACAGAGAGGTGGGATAGGAAGGGTGGGAAGGAGACGCAAGAAGGAGGGCATATGGGGACATATAGCTGATTCACTTTTTTTGTACGGCAGAAACTAACACAACCTTGTAAAGCAATTATACTCCAATAAAGATGTAAAAAAATATATATACATACTATAAAAAAAGAGGTAGGCTAGGTAAAAATAACTAATATACTAGATAAATATATATTTTTCATGAATACTGAAGCATAGTTGAGCTGAAAATATAGTGGAAAACTGCTTGGCCAAATTCTGAGGAATATAACCTAAATCCAGAGCAGGGAGTGATACATCAGTGTGCTAAAACTGCTTTCATCTTGAGGGTATCAGCCTGTCCAATGGCAAACTTGGGCTTTGGTCTGCAGCCTCATTGGGCCACTCTAAGTGAAAAGCCATAGAGAGGACATTGCCTGACAATATGTGGGAATTCCTCTAAATCTACACCATAGGAAGAAAGTGAACCTGAATTGGTATCCCCCCTCACTACTGCCACAGTTCTGGTGCAGGGCAGGCAGACATTTAATTGGCTCTGAAAATAGTATGGAAAACCAAAGGAAACAAAACAAACAAAAACTTTGCTTGATACACTGTGCCACTAGAGTGTACTATAGAAGAATATGCAGCCAAGATACCCAAGGCTAAGTAAGCCAGGGAAGCACAAGCCCTGAACTTGCCTTAAGGCAGTTTCTGTCTTGGAGCACCCCCTTACACTTTGAAGAATCCCCACAAACATTTCCCCAAGGCAAATACTAGCTCACCAAAGGGAACCATGCACCCGAGGCACCATGAGGAAGAATAAATACAACAATATACCTTAGAAACAGACTCACACAAACCTTAGGTATTAGAATTATCAAACATTATAAAACAATCATTCTCTTCAAATAAATGACACGACTGGAATTATCGATAGGTAACAGGAAGCTCTAAATGACAGCCAATGTGAAGAAGAAACAAAAAATTTCTAGAAATAAAATGTACAACAACCAGTATTAAACATATTGAACATAGATGGCAGCAAATGGAAAAAAATAGAAGTGAACTAGAAACTAGATTAGTAGAAGTAAACCAGGATATGTTATAAGAAAATAAAAAATAGTAGAACTATACAACAGAGGGGGAGAGACATGGAGTACATGGTGAGAAGTCCTAACATACGTTTAAACTGGATTTCAGAAAGAAAAAAAAAAAAAAGGAGAAAATTAGCCTGAGGCAATATTTCAAGAGATAATGGGTAAGAATTCTAGGACGTATGAAATATATCAATACCAACTACAGATTCGAAGAATGAGACATAATATTTATTTCCACTGAGTAGTTTTGTGGTCTCCTACAAGTTACTCATACTTTTGGACTCTCAGTTTCCTCACTGATAAAAAGATAAATCCCTAACAGATTAGGGTTTTCATAGGAATTGAGTAGGAAATGTACAAAAACACCTTTTACATAACTGCCACATGTTAGGGACTCATCTTCTCTCATGATGGGACAAACATTAAGGATAGGTTCCACAGCAACTTCATGTCCACAGGCTACCAAATATCCTACATAGGAATAGTTGATAAAACTCCTGACATATTGACAGAGAAATTCTATGAAACGTCAGTTACACCAAGTGCTGGCCACTAATGTGCTTAGGACTTAAATCTCCTTCAATCTGAAGAGTTTGTAAATATCAAGAATGATCTGATCAGTTCAAAACATTTCTCAGAAAACAGTTACCTAAGCTAAACCCTATAAAACAGAAGACAAAAAGGTAAGGGTAGAGAGGAGGTACTTCCAAAGTGAGGCCATTAGTTAGTAAAAGTCATTATGTAAGAGTAACTAATGGGCCACCAAAAGTACTAGTATGACGAATGTCATAGAAAATGGTGGGCAAGTACAGATATTTTGTGACATTCAGGAGTCAGTCTGGGGCTTCCCTGGTGGCGCAGTGGTTAAGAATCTGCTTGCCAATGCAGGGGACACAGGTTCAAGCCCTGGTCCGGGAAGATCCCACATGCTGCAGAGCAACTACGCCCGTGCGCCACAACTACTGAGCCTGCACTCTAGAGCCCGCGAGCCACAACTACTGAAGCCCACGTACCACAACTACTGAAGCCCTCGCACCTAGAGCCCGCACACCGCAACGAAGAGTAGCCCCTGCTCGCCGCAACTAGAGAGAGCCCATGCGCAGCAACGAAGACCCAACACAGCCAAAAATAAATAAATTTTTTAAAAAAGTCTATCAAGCTAAGCAAAAGTCATCCTTAAATCTGGAATAAAGATATACTATAAACAAAACAAAACAAAGTTTGTTTCTGTTTTGTAAATAAGTTCATCTGTATTTTTTCTTTAGATTCCACATATAGGTGATATACAGTATTTCTCTTTCTCTCTCTCTCTCTCCGTGACTTACTTCACACACTGTGACAAACTCTAGGTCCCACAGACTTAGAGAACGAACTTATGGTTACAGGGCTAAGGGAGGAGGGAAGGGATAGTTAGAGAGTTTGGGATTGACATGTACACACTGCTATATTTAAAATGAATAACCAACACAGACCTACTGTATAGCACAGGGAACTCTGCTGAATGTTATGTGGCAGCCTGGATGGGAGGGGAGTGTTGGGGGAGAATGCATACATGTATATGTATGGCGGAGTTGCTTTGCGGTGCACCTGAAACTATCACAACATTGTTAATCGGCTATACTCCAATATAGAACAAAAAGTTTAAATGGTTGGGGAAAAAAGTCAGTTTGTGTGTCTATAAAGTAAATGTTGAATATTTTCCTCATAACCTATCCTTCTGGACTGAAATTATTTACTTCCTTGTCTGTCTCTTAGCTATGTCTATAATCTCCTTTAGGACAAGGACTAGGTCTAGAGTCCGGCACCTAGTAAATTCCCCCAAATCAGTGAGGACCAAGTGTTTAGTGACTAAAAGAGGCAATAATGTGAAAAATATTTACATAGCATGTTAACTGAAAAAGCAATATTATATAAGAGCAAAATTGCACATAACCTGATCACAATAAAATCTTTAACCCATGCACAGAAAAATAGGAGAAAATATACCAAAATGTTATCAACAATTATAATTATATACTAAAACTGGAATTTTTTCCATTTTTTATACTCTTAAAATGTTATCAACAATTATAAACTAAAACTGGAATTTTTTCCAGTTTTTATACTCTTGTTTAATTTTAAGAGTTTCTCAAAAGAATGTTTTACTTCTGTATTAGAAAAATATGAAAATATAGATATCATCTCAACGTAATTTCTAATACATAATATAATCTCTAACACATTCATCATAAAGCTTAGCATCAGATTTGGCACTGATATATTCCTACATCTCATTTCCATGTCAAGTCGAATCAACGTATATTTGCTAAACACTAGTTCAGACAAGTGCAAGATGGGATTCCTTTCCTCACAGAACTTTCTGAGGGCAAAAACTGTCCTATCATTTCTGTGTCTTTTATGGTGCCTACCATAGTATCAGGCAATAAAATGCAAATACAGCAAATATTGATGACTTACTTGATCAGATACTTAAAGGAAATTTAACATTTTAGTTTGGAGAGATTAAAAAGTAAGGCATTTCTACAGAATTGGGAGTATGTTCTCAACTACAGAGAAGTGAACATAATGTGAAATCTAATGGGTATTAAAGACGATACTGGAGGCTGAAGAAAGACATTATTTTTTCTAAATATTCTATGTAGACAGCACCAATTTATCTTCTGATCCCCAGTGGGAGAGAGGGGACAACCTTCAAAACTTTATTTTTCAAGGCTTTTAAAAGTATCACCAGAATTAGTTACCCAGTAAGAAGACAAAGAATGAGGAGTATCTGTGCTCTTAATCAGAAGCGTAATTATTTCACCTCATTAGGAGCTATCTTTAGAAACAGAACATTATATCCTGTTTTTGACATTTCATACAAGTGTATTTATCAGACTCCGACTATATAGGTGACATCAAGTTCTGATTGTAATCTAACATTTATATAAAGGTATTTTTACTTTAAGTATTCTGTGTAATTATGCCACCCACACAAAGGTGAACAGTAATGCCCTTGGATCCCAACGGCAGGTTATTTATAAAAAGAAGAAAACAAAAGAGTCCAAAACTACTCTCAGATTTAGGAAACCTATCTGTTTTTGCAATTTGATTTCCATCCCCAAATTACCACTGTTTGTGCCTTTCTTACAAGTTATTTTTAAATTCCTTTGACATCAATGAGGTATCTTGACATGTAAGGTTTACTTAGAAAAAAAATTCCACAATTAACTAGTTCAACCCCCCCTAGTGAAGTAATTAAATTTAGCTTCATCAACTGTGTTTAGTGTTTATCTAGTCACCTTCCTGTGTCATTGATAACTCTCAGTGACAAACTGTGTCATAAATGTTAAGCCATCCCTTGGACAAAGGGGGGAGGGCAATAAAAGCTTGTCATTTTTTATGACAGAAACCAGGATACACATGCATTCTACATAAATCTTGAAATACTTGGTACATAAATGTTGTTAAATTCCTTTAGTCCATTTTATAAAGTTTCTTTTAACAAATCTGAATTCTTACATCTGTTAATGATTTTAGCATTTCACTAATTTTGCCTCCATGAGTTGTGAATTCTGCCTTGGGACCTAATCCATTCAGTTCTGGATGTACATTCTTATTGATTGTACATGATTATTAGGGTAGGAATAGAATTTATATACAATAATGGTAAGTATTTTCTAACAGTGATGTCTGAGCTGTATTTTAGAAATAGCTAGATAAAAGCAGGAAGGGCTCTTCATTACTTATCCTGTTTCAATTTTAAGCAGCTGAGTTTTATTTTTACTTTTTTTTAATTTGATTGAAGTACAGTTGATTTACAGTCTTGTGTTAATATCTGCTGTACAGCAAAGTGACTCAGTTATACATATATATACATTCTTTTTCATATTCTTTTCCATTATGACTTATCACGGGATATTGAATATAGTTCCCTGTGCTCTACAATAGGACCTTGCTGTTTATCCATTCTGTGTATACTAGTTTGCACCTGCTGACCCCAAACTCCCAATCCTTCCCTCCCCCACCCCTCCTCCCCCTTGGCAACCACAAGTCTGTTCTCTATGTCTTAAGCAGTTAAGTTTTAAATTTTCTTTCTTAGTAGATTTCTTTGTGTTTTCTGAGAATGTGTTTTACTGCAATTTTAAAGAAAATATGAATACTTATAGTTTAGCACATTATAGTTGAAGTAACTTCAGATACGTTAGGTATGATTCACAAAACAACCTGTGAGTTTAACAGAGCAAGTATTAGGATTACTGTTTTTCATTTTTAACAGATGAGACTCAGATATGTTAAGTAATGTTTCCCGGGGTCTCACAACTAGTGCATAGTGGAGATCATCTGAACATAGGTATACTGAGGGCAAGAACCACAACTACTCCGTTTGCTTCTGCATCCCAGTGCCTCCCAAAGTGCTTTGCACATAGTAGGTGCTCAGTATCAGATCTAGAGGCATAACTGACCTTTCCTGTAAGTTACAGAATGTCTTTGTGATATATCTTAGGAAATACCAAAAGGCCTAGTGAACAAATCACTCTCATAGGCCTATCACTGAGGCTTGAAAAACTGCTATGAAAATACCTTCAAGGAACTAATCTTCCTAAAGTTGAAAGACTTCTTATCGGAGTCATGTATTTAACCAATGACAATCCTACGTAACTTCTTACAAGCGTAATTTCTTACAAGTGTAAGTTAGTATTGGAATATGTAGAGTCGGTTTCTGAAAAGTTGATACCTGGTACAAAAACTTCACTGGAACATTTATGTTTAGCTAAGATAAGAGTAATGGAAACTGGATTTAAAGAAAAATGTGGGGTAGAGAGATTAGGACAAGAGGTACTAGTTCCTGGAGACTGGAAACCCTAACCCCCTTTTTTTTTTTTTTTTTTTTTTGCGGTACGCGGGCCTCTCACTGCTGTGGCCTCTCCCGTTGCGGAGCACAGGCTCCGGATGCGCAGGCCCAGCGGCCATGGCTCACGGGCCCAGCCGCTCCGCGGCATGTGGGATCTTCCCGGACCGGGGAACGAACCCGTGCCCCCTGCATCGGCAGGCGGACTCTCAACCACCGTGCCACCAGGGAAGCCCTCCTAACCCCTTTTGATGCTAGTCAGAGAGCAGCTCTGAAACTGAAGAAGAGCCTGACTCAGGGACCAGGAAACAATGCAGGGAAGGCCTTCCAATGAACGGACATCAAGGATCAGTAACTGGACTAGAGGTACAATCTCAACATAAGGTCACATGGATAATTATTAGGGCAGAATTCCCCTGGCTGGTGTGAGTACAACTGGCTGCTGCTTTCAGATCTCAATTAACCATTAAATTTCCATCCACAGTGTAACTAGGATCGTAAACATGCCTGTGCAAAACCGATTCTTCCCAAGAATGAGAATACCCCTCACCAAATCACCAAGGACTCTCACAAGCTCTGCCTGTTCTCTAGCCACCTAACTGGGTAGGACCACAAACCAAGTTACCTGAAGGGAAAGTCTGGAGTGGGGCCTGGATGTGGGGTAGCGAGGACAGCAGATACCCTTGCTACAAATATAAACGCAAAGAACTGAAAGATTCTTAAGGCCAGGGACCTATCTTCATCTCAGTTATAATTCCAGCAACTAGAATAATGCCAGGCATGTAGTTTGTACACAAACACATCCTTTTGTTGTTGAGATATTTCACAGATCCCATACAAAATCTGAGCCAGATGAAAGCAGGTCAGGATTGACAATGAAAGGCAAGCCAGTTGGCATGAGGCATTGAGCAACTGCTCTTAAGAGAGAATTCTGTCAAGATATAGAGGAACATGAAGATAAACCCCTATACGTCTCTACCCTTTGCCAGTAGTCAGGCCTGCTTATGTGTACATCTGTGAACTAAAATAAGTTATAGGTGATGACAACTATGAAGAAGAAGAAATAGTAGTCTCAAGTATGGTAGGTAATTTAAGATTCAAAGAGATGTGCAATGTAAAAATTTGACTCCAGGTAGAATCTTAAGTGGAGAAATAAAATATTCAAATACTGTTTGGGATTTGGATATGTAACCAGCTACATTAAAATAAAATTTTTAGGGGTGGGATAGAGAGGGTGGGAAGCAGATGCAAGAGGGAGGAGATATGGGAATATATGTATAGCTGATTCACTTTGTTATACAGCAGAAACTAACACACCACTGTAAAGCAATCATACTCCAATAAAGATGTTAAAAAAATAGGGCTTCCCTGGTGGCACAGTGGTTGAGAGTCCGCCTGCCGATGCAGGGGACACGGGTTCGCGCCCCGGTCCGGGAAGATCCCACATGCCACGGAGTGGCTGGGCCCGTGAGCCATGGCCGCTGGGCCTGCGCGTCCGGAGCCCGTGCTTCGCAACGGGAGAGGCCACAGAGGTGAGAGGCCCACATACCGCAAAAAAAAAAAAAAAGATGTTAAAAAAATAATAGAATAAAATTTTTAAAACTATTGAATTATTCCCAAATTATAAGAATCATTATGAGATATATGAGAAGGATAATAAATACACTGTCTTTTAGGAAGATGAGTGAAATGATTAACAAGAAATAATTAGAAAAGAATGATAAAAGGTATGGAAAACGTAAGAACTAAGAAAAGCAGAGAAAAATCAATGTGAACGAAGAAATTTAAGTTAAAATCTATATCTTCATTTAATTTTATATTATCTTTCATTTTCCCACCAGGTATCCAGTTAGATTTAACAGATGTTGATATTTTGCCATATTTGTTTTGGAAGTTTTTTCAAAAAAATAAAGCTGGTATATGTCATTCCCATGCAAGTTTTATAATTTACCTACACAACTTTATAACAACAGGGATCTTGGGGAAAACATAACTCCTGTAGTTAAACACAGGATAAACCAATAATGTCTATTCAAAGTTTTAAAGCATGCTACGAAAGAAAAAAAAACAATATATATCATAAAGTACTTCTCACTGAGCAGGGATTCCTCCATGGACGTTTATGGCTCTGAGAGCAATAAGAATCTTTCAAAATGTTTCCTTGAAGCCCACAAATTAACCCACGAATCAAGATGCTTCAATTATATAAGTGATCATAGTGTGAATAGTATTGAAAGACTATTAAAGAGGAATTCTGATATGTTTAGCAAAAGGGCACATATTATTAACATAATGGTTTAAGTCATTAAACTCAATAGAACAACCTGCACAGTTAATAGCTACCTCAAAAAAAACCCTCCTTAACAGGATTACAGAAAGTCCCTGATGTCTTTTGAAGATTCATTTATGACTGAGATAATAAGTTATTAGTTTTGCATCAAGGTTGAAAGGTAGACACACATAAGAGTGAACTCTGACTAAAAGCCAGCTCCCAGGTGAAACATTAAATATGACAAGAATGTTAGCAGCCCATAAAAAAAAAAAGATCTGTCATGCCTCAGTTCAATAAAATGTTTATGACACAGTAACTGGATCTGCTCAAATACTGCAAGAAAAGAAATATCGTTACGGTTTCAAGTGGATACTGACAATGAATCCTCCTTATCAAACAGTGAGAGAAAATTTACAAAGAGCATCAAACGAACCAAACTATTTCATTATATTAACATAGTAAGTAATCTCGCACAAGAAGCTTCCCAATTGTAGTTACACAAATTTAAGAGCCATTCTGTGTCAAAGCAGAGGATTTTCTAGTATTTCCTGGAGCTGATGAGCCTTTCAAAACTGATCATTGCTTTCAAAACAAACAACCTCACAAGACAAACGACCTCACAAAATCTTGTGGTTGTCTTCATGTTCCTTGCAATACAGTGTGATTATTCCTAACATATTTCACTGTTTCTTCCGTTTGAATTAATTTTTGATTGTATTGTTATTATTGATGTACAGGAAGAAGGCCTGCATCATAATTCAAATATTTCAGTCCTCAGTAGGATTCCCATCCCCATTACTCTTTTCTTAACCTTGTCCCTGTCTCTGTTAACTCTGATGGACCTCAGTTTTCTAATATTTGTATATTACAAGGTTACCTTATAACCTGACAAGAGCACTTTCCCATACTATCAGTTTGTAATTCCACATTCTGCACTGACACTGTAAAACTTCCCAGTGTGAGATTCCAAGTTCTGTATTTCCAAAGATAACTTCTTTAGTCTGCCTCTTGCCTAAACCAAAAAAGTGTCTGCTGAGACTTTTTTAACCAAGTCAAGAGAAACAGAGAATTAACAATTACCTAGATAAGTCAAGGTGTCTTTTTCTGAATTCATAAGGTAATTTACAAATCTCCCCGTAACTTACTGTGGCCTCTCTGTCTGATTAACATACAAAATAATTCAAGTCTTCGGCATGTTCAAAAAGCAGTGTGTTATATGCTTAATGCTGCTTGTGTCTACACCAGCACACTGGAAATCTCAGCAATTATCCTGCAATCTGGATAAGATGAGCCAGAAATACTTAAAACATTTTTCCTCTTTATTGAAGGATTTTTGCCTGTTTTATCAAATCAGAATCTGGGATTATAATTACTGCTAATGATTCTAGGAGGCAGTATTTTGTGGCTCTCAAGACTTTGAGCTCTTGGAGTCTCACTGGCTATGATTTCTGAAATTCTAATTTGGTGTTGATGTTGGAAAGTTACTTTAAACTCTTGTGTTTCAGTTTTACCCACTTTAAAATATAACATTTAGATTCCATGGATTTAAACCATGCAAAGACCCTAAATCCACTCCAAGCAAAAACAGTAAATATTCAATAAATGTTATTATTATTATTGCCCCCACCTTTTACCATACACTTTGCTGTAATAAAAATCCCACAATATCTAAAAAGGTACAACTTGTAGCAATATATTATCTTTTATTGTATTGTAAAAAGTTGTTTTTTCCCCCCAAAAATAAGAGATGGCATATTCAAGTTCATCGTCATTCTAATTCCCTAGATTTCTATATACAATTCAGATCCATTTGTAAGATAACTGTTAAGAACAGTTTGGGGCAACTGTTGTGTTTGTATGTACCCTCTCTCAAAAACTGATGGGTTGATCAAGTTTTGCCCTCATATATAACATCCAAATTACCAGGAAAAAAATAGTCACAATAAACCAGAAAGAAAACGTATTCAAAATGAAACAACAAAGAAATAGCCCCTCAAGCATTTATCAAAGTAAAATATGAACAAACTCTAATCAATGGCATGTCAGTTCCCATTAAGGAAAACTAGAGCTGTTACCGCATCTACTTTCTGACATAAAGTTTTCACCTGTAAGAAGTGAAATGTAAAACTTCACCTTAATATCTAGATTCATCAAGCAGATGGTAACAGTCTGGAAACACAATTTTTTTTTTTTTTTGGCTGCGCTGGGTCTTCATTGCTGTGCACGGGCTTTCTCTGGTTGCGCTGAGCAGGGGCTACTCTTTGTTGCAGTGTGTGGGCTCTAAGCACGCGGGCTTCAGTATCTGCGGCACGCAGGCTCAGTAGTTGCAGCTCACAGGCTCTAAAGTGCAAGCTCAGTAGTTGTGGCGCATGGGCTTAGTTGCTCCGAGGCATGTGGGATCTTCCCAGACCAGGGATCAAACCCACGTCCCCTGCATTGGCGGGCAGATTCTTAACCACTGCACCACCTGGGAATTCCGAGGGAACACAATTGTTTAAAGAGCAAAACAACTTTTTTAATGATTCTAAGAAGAAAAGGCTTGTATTAATACAAGGACATAGTTATCCAGAAGCTGCACCCTTTGAAGAGAGAGACTCTCATAAATCTGAAAGATTTTCTGGAGGACAGGGATTTATGTCTGAATGGGCACTATTTTCTTCAAACCCCCCTATTTCCATGTGTTTTAACCATATTACCTTGAGTGAGGTGATGAGACCAGAGGCAGGTCAAGGGAGAGAAAGCAGTTTTACAGTTTTGCTATTTTCACAGTTCCCTGGGGAGAACACAGCATCCACATGGGGGCAGTCAAGGGAAGCCCTAGGATCTGTAATGAGGCAGAGGGAGAAAGTTTACTTGTGGGGACCGCCCTTATTGTGGTTTCTGGGAGAAGCCATTGGCGAGGCAGGCTAGGTAGGTTTAGGATCAGCTAGCTGTGTTTGAAAGTGATACCCTGGAAAGTTCACGTTCATAATTACTGTTAAAGCATATGGTATGGGGCCATCTAAAGTCTCCAGATGTTTTGGGGTGAGCCAGGATTTACTTGGCTATGGCTACTGGCCATTTGGTAGATTAATAAAGCACTAATTTACAAAAATTGAAAATATAACCAATGCAATATGGGAGAGCTATTCAGTTATGCAATTATTATTTATTCCTGATTTTCAAACAAGTCCTGAATGACTAACTCAACAAAATATATAGGAGGAAGATTCCCCCACTTCCCTCTCAGCCATATCTCTATTTCATCCATATTTTAATGACCACTAGCCTCAAGATATGTAATTTATTTTTCAATCCTTCCCCTCTTTTAATCCATTAGATTAAAATAAGAGTAATTTAATTTGTTATCTCTCCTGAGTAAGGACTGCATTTAACAAGCAGGTGTAGGGCAGGGGTTCTCAAACTGGACTACACAATAGAATCACCCGTGGAGCTGGAAAAATTACTGCTAAGAGGGCGCCACGCACAGAAACTTGGATTTCATTGTCACAGGTGTAGCCTAAATGCTGGGATGTTTTTTTAAACACTCCCCAGATGACTCTAACATGCAATGAAGGTTATGAACCACTAGCTCAGAGTCATGATGTCCATGCTTTTTCTTGTATTTGTTGTTAAAAGATGTCCCAATTTTTGATCAATATATAAATATCAGTCCCTCCCAGAGTTTGTGCAATCCCTCTTTTTGAGGATCAAAGGACTAAGGAAAGGACAGTGTGTAAGAGAACCAATGCAGTACCAGTGATGGTATCTGGAGTGCCAGTGAGAGCAATTTCTTCCCCTACAGCCCTCCAGATCATACCACAGAGGCCGCCTATGAGATTGATTCAGATTATTATTGTTTTGATGAAACAATAAATGGGGCACTAGCGCTCCTTTCTACAGAGACGCCTGTGAGACACAGCCTTGGACTGGACTCTGCTGCTGCTACCTTGAAGGGCTGCTTAAAACTGTTCCTTTCTCTAGTAGGTCTGCGTCTTTATTCCTGTCCTGCCCCTAGGTTCTTCATGACCTTTTTTTTTTTTTAATTCCATATATATGTGTTAGCATATGGTATTTTTTGTTCTCTTTCTGACTTACTTCACTCTGTATGACAGACTCTAGGTCCAACCACCTCACTACAAATAACTCAATTTCATTTCTTTTTATGGCTGAGTAATATTCCATTGTATATATGTGCCACATCTTCTTTATCCATTCATCTGTCGATAGCTGATTCACTTTGTTATAAAGCAGAAGCTAACACACCATTGTAAAGCAATTATACTCCAATAAAGATGTTAAAAAAATCATCAATTTGATAAAAATTGATAAAACTATGCTTACTATTATTAAAGACAAACAATTTTTGCTTTTGTCAATTAAAAATTATGTTGTTAGGTTAAAAAAAAAAAAAAAACTGTTCCTGTCTCACACAACTAGCATTTATACACAGCTCCTTTACACACTGCCCACTGTGATGTGGACTGAGAAGACCACCTGCCATGTCAGTAAACAAAGGATGCTGAGGCCAGCAGCCAGCAGCCACACACCCTGACTGTGCACCCTGAGGGGATTCGGGATGGAGAAAAACAGGATCCTGGCCCCAGATAGCTGAGATGCATATCAAAGGGATGATTTCAATGAGCCCAGACTCTAAGATCTTCCCATACACAGAAAAGGACTAAATTCCTTCACTTGAGATTTCTGGTTTCCTTTAATTAACAGTAATCTTTTGATGTTGAACTACCTGGTTTTTGCTGCAAAAACTCCTAATTAAACCGTTAAGCAAGAACATGTGGATATAAATAAATGGGTCAAAATGAGTAATTCAGAAAATAAGTATCTTAAATCCAAGTATTTAGAGGTGGGTCAATAAAATCCAGAGGTGTTCAACTGGGACAGAGGGAAGCAAAAGAAACAGAAACTTGACGCTATAACAGTTATCAGCAAACTGTGGCCAGTGGATTAAACTTTAGCTGCCTGGTTTTGTATGGCCTGTGAAATGAGAATAATATTTTACACTTTTAAGTGACTAAAAAGAAAAAACAATAAAAAGATTTCTACACACAAGAAAATTACCTAAAATTCAACCGTGTGTCCACAAATAAAATGTTCTCGGAACACAGACGTGCTCATTTGTTCCCATTTATGGCTATTTTCACAAGACAAGAGTAAAGCTAAGCATTTGTGATGGAGACCATGTGGTGGGAAAGCCCCAAATAGTTACTGCCCTTTCCAGAAAAGGCTGCCCACTTCTGTTCTACAGTTGGAAAAAAAAAAAAAGGAAAGGAAACATTTGGTTAGGTAGAGTGGGAAGATGAGGTTTGTGAAGCTGGTAATAGTGAGACCAAAACACAGAGGCTGGGAAAGAAGGAACCTGGTTGGAATGAAGCTGGTTTGGTTTAAGGCACATGGAAGCTAAGGTAAGAAACAGGTAGTAACAAATGTGTTTCAAGTGTTTACTCTGCTTTTAAGGGAATATGCTGGGTTCTAAAACTATGTTTAATAAAAACATTATTTTTGTCCTTGTGTTACATCATCTTTAAAGGGAGATATATGTGCACTCAATTTAATAAATATTTGTTAGATTCATACACACTAAACACCGGTTTAATCCACTGATATCTGACCCCTGCCCTGGCATACATTCTTTTTGCCTTTATTTTCCAGCTCAGGCACATTTACTCGGACATTGTTCATCTCCTTTAGACAACCTACACTAGCCTCCCTGTTTTGCTTTGCATATCACTCCTTTTCAGATGTGCTAGGTAGAGCCATTCTTGTTTCATGAGTGACATCTATGAAAAGGATTATATGAAGGCATTCTGTAATCCTTTTAGTATTAAAATAGTTTATAACTTCCTTTCTTGATTAATGTAAAATATTATAATTTGAATGCTTCATCATGCCTTTGTTTGTCATATGAGATTTATGCAAATGTTAGGCCCGTGTCATTCTGATGCATTCTGGAAAGTAATTTAAGTGGTCTCTGTGATATTAAAATATCAAAAGCAGACAGATCCATCTGGGAAGCTTTTGTAGAGCAAATTGATGGATAGTACAAAATCAGAAGAGCTCACAAAATGGAGATAAGAATACTGAAACAGAGCAAAAGTGTTTCCACTCTCTCTTGATAAAAGCTCTTTGCTTATTACGGAAGTGGAAGGGGTGAATTAAGAGGAAAGTGGAAGCCATGTTATAATATGGAAAAGGACCGAGGCTACACAGACTTCTAGAAATTCTTACATCGTTAAAGTGAGACTGAGACATTTCCATTTTACTCTCTTGCTAACAGTTGACATTTCGTGGAAGAGAAAGCCTCCCAGGAATCCGCAAGTGAAACTGACCTTCGTCTTCCTCACATCAAAGCCCAAGGTGGTCATATCTATGGGAATATGGGAGGGGGGGTGGCAAAAGAAAATGAAGTCAGAGATGTGGTTCAAAATAAAAAATCATCACCTTTGTTTATCAGAGTGTGGAGCAGAGCCGTTAAGAAACGCTGCACACAGGAAAAGACGCCCGATCAGCCCTGCTTACTACAGCTTCTCCTTGAGAAAGTTACTTACTTGACCTAACACTCAGTTCTTTCACCATAAATCACGATAAAAGGAATTCACAGAGCTGTAGTGAGAAAGAGAGAAGCACAGGTGCACAGACAGAATGAGAAGTAGACAGATACACAGGACATCTGAGGGGAAACGATCAATAGATGTGCGGCCTGGATGTACCTCATGAAAGAGTTCAAACAGTCAAAGATGACTGGACATTTGAACCCGGAAGGATAGAAAATGGTGGCACAATTAAGGTAGCCTTCTGAGCCCTTTTAAAGGGATTACCTCGACCCATTAAGGCCGTGTATTGCACTGCTCTGCTGCTATGGTTTCACACCAGGCCACATGATGCGAGGTTGTTTTTCAGTGAATCCCAGTTTAAATCATTTTCTGCCCTTACTGCATTTGATAACCTCACTTCATCTAATATACAACAGCTGCTTAGAAACCTGCTGTTCCTTTGCTCAAGCTGAAATTGGTACAGTCAACTTACACTGCACATCTCTTCAGTGATGGGAAACAGGCTGCATCCTAGGACTTTGTTGATGTGCTTTTTGCCTTTGACCCCTGGATGCTTCTGAAGAGCTCAGAGGGGGCACTGATATCAGAAACCAAGGCGTGATCTCCATAGCGGGTCCACTGTCATTGCTCAGGGAGCTTCTGTGCTTTGCAGGACTTTTAATTTGGTTGAAAGCTGCGTATCACAGTGACACAATACTCTCTCAGTCTGCTAAAGGAGATATCGGACACACTTTGATTTATTTCCTCTTCCTTTTCTGACTATGGTTAATAAGGAATGACTCTAATTGAGCATAGCTCTTTGATCTCTTGTAGCATACTGCTCTGAAAGAAGTTTATTACAGCTGTTAAAAAAGAAGCTATAAAGATACAGCTCCTAATAAAACATCTTATTTGGTTAAACATTAGGGCAGGAGTTTTTCAATAGCTGTTAATACTTGTTTTCCACATAAAGTTATTGCTGGATCTCAGATTTCACAGGACGTAACCAATTTACTACAAGAGATATTATGGGAAGGGAGGCATTTGACACCATCATTGTGACTAGGAAAGGCAATGAGTGAGATGCCCCAGCTGCAAATGCTAACAATGAATGTTTACACAGTACCTCAAAATACAGCCAACACCAATTTATTCAAGTAGTTGAAAATGGGGTAGAACAAGGTAAGATAGCAAAGCGTCGTAATGGGTAAATACAACATATAGTCAAGATGCTCACAATGGATGCTAGCAGACAGGTGGTACTTTGGGGGTACAAGTGCTGGTGGCCAGGCATCTACTGTTGGATTGTTTTTTAAGGAAAGGACTAGAGCCCTCAGGAAAGGGATAGAAAAAATTAATGTATGTAAGGAACTGTGGTACTAGACAGCTTAAGTAGAAATTCAAGAAAGGGAATTTGTAAAAGATCTGAAGCCTATCTGGATGAGCAACCCGGACAAGAAAATAATCAGTTCAAGAACTTGGGAAAAGGGTCAATGTGAAAGAAACGGGGCACGTGGGAATGGCTATATTACATATCATTTACTCTCATGATTGAAGCTCCATCTCTACGAGGGTAGAAAAAAAATGACAAGAATGCTGTCATCCCACCTTCTCACATGGTAGACACTGCTAGTCACGTGTTCTTCCCTACGGATCCTGGATCCAGCCTCATAATTCTTCTACACGCGCTCCTCTGGAGAGCCACCACCAGTAGCTTTGCTCTACAAGGCGAAGTCTTTTTTTCTATTCCTGATACATGTACACATACATACGTCTAGAGAAGGATGAATGGTATATTCTATAGTGCCGCAAAAATATAATAGTCAAACCTGAGCTTTTTGAAAGAACGTAAACTGTTGTCTTTAAATTCCCTTTCTAGGTTAGTTATTATTTTCCACATAACTAGACAATAAAATAACTAGAGAGACCCTTGATTCGTTTTTTCTTTATCCCACAATTTTATAACTAACCAAGTTCTACTGATTCTCCTTTAGATCTGGATTATTATAAGAGCCTCTGCTCTTGTACCCTTCCCACCCGGTTCTACCCCAGCCTCCTAATTTCTGTCAGAGCCAGTGTTATTTAAAAGTCAATTTTAAGCAAGTTCCTCCTACCTTTAAAGTGTTCATTACCTCGTTTTCGAAAGGGTAAAATCTAAAGTCATCATCCTAAAAACGTCACAGTTTAACCCCCAACCTACCTTTCTGCCTAACCAAAACCTCTAGTGTTTATATATAAAAGCAGTAGTTGACAGCTGTTTATAAATCAGGTATTGATAAAGCAAGCCATTTGTGAGATGAGAATATATACAACTGATATTGACATGACAATCCAATCAGTTCTAGACTGTAAATGCCTTGAGTACTCTCAATCATCTTTGTATCACCAGGGCCTATGAAAGCACCAAGCACATATTAAGTAATCAGTAGAAGTAAATATATAAATATAAATAAATATGTGGGTATATGAGCGGCATCTATTACTAGGTACCCTCCATCTGTGAACATCAAAAGAAGACTAACTGGACCCTGTGCTTCTAAATGTAGAACAGAACCTGGTGAAGTCTTCTATTCTTCAAATCTGTGATAATTCTAGAATCTTGGTGCAGAGGAATCCTGCAGGTAGAGAGTCTCACCGGGGAAAGGATGACAGATGGTCCATTCTCACTATTTTTTACATTATTCAGAAAACAAGCTCTTTTCTCTCTCTCCTCTAAAGGCTACCCCAATTTTTCCTGCATCAACCAGCTGAACTTCAAAGCATGGTTATTTCTAAACTTCCTTTTGGATACTCTGTCAGTTTGTTTCAGTAAGATTTTTTAAAATAAAATTAGCATTTAGGTTATTTATTCTGCCATTCTTTATTTCATGAGTACTGATGAAGGACCAGACACTGTGACAGGTGCTGGGGTACAGAATGCTGAACGTAACAGGCACTGCCCTTGTTCTTATGAATCTTTCACTTCAGTGGAGGTGTCCGATGGTGGGTTTTAGAGCCAGAGAGACCTCAGGTCAAAGGCTTAATCTACTGTTTGCTATTTTGGAGTGATGGGGAAGCCACTTAATCTCTACTTGCTTCTTTTCTTAAAGGCTAAATAAATCTCTTCTCTGGAGTCCAATAACAATTTTATTATCCTGAAACTCTATTAATTTATTTTCAGATATGTTTTAACAAAGACACTATTTTCCCTTATATCATTCATGATTCTCCCAAAGAACTGAACACAGAGCAGAGAGCACTCAGTTCTCTATTTACGTAAGAAAACATATATATATGTACAGTCAAGATTAAAACTGATACATCTATTAACACATTTATAAATATAATGCTAGAGCTTGCCAGACTTTTTGGGATGCTTATGACACTGACATGATATCTTATGATATTTACTTTCATGTCAATCCTAAGAAGTGTTTTGCATATGCACATCCCTATATGTACACACAATGAAAAAACATGAATGTAACACTTCTTTCTTATTTAGCCAGATAACTACCATATTTGGAAGCATCCCCAATTAAATCCATGCAAGCGGCAGGCTGTTATCATTGAAGCTAAACTGTGCTACCACTCAGGTCTTAATTCTTCTGTTTATGACAAAAACAAACAAAAAAAATCTTTGCAGATAAAGTTACCTGCCTCTTGATACAATACCCAACCCATAAGTTTTTTTTTAATTTGCATGACACGTATATATTGTACAAAATGACTAAAGGATCTATTCTCACTGCACCCACCTCACCCTCCCTATCTTCCTGATGTCACTGTAGCACTACAGTTGCACTTGGGAGATAGAATATTACCTGATAACGGTCCCTTCTAAATTTTTCCTTTTCTATTGTCTTCTGTTCACAATTCCTGTTGCAAATATTTACTGAGGTTGGTATGTTTAATGCACTCTACTATCCTGTGACCAAAGTATTCTGTAGAAGGAACAGTTCATGAAAATGATGTTTGAACATGCCACATCATGTTAATGTCTTCTAAAATATCTTGTTACTAAAAATATAATTCCAGTCAACATCTACCACGGGAATTCATCCATCCAAGTGGACCTACAATCCAGGGACTCTATAACCATATGCCTAAGCACCTACTGTCCTAACAGACAATGCAGCTCCACAAAGTTTTAAGTCACTATTTACACAGAGAAGTTATAATCGCTATGTAACAGTTAAGGTGTTATGCCCTAGACAGATTTTCTCCAGATGTACTGCATGAAGCTGACATTTTCAAGTTTCTATGCAGGATATAAAATTTTTATATAAATGGAAATTTTCCATTTCATAAGCGACATTCTAAAATGCTATAACTGGCTTATACAGATACCAGACGAGAACTATTTTCATTCTTACTCAAGAAATATGCAAGGAATTACGCTGTAACAAAACCTCTAATTTTGGTGGTTCTGTCTATTCATTAAAAAAAGTCCTCTCTTGGGCTTCCCTGCTGGCGCAGTGGTTGAGAGTCCGCCTGCGAATGCAGGGGACACGGGTTCGTGCCCTGGTCCGGGAAGATCCCACGTGCTGCAGAGCGGCTGGGCCCGTGAGCCATGGCCGCTGAGCCTGCGCGTCCGGAGCCTGTGCTCCGCAACGGGAGAGGCCACAACAGTGAGAGGGCCTCGTACCGAAAAAAAAAAAAAGTGCTCTCTTGATTAAATATGAAAATATCTAAATTTATAAATATTCTTCTATCTTTCTTTACTGTCCCTTATTCCCAACCATCAGAACAATGTAACAAACATTAAATTAACTGGATGAGGCTCAAGTGAGAAACCTGAGCATACACTGTAAGAAAAACATCAGAGAAGAACGTGCTGGAAATGTACATGCTTTCATTTAGAGTATTTAGCAATTGTTCCTAACTATTTTGCAAATATTATGGAAAGGAAATTTAACTCACAGAATGAGTAGCGTTAGCCTCCTTTTCATTATATGGTAGAACTAACGCACCACTGAGTGTTTCTCTCCCAATTATTCCCCACCCTTCTCTGGGGAGCCCTTGATACACAAGGCCTGTTTGTACCAGTGGCCCTGCCCCTCTGCTCATAGCATAGCTGATTCATCCAGGAGTAGATGTCTGGTCCAAGTCAGGACAATCATGTTCTTTTTCTTGGATATCTGAACCTTGAAAAAGAAAAAAGACTGATGGAAATAGGGTCTCAGGCACATTAAAGGCAGCATAAGAGAAGCTGCATCCATGCATCCCTAATCCTGAGACCCACAGGGCTACCCTCCTACCTGCTCTGTAGACAGCTGGACCACTCAGTCTTCCCTACATTTTATGGCCTAACTCTCAGCAGCCATTCCACATGGATTTTTACTCAAATTGTTTAACAGAGTGAGAATAAATTCTCATTGCTAGTTACCAAAAAGAACAGTCACATTTTAAACAGCAAGGATAAAAATCTTTCTTTTTAAACCACTATTTGTTTTTCTTTAGATGGTTAATATTGCTAAAACATATCTGTAAGGAGAAATAAACTTCAGAATGCCCAAGTACCATTTTGTAAGATCTCTTGGCATCATCTCAATGTTTGTTCTAATAACACTCTATAGTACACATATAAAGAGTTTTTTCAGGCATTTAAATCCAAAACATATTTTCCTGTGGACCTTTTGGGTTTTTCTTTTTGTCATTACAATTTGACTCTTTTTTGACAACTTCAAATCAAGCACCTAAACCATTATTATTTTACACAGATTTCCTGATGTAGTTATTTTCATGGAGCATGGCTGAGCTGGAATCATCCCCTTTTAGCATGATTTTGGGAAATAATTAAAATACGTCTTACTATAGTAACAGCAATATATTTACTTAACATGAAATAGTATTATTTAAATTATTAATATGGGAAGCAAGCAATATCCTTTCTCCAGATCACTCAGCTTAACTGAAGTTCAATCTCTCTCTCTCTCTCTCTCCTCTTTCTTAGTTCAACTCTTCTTTAATGTGTCCCATTTCTCAAGACCCAGAAAGTAACTTCATCACTGGCAAACAAGATCTTTCTTCTTCTTTTATCACGTCTACAGTTCTGTCATTCCTCTGCCAGAATTCCTCTTCCAGAATCCTCTGAAACCTTATCTTATGCACTAAATCTTCAGACAACTTTTATTATAGCATCTCTCACAACGCATAGTTGTGGGATTCAGTTTATTGAATTTTTAAAATAGTCACAGATTTTGCAGAAAGATGATCATGGTAAAACATCTAAGAAGTAGAGATATAATAAAATAAATAAGTGGATAAAGTCTAAATAAATCATAGAAAATAAAATGAAAAGCATATAGGATTCCCCCAACAGAGAGAAGAGCTATTAATAGTGTGATGTGATTTCTATTCACAGTAACTCAATCTGGCTGTGGTCCAGATTTCCACCAACTTCACCTCCACTTTCTTTAGTAATAAAATTTCCATATGTTAGCTAGTCACATGACTACCTGCCTAAAGATTCATTTCACATGCTCTGTACAGCTCTGTGGGGTCATGTGACTGACCAATGAGATGGGAGCAGAAGTTCCTTTTTTTGTTTTCCTGCACCGTGGCATTTTATTCTTTCTTGCTTCCAATACCTAGCACAGGTTCCTTGCACACAGTGGGCCCTCAGCTAATGGTGAGTTGAGCAATCCTCTTAAGAGCCATCAGTGCATCTGTACGATTGCTTTTAATAGAGCAGCACAGAGAGACACCGGTCAGAAGTGCTTCTTCGCGGTCACATCCCTAAAAAAGAATGAGTACATGCTCTTTCCCTAGCCTTACCCTCTCCCCCACTCTGGCCCCCCAGTCTAAGAGTCACTGAGAATGGGTTCAAACACACCGATCCTCAAAAATAATGTGGAAGATGGAAAAAAATGCTGTAAGAGCTCTGAAATACCTACTTCTGGACTATTTATTTGAGAAAGGAAAAAAATCTATCTTAAGTGGTTATATTTAAGGTCTCTATATTACAAAAAAACTAGACTGTATTCGATCTGATCTAGAAATTTGTACTAGAAGTGCTGCTCTCACAAAACCCTAAAACCTATGGCACTCGCTCAGCAGTAGATGAGGAGACACAGGTTATTATGAGTTGGAAGTCGGTTGTGATAATGTGAGGAAGCCAACTGTCTACCACCAAACAATAAGACCAGACCAAGCCTAGTCTCATATGGACCAAAGGAAACCATACTAAGGTGTGGGAGAAAGGGTGAAGCTGAGCACAGAGAGCAATAAATGAGAGACTTCAGGTTTAAGAACTGTATCGAGGGGCAAACAGGGAGATATTGGTTAAGGGGTACAAACTTCTAGTTATAAGATGAACAAGATCTGGGGATGTAATGTACAACATGGTGATTATATTTAACAACGTTGTATTATATACCTGAAAGTTGCTAGGAGAGTAGATCTTAAATGTTCTCACCACAAAAAGGAAATGATGATTAAAGAGGTGATACAGGTGTGAGCTAACAGGACTGTGATAATCATTTCACAATATATAATTGTATCAAATCAACGTGTGTACAGCTTCAACTTACACAATGTAATGTGTCAATTATATCTCAATAAAGCTGGAAAAAAAAGAACAAGGATCCTGTTCGTCAAGGCTAACACATGACCCATATAAGTCCACTTTTTCAAACAGAGTAAAAATATAATTCAATAACATATCACAAGTCTAACAACTCAACTATACATTACCTAATGACAATCATAGCATTACAAAATTAACACGGGGGAGGGATAACTTGGGAGATTGGGACTGACATATACATGCTACTATGTAAAAAACAGATAACTAATAAGGACCTACTGAATAGCACAGGGAACTCTTCTCAATACTCTGTAATGACTTATATAGGAAAAGAATATAAAAAAGAGTGGCTAGGGCTTCCCTGGTGGCGCAGTGGTTGAGAGTCTGCCTGCCGATGCAGGGGACGTGGGTTCGTGCCCCGGTCCGGGAAGATCCCACATGCCGCGGAGCGGCTGGGCCCGTGCGCCATGGCCGCTGAGCCTGCGCGTCCGGAGCCTGTGCTCCGCAACGGGAGAGGCCACGACAGTGAGAGGCCTGCGTGCCGCAAAAAAATAAATAAATAAATAAAAGAGTGGATGTATGTATAACTGATTCACTTTGCTGTACAGCAGAAACTGACACATTGTAAAGCAACTATACTCCAATAAAATTTTTTAAAATATTAACACACACACACAAACTGTATCTAGATACAAGGTGCACTAATGACTTTTCACATGGAACTGACTGGAAAGCAACTGAAAGGCATCTGCTAACTTATGGAGGGCTTTTCATTGCCAGGGAAAGCACAGCCTGGCTTGAAATACCTGTAACTGTTTGACTCCCAAAACTCCTCTGCCCCCAAACAGTACGAGCTGTGAATCCTCAAGGGGAGCACATTTTCCAACGTGCACTTCCATGAGGCTATAGAAGGAAATGGACAAAGGGACCAGAAAGACAAGAGGCCAAGGGGGTTCCTCTAGAGAGCAGAGCAAGAGCTGAGCAAATACATTTTGCCACGCCAATGCCTGCCCAGCAGGGTCTGGTCACTTGTTATGGGCAAGTGACTGCTCTGTGTTTCCCTTGACTCTCTCTTCTGGGTGAGATTTTTAACTGACGTTATCCTGTACTTTCTCCATCACAGTTTAATGTGTATAGGAAGGAAGCAGCTAACTTATCCACTAGCATGTAAGTCATCAAAACACCAGGAACCACACACTGACAATGAAGAGAACCCATCACCGTTCAGAGATCCGGCACTTTAATATGTATAACAGAATCACTTTGCTGTACACCTGAAACTAACACAACATTGTAAATCACCTATACTCCAATATAAAATTAAAATGTTTTAATTTAAAAAAAATAACAAATAAAAGAGCTGTATCAAAGATATAAATAAACAAACAAATGAATAAATGTTTGTATGTATGTATTTAGTAACCGGATGTGGCTTTGTCATCCATGGAGGTGACTGTGTGGATTCTCTGAATGGCACGTAGGATACAGGTGGATGTTAGGGTGGCCACAGGAATGGATTAAGGTATAGACTGCAAGTTGTCCCCTGATAGGTATCCATCCCTACTTTAATAATGCGACTCCTAAGTTTTAGCTGAGTTCATAACCACACAGAGTTTGGCCCTTCCAGACGCCCTTGCAGCTTTGTGTGGACATGTGACAAAGTTCTAACCCTTAGGGTAGAAGCAGAAGTAAAGATGAGATGCCACTTCCTGATTATACCTCTAAAACCAAATGTGTGCATAGGCTTCTGGCCCCTTTTCCTTCCTGCTGACTGAAGGCTGGTGTGCAAAGCACAGCCACCTGAGATGCTGAGACAGAAGTCTTACGTTGAGCATGGCAAGGCACCTACTGGCTTGTGGCGCTTAACCGCTGAACTGTGATATGAGACAGAAATACCATTTAAGCCACTTTCTCTTGCTTACAACATAGTAACCTATAATCTAATACTTTGGTCTTCTCCACGTTTTTATCATCACTCATTTTCCAAACCACCACACACAAACAAGGTCTAAAAGCAAGGGAACAAAGGATTCTTCCTCATTAGAAGATGGGGGAGGAGGAAAGATCAGAGTATTTATAGATTTTTGTTTTCGCTCCTGTCATACACAATTAATATGCTAACATAGAGTTTTGTGCTCTACATTTTTTTTCTATTTTTTTTCACTCTACAGTTTTCCAAGTTACTGATAAAATACATTCAGCACCTTCATTCCACAAGGCAAATTACTCCAGAATGGTAGCAGTTACTGAATGAAAGTTGAATTTTGTGGACACATCATCTAGGTGGTGAGAGGCAGGAAATGTCTTATTTTAATTGAAGTATAGTTACTGTACAATATTATATGTTACAGGTATACAATATAATGATTCACAATTTTTTTTTTTTTTTTTTTTTGTGGTACACGGGCCTCTCACTGTTGTGGCCTCTCCCGTTGCGGAGCACAGGCTCTGGACGCGCAAGCTCAGCGGCCATGGCTCACGGGCCCAGCCGCTCCGCGGCATGTGGGATCTTCCCTGACCGGGGCACGAACCTGTGTCCCCTGCATCAGCAGGCGGACTCTCAACCACTGCGCCACCAGGGAAGCCCCAATGATTCACAATTTTTAAAGGTTATACTCCATTTATGTTACTATAAACTATTGGCTATATTCCTTGTGCTGTACAATATATCCTTGTAGCTTATTTTATACCTAATAGTTTGTACCTCTTACTCCCCTACCCCTGTATTGCCCCTCCTTCCTTCCCTCCCCGCTCTGGTAACTACTAGTTTCTTCTCTGTATCTGTGAGTCTGCTTCTTTTTTTGTTCTATTTATTAGGTTGCTGAATTTTTTAGATTCCACATATAAGTGATAACATACAGTATTTGTCTTTCTCTGTGTGACTTACTTCACTTAGCATAATGCCCTCCAAGTCCATCCATGATGTTGCAAATGGCAAAATTTCATTCTTTCTTATGGCTATAGTAGTATTCCATTGTGTGTGTGTGTGTGTGTGTGTGTGTGTGTGTGTGTCATACATATATATATATATATATATATATATATATATACACACACACATCTTCTTTATCCAGTCACCTGTTAATGGACACCTAGGTTGCTTCCATATCTTGGCAATTATAAATAATGCTGCTACGAACATTGGGGTGCATGTATGTTTTTGAATTAGTGTTTTAGTTTTTTCCAGATATATACCCAGGAGTGGAATTGCTGGGTCATATGGTAGTTCTATTTTTACCTTCTTAAGACACATCCATTCTGTTTTCCACAGTGGCTGCACCAATTTACATTCCCACCAATAGCATACAAGTGTTCCCATTTCTCCATGTCCTTGCCAACATTTGTTATTTGTGTTCTTTTGATGACAGTCATTCTGACAGGTGTGAGGCGATGTCTCATTGTGGTTGTTATTTGCATTTCCCTGATGCTTAGTGATGTTGAACATCTTTCCAGAGGCAGGAAACTGTCTTCTGCCTATAAACAGTCAAGCTTGCTATTTCCTGAGGTAAAGCGTTGAAATTAACAAGCTTTTTCTCTTTCTATCAAACTTAAAGTTAATAAAATTTCTTCTGAAACTGACTTCCCTGCAGTCATCATGTTCTATGTTATGAGATTTTATTGTTCTCCTTCTCTGGTTTCATGATATTTTAATGGGAATTTGGGAGCTAAATACTTGTTTATTGTCTGTCACTCCTGCTAAAGTAGAAGACCCACTGAGGAGAAAATTCTTGTCTGTCTTGTGTTTAAGACCATCTCCAAACCCTAGAACAGAACCTGGCACGGAGTAAGTCCCCAATAAATATCTGCTTATTGAATAAATAAATGAATTAATGAATCAATAAATCAATCAGATAATTTAGGAACCATTAGTTCAATGTCATTTGAAGCAAGATGTCCCTTCTCTGTATTTTTCTCTTGAATTGCCATCACATATACTGTAAACAGTTAGATAAAAACATGAATTACCCAGACAGCTGGGGTGTGAAGAGAGTAATGTTACAATCACAAAGAATGAAGGCAGAGTTTTATCTGAAATATCAAAAAAATATATCCACATTGACCATATTTAGCGTATAATTACTCATCATCATGTTTTTCTGTACTGATTTTCCACTAAATATTTTTGACAGAATATTGGATAAGAAAATTCCCAATTTTGCAAAACCAACATAATTTCATAGATTTCAGGTTTGGTATATTCATTTTTTTTTCCTTCTGCTATAGTAAAAATTCTTGAACATAAACTCAAATACAACCTTACACTGATTCACACTGAATGCAGTTGATATAACCCAACATGATGCACTTTGAAACCAAACTTGGTCTCCACCTGTCTTGTAAGTCATTTCCACAGCCAGAAGTACGAGTGAAGAAACAGCCCTTCCAGGAATGCTCTCTAGATCAACAGATGTTGGCTTTATCAATTGGGTAAGGGGAAGTAAGTTTAAAGCTAATGGATCTTCAAAGCAGTATCTTCTCTTCCACTGCCTCTTAGCAAAAACATCTAACACATTAGGGAGAATGGCAGACTACAACTCAGGCTGTAGCCTATGTAACCAGAGAAAGGAAGTAAGTGGAGATAGTGTTCCCTAAAGAGGAGCTCATGAATTAAAATCTTCATATATATCCAGATCGAGCCACCCGTCATAAGACATTGTGATAAAGCACCCGCCTAATCCACACTAAATTCTGAAACAGGTCAGTCTGTCTACATTAATCATCATTGCCTTTTGTTTTCAATTTCCCCAAACATGTTTTCATTAACTCTCTCTACCCAAATATTACTCCATTTACCAAAATATAAAAGTTAAAAGACAAACTAATACAAACTTACCATTTTTAAAGATAAAAAATAGTAAGCCTTGGATTGGTGTGAAGAATTTAGGATTGGGGATTTATAGTTGCCTGAATTCGGAGCCTGAAATGTCTCTTGTAATTTACTTGTAGCCAATGAGCTCTGGTTTTACACAGACCAAAGCGACCTTTCAAGCATCCCATTGATGTAAGTAGGAGAAAATCCTCTTTAGCAGCAGTATTCTCTGTATAACCCCGCATTCACTCCATGGACAGCTCTCAGTGGTGTCCACAGGCCTTCACTCAGCACTGACCCCAGGACAAATCACTGTGTTAGTTGAGTCTGTTTGGACACCTTGGCAGCCTCTCTCTCTGCTCTTATTATTTCCCCGTTAGCTCCAGGTCCCCAGCACACGCAGCCTGTCCATCAAAACTAGCTCTCTAGGGCTTCCCTGGTGGTGCAGTGGTTGAAAGTCCGCCTGCCGATGCAGGGGACACGGGTTCACGCCCCGGTCCGGGAAGATCCCACATGCCGCGGAGCGGCTGGGCCCGTGAGCCATGGCCGCTGAGCCTGAGCGTCCGGAGCCTGTGCTCTGCAACGGGAGAGGCCACAGCAGTGAGAGGCCCGCGTACCACAAACAAAAACAAAACCAAAAAACTAGCTCTCCAGAAATGATCAGAAGCACATTCATATGGAAGAATATTTGACAAATAGCAGTTTCGAATGTGAGGTATTTCAAGTCACTCTGAATCTAAATGCGTCAAAATCAGAAACACCAGGTCTGTCCTGAAATCTCTACACAGAATTTCAGTTTTCAGCAAATTGCACCCTCACTCTCCCAGGTCCACAATCCCTCTCCGCTCATCCCCTCGCTGGTGGGAGGGGCAAGTGCTCGTGTCTGTGTTTGGAATATGTGAAGGTGTGGTGTGTCTGTGTTTGGTTGTGCATGTGTGTGGCTGGAGGTGTGCCACGCGGGGGGTTGTGTGTGTGTCGGCGTGTGTCTAACGTACTCTGACATGGAGGGAGGGCTTCTGACACTTAGAATCATGCCACGTGGAGCCACTGCTTTCGTATTCTAAGCCACCTAAGTGTTCATATCTGTCCTGAAAAACAGTAAAGAAAATATTTGAGGAATGTTCCACGTTAGAGAAGATATTAAAAGGTGATGCTTATAAGTAAATGCTTATAATTCTCGAAGGGTATGATGTTCAAATTTTCCTGCAATTTCTCTTCCACTTCTTACACTCCCTGGTTTCTTTATTTTATGTCATCGGTCTATATCTTATGTAAAACACAACAATAGCTTTGTTATCTAGTATTTTCATTGAAATGTAAACTCAGATCTTTCAGTTCATAGCAGCACTATTCATAATAGCCAAGACATGGAAGCAACCTAAATGTCCATTGACAGATGAATGGATAAAGAAGATGTGGCACATATATACCATGGGATATTACTAAGCCATAAAAAGAATGAAATATTGCCATTTGCAGCAACATGGATGGACCTAGAGATTATCATACTAAGTGAAGTAAGTCAGAAAGAGAAAGACAAATACCATGTGATAAAACTTCAAGTGGAACCTAAAATATGACACAAATGAACCTACCTATGAAACAGAAACAGAATGATGGACATAGAAAATGGACCAGTGTTTGCCAAGGGGGAGGCAGTTGGCAGAGGAATGGACTGGGAGGTTGGGCTTAGCAGATGTAAGCGTTTATAGATGGATAAAAAACAAGGTCCGACCGTATAGCACGGGGAATTATAGTTAATATCCTATTATGGACCATGATGGAAAAGAACACTAAGAAACAAACAAAACAAAGACTGTAAACTCACTTCTTTCTACTGAAGTTCTACTGAAATCTACTGATTTCCCAAGTTCTTGGGAACCCTAACTTGCCCCACGCATTTCAGGGGGAAAACTGGCCTCATGTCTGAAGCCATTTTTGAATTGTCCCCTTGAGCTGCTGCGTAGCAGAGCAAGCTTCAGGACACTGTCCTTCCCATCTAGACCTCCCTCCTCTTCTGGGTGCCCTAGTGAACATGTCACCAAGTGATTTCTGTGTGGTGTGTGTGTTCAGGGGCCTTTATCAGCACAAGCAGCAGTGGAAATGCTGACACAGCCAACAGAGGGAATGGGGATGTCATAGAAATTTTAAGAAGCGAAGTGAAGAACGGGCAGCTCTGGCAGCTCAGCGTTTACCTCAGAATCTAAGAGTCTCAGTCTGCAGACATATTTATGATTTTCTTATTAGGTGTCACAGGCAACCCAAT
Source organism: Leucopleurus acutus (assembly GCF_964270905.1). Classification (NCBI taxonomy): domain Eukaryota; kingdom Metazoa; phylum Chordata; class Mammalia; order Artiodactyla; family Delphinidae; genus Leucopleurus; species Leucopleurus acutus. Next base: position 14,215,991 of record NC_139143.1, read on the forward strand.
CCCTTCCAGAATATAGGAACTATATTGAGAAGTAGGTATTAAAATTGGAACCAGTAACAGCGGAGAATAAAAAAAAAATACAGGCAGAGCAGAAAACACACTGTAGAAAGAACTTTGGAATACAACCAACCTGGATTTAAATCTGGGGTCTTCCACTTACAGGGTAAATGACCTTACACAAATCACCTAACTTCTATTAGGCTCAGTTTCCTTATCTAGAAAATGGGCGTAAAATATTTACTTCATACAGAAGTTGTGAAAGACACCTGAGGAAATATTGTAAAGAATAGACCCAGATACTTATACTTACAGGCTCTCAATAAATGGTTGGGAACTAGTTATTACTGGACCACAGCCCCAAGTCTGCTATAAATACTTCACTCTCTTGTCCCCATCGTGCTGGTTCTAACCTCTATCAGCATCATCACAGTTTTTTTTGGTGTTATTTGTTTTTTGTCTGTTTCGTAACTTCTGTGACTTACCCATATATTTGTATTCCCAGGTCCTATGGTACCATCCTGAAATGGTAATAAAAAAATAGAAGATACATTTTATTGGATGATTATTAATTGCCAGGCACTCTTCTAAGTGCTTTCATTTTTTTTTTAATTCTCACAAGAATCCTATAAAATATTTACCACTGTTATCTTCATTTTGATGAAGACACATTATCTAGGTTCTCCACGGTCACAGAGCCTAATAAATTTCAAAGCCTGATTCTAAACGTGAGTGTCTGGGCGCAGACCCCAACTTTTGACCACCATTCGGTTGCACTGAAGAAGAGAGAGGAAAGGAAGGAAAGAAAATCCAAATAAGGTGGCAGGGTGCCACCCAGTGATAAAGCCTTTGAACAGCAATGAATTAACCAAAAGTCTGGGCAGATGCGAGCAAATGGCACTAAGCATACAAGGAAGGCGGCTCCGGAGAGCGAGCAGTGCCTGAGGTTGAGCTGCATTTTTCCTTCACTAAGAAAGTGAATCATCAGGAGTATCAAGGAGTATCTGATTTATTCCATTGGTTTACTTGGATTCTATACCTAGACCGCTGATCCAAAGTAATTTTAAGAGGTAAACATTTTAATACTTTCAACATTAACAACAACAAAAAAAGTTTAAGTGCTGACAAATAGATATTCCAGGTACGAATGAACAACCACACTGCAGTCCTTCACCTACTTCTGTGGCTGCAGGGAGCACATGAAGTAACAGATCTCATTTTCTGATCAAAAGATTCATTAATGCTCTTTGGCACTAAACTCTGGGAGGAATTAAATATATACTGAGTAATAATTAATGGATAGAAGTGTGAGTGGATCACTGAAAATGAGGCCTATATGACAGTGATGTCAAGTGATTAGACAGTGAAATCCTCTGCTACTGCTGTAATCAGGGAAGAATTTAACTGTCCTCTAGTGAGAGGGTTGTTTTCTGCTCAGGGACAATCAGCTAGCTATTCTTTCAGCCAAAAAGCCAGAGGCTTACAAAACTCTTCTAAGCACCGTAGTCTTGGCAGAATACTCCAGAGTGTGCACAAAGAGCGTTAGCAAGAGACAGCGTGGACAGCATCAAAAAGCAAAAACCAAAGCCAGAGCAGCCCTTCCTGGATATTATGTAACGAATGGCAGGCGTTTACGAAAATGCAGTGTTCTTGAGAAATACAGTGAAGTGGAGAAATTGAGATTTAGCTGTGATCAGTAATATGGACCTTGTTACACATCCCTATCCATTTCAGTACAGGGGGCATGTACCCACCGTGACCCGTACGTCATCCATCTAGGCAGGCTTTCATTCACTGCCCCAGCATGCGTGCTGAGTGGAGCTACTGTCATTTCCAGAGTCAAAGTCTAGTCATTATCAGTTCATCTTTCCACTGTCCAGTGTCTAGGAAGAACCTGAATCCTGGAACCCAGATGATGATTATGATCAAGGCCTGCATGCCCAGGCCAGGTAAGGGATGCCTCTTCCAGACCTTTGCTCAAGTCAGTTCATCCTTGTCTGCATCAGTGTTCTCGGGACCGTAGCACTTACTGTGTGTCTGCCATGTTAAGGGTTTTCCCCAAACAGTTCTCATTCTGTCATGACAAAAACCCTGCCATATAATTATTAGAGACAGAGAAACCACAGCTCAGAGACGGTAGGTAACTTGACTAAGGTCACCCAGCAGGTAAACTGAAAATCTCAAAGACACCAACTGAATAGGCATTTATCCTATAGGTACTTCGTAAATGCAGAAGGTAAAATACAAGGGCAAAACTTGGAGACCATAAAGGGGAAGACAAAGCAGGAAAGGGAGGCTGAGACGATATATCACAGATTGTTTGCTGATAAACTGAGCACAGTAATAGAATTCAGGGAAGCTACAGAAATGCGTATCTAACACGTCCAGAAATCCCATCACTGAAATATCTAAGATTTCAAGTAAGACTTGAGAAAGAACCGGATTACCACCCAATGAGGATGAATTCTCCAAGGATAATCTCAATCATGACACTTTAAAGGGAAAAAAATTCTCCAAGGATAATCTCAATCATGATACTTTAAAGGGAAAAAAATTGTGAGCTAAACAATGCTGACACAAACTCAGCTCTTGAACTAGCTAAACAAATAAACAAATACACAAAAAAGGAAAGGTAACTGGGGCCTATACTATTTCTATAAAACAAACTTGGAGATAGATATATATTTAATCTAACCTACGAAGTTTACTTCTGGGAATCTATCCAAGGAAATATACTATAAAAAAAGAATATTGTTCCTGAATTAACGTGTTCATCCCAGTGTTATCTATAATTGTTTATAAAGATTACAAGGAAAATGTTTTTAACTAAGATTGCCAGATAAAATAGTGTATCCAGTTAAATTTGAATTCCAGATAAGCAATAATTTTTAAGTAAAAGTATGTTCCATGTAATATTTGAGATGTGTGTGTGTGTGTGTGTGTGTGTGTGTGTGTGTCTACGTATAGGCTGTTCCTCTGGAATTCAAATTTAATAGAGCATCCTGTACTTTTATTTGCCAAATCTGGTAACCTTCCTTGTGATATAATATTGAGTGGAAAAAAAGCAGGACACAACTTTATATACAGATACATTTCAGCTAGGTGTGAAAAAATGCAGCATTTGATGTTCTCAGTGTTGTCTGCCTTTTAAAAAAACTTTTCTGTATTCCCATTTATTTCTTTAAGTAATATGTTTTACTATTTAAACTTAAACAATGAAAATTTCTTTTGAAGAAAGAAATCAGACGCACCAGTATTTCTGAAGATTAGGACGCAGAGTAGCCGACACCTCCACAAGAAGGTTAGCTCATTGAGTAGGACCTTTAATGATAGTTAGTAGTTGGGTAATAATATAACACATGAATATATATATATATATCTATGTATATGTACATACCTATATGTGTATATATGTGTGTGCATGTATATGTGTATATATAGACAGAGACGGGGAGAGAGAATAAACAGATGGATTATGCTTTAGTAATTCTAAACATAAGCATCTTTTGTGAGCTCTAACTTTACCTCTAGATACTTCAGCAGTGTGCATGGAAAGTAGCAAGCGCTTCTCCAGCCATTGAAAAGAAACTCCTAAGCTGATTTTACGCCAGGTTCTCTGCTCGCAACAAGAAGGAATACAACAACCTAACAAACAAAAATAACAGCAACAGAAGCTGCCTTTCAGCCTGTCTCTGGGAAATGAGCGCGCTAATATGTAGTCCCTCCACACGCACATCCGCCTCATCATAATCCACTCCCCACACTGCAGCAGCCAAAAGTAAACCTCTGCTTAGAACCCTTCCAAACCATTCCATCACCCTCTGCACAAAAACCTCTTCTCAGCATAGCTAGCAATGAGGGTGAGTCAGAGTCCCATGGCCACCTGTTGTGCTGGGGTCATCATTGGGGGTATCGCCCTTTTAGTCTCAAAAGTGATCCAGCTTGGACAATACTCGTTACCCATTCTGTTCTGTCTTTTCTCCTGTCCCACCCTCTTTACTCTGCACCCATCAGATGGACTGGATTTCTTCTGGGCGCTAGAATATACCATCCTCCTTCCTAACTCAGGACCTGTTCACAGGCTGCCCTGTGCTCTGAAGCACTTTCTCTGCCCATTCCCCCCTCCTCCAGGCTAATGTTTCCTTAAAGCTATTCATCATTCACACTTTAGTTCAGGTATCACTTTTGACTAGGTGTAGCCCTCCTATTATTTATTCCCAGAGCACAATACACCTCTCCATTTATCACCGAGGTAATAAGACATTTAGTTGCAGGATTATTGGATTAATGACCATATTTTCTATTTCCCTGCACATTCCATGGGTATCAGAACAAGGTGATTTCTTACTGTTGTACTGTTGATTTCTTACTGTTGTATTGGAGCTTCATAATTATTTATTGAACTAATGATTGAAGGAGCTACACAAACCTTTTGACGAAAGAACACATACAACCTCACCTACTTCAATATTCCTACTTCAAGGTGAGGTTGTATGTGTTCTTTCGTCAAAAGGTTTGTGATGTCGGTTTGACTCTATTTTTGTGAGGTGATCAGCCAATGGTCCTCTTAAAAAAAGAGAGAGACAACAGACCTAAAATGGAGTCACTTGGGCTAATCCCACATCATCAAACTGAGATAACACTTAACCTAATTGCAGTTTCAACCTTCCCCAGAAATGTAATCATAACCGATTTTCTAAAATTTCCTGGTCAGCACTAGTGAGGTAATCAGTCCCATAGACCCTTTCCATCCCCCAAAGAAAGATGAGGTAATCCAGTCTTTCCTTGTCCCCACCTTCTCCCGCCCATAAAAGTCTTCCATTTGGTACAGCTCCTGGGGCTCCTTTCTAAATGCTGGATGGGATGCTTCCCAGTTGATGAATCAATCTTTGAATAAAGCCATTAAGATCTTTAAAGTTTACTCAGTTGAATTTTGGTTTTTAAGAGTATTTCTTTCCTACATCCATTAATTCAAAACTCTTTGTGAAAATAGATCACATTTTATCATTTGTCTTTGTTTAGTAACCAGAATATATTCATAAGGCAATCAGCAAGCTTATTCTGCTTTTTATGAACACCTCTTACTTCCTGTCCCGATTCATGTTAGTTTGTTAGAGAATGTAGCCTTTACATACTGCACTATTTCCACTGAAACACCACCAAATCTTAGCTCTACAGGTAAATATATATTTATTATTTAATAATCACCCAGTCTTCATGTGGATGTCTCTCCAAATGCTTTGGCAAACTAGTTTTGTTTTACATGACGACTGTGAGTGATTGGTTTTGATATCTTTGTGCTCTATTTTTAGGGGAGGATTCTGGAAGATTTAAGCCTTGCTGCACTCACCATCTTCTCAGATTCCCTATAGGTGTTTAAATTTTGGTGTGCACTTCCAATGTCCAGCTCTCCATATATCCTACGTTACATATCCCACCTTACATGAAGTCTTACAAATTAGTCAGTGAAAAACTTTTCAAAACAATAGCCATTATTGTTATATAGTAGTACACATGTATTAAATGCTTACCATGTGACAGTCTTTAAGTCCCTTCCATGTATTAAGTCAGGTCTATATCAAGAGGGCCATCAAAATACAAAATGTAACAGAGCATTCTAAACCGATTAGCTTGGAACAAAGAAAAGTCATTACGAAAACACAGATACTGCGCCTCGGGGGAAGAATGGCAAGACCTTGGTTCAGAGAGAAAGAGAAATAGGCCAAGTGAATGATTTTAAGTACATTCTGCACTTCAGTTACATGTGAGGTTTCAAGATGGTTAATGTTTGGCCTCTAACAGTAATATTCTTTAATAGACACTTTGGACTCAGGTATTGGATGATGACAATAAACAGATACTTCTCTTATACCTCTGTCTTTAGAATAAAGCTCCCATAACTAAAATTTCTGCCAAGTGGGTTAAAAAGCATTGAACAAAGGATACGCCAACTCTCTCTGATGCAGACGAAGGTTGAATCAAAACCTTTTTCCAGCAGGAAATGAGAATCTCCTCAAGGAGCTTGAAGTGCTCTCTTTAAATGTGAGAATCCTTGAGAGGAAGATGCAATCTATACACTTTTGAAAAGGAATCCTGACAATACTATGAACAGAATAAATCTGATTGAAAGTCTATGCAGATACAAAAACTATGATGAAATAATGACTAAACTTATTTGTGACACATTTTTCAGGGATATAGTATGTATATTACTCAAATAACTTACCATATAATCTTCTTAGCTTTCCTTTTCTGTTAGTGAATGCCCAAAATTTTACTAACTCATGATCTTTTCCTTTGTTTTTTAATCAATTATTATTTTTTAATTTATTTTAATTGATTTATTTTTGGCTGCGTTGGGTCTTCGTTGCTGCATGCGGGCTCTCTAGTTTTGGTGAGCGGGGGCTACTACTCTTCGTTGCGGTGCGCGGGCTTCTCATTGCGGTGGCTTCTCTTGTTGCGGAGCACGGGCTCTAGGCACGCGGGCTCAGCGTTTGTGGCTCACGGGCTCTAGAGCGCAGGCTCAGTAGTTGTGGTGCACGGGCTTAGTTGCTCCGCGGCATGTGGGATCTTCCCGGAGCAGGGATAGAACCCATGTCCCCTGCGTTGGCAGGAGGATTCTCAACCACTGCGCCACCAGGGAAGCCCGATCTTTTCCTTTTTGATGACAGCCTCAGGAACTACTCATTTTGAGGTTCTGGCCAGATAACTTTTACTCAAAAACATAACTGCTTTTATTGGTTTGGTGCTGTTGGAGTGATGTAAAAAGGAAAATCGGCATTAGGTTTTGATCTCACAGTTAATTAACTTCTATCCTGAAGACAGTATCTCCCTAATTAATGATGTGCACCATTATAAAGAAAGATGTTCTCCGGAATAGATGTGTATTTGATTCTTCTACATATTTACTCTAGGGGAAGAACATGTTAAATGTTAAATTCCTTTTCTCTTGGTTTCAAAATTCACCCCAACCTCATTCCTCATGTCACTTCTAAAAGTTAACAACTTTCTTCACTTAAGTCTGTACATATTCAGTGGTCTATATATTACAATATGTAGAGACCCACGTTCTTCTGGTCTTTCTTTATGTAACAAATCCTTTATTCTTCGAAGGGGAACCTGGATTTCTACCCCAGTTTTCTGAAACTTAATTCATAAAAACACATTATAATTTACTTTTCTCTGTCATCTCAAGAGCTTATCAATGTTTCAAACATGTTACCCACAGATTACATTTTAATGAGGAAAAATAGCACTAATTTTTAATAAGTATATTATTTATGAAAATGTCTCATACTATTTGTATTTCTGAGACATGCAACAAAACATTTAAGCTGAAAAGCCCACTAATTTTAACCGATGACCCTCAATGGGCTCTAAGTGTTATTCACTGCTTTTGGTAGCCAAAGAAAGAGATTAAGGCTTTTTAAAGATATTTGTTATTGTCTTGTTGCAGCTCAGTTTTTGAGTTTGACAGGCTATGAAACCTTTGAATCACCCTCAAGATATGGAATCTTGTCATACCTGGGTTTTTAAATAATGAAGATCATTGATTATTGTAGATTAAAGGTGTATTCACAGTATTGAGAAGTGATACAGAAAGTGAACACGGTAAATCATCTACATCTATATAATGCCAAGGACATTCTGAGGAATCAGGTGACTTCAGATTTCAAAATGAATTTCTTTTCCTTCAGTAATCATTTGGTGCAAATGTAACTTGAAGCACACACATGATTTCTAGTCAAACAATATTCTTTAGGGATTTCATTTATCAAGTTCTGCCCATTCAGGATACCAGAATCTCAATGCGCTTGTAGGCTACCGCACAGCTGTATATCAATTTACAGCAATACCTGAAGGAGCTGTGCACGAGCACAGTGAAATTAGTCAAAGAGCATACTACCTGTTAGTTTATACAGCACTGTATTTTAGAACTACAGGTACCAGACAGGAGTTATGATCTGAATTTTTATATTATCATTTGGTGATTTGGTAGAAACCGGTGGCAATGAAAATGTCTTTACCTTAGCCCAGAGCAGATTTCTCTTCTCCCACTTTTCAGGTTTGACTACCTTTCCTATATAGGTCTCAAAACGCTCCATGCCCTTCTAGGTACTTTAGAAATTCCCTTGTATCAAGTATCTAAATCACTGCTACATACTATCAGCATCTCTTTCCTCTATTCTCAAAGTTCAGCTTTTAAATAGAGACATTATATATATATATAGAGAGAGAGACAATATACACATATATAGAGAGACATTCTATTTAAATAGACACATTATACCAATCAGCTACATTCGTTAAGTATTTGCCCCACTGCTGTGGTCAATGCCTGGTGACAGCCATTCATGTTCCTGTCTTCATCCTCCATTTGTATTTCCCTATTTCTATCCTTTTGAAAGGCATATGACACCGTCCAGGTTCTCAGGTGACAGTCTTAATTATTATACAGTGTATACATCAGATATATCACTAAGCATTTTACATTTTTGTTCTTTCTTATTACAAAACCCCATGAAACAGATGTAATTATCTGCTCCTTATAGATTAGGAAATTCAGGCTCTGTGCAGTCATTTAACTTGTCCAAGTTTTTGTAGATTAGAGCCAGCAGAGGCAAAATAAAATTTTATCAGTGATGTCGAGGGGCTAGTTTCTGGAACGTCAATATAGAAAAGTAGTAAGTACATAGATTCTGGTGTCAAACTGTCTGCATTCAAGTCCTGGCTCCAACCCTTTGCTAGATTTGTGAACTACTGTAATTATTTAATCTCCCTAAGCTTCAGTGCTTTCATCATTGTAACAGGCATAATGATCGTTCTTAACTCATAAAATTATTGTGAGGATTTGATAAGATAATGCATATAAAGTTCTTGGCATGGTGCCTGGTATATGATAAGTTCTCAAAAATTTTAGTTGTTAGTCATTAATCTATCTTATTTTTCCACCAAGTTGATGGGAGAGGGTTATTTTCCCCTGCACGTTTAGACAAAAAAAATAGAACTTCCAGATTGAATCTAAGTTGCACGTTTAGACAAAAAAATAGAACTTCCAGATTGAATCTAAGTTCAAAAGCTTTCCTCCAGTTCACAGAAACATGGCTAGCATCACTGAATGTTCCTTCTGACTGCATTCGTCCATCATTTTATCAGAAGAAAGATGCCACCATGATGGGGACTACACAAACACAAGAAAAAGTCAACACAAAAATCCAACCATCTGGGGCTTCCCTGGTGGCGCAGTGGTTGAGAGTCCGCCTGCCGATGCAGCGGACACGGGTTCGTGCCCCGGTCCGGGAAGATCCCACATGCTACGGAGCGGCTGGGCCCGTGAGCCATGGCCGCTGAGCCTGTGCGTCTGGAGCCTGTTGTGCTCCGCAACCAGAGAGGCCACAACAGTGAGAGGCCCGCGTACCAGGAAAAAAAAAAAAAAATCCAACCATCACTGAATGAAAAACTTGCTTTTAAATATTAGCTGTGTAAAGAAAAACTGGATTCCTTTCTCATTTTGTTTTTAAACTGCTGGGTACTGTGTATTTGCCACGTGAAAAGCACTTGGCTAAGCTCTTCTGACGTAGCATCTACTTCTCAGAATAACAATGGGAAGTAGGTATCTTCATCACCATTTACCAGACAAGGAGATGGAGGCCCAGGTGGCTCCTTAACTTTCCTTCGACAATGCAGCTGTCATCCCATAGGGCCTGGCGTGACCCAGATCTTCTCGGCACCATGTGCCACAGTCTCTCCTCCTGAGTCAGTCTACACTTGTCACGTGGTAAACGTTAACATTTTGGCTTTTAGTATTAGTTGACGTCATCTGTGAGTGACATCAAGTGAAAAAAACAGACCCCACAATCATCTATATATTAAATTAATCCATAAATACATACTCAGTATCTAATTAATTAACACAGCTAAAACTAACAGCAAAATGATAATGAAGAAGGCACTTCCACCCTGAGTTTCTGGCTCTTGTGAGACAGAGGTTTTATATTCTTATTATCAGAGTTTTCAGAATCCTGTTCCCCCAATTTTCCAATTCCTCCTCCTTGGGTAGCAGTCTCAGCATGGAAGTCTTGTAAAGGTGCCCTGATTTTCTGTTATGCCATGACACATTTTCATTCTAAATTAATCCACCTCCCTCTTGACCCAACAACTTCCCCTCTCCCAGAATTATCCTTTCTGATTAGAATTTCCTGAAGATAACAGAGTCATCAAATTTTAGAGGTAAAGGGGATTTTGGAGACCGTGTAACTTAAAAGTGTAATTTTAAGGATCCTGAAGCTAAAACGCTGAAATCATGAATGATCCGATCAAAGTCACAGAAGTGAGACATAACCAAATCCAGATTTCAGTCTCCTGATGCATTCAGCATGCCTTCAAAAACTACTCAGGTAAGACAGTGTTGGACCTGCAAGAGATGTTCCTCCATAGCGGAATTTGCAGCATAGATGGAAAGAGAAGACACACACAGGTAAACTCATTGAGTTAGTTATAATAGGCTCTCCATTATAGAATGTTACTATAGTGATAAATGCATACATATGTACATATATTAAGAATGTTACCACCGAGAGTAGAACTGCCATACCAAAAAAATGACGTGGTATAAAGTACAAATCCAGTATCTATGAGCATCTTGAAATACAAAAGTAAAAGAATTGAGTAAAGGTTAAAGTTGGAGAGAAAACAGAAAATCATCCAGAATGAGGGATGATGGGTCCGTGCTCGGGGCATCTTCTGTGAGAAAACCTGCTTCGTGCTCTTTGCCTAAAGCAGCTCCCCAAAAACCTAATGACACAGGGCAGAGGCTACCTCCTCCTTAACTCCAAGAAGGGCCCTTGCAGCTGCAAGATGCAGGGTCTTTGCTCTCCTTTAAGGGTTGCCTTAGGATTTAGGAGGAAAAAAAATAGGATTATGACTTTCTGGCAATGGGCCAACTCATTTGCAGCCACACTATTATTGGAACAAATTGACAAGAAACATTAAATGTCTCCATTACCAGTAAAAGTGTAAAAAATATGAGAAAAATGTTACCCTGGGGCAGCTCAATCATTTAAGCTTTCCAGTAAGTGTTGTCTCAAAACGTTACACTGAAGATCTTCCTTTGACACAGCCTGACATGCATCCACCATCAATTAAGTTATCTGAACTATTCCTGAATCTCTCTTTTAACAACATCACCTTTCTGAGAAAAGAGTTTCATATGTTTATAATCCCTTTCAATTGTGAAAGGCAACCCTTATTCTGGTAATCAGAGATCAAATAAAGAGATCTGAAGTTACTATATGCACATCCTTCAAAATGTTTTCAGACTTCAATCATCTCCCCTCTCCACTTTTATCTGCTGAGGCTAGAGTTCTTTTTTCCTTTTTTTTTTTTTTTTGTGTGTGTGTGTGTGTCATTATATGGAAACCAGTCAATCCTATTTCAACTGCAACTCTATTGAGATGTCCACTATCTTTCAAATATGTGATCGTTTACTGGAAAACTAAAATCTATGAAAATTCCTTTTGAGACAAAAGCATTAAAAAAGCCCCAAGTAATAACATGTCCAGAAAGACCCAAAGTATCTATTTTTCATGTTTTCTGTTTAGCTTTGTTTTTCGAATATTGGATAGGCAGCTGACAGAGCTGAAGCAGAACAAGCCAAGCAGCAGTAGTGCCACCTGCTCGAGTGAACGTTCTTCTCATCCTAAAAGAATCACCTTGTCTTCATGGGACACTGACCACTCTGCTGCTCCAATACTGGCAACAATTCCTGCTGGTACTTTATGAATACCTAAACGAAGATTCACCTTGAAAACCCAAGAGGCTACACTTATGGTGGATGTGACACTGATAGGATTACTGTGCGCTGTAATATTAATTTCAGTTTCATGTAAAATTACTATCAAGTGTACTAATTACGTCTCTTGTCCCCAGTGAGAATATAGCATTGAAACACAGAAGACAAACATGGTTACCAAAGGGGATAGCGAGGCGGGAGGGAGGCAGTTAATTAGGAGTTTGGGATTAACATATACACACTACTATATACAAAACAGGTAAACAAGGACCTACTGCACACAGGGAACTATACTCAGTATCTTGTAATAACCTCTAATGGAAAAGAATCTGAAAAAGAATATATATATACACAGATATATGTATAACTGAATCACTTTGCTGTACACTTGAAACCAACAAAACATTGTAAATTAACTATACTTCAATAAAATAAAACACAGCATTGATATTACACCCTAGATTTTTCAGGGGATAGTTATGGAATCATCAGGCAGAGCTGAGGGCCTGACACATTGTAAGTATTCCTTAAATATGTCTGAATGCGGAAATGAACAGTTCCAGGCACGCACAACACCTATTCATTACATGTTTAATAAATAAAATTTCATTTGAATAATTAAACAATTACATGCTTTAAACACTAATCTGACACATTAAATTGGTCAAGAAAGGTCCCTGTTCTCAAAATAGAGGTTAGCATTATTGATGTTGAGAATGTTTTTCTACCAGCTAGTAACTGACCCAGTTCAGAGAGAAAAAGGTCAATTATCTTCATAGCTACCAATAGAAAAGGTACCATAAACCTTTAACTATTCTTCTGCTAGATCATTACAACTAACCTAGGGACTTGCTAGAAACCTAACTATCTCTAAAATATATAGTCTGTTTTTTACTTTTTGATAAAATGTGAATATATGATCAAAGAAATTGTGATCCAACAATCTTTTTTATTGATTTCTTGGTTCCTGAGGGCTTTAACAAATACCTTACCATGAAAATCTAATTAAATCTTTTCAGGAGCCTTTCAGACATATTTATTAAATGGTTCCAATATAATTTTTGTTAACTGTCTTCCAAAACACGGAAAGTATTAATTAGGACTTTTGATCATTCATCAATGCATTCAACAAATTCACTAACTACCAACTGTGTGCCAACTGGCCAGAGAAAGACAATTCATTCACATGGTTATCACAGTTTTGTTTATAATATCAAATATTTGGAAAAAAACAATTTAAACAATATTAAATTGCTTAAATAAACCCTATTCAACTAAATCAGTGCAACCATTAACACTTAAACTGTATAAAGATAAATAATTGTTTATAATAAATTGTGAATTTTTAATTGGAAGAGCTGAAACATTTTAGTTGGAATCTGGTTGTATCTTCCTCTATGTTTCTATAGCCATATATGAAAAGAAAGCAAAATACGCACTATGGCTTGATAACAAAATGCATATATTCATGGATTAGAATTAAAAATCTTAAACAAAGTGTTGAAAATTAACCAAAAGGTTAAATTTTGTTATCTCTTAGCAATACACTTAGTTAACTGCTTTATTGCTTTCTTTGTTTTTCTGCATATTTATTTGGTACTTAGTATATGTTCAGCACTAAGCAGGGTCTGATGACACAGTGGTGAGCAGGACCCCATCCTGAGGCTCCGAGGGCTAAAGTCTTGGGAATAGTTAATTCTACTAACAGTGTGTTTTATTAGGATTTGGTAAGAGGGACAGAAGTAGAGGGTGCATGGAAGAGAGGCCTGAAATCACGTCTTAGGACATAGATAGCACGTAGCTTATAGATAATATCTGGTCAGCAATGAATGTCTATAATGTATATTTCAGAAAACACTGTAATTAAAGTTAGTGTGTTCTAAAAGACTGAAGAAAGAGAATGAAAGCTTACATTCTATTAGAAAAGTCTGGGATGCAGATTCAAGCATCAGCTGAACAACACATATTCAACACATGGCCAACAACAAATAATGTGGGAAAACTAAAATCTATTTTAAAATGAAAGAGATGATTTCTTTATGATTACCCCAGTGGTCTGAATTCCATCCTCAGCTCTGTGTAGGGACTTCATCATGTCATGTTAGATGAATCACTAAATCTTTCCAAAGCGCCATCAATCAAACTGTCTCGACAGTAATTATATGTTAGGCCCCAGAAGAAATTTATGGGGATGAACTTAAATTTCGTTCTTGGCCAAAATGAACAGGAAAGACCAGGAAAATGTCTGCAATTATTATTTTATGTAAAAGATAAACAAAGAATGGAAATTATTTTTTTATAAGAGCATTTCAGTTTAAAAGTAAAATTCAATTTTTCAGCATTTTCGAAGTTCATGTAATATGCCATGTACCTTAATCTTTTCCTCATTAGTTTTTTTATGAAAAATATGAGATGTTTTTCTGGTATATGTTAAGGCAAATCTTTCAGAGTCTTCTTAGGTCAAATCAAAGAAAGATTTCAATTCATTTTTCTCTTCAGTGTTAATTCAGCATTTCTAAAGTACTGTGATTTTTAAAAATTGGTAAAAAATAACATGATTAAGTATTCCTCTGCCACAATTAAATTAATATTGAAAATCCAGTTAAACTAATATTATAGTGTTTTAAAATACAGTTTATTACAAAGCAAATACATAACTGTAATAGTGTATTTTAAGCTTATATAGGTAAACTAGAATTATAAAACGTGCATATACATATGTTAAAAATATAAATTAAACATTTTCAAATACATGCCTTGCAGAGATATTTTCAATTTGGAAAAAAAATCCACCAGTTCTTTCTTGAATAGACTCCTAGACGTTTTGGACAGGGTAGTGCACTATTTCAGATACACTTACATTTACTTTACTTTATTAAGGAAGAACCTGAAGTCTCTCAAATTTAACTGTCTTGTTCAAGACTGTATTGCTGTTAGTTTCATGGCATATATGCCTATAAAAGATCCCTGAAGACAGGTGTCCCATCCAACACCCAATATGAGTGAATAAAAGGCTGGTGACTAGAGAAACCCATCTCAGTGTCTGATTCCTTTCACTTAGTCTGGTGTCCTATTCACTGGCATCTTTGGAAAGAAGGAAATTGGGTTAAGATAATATTTTTCATGCTCTCTAAATATGGTATACGCAAATTCATAGGCATATGCAATTATGTTTGTTTTCATTCTTTTTTACTGAAGTATAGTTGATTTACAATGTTGTGTTACTTTAAGGTGTACAGCAAAGTGATTCGGTTCTCTCTATATATACTGTTTTCAGATTCTTCTCCCTTTAGATTATTATAAGGTATGGAGCATAGTTCCCTGTGCTATACAGTAGGTCCCTGTTGTTTATCTATTTTATATACAGCAGTGTATATATGTGAATCCCAAACTCCTAATTTGTCCCTCCCAGGCATATGCAATTTTTAAAGCAGGGCTCATATATTTAGGTATAGTCCTGACTAAGATGGAAGGAAAAAAATAAACCTTCAACTCAATGTTGAAATTCTGAACTTCTGAGACACTATTCCTTCCTGAAGGGCATCATTTCTGGGAGTAAATAAATGAAGGAGATTAAATACAGTGGAGAAACTCAAAGACAGAGAGGAAAGAAAGTAATTTATGTAAAAAAGCCATTATGCCATGGCCATGAATACATAAAGAACGGGTGAACATCTACCTTGAAGATCCATTATCCTACGTCAAAGTGTGTCTTTCAATTTAGGAATTTTTTAATTTAGGAAAAAATAAAGGAAAAATTTTCCTTTAAGAAGTTTGATCTGACAGGCCATAGTTCCGGCTTTATCTTTTGCCCCTCTCATATTCAGACTGAATGCTCTATTACATGCAGTTGCTCACAGCTCTCTACACACCTTGACTTTACCTGTTGATGCCATTCCTTCTCTTTAACTCACATTCCCTTCCCCTTTCCTACGGCCTTCCTCTTTCTCTTACTTATTTTTGTGTTAACTTGTACTTGAAGCTATCAGTGCAAATCTTCTGCTTCTTATCCCATGGCCACCTGTGTCGGGTACTCTTTTTAAAGCCCCTGAACTCTCCTATGCATATCTCTGCTATCATATTTTGGTGGCCTTTATAATTATGTGGCAGTCGCCCCTATTAGCCTTGACCTCCTTGAGGATAGGCATTATCTTTTTCATCCTTGCTACACTGATGCCAAGCTCAGTACCTGACAGGTACTGGGTAGGGAATATATATTTGCTAAATCAATACTTGAAACATCAATAAATTGGCCCCTAAAAGTACAAGATTAAGTAATAGAGGCAGGGGCTACTTTGGGGGAAGACAGTTGAATAAACACTACCAGAATAATATGGTTTGAGGAAAAAGTGTTCCCCAAAAGTCTCTTTCCTTACAATATTAGTGTTACAAGTTTCTTCTGTGGAATCAGGCGTTCAAAAAGCACCAGTTAAAATGCAAATGGGTTGCCCACAAGGCATAATATATCAACTCATTAACATCAATTCTCAAATAACAGAGAGCTCGCTTGAGTTTAACGAAATGGGCCTTGAAATAGCTAAGTTTAGATGATATAGCTTACCCAAGCATAAGCTATTGCCCCAGGGGAAAAACAAAGTGGTGGGTATCACAGTGAAGGCTAAATATGAAAAAGTTGAACGGGGGAGCTATGAAAATAAATGTCATAGATTTCAAGAGAGTGTCTAACCTTGACTGCAGAGAAGGCAATGGAAGTTTTGAAATCATGAACGGAGAGTGAGGAATACTATCCTAGAGAGACAAAGAAGGTTTAGGGGGAAAATTTTTAATAATAAAATTAAAAGGAGAAAAGAATGATGGCCCTAAACCTCAATGCAGCAAATGGGAACTTTTGATTTTCCTTCTGTCCTTTCTTGTCACCCTTTCATATTCATTTCCTGCTAAAACAGAGAAGCAGAAACACTATCGCCCTGTGTCACTGCGTAGCCTGCATGCTCTGTTTACCCATCCGAGGCTTCTGGTTCACGTCAGCATTCGAGGCCTGTATTAAATAATGCTGGGAGTGCCAACCTCGGGATTCTGGGCTTCCTGCCAGCTACTCACTTGTCTTTCTCCCCGCAGGACAGCAACAAGGATACATCTGCTATCCCTGACCTTGTTACTTTAATTTCCTTCATTTTCTTCTCCTATCTTAAAGCATGTTATCAGACCAAAAAAAAAAAAAGATTTCTAATCACTGGCTATACTGTTTCTTCTACAACTAAAAACTACAATTTAGAATGTTGTAGAACATAAGACTTCCCTTTACCCGAGTAACAGTTTTCATACATGCTGAGGTAAATATTAAGATACGGCAACCTAAGCTTCCATGGACAAATATTATAAAATGTAGCCTCAGCAAATATCAAAGCATTTTCTTTTACTGCTCTTTGCATGCCCTTCCAACATTGATTCTTTTATGGATTCATGGTTTTCATTCTGAAAAGGCAATGTAAAATTTTTTTTTTTTTTTGCGGTACGCGGGTCTCTCACTGTTGTAGCCTCTCCCGTTGCGGAGCACAGGCTCCGGACGCGCAGGATCAGCGGTCATGGCCCACGGGCCCAGCCGCTCCGCGGTATGTGGGATCTTCCCGGACCGGGGCACGAACCCGTGTCCCCTGCATCGGCAGGCGGACTCTAAACCACTGCGCCACCAGGGAAGCCCAAGGCAATGTAAAATTTTAACAATAAAAATAAAAGTTGATTTTTGGCAATGTCTAAGTTGGCTCCGGAGACAAACCTAAGGTATTAAAATCCACCCTCCTTCACTGATCAGCTGGCAAAACGTAACAGCGTGTGAAACTAACGGCATTTAATTTCTCCAAGTTTTTGTTTCTAGATGTATAAAATGGAATTAAAATCAGTGACCACCCTACAGTTGCTGGGATTATTCTTTGGCAAACACCAAGGAGTTTACCCAGTGTGTAGCACCAGGTAAGGCCACAACATACATAGATTGTCAGAACAGGATTAGCAATTATGTCAATGGCCCATTCTAATCTCCGCTCAGTGATGAGTTTATACTGTAAAATTTGGCAGGTCTTCTAAGTGTCTAAATTGGCATTGCCCCCAGGGACCATTAACAGATTATCTATTTCTTTACAAAGTGCTTCTAAAGAGTTGTCATATGGAAAGTTTAAGGACATCCTGAATTTTTGGAAAGAACTTTGCAACTACTGAAGTATCAAGAGAAATTAAGCAGAGAATAGAAATGCATAAATCTTTGCTTCCTTTCATTTGCACCTATAGCTTAAGTTTTCCAGGTATACAAAGATAATAATTTAATTAAATCCTACAAGTCTTTTTAAAATATCTTCTATGTGATAACAGATCAAAAATATAAACAAGAGACTTCATTCTGCTCAAGGAGATTATTTTCAATGTAAAAGACTGATTTTAAATACTGATAAGCATAGGGAACATACTCTAATAAGGAGCATAGGCTCTGAAGCCTAATTGAAATCCCTACTTCATCATTTGCCAGCTCTGTGACCTTAGAAATACTCCTTAACCCTTCTCTGCCTCTATTTTCTCATCTGTGAAATGGGTGTATTAAAAGTATATCAATAGATGTGTTACACGGTTTATTCAAGTTATTAACTTATTTAGTTGATACTTTCAAAGGTCTTAAAAGAAGGGGTGCAGATAATACATATCATAAAATTAAACAAATTATAAAATGAATACAAGTCAGCATTTGAGAAGTATTGTAGCAAAAGAAATAGAGAAGGGTAATAGAAACAGAAGATGGAACTATACGTATTCTGGAAGAAAACACATGATATAAAGATAGATCATTTGAGTCCCCAGAATTTAACAGAATTTTTAATATCAAGTATATTAATATTTGAATAGTATAAAGGGACATATAATTAAAAAGGTATCAGAACATTGTATTTATTTAGCATGAGTTTTAAAATCCAGTAACATGAGTTTGGAGATAAACCACTTGCCATTTTCTACTTGTGTGACCTTGACCAAGATACTAAAACTCTGTTTTTCTGTTTCCTTGGTTGCAAAAATGGAATAATAATACCCATCTAAAAGGAATGTTGAGAGGATTAGGTACATTAATTCATGCAAAGTGCTTAGAAGAAGACCTGGTGCATGGTAAATATTCAGTAAATGTTGTTAAAGGGTATATTTTCATGCACCATTACAGAATTGTATATAAATCACTGTAACCACGGCCTTCAGTTCAATTAATTAGCATCTGTCAACCCATAATATGATCTAATTAGTATAAATTCACTATCTTGCCATTATCTATTCTCTTCCCAAGAAAAAGCTCAGTGATCTCAAAAGGTAAGCTACAATTTACAAGGTGAGGAAATCTGGAAAAGTTTTATTGCAAAAACTAAAATGCATACTGTAAAAAAAAAAAACATATTAGAACTTTCTTGATCTGCCCTTCAGCAAGAGAGAAAGAGAGGCATCTATATTTTCTCACTAAATTAGCTGTAGTTGGAATTGAAGAAATTGTGTCATCATTTTAAAATACTGAGGAAATAATAAGGTACAGTGTGCTTTCTGACAGAATTTTGATGTGTCCTTATTCCACAAGTATTTTTCAGCACAGGAAGGGTTTCAGGAGTCCTTACCATACCCTTCTACGTTATGTATCTTCCCAACTTACAAAGCATCAGTATAATAACCATCCTAAAATTTCATTTCTCATTTTTTCTTCTCACACTATCCTACTTAGTATTTCAGTACTTTAAAAGAACTGTAAGTGTAGATTTTTTTTCCCCAGGAGGATTCCATTATCCTATTTAATAGTTCTATTAATTTTAATTTAAACTTACTGATGCCCTACTTATGCCAGACACTAACTAAATGGTCATTGAGTATGGGAGGTGTGTAGCTTGGCATAAACTTCTCAGTGGAGATAATATCTGAGTCTTAAATAATGGGACGAATTTTGAGACAATGTGTAAGGCAATGAACTGGCGTGTTAATAAAGAGCAAATAGTTCAATATTACTAAACTGCAAGGAAAAGAAGAGTAGTTGAGATAATTTAAGTGATTAACATGATCCAGGTTACATGTGTCCTATATGTCTGCTAAAGAACTTACTCTTTACTCAGTAAGAGACAGGGAGTCATGGTAACAATGAAATTGAACTGGAGTAAGAGTGAAGGTCAGATATATGCCTTAGAGAGAGATCACTTTGTTACAGGAGTGGAGGACAGAGAGGGGGTGGGGGAAGACCATATGAACAGATAATACTTCCTAGTAGCAACAGATCACGTAAAAGATGAGCATCTTAACTGAAGATGTGGCACTAAGGATGGAAAGAAGGGGACTGTTGGGGAGAAGGTTTGTAGAGGCAAGACTTGATGCACTGTTGGTGGGAATGCAAATTGGTGCAGCCACTGCGGAAAACAGGTTTCTCAAAAAGCTAAAAACAGAACTACCATATGACCCAGCAATTCCACTCCTGGGTATAGATCCAAAAAAAAACCACTAATTCAAAAAGATGCATGCACCCCAATGGTCATAGCAGCACTTTACAATTGCCAAGATATGGAAGCAATCTAAGTGTCCATCAGCAGATGAATGGATAAAGAAGATGTGAGATACACACACACATATACATACTACATACAACAGAATACTACTCAGTCATAAAAAAGAACAAAATTTTACCATTTGCGGCAACATGGGTGGACTTGGAGGACATTACGCTAAGTGAAATAAGTCAGATGGAGAAAAGACAAATTCTGTATAGTATCACTTATACGTGGAATCTAAAAAATACAACAAACTTGTGAATGTAACAAAAAAGAAGCAGATAGATCTAGAGAACAAACTAGTGGTTACCCGTGGGGAGAGGGAATAGGGGAGGGGCAATGTAGAGGTAGGGAAAAAACAATACAAACTATTAGGTATAAAATAAGCTACAATTACATATTGTATAACACGGGGAATGCAGCCAATATTTTATAATAGCTATAAATGGAGTATAACCTTTAAAAATTGTGAACCACTATACTGTACATCTGTAGCTTACACTGTACAGCAACTCTACTTCAATTTAAATAAATAAAGTTTTTAAAGACTAAAAAAAAAAAAAGACTTAAAAGACAAGAGGGCGTGGAGAAGATTCACAGAATTTGGACTTCGGAAGGGGACATGAATCTTTGTACCAGCTTCAGAGATAGGATACAAAGGAAGAAAAGCACCTTTGGAGAGAAAGTGAGTTCAGATAATGGACATATGATGTCTGAGGAGTCTGTTTAAAAATCCAGTGGAGATGTCCACTCAGTGGTTAGATATCTGAATGTGGAAGTCAGAACGGGTGCTTGTGCTATCAGCGTTATTGGGTATAGATAAGCTCTAAGAGTGTGACTAGAATATGAGAAAAAGAAAACGATTAAAAATGTTAAAGTGATGGCTAGAAAAATAAAATCCAACGAAGGAGGTCAGGAAGCAATGGGTAAGGAGGAAGCAGTAGAGCCAGGTAAGTAACCATGTTGCCAGAGAAACCAGGAGAAGGAAGGATATCAAGGGGAAGGGAGAAATCCGCAACAACAACACAGCAAAAGCATCTGAGCAAGAAATAAGTGTTTATCAGATTGGGCAGTTTGTAGTTTATGGGTGATAACAGCAAGAAAAGCTAAAGTGGAATGATGATGGTAATTAGAAGAGTAAATGGTAGGTGAGAAAATTACATGGAACAAGAGAGTGGCCACTAATCACTGAAAAGACATGGAAGGTAGAGAAAAAAAAAAGTTGGTAACTAGAGGACTAGAGGATTGTTTAGGGAGTACGGGATAGCTAAGCATTATTACAGCTGATAAGGTGACCCAATAGGCAAAAAAGAGTTTTAAAAGGTTAGAAAAAGTTGAGATAACTTGTCACACTAAAACTCATGCTGGACAAAGTTAAACAGGCAGGAAAGGCTTTCTTCAAGGCTGCTACAGTAGGGGAGAGACCGGAACTCAGTCTGAGCTCAACCCCACTGAAACAAAGGACTGGAAAACTTTGAAGATCTGGGGAAAGGGGATCATAGGCCATCTAATCACGGGATTTACCCCAGAGAAAAGTAAACTTTCTCATCTTTCATCTCAGGAGGTAGGTGTACAACTTGGAGCGAGTATCCTACCCTCCCACAGAAACTGGGAGATGGGTCAGGTTTCCGTGACAACCACCTTTCAAAGGGATGGCTCTCAAATCCTTGAGAAAGATATTCCCAGGTTGTAAAACCGGCAAGATGCTTTAAAAGGATTTCCATCGTGGAGGGGCAAAGTGTTTACAGCGATGAGTTTCATAAAGTACATCCTCTAAGAAAATGGAGGTCAGTGGCCTAAAGTCAGGAAGGAGCCTTTGGGGAGGGGAACATTAAGGCCATCTTGGTCAATCTAAAGACAGAGTCCTTGTAGAAGATGGAAATGAATGAGATCAAGGGTGTTGATGGAGCGGCTGAAATTAAAACCAGAGAGCATCCCCCATCAGGTGAACCTGTAGTTTTGGAAGTAAGGCTGGGGTAGATTAAAGTAAGTGGATGGATAGTGTGGGGTGGATAGTGGCGGGGCAGGTATTTGAGAGAATTCAAGCCTGGGGCTCTCAATGTTCTCAACAAGGTAGGTCAGAGAAATAAAATGACTTTGGAAAGCATGGGACTGGGCAAGTCGATGCAGCTAATGTTTGGGAAATGGGGGAAGCGAACGTCAAGAAAGCCTACCGAAGGAGTGGAGGAGGGAGCTGATCAAAGCTTGTCCCCTTGAAATATAAAAAAAATTTATACAAAGAGAAACACAATGCTTCCCCCAAAAAGGCATTGCCCATGCCCCCAGCAGCATTTACAAAGGGCCCACTGAGTTTCCCAACTGTCATTTTTTTTGCCTCCCACTTAAAAGGATGGGTCTGTTACACAATTATATTTTTTTTTTTTTTTTGCTAATGATGTTTTCCAGTTCATCAGATTTTTTTAAGTCTTCTGTGTCAAAGCTACTATAAAGATTTCTCTCGACTGTTTCCTCTGTGTATAGAATATGAAAAAGAAGCATTGACTTTTCTCACCAACTTTCTGAATTTTCTAAACTTTAGTTATTAGAGCGACGCTGGGTCTGTGCATTTCCCTGCTCCTTTTCACAGTACATTAACTTTAAAATAACATCTAAGTCCCTATCTAGCTGTTTTCACATTTTATTTTCTTCTATTGCCAGCCAATGAATTGTTCAACTTCCCAGTCTCTCTTTTGGGATTCTACTTTCATTGACAGTAAGAGTTATTAAGATCTGTGTAGTTGATTTCTATCCTCATTTAGATCTGTTTCTATCTCTAGGGTAACTTTTTCTGTGCACAACTCCAATTACTTTATTTCTGTACTGTCCGCACTTTGGACCAAAATTTGATTTTGTTCATTCTTATTCTCATATAATGTATGCTTGGACTCCTTTTTATTCTCCTGTCATGGTTACTCACTGGTGATGTTTTTTAAGGGTTTTATGGTCTGAGATTAAAATCTAGGGCTTCCCTGGTGGCACAGTGGTTGAGAGTCCACCTGCCGATGCAGGGGACACGGGTTCGTGCCCCGGTCCGGGAAGATCCCACATGCTGCGGAGCGGCTGGGCCCGTGAGCCACGGCCGCTGAGCCTGCGCGTCCGGAGCCTGTGCGTCCGGAGCCTGTGCTCCGCAATGGGAGAGGCCACAACAGTGAGAGGCCCACGTACCGCAAAAAAAATAAATAAATAAAAAATCTATTTGCAAGTTTTACATACATATTCCATTTCTGGAGAAATCTGGGGTGTTTTGTTTTGTTTTGTTTTTCCACCTTGGAAATTTCCATCACAGCTCTTCTTTGGATAATGCTTTTACTCACATATAAAACTGTATGCCATAAACATATTTAGAATTTTGCAGCCTTCTTTATATAAATATTACAATGATAATGTTTTAATCTTTCTTCTTTCAATTACTTTTCTTTTTAACATGAGGAAGAGATTGGATTAGGTAATTCACAAGGCCCTTCACGTCTTAAAAAGTTCTGTTATAAAAATACTTCTCGGGCTTCCCTGGTGGCGCAGTGGTTGAGAGTCCGCCTGCCGATGCAGGGGACACGGGTTCGTGCCCCGGTCCGGGAAGATCCCACATGCCGCGGAGCGGCTGGGCCCGTGCGCCATGGCCGCTGAGCCTGCGCGTCCGGAGCCTGTGCTCCGCAACGGGGGAGGCCACAGCAGTGAGAGGCCCGCGTACCGCCAAAAAAAAAAAAAAAAAAAAAATACTTCTCAACTTTACCTTGATATTTAGATTTGGCCTCTTCTTCTGAGTTAGGCCTCAGGAGAGTAAGCAGTGTCCAATCAGCTATGATTTGAAGGCTTCCCTGCACTGACCTGCCTTGAGACCCTCTCTCCCCAAAACTGGCATGAAATTCTAATTATGACTGATTCCTTGGATATAAAATGTAACTTTGGATATAAAATATAACTTCATATCTCTGAAACTCCTGGAGCTAAAAAGATGGGTTCCTAGGCCAGGAGCGAAAGGTCAGATAGTCATGTCTTCCAGTAGCAATCAAAGCCTATGGGTGGCAGGGGTGTGGATAGGAAGATACTAAATGAAAAGTTTTTTTTTTAAAGGGACCAGTTGGGGCAAGTGTTAAGGTCAGTCTAGAGTTAGTCACACTCCTATGTTACGGACATGAATATTTATTATAATGCTAAATTCAATATTCTTTTGGTTGTTAACTTATCAGCCTAACACTATGACATGTGGAAACAGATTGTCTTTTTCGGGAAGTTAAATCGTTTTCCACTGAGGACAAAAGACAAGTATATTTAGCTCTTCTATTTAAATAGCACTTGAACAGATTAGTGAAAGGTTCTCTTAAACGTGCTCTCTAAGTTTTTATAAGAACATTTGCCCTCACTTTAATAACAGGGGTACTACCTCAATGTAAAAAGAAACAAGGGCATTGCACTTCCCTTAGCAAATCAATGACCATATTAAAAAAAAAAAAAAAAGACAGCCACTTTTGTGTTCAACAGCAGTGAAATTTGTGCACCCTCCCAAAAAACTTCTGAAAATTGAAAGCCACTAATTATCGCACTGCAAAAGATAAACATTTCTACCTAAACACATGTAGAAGATTCCAGACAGACAGTCCTAAAAGGAGGAAATAAATAGCAATTGAACTATAGAAAGGAAGGTAGGTTATCACAGTAGTTAAATAATATTTTTGTCCTGACAGTGCTAATTAATCAGATATTTAGATCATTAAAATCAATATTTAGTTGTTAAAACACCAGCCGTGAAATATTTGTTGTCCAGATCGGATCCTTAAACAATGGAAAACATTTATTGTACCTCAGGCTTAAGATTTATAATTTAAAATAAATAATAACAATAATATCAAGCATTTGTATATTTTAATTCCTATGGAATTCCCAATATTCCCCAGTGCATTCATGCGTTGTACACAAGACACTTTTGTTGGACAGAAAAACTGACTGAGGGTATAACTGTCCACTTATGTTTAAAGTAAATCAAGATCAATTTCTTCTTTTTTTATATTAAAAAAATACACATTCTAATGTTTTCTTTCCCTACTCCAATGGGCCATCTAGCACTCACCCAGAGGTCCAGCTACATTCTAAGTATGTGAGATAATAAGAGTTATTATTTTGACATTATTGTGTGAAGGAATAATCTTTGGTGGCAATTTTACCACATATGCAATAGTAATGTAAAGGTGTGTAAGCATTTCACACGATACTACCAAAATGCACAAACTGATGTGCACAAGGCTCTTCTTAGGAAGGGTGGCACTGTTTGCTTGAGTGTCACTCACAAATGGTGGCATGTTCTAAAAGTCCTCTTTCCCTTGTCCAGTGAAATATGTAGTCTTACCAAATGGTGCTCACGTTACCTACAGGTGATATTCTAAAGTCAGTGCCTAAGATGAAAATTATATCTGAACAAAATGTCCCTTACAAATAGATTATAAAGTGGTTCGAGAATGGTATATACCTTGTTAGTCACAGTAAGGTGAAATGATTTACAGTAGTTGGCCTGTTTTTAGGAAAGTTGCTGTAAGCGTGTACAGTAAGTCCCCTACATAAGAACAAGTTCCGCTCCGAGAGCATGTTCGTAAGTCCAATTTGTTGGTAAGTCCAACAAAGTTAGCCTAGGTACCCAACTAACACAATTGGCTATATAGTACTGTACTGTAATAGGTTTATAATACTTTTCACACAAATACTACATAAAAGACAAACATAAAAAATAAAGAAAAGATGTTTAATATTATACTACAGTACCTTGGGAAGTACAGTAGTACAGTACAACAGCTGGCGTACAGGGGCTGGCATCGAGTGAACAGGCAAGGAATAAAGGTACTGCACTACTGTACTCTATACAGTAAAGTACACAAAAGCACAACCACTTGTAGAGGATGCACAGACGTGACAACGTACGCCAGACACGTGAACTAACTTACGTGATTGGATGTGTGAACACCCGCGTTTGCATCTTTGAAAGTTCGCAACTTGAAGGTTCATATGTACGGGACTTACTGTGTTTCTTTGCATTTTGAGATCATAGTGGCTGCCTGAAGATGGGGATGACCTCCCCACCAGAGAGGCCTAGGGTCACAGCTGCATCCCCCATTCCCCCACATCACGTTCACGCCAGGGTATATACTCATCAAATCACCCATACTTCAGAAAGGCATGTGTTCCACGCTCACTCTTTCCTTCTCCCCACCTCCAAATTTGAACTCCTGAATTTCTGTCGTTTAAATTTTCCATGATATTGACTGTACTAGACCTCAGAGTGCCCTTACAGCTCTGAGTTCTAAGATAAGCCATTTCAAAATTCAGCTTTAGTTGTGAAGCCTCTTCCTCTGACAAATGGTACACTATCTTGGCTGAGAAGAGTCGCCTGCAACGTCTGCCTGCAGTCTGGGAAAAAAAAAAAAAAAAGAAAGAGAAAGTCTAGCTGCAGGCTCGGCTGCCACGGTGTCCTGCATCCCAGGACCGTACTGAACCTCTGGAGGCTGTGCTCCAGGGTGATTTCATTCCATCTTCCTGCACCTCACTGCCGCGATCTCGTCAGGCAGCAGACACTGACAAATCCTACTGTCACACCAGAGAATTCACTGCTGGCAGGAACTAAATAGTCTGCCAACGGTGGGCCAAACGCATTCTTTAGACCGCATATCTAGGCATTCACAGGGAGGACTAACCTGCTTTGTCTCTCGGTTCCTTTTCAAAAGGGTTTTGTCTTAAGCCTCTGCAGGTCACAGCAACACACACTTAAAATAATGCATCGCCCCCCATCACCCCCACCCTGAAGACACCGAGGAAGAATGCATTTAAGGGGTATTGTGCCAGAAAAGATCAAAATGTGGGGCTTTTAAACTGCCAGTGTGAATAAAGCAGAGAGCGAACACAAAGTCATTTTATACTTCAGTTTTGCTTTTCCATTTCTCTCAATGGCACTATTCCCTAGATATCCCAGTGTGAGGACAGGTATTGTTACAGTCAGCAGCAACTGGACTTGACCCATTTAGATTGCCACTTCCAGACAAGCTAATATCATTCATAACCCGGACGCCAAACAGTTGGTGATTCCAGAGAACAGAATTTTCTATGGCACGAGGGCTGCCAGATATTTCTCTTCGTGAGATTCTAGGCTGGCGTCTGTTCCCCTAACTCATAAAGATTCTCATGGATGCTTTCCTCCCTCTAGGCAGGAAAAGCTATCTCACAACACTTTTGCTTAAAGAAAATGTCTGATGATGGGGATTACATTCAAAATGCAATCTAAAATTGTGATAACTAAAAGGAGATGTAAAAATTATTCATCTATGTCTCTGGTTACTCCCCACTTGCTCAACTCTAAAGTGATATTGATCTTAAGAAGAAAATATTTTGTAGAGAATAACCTGACATATCACTAAATACTCTGAGGTTTCTTTTTTAAAAAAAAGATCAGAAGGTTAGAGCTTTGAGGTTGGAAGAAGTACATACACAGTAACTTTTTGTTTTTATTTAACGTCATGTTTGAAATCTACTCTTATATAGGTTAATCTCCTCTATTCTCACAAAATAAACTGTTTTTTCTAATTAAATTCTGCCTTGTGTAAATTGAAATTTCGTGTTATGTTATTCGATAGTCTATGCCATAAGATTCAGCATATAGGTACAATATAGGGAAATATGTATGGACAAATTTAATGGAGTAATTGGAGAATTTTAATGAGGTACCTAATACAAAAACTCCATAATGTTAGAACACCACTAGACATGCCTTTGCATAAATTTTGCTCTTCAAAAGGACGGTATTCAACAGGTCTTATGAGGCTACTTTTGTTGCAAAAAAAAAAAAAGAAAAGAAAAAGAAAGAAATGACTAGTTAAGATGGTGGAGTTGGTAACAAGCATAACCATAGGGCAATAAGGGAGCTGAGACCCCCCACCCTGAAATTGCAAAGCCAGCAGTCCTAATGCAGCCATTCTCAGGAAGACAGGAGTGGGAGGGGGAGTGTGGATTGAGGGGTGCTGCAATAGTCTTAGCAAAGAAGAAAAGTGTGGGTATCATTCTCATTTTATACCATTAAGTTGATTAAACTGCATTCTGATTGTTTCCTTTCTTTCCCACTAAAAGTAACTTTCTCCTCTTAGCTCCCATTCCTGAGCAACTTCAACTTATGCATGAAGCATCATACATCTTTTAGGCTCAACTAGCTCCCATAAACTAGCAGTTGTAGCTCCTAAAACTGTCAAATTCCTACATGTTTTTCGTTATCCTCCTAGCAGAGAAAATGTGATTACTCTACCTCATCAGGTTAATTAGGTCATTGGTTTACGGTACAACCTACATGTTAGTTGTTCTTGGAACAAGTGACCCTTGTTAGTCTAATTAGCTGCGGCCACAGAATTCATGGAACATTCACCAAGATAGAGCATATTCTGGGCCATGAAACACACCTCAGCAAATTTAATAGAACAGAAATCATACAATGTCTGCTTTCAAGCCACGATGGAATTAAACTAGAAATCAATAATAGAAATATATGAAAAATCTCCAACTATTTGGATTTTAAACAACATATTTCTAAACAACACATGAGTCAAAGAAAAAATTCCAAGAGAAATTTCAAAATATTTTGAACTAAATGAAAAGGAAAACACAACTTATTGAAATCTGTGGGCAGAGGGAAATTTATAGCATTGAATGCATATATTAGAAAAGAAAAAAGATTAAAATCAGTAGTCTAAGCTTATACTTTAGGAAACAAGAAAAAGAAGAGCATATTAAATACAAAGTGAAAAGAAGAAAAAAGTAATAAGAATTGGAACAGAAACATATGAAATTGAACACAGAAAATCAATGAAACCAAAAGCCATTTTTTTTTTAAGATCAATAAAATTAATGAGCCTGTAGCCAGGGAAACTAAAGAAAAATAAAGAGGACAGAAATTACTGAAATAAATAAAGTACAGAAATAAAAGAGGGTATATCACTACACATCCCAAGGACATTTAAAGGATAATAAGGGAATCCTATGAACAACTCTATGCCTACAATAGATAACCTGCATGAAATGGACCAGCTCCTTGAAAAACACAATCTGCCAAAACTCACACAAGAGGAGACAATATGAATAGGTCTATATCTGTTAAAGAAATTGAATCAACAATTAACATCCTTCCAAAACAGAAAGCCCCAGGTCCAGATGGATTTGCTGGTGAATTCCCCAAAACATTTAAGGAAGAAGTTATGCCAATTTTCCACAACTTCTTTCAGAGGATAGAAGCACAGGGAATATCCCCTAACTCATTCTATCAGGTTAGCATTCATTACTCTAATACCAAAACCAAAGGCATTGCAATAAAAGAAAACTACAGATCAATATCTCTTATGAACACATATGCAAAAATCTTCAACAAAATATTAGCAAATTAAGTCCCAACAATGTACACAAAAAATTATATATCACAACAAAGTGAGTTTTATCCCAGGTAAACAAGGCTGGTTCAACATT
Organism: Leucopleurus acutus; assembly: GCF_964270905.1. Classification (NCBI taxonomy): domain Eukaryota; kingdom Metazoa; phylum Chordata; class Mammalia; order Artiodactyla; family Delphinidae; genus Leucopleurus; species Leucopleurus acutus. The sequence goes on from NC_139143.1 coordinate 14,245,769, forward strand.
TGAAAATTAATTAATGTAATCCATCATATCCATAAGCTGAAGAAAAATTACATGATTATATCAATAGAGGAGAAAAAGCATTTGACAAAATCTAACACCCATTTATGATAAAAATTTTCAATAAACTAAGAATAGAGGGGAACTTCCTCAACTTCATGAAAAACACCAACAAAAAACCTATAGCTTACATTATACTAAATGGTGAGAAGCATGACACTTTACCACTAAGATAAAGAACAATAGAGGATTTCCCCTCTCACCAGTGCTTTCAACATCACACTGGAAGTCTTAGCAAATGCAATAAGAAAGAAAGTAAAGATATACATTTTGGCAAGAAAGACATAAAACTGTCTTTGTTTGCAGATAAATGATTGCCTATGTAGAAAATCTGAAAAAAAAAATCAACAAAAAAATTCCTAGAACTAATAAGCAATTACAGCAAAGTTGGAGGATAGAAGGTTAATAAACTCAGTTGCTTTCCCACATACCAGCAATGAACAAGTGGAATTTGAAATTAAGAACACAAAACAGTTATACTAGCATTCAAAAAATGAAATAGTTATAAATCTAACAAGATATGTGCAAGATCTATATGCAGAAAACTATAAAACTTGAATGAAAGACATAAAAGAACTAAGTCAAGAGATATCCCATGTTCATGGATAGGAAGACTCAATATTGTCAAACTGTCAGGTTCTTTCTAACTTTATTTATAAACTTGATGCAATCGCAAACAAAATTCCAGTAAGGTATTTTGTGGATATTAACAAACTGATTCTAAAGTTTATATGGAGAAGCAAAAGACCCAGAATAGCCAACACAGTGTTGAAGAAGAACAAAGTTGGACGACTGACGTAATGCAACTTCAAGACTTACTATAAAGATACTGTAATCAAGAGAGTGTGTTATTGGTGACAGCACAGACAAAAAGATCAATGAAACAAAACACAGAGTCCAGAGACAGACCCTCTTAAATATATAGTCAACTGATTTTTGACAAAGAAGCAAAAGCAATATAATGGAGAAAAGATAGCCTTTTCTATGATGCTTGAACAACTGAAAAAACAAGTGTAAAAAAAAGAAAAAGAATCTGGACACTGTCCTTACAACCTTCAGAAAAATTAACTCAAAACGGATCACAGACCTAAATACAAAATGTGAAACTATATATCTCCTAGAAGATAATGCAGGAGAACACTCAGATGATCTGAGGTATGACAGTATCTTTTTAGATACAATGCCAGGGGCACTAACCATGAAAAAAATAAGCTGGACTTCATTAAAATTAAAGGCTTCTGATTTGTGAAAGATATTGTAAAGGTAATGAAAAGACTAGCCACAGACTGGGAGAAAATATTTTCAAAGGACATATCTGGTAAAGCACTGTCATCTAAATATACAAAGAACACTTAAAACTGAACAATAAGAAAACAAACAACTCAATTAAAAAATGGCCCAAAGACCTAAACAGACACTTCACCAAAGGTACACAGATGGCAAGTAAGCATATAAAAAGATGTTCCACATCATATGTCATCAGGAAATGCAAGTAAAAACAAGATACCACTATATACAGATTAGAATGGCTAAAATCCAGAACAGTGACAAAACCGAAACATTGAATAGAACGTGGAGTAGCAGGAATTCTCAGTTATTGCCAGAGGGAATACTAAGTTACAGCAACTTTGCAAGACACTTCGGCAGTTTCTCACAAAACAAAACATACTCTTATCGTATGATCCAGTAATTGTGCTCCTTGGTATTTATCCAAAAGAGATGAAAATTATGCCCACAAAAAATTGTGTGTGTGGATGTTTACAATAGCTTTACTCATAATTGGCAAAACCTGGAAGCAACCACTATGTACTTCAGTGGGTAACAGAAAAATAAACTGTGGTACATCCAGACAATAGAATATTATTCAGCTCTAAATAGAAATCAGCTATTAAGTCATGAAAAGATACAGAGGAACCTTAAATCATATTACTAAAAAAAGAAAGCCAAACTGAAAAAGATACATACTGTATAATTCCAACTAAATGACATTTTGGAAAAAGTAAAATTACTGAGATAGTAAAATGCTTAGTGACTGCCAGGGCTTGAGAGGGAGGGTATATGAATAGGTGGAACACTGAGAATCCTTAGGGCAGTGAAACTACAATGCATGATAGTATAATGGTGGATATATGACATCATTCATTTGTCTAAATCCATAGAAAGTACACCAGAAATAGTGAACCTTAACATAAACTGTGAGCTTTGGATGATAATGTGTCAATGCAGGTTCATCAAGTGCAACAAATGTACCATCTGGTGAGGGATGCTGATAATGGGAGAGGCTGTGCATGAGTGGGGGGCACAGAGAATATGGAAAATCCCTGCGTCTCCTGCTTATTTTGCCCTGAACCTAAAACTGATACAAAAAATAGTCTAAAAATAGGAAAGAAGAATGAATAAAAGAAACCAGCAAATAAACAAAGGTACCCCCAAAAATGAAAGAAAGAAAAACAACAGGCCACCAAGCTACAAAAGATGCCCTTGTTGATAGAAACTAAAAAGATCTGCCTTAGTTTACTCAAGCTGCCATAAGAAAAATACCATCGACTGGGAAGCATCAACAACAGAAAGTTATTTTCTCACAGTGCTGGAGCTTGGAAAGTACAAGACCAAGGTTCCAGCAGGCCTCATTTTCTGGTGAGCGCTCTCTTACTCGCTTACAGATGGCTGCATTTTGGGTGCGTGTGTGTGTGACGGAGAGAGACAGAGAAGGGTCTGGTATTTCTTCCTCTTTTATAAGGACACCACTTCTGTGAAATCAGGGCTCCGTATTCATGATCTCATTTAATCTCATTTATCCTTAATCAACTTCTTAAAATTCCTCTCTCTAATCCAGTCACCTGGGGGGTTAGGGCTGGACACAGTTCAGTCCATAGCAGGGCCCACTGTACAGAGATGATACAATTAACTGCTGGGAGCCTGCAGTTAATGGGAATCTTCATCTCAGAAAAGATGATTGAAAGCTAGGGAAACAATATTCAGCAATTTTAGCAATCTAAACTTAATCCCTTAAAGTGATGATGTTTGTAAAAAAAAATGCAATTATTTACAAAATATTGATGCTAACATAACTAGTGAATAGATTTCAGAAGATACATAAGGTAATTCTTTTCAGTATCAACAGTACCAACAGGCAAAAATGGGGCCACAGTTGCCTGTATAGTAGCCAAATGCACCATGAGCCGTTTTATCATTTATTTATATTCTTTCACCCCACATTTTTTTTCCTCTCATCAACTGAGATTATAAAAATGATGAATTATATTAAAAAAGACTAATTTGAAGTTTCAGCTTTTTAGGCCAATTTATAATAACTGGAAAACAATATTGGACAATAAAAAGGGATATATTTGGCTTTTTATGAGTTTTTAAATACCCAGTTAATTCATTACTTTCTTCACACTGAAACAAAAGCTCGCATGTCAAAAGATAAAAGGAAATATGGAAAATCAAATACCTGTAACATCTGAGTAATAAAACATCAGATACAAGTTTAGTGAAAAGGGTCAGACGGCAGCTTATTTAATGAATAGTTTTCCAAAGAGGAACAGTCTCAATCAACAATGAAAAATAAAGCTAAATATTTTTGTTTATCATTTATTTTAATGATTGTTTCCCTACATCAGAGACCGTTGAGTCAGACAAGGAAACAAGATCGTTACAGTGAAAATTAAATTTGAGAGATGAAGACACGTCTGGGTTGTTTAAACTAGTAGTTCATTTTGAACGTGAAATCTACAGCATCAGTGGTGAAATAAGTAACATTATCAGGCCTCTTCCTTCAGGGAAAAAGACTTTCCTGGTCATTTCCCTAAAATTGCTGATCAGAGACCCTTAAGTCAGCCATGTAAAGACACAAACAACTTGAACTCTAAGAAATAGATAATACCTAGCCTCTGAACCTCTAGAGAACCCTTAAAATGTTACTAGTTCCATAAGTAGCCCCCCTTGGCACCTGGGGACTTAAATACTCTCTCTGTCACTCTCTATTAGTGAGGGCATTTCAGTTTGTAAGGCAGGAGCTGTATTGTTTTGCAACTTAACGGTCTACAGAGCTGAAACTCTCAAAGACTTGCCAGAGGAATTGAAGACATAAATGATAATCTTTTATTTAAAGCAAGTACAAAAATGAAAGACGAAAGCTTTAAGTATTTTATTTGTAACAAACACATTCTGTATATAGTTGTATTAGTCAGTGCTTATAAAAGACTCTAAAGCATCCAACACCTTCGTTTTAGGAAAAAAAAAAAACCTTATTGCTAGGGGAGAAATATTTCTTTCCTCTGTTACTTTTGAAAAAAATGCTCTACTTCACATATACATCATTTTCTTACAATTTTCTTACAATCATGACATGCATATTCTTCTTAGATAATATATGGGAGATACAGTTGAGTGAGAACAGTGTCCATTTATGTTCTGCAAATGATTGATGAAAATGATAACTCGAAGAAAAAAATCGGTAATTGATGTTTCTGCTTCTTCTCATGTTTTCATATTCCTGAATTGAAGGATTTAGTATGTGAAAATTTATCATTTGAACACATCGCTCTTCCACTTAAGCACAATTTTCTCTTCCACAGGGCTAATGGGAATTAGTAGACCAACTGCTGGCATAAACTGGCTCAAGGCAGCCAGAAAAATCTTCTAAATTGGAGAGGCAGTGTGGAATTTGCTGATGCAGCCATAATTAAAGTTCGATCAGAATAAGGTATATTATAACAACGTGCACCAGAAGAGATACTGCATCTTTTTACAGAAAAGGGAGGTTGTGCGTTCCCTTTGTTTATAACTCAAAACCATAGTTTGCATTTTCAGGAATTTCCCGTGAGGGCATCTCTACCGCTGTCAAGATATTTAACCTGTGCGTTCAGATTCTCAATCATCAATGAGGTACCTTTGACAGACAGTTAATCATCACTATGTATGTGCAAAAATACCTTCCCCTTTTTAATGTAAATGATGTGCAACTTTACATGTTTGTTCTTTAAGTTATTTAACTATGATATAATAATAATTCATTCTGAGAGAATAAGTATACAAATGGACAGACAATATAGGGCAACAGACCTATGATCCAAAACTTCTGCAGCCCCCAGTCCAAAAAGCCAAAACACAAGGTCTACAGCAGTCGGGTGACAATAGTCAGGACTTGGTCAATGGCTGCCAGCTTCCTTCATTTATGCCTCTGCTTCTGTCTCTGGACCAACTACAGGAAGCCAAATAGGCCCCCCAAATCAATCACATAAGAGTCCCCCCTTCCAGTTAGCCTGCCTCCAGCTTTCCCTTGCCAACAACCTCCAATAAGAGCCCACCTGAAGCCTTCCTTTTTATGCTCTGCAAAGCTTTCCCACTACAATGCGTGTCTTTGAGTCACTGCCAAATGCTAGTGATGGTGGCTGGCGCTGAGTAAATAGCCTCCCTTTGTTCTCATTTTAGCAGTCTTTATTTCTACAACACCACAAAATGTCACTGGCCAGAAACATTATTTATGCTACAAAATATCTAGTACACTAAGACATTTGTATCCTGTGAAATGCTATTTTAAAGGGGTGAAAAGGCAAGATTTTAAGGACCTTACCTAGACATATACTACACCTTCCTTTTAAGAAGTCAACCTGTATTTGCTACCAATTAATTGCCAGGCATTGAGATGTGTACTGGATAGTCCAACAAACATAAATAAATTGGTCCCTCTTCTGGAGATTAGTTGTGAGTGGAGAAATAAATAAGTGACCAAATAATCTACTATAGTCTTATATTTACACATGTACCATACGTTAACAAGAAAATGTAAGGGAGAAACCTGACCCTCTACCTCGAAGGGAAAGTATGGGTTGGGAATCATGAAGCTATAGAATAATCGTTTGACGTAGGATCAGCATAGTCTGGAAAGGTACATAAAACATCAACTATTAAGAAGTTATTTAGAGACGCCCTTTTTTTAATGAAGATGTAAGTTTTTTACTTCTAAGGATCTGTGTTACTCACAGTTCTCCAGACAAACAGGACCAATAGGATCTGTGTGTGTTTGTACGTGTGGAGAGAGACGGAGAGAGATTTATGTTAAGGCACTGGCTCATGCAGTTATGGAGGCTGACAAGTCCCCAGACCTGCAGTCAGCAAGCTGAAGACCCACGAGAGAGCTGCTGCTGTAATTCCAGGGTGAGGGCAAGTAAACTCAGACCCAGGAAGAGCTGATGTTTCAGTTCAAGTCCAAAGGCAGGAAGAAAGATCAGTGTTCGAACCCAAAGGCTGCTATATTGAAAGAATTCCTTCTTACTCAAGGGGCGTCAGTATTTTGATATATTCAGACCATCAGGGACTAGATGAGACCCACTCACATTAGGGAGGCCAGTCTGCTTTGCTCAGTTCATGGATACAAATGTCAAACTCATCCAAAGTCACCCTCACAGAAACACCTAGAATAATGTTCAACCACATACGTGGGCATCCCATGGCCCACTCAGGTTGACACAAAATAATAATCAGGAGTCTACCCCTTGTCAACGTGGCACCCATGTGCATCTTTTCAAAGTATACTTAATCTCCCAATGAAGATAACAACAAATCATAGTTCCACTTTACATGACACCACTCCCCTACATACAAAAACATACTAGCCCTTTCTCGAGAAGAGGAGGTAAATTCTTTCAGTAATATTTACTATTCTCCTTGATATTCTGTAACTTAAATACTATGATGTAAAGTTAACAGTACTTAAGTACTACAACATAAATTCAATAATCTTATGTTACATGAACAGAGAATAAAAGAGAGAAGAAAACAAAGACATCTGGGTTTGTATATACATTTTATTACATGTAATATATAATATATATTACACATAATATAGACACACAAACATATTCATAACAAAATAAGGAGGAAATACTCATGACAATTACAGTCCTCGTTTCTGTAACTGCTCGCATAGTCGTAACTGGTATTTATAACTGTGTTTTGCCACTACCCAATCTGTAATCCTTTTGCCTTCAGTGAGCACCTCAGCTGGTTATGGCCCTTTGCCTGGTGGGGTGAAACAAATTTTCATCCTGAAGGGTCTGGGTCATTGGTAGCCCTGCCTGTATTGGGTTGCTGTACTTTTTCACTGACTTTAATCTCAGGGCATGGTAATACTAAGAGATGCCCTAATAGATCTCCTGTATTCCAGACATACTCTCCTGACGTCCATTGAGGAACAGCAGTCCCATTTTCCCGTGGTAGTCAGGACCAATCACATCAGGCAGCATAGTAACTCCCTTCTTTGCCTGTTGATTCAGGGGCATGAAGAGTCCAAAGTGGCCTGGTAACTGTCACAACTTCAAGTTCAATGGAATTCTTGTTGTGTCTCATGGTGAAAGCATTCCTCGCACGGGAACTAAGACTTCAAGGCAGGCAGAGCATAGAGGCATAAGAACAGAAGCAAAACTTGTGCTAGTGTGTCTCTAGGTTTAATACAAACCTAGAGAGAGGGTGCCACTCCCACTTCCACACCTTGACTCCTGGACCTGGGAATCCCGGCTATGGGAGAAACAGCACCATATATTGGACACTAATTCAGAGCATCTACATCCTTAGGGAAACCTTTCCCTAGCCGTGAAAGGTATTGCTCTCTAGGCGGTGCTACAACTGATTCTTCAAAAGCCTATTCCCCCACTCTATCTATTAAGCCAGCTGCTTCAGGATACAGTAAGTCCCCTACATACAAACAAGTTCTGTTCCGAGAGCACGTTCATAAGTCCAATTTGTTCGTAAGTCCAACAAAGTTAGTGTAGGTACCCAACTAACACAATTGGCCATATTGTAGTGTACTATAATAGGTTTATGATATTTTTCACACAAACAATACATAAAAAACAAACACAGAAAATAAAGAAAACATTTTTGATCTTACAGTACAGTAAGTACCTTGAGAAGTACAGTAGTATAGTACAACAGCTGGTGCTTCTTAGCAGTACCAGCTACATCACCGCTGCTTTTACGCTTGCCTCCGGACATCCTGGGCTTGATGTCTGTAAAGATGCAGTACTACTGTACTCTATACAATACTGTACAGTAAAGTACAAAAAAGCACAACCACTTGTAGAAGATGCATGCACATGACAATGTATGCCAGACACATGAACTAACTTACATGACTGGACATGTGAACGCACGTTCACATCTTTGAAAGTTTGCAACTTGAAGGTTCGTACGTAGGGGCCTTACTATAGTGGAGAACGTGACAAGACCAGTGAATCCCATGAGCATGGGCCCATTGCCACCCTTCTTTTGTTATGAAGTGAGTTCTTTGATCAGAGGTAACGCTCTGTGGAATACCATGACAGAAGATACGACATTCTGTAAGTCCATAGATGGTAGTTTGGACAGAAGTATTGCATGCAGGGAAGACAGTGCCCATTTCAGTAAGAACAAAATGCTGCCCTTCCGTAATGAAAGTAGATCAGACCAGGCTGACCTCCTCTGGGGATGGCTCAGTGTTGGTCTCATTGGCTGGCAGACTGGCCACTCAGCAGTGGCCACAGCCAAGTTGGCCTTGGTTGAGTAGGTGTCCATGTTGCTGAGCCCAGGCATGCCTCCCATCCCTGCCATCATGGCCACTTGTCCATGAGCCCATTGGAAGATCACAGGGACAGCTGGGGAAAGAGGCTGACTGGTATCCAGAGAAAGGGTCATCCTACCACTTGATTATTAAAATCCTCCTCTGCTGAGGTTACCCTTTAATGAGCAATCACATACAGTTAAGTTCCCTACATATAAACCTTTCAGTTGCAAACTTTCAAAGATACGAACATGCATCTGGTTCCAGCAAGGAACCAGAACCTGTGCCATCCACGTCAGGCGTGAGTGAAATTGCAGCTTGCCCTCCGTCTCCTGCTGCTGAGGATCCTTCAGCTCTACCATCTCCCACCTCCTCTCCCTCCTCCAGTCAGTAACTCTTCCTGCCTGTTCACTAGATGCAGCCTCTGTATGCCAGCTGTTGTAGTGTACTACTGTACTCTTCAAGGTACTGTACTGTAAGATTAAAAATGTTTTATTTTTTGTGTTTGTTTTTTATGTATTATTTGTGCAAAAGTATTATAAACTTATTACAGTACAGTACTATATAGCCGATTGTGTTAGTTGAGGAGCTAGGCTAACCTTGTTGGACTTATGAACAAATTGGACTTACTAACCTGCTCTCGGAACAGAACTCATTTGTATGTAGGGGACTTAATGTATCTTCATATTTTTTTGCCCATTAAAAGAAGTCTAGGGCTTCCCTGGTGGCGCAGTGGTTGGGAGTCTACCTGCTGATGCAGGGGACACGGGTTCGAGCCCTGGTCTGGGAGGATCCCACATGCCGCGGAGCGACTGGGCCCGTGAGCCACAACTACTGAGCCTGTGCATCTGGAGCCTGTGCTACACAACGAGAGGCCGCGATAGTGAGAGGCCCGCGCACCGCGATGAAGAGTGGCCCCCACTTGCCACAACTAGAGAATGCCCTCGCACAGAAACGAAGACCCAACACAGCAAAAATAAATTAATTAATAAACTCCTACCAACATCTAAAAAAAAAAAAAAGTCTTATTTAAAAAAAAAAAAGAGAAGTCTATCCATAGACTTCCTTCCCAGATTTCCTTGTCGACAATTTCCCAATCATGTTCTTTCCAAATCCCTAACCGTCCAGCCAAACCATTGGCCATAAATGGGTATGAATCATACATCTGGCCACTTATCCTGCCAAGCAAAGTGAACAAGCAGGTGCACTGCTCAAAGCTCTGCCCACTGGGAGGACTTCCCTTCACCACTGTCCTTTAGGGATGTCGCAGAGAGATGCTGGGCTGCTGCAGCTGTCTACCTTCAGGTGGTGCTTACAAATCATGCAGAACCCTCTGTAAACCAGGCTCCAGTCTCCTCGTCCTCTGCCAGCTGATTGTAGGGAACTCCCCATGAAGCCATAGGTGCAGCTTGGGAAAGAGAAGGCAGTATAAAAGGAGTGGTGTCCATGGGCAGTTAGACCACTTCATCTAACTCACCTGTACCTTCAGGGCCTGCTTGGGACCAGCTGTGTACATCCCACTTCCATGTGATGATGAAGTGCTGCTATGCATGCCCAACATTAGAGCCTGGTGCATCACATGACACCCCGCTCATGCTGGGCAGTTGCTCAGCTCACATGGTAACTTCGTGGCCCAAGGTAAAGAATCTCGTCATTACTAAGGCCCAGTCACAGGCCAGGAGCTGTTTCTTAAAAGCAGAGTCATTGCCCACAGAGGATGGTAGGGGTTTTGCTCCAAAATCTTAAGGGCCTGCATTGATTCATTTATAGAGGCCCACCAAGGCTCCAAACAGCATCCTTAGCTGCCACTGACACTCCAAGCACCATTGGATCTTTCGGATCATAAGGCCTAAATTGCAAAGCAGCTTGCATGGCAACCTGGACCCAATACAGAGCCTTCTCTTGTGCTGGGCATCACTCAAAACCTGCAGCTTTTTGGGTTACTCAGTAAATGGGTCAGAGTAATAGGTCTAAATGAGGACTATATTACCTCCAGAATACAAAGGGGGCCACTAAGCATTGTGCCTTTTGCAACCAAAAAGGGCCACCCGCAACTATTTATCCTTCGTCTTTGAAGGGATATCTAAACATGCCCCCCACACACCACTGGACCCCTAGAAAGGCAGAAGACCCCTGAGCATTTTTGGTCAGTTTTATTATCATCCTCTTACATGCAAATGTCTTAGTCATAAGTCTAGAGTAGTTGTTACTTCCTGCTTACTAAGTTCAATAGCGTAAAGTAAAAAAAAAAAAAAAAGGTGTGGGGGGGGGAAATTCCCCAGCAGTCCAGTGGTTAGGACTCTGTGCTTCCACTTCAGAGGGCATGGGTTCGATCCCTGGTCAGGGAACTAAGATCCCACAAGCCGCTTAGCGTGGCCAAAAAAAAATTAGCATAAAGTCATCAGTGTAATAATGGACCAGTGTAATATCTTATGGAGGGGAAAGGCAAGCAAGGTCCCCGCGAACTAAATTATGACATAGGGCTGGAGAGCTGATATACCCCTAAGGTGGGACAATGTAGGTATTTTTCTGACCTTGCCAGCTGAAAGTAACCAGCTTCTGGTGGTCTTTCTTAACAGGGATAGAGGAAAAAAAGCATTTGTCAGATCAATAGCTCCAAACCAGGTACAGGGGATGTCTTAATTTGCCCAAACAATGAAACCACATCTGGCACAGCACCTGCAATTGAATTTACAGCCTAGTTAAGCCTACAATTATCCACCGTCATTCTCCAGGATGCATCCGTCTTCTGCACCAGGCTGAATAGGTGAGTTGAATGGGGATAAATTAGACAACGCCACCCCTGCATCTTTCAAATCCCTAATGGTGGCACTAATCTCTGCGATCCCTCCAGGAATCCAGTATGGCTTTAGTTTAGCATTTTTTTAGGTAGAGGCAGTTGTGGTGGCTTCCACTTGGCTTTTCCCACCATAATGGCCCTCGCTCCACTGGTCAGAATCCCCAATACGGAGATTCTGCCAGCTGCTAAGGATGTCTGCCCTGCCTAGGCACTCCAGAACTGAGGAAATGGTTACAGACTGGGTTCAGGGACATACTGGGCCAACACTGAGAGGGACCTGATCTACAACTCCATTGCTCGGCTGACCTCCATAAGCCCCTACTCTGACTGGAGGGCCACAGTGGTATTTTGGATCTCTGGAATAAGTGTCCAATATTCCCCCAAAGGCCCAATTATTTCCTTTTTCCCAGGGGACCCTGGTAAAACGCCATGGATCCCTTTGGGGAAAGCGGAGAGAAAGATTAACAGTATACATTTTTGGCAACAGGGGTTCTTCTTTAAGGGGACCCCACCTCCCCATCACTCAAGGGGTGTGGAGTCTGTAAACTGGCTCAAGTCTGAGACTGACTGAGAGGCCATGACTCTGTTTTTATGACTTACATCAGACTTTTGTTAACTTGGCCTAAAATATGTCTGGTTCTACAGATTATGTGAGAATGGAACAGGCTTCCTAGCTATTTCACTTCTAGGGGCACCATGATGAACTAGCCATGGCCATGGTCTGCACGAGTCAGGCTAGTCTGACTGCTGCTTTGATTCTGCTGTCCATGACCGTATCCACACCCACCTTGCCTGCCACCAACTGGCCCCTGCTACCCAGGATCCAATTATGCCAGTGGCATTTACGTTTACCAATTCAATGGCTGCAGTGAGGTTTGGTTGCAGAGGACAACAATCATGGAGCTCTTCAAAGATGCTGGGGCTTTCGTCACAACTTGATTTCTCACAGTCGTGGTGAAAGCCATGTCTTCTGGATGCTCTCCGTGTGGGTAAGTCTTAAATGACAAATACAATCTAACATTCCCGTCTCCCTAAGTCTTTGCATCCCTTCCCCTCCACTAAAGCAAGGTAGGGCAGGCACTTTCACCATGTTCACTGTGGACCACCTTCTGATCCCTGCTTTAGTCAGTCAACCAACCGAACTGTCATAGCCCTCGGTTTGACAGCTCAGCTGACCCGCTAAACACAGAATCCTTGCTCAGCGAGCCCTCAGTGAATCAGTAAATTCAACCTGACCCAACTTTACGTTCCTTCCACCATTATCCAACACTCTTGATATCTACTCCCTCACAGGTTCCCTAGACTTCCACCTGTATAAATTAGAAGACTCAAGTAGTTCTTTTGGAATGTAGCACATCTCCTATGGGTCACATTCTATCCCTCACCTGTACAGACCTGCTAGGACTTGAGTCTAGTTATAGGTATAGAAGCAAAGACGGGTGATGGGTGTGGGTGCTGAGAAGAATCAGTATTATCTTGCATGGCAACTGCCTCAGGAGAGACCAATACCATTTCCTCAGGCAATGCAGGGTTTATCCCTTCAGATCGGGGTGGAGAGATCACTTCCACTGGGAACAGAGAGGACTCTTCCATCGGAAAGAAGATTCATCAGAATTTAGGGGCTTAATCTCCCCAGTTTCATCAGAGTCTTCCTACATGTTGCCATTCAGAACCCCATTCTGCCCCAATTAATGCCCTCACTTAGCAACAGATACCCTGTGAGGTTGCAGTTCAAACTGCATTTAGCCACTGAAAGGATGAGATTTTTTTTGTTTGACTTTTTTAGCAATCTCAGCCTTAAGACTACAAGAGATAAGGGTCTCCTTTAGGGCACACACAAAAGCTTTAGGTCATTTATGCAGTGCTTGAAATGGGAATTCAAATCCCTGAACTCATCCTTTTCTTTCCCAACTTTTCCATCCATATTAGGAGAAACCAGCCAGTCTTGTTATATCTGTTTGTCTGAGAAAAATGTTCAAAAGTATCATGTACACAGACATCCAGATTCTTGCTTCTTCTAAGGGGTCAATTAGGAAAATCCTATGGAGATATTCTGCATATCTCTATGGCCAAATCATGCCACGGACTATCAGTGCTCTCTTTACTACTGGAAATAGAGTCTTTAGCATCTTTACATCTAACCATATAAAATAGTCAATTCCAGAGGCACCAGAACCAATTCATAAAATTCATCGTAAAATTCTGATGCTCTAAAACCAGTCTCAGTACCAAAATATGTCTTAGGTTCTCCAGACAGAGAGAGAGAGAGAAAGGGAGACCAAGGGGAGCCAAAGGATAGTTCCAGTGAAAGTCTGAAGGCCTGAGAACCATGAAAGCTTATGGTATAGTTCCATTCCAAAGGCTGGTAGGATCAGTATCCAGAAAGAGTCAAAGTTTCACTTTGGCAGTATATTGAAAGGCAGTATGAAAACCTCTGTCACAAGTTGAAGGCAGTTAGGCAGGAGGAACTTCCTCTTAGTCAGGTTGCGGGGGCGGGGGGGGGGGGGGGGGGAGTGTCAGCCTTTTGATCTATTCATGCCTTCAACTGATTGTCAAGCCTCACCCATATTAGGGAGAGCAATCTGCTTTACTCAGTCTATTGACTTAAATGTTAAATTCACAAACACTCCCATAGAAACATCCAGAATAATGGTTGACCGAATACCTGGATACCCTGTATCCCAGTCAAGTTGACACACAAAATTAACCATCAGAGTTATTCCAAGAAGAATATTCCAAAGAATGGTGGATACAGTGTTTTACCATAAATAAAGTAAGAAAAAATTGGATAAATGAGAACCCTTTAAAAGTTGATGAGATTTGTATGTTGCATGCCTACAACAATGTTAATGAATTCTAATGAGTTACTATACCACTATGTCATTATTGAAGAAGTCTTGGTGAAAAACACATGTTATGAGGGGAAAAACTGTATAACTTTTCTAAATATAAATAGAATTGATGGTATTCATAAAAAAGCTAAATAATTTTCCATGTGGAGATAAAATTTCCTATAACATATTCAGCCACATGGTTCCACAAGATGTTTAAAGGTGCTACTGGAAGGCAGCTTAATAAAATCCTGGGTTAAATACAGCAAAAAAAAAAAAGAGAGAAAATGACAAAAAAAGCTCTTTTAAGCAAGCCTCTAAAAGCCTTTAGTATCTGCATTAGCCTTGTGCATCTTCAAGAGGGAGATATAATAAGTATCTTTTTCCAACTGTATTGGAGCACAATAGTCTTTTAGTCCTGGAGCATTTTGCAGATTAGTGTCCTGTGAAACACACTTTGGAAAATGCTTCTCTTGAGTATTTTAAGTTTGAAACATTTCTAATGTTCTTTTCAATTTAAAGGAGTAAAAATATCTCTATATTATGAAACTGTTATAATAACATCTTATATAAGTACAGCACTAATTAGTTTCAAAGTGCTCTCACCACAATTACAGCATTGTAGCTTTACAAGATTTTTGTAAGGCAGGTATAATGATCCTCAACACAGGATCAAGAATTTAGGACAGAGATCATTTAAGAGACTTGCTCAAGGTCACGTAGCTAGTTAGTAATAGAACTTTGGTTAGAAGTTGTTGTTTTTTTTTAAGATACCCAAGCAAAACTCTTTCCTCTTAATTACAATGTTTCGACAGCATTTATTCATTAATCTCTATTCATACATTACTTGCATACAATCATCGAGTTCATTCATACATGAACTCGATTAGTCACTGATGAACTCTAGACAGGAAAATGACTTTTAGCCTTCTAAGACTGGGTTTCAATACTAGTACTATACACAGACTGTGTGACTCTGGTCAGATTTCTCGAGCACTTTGAGCCTCGGTTTCCTTAGGAAATGGGGATTAGAAACAATTCCACAATTCCTTTTCTAAAACCCTATGGCCAGATGTATTTCTCAACGTAAGCCGTATTATACTGGGGTAATTCACTCTATATTCCATGTATTATATAACAACTACAGCGGTACCCATAAAAAAAGACAAATATTTTTTTCAGTTAAACATATAAATATTCACACAGAGTAGGTTTGGTTAAAGACTAATATTAACCTCAGATCAATTCAGCTCAGAAGTTTAACACCAAATATACTTTGACATAAAATGAATGAAAACAGCTTTCGGTTATCAGAAGTTGTATTAGTCAGTTTAGACTGCTATAAAAGAGTACCATAGATTAACTGGTTTATAAACAACAGAAATTTATTTCTCACACATCTGTAGTCTGTATGTCCGAGATCAGTGTGCCAATGTGTTAGGGCTATGGCGAGAGTCTGCTACTGGGTTGCAAATAGCTGACCTCTCTTTGTATCTTCACATGACAGAACAAAGAGAGGACGCAAGCTCTCTCTGAGTCTTATAAGGGCACTAATCCCATTCATGAAGACTCAACCCTCATGACCTCATCTAATCCTAGTTACCCCTCAAAGGTCCCACTTCCTAATACCATCACACTGTGAGGGTAGCATTTCAACATATGAATTTTAAAAAGACACATTCAGTCCTTAACAAAGGTTCTTGGCTATCAGAACTATGATAACAGATATGAATACCTATCTCAGGACTGTTGCAAAAACACAAAGAGATACACATGTTAGAGCACGCAGAACAGTGCCTGGAACACAGTGAAAGCACAGCACAATGCCAGTTATTGATATTATTATGATGATTATTAAGCAACATTGCATTCTTCACATTCTTCATAATTACGTTTATTAAAAACTGCAGAGAAGGCCGGAAGTGGCTGGAAAGACCACTGGGTCAATTGCGCGAGGTCCGAACGCTGACTGGAAGGTGCCTCAGTGCTCAAGCAGGGAGCCATTATAGAGGAAGCATGCTCCCTGAACATCAAGAGTGGTACCACCAAGCTCCTTCCCTGGGAAATACACTCAGCAACAAGTTGCCATAGCTATGAGCTGTGGCTTTGAGTATCTGTGCTTTATCTCAATTTATTTTGTGGATCCAGTAGCAAGATGTGTCCTCAGGTTTAGGGAGAGCACCAGAAGCACAACTAACTGCTGAACAATCACTGCCAGGAAGACACTGGAACTCACCAAAAAAGACACCCCACATCCAAAGACACAAGAGAAGCCGCAATGGAACGGTAGTAGGGACGCAATCACAATAAAATCAAATCCCGTAACTACTGGGTAGGTGACTCACAAACTAGAGAACAATTATACCACAGAAGGCCACCCACTGGAGTGAAGGTTCTGAGCCCCACGTCAAGCTTCCCAACCTGGGGAGGAGAAATTCCCAGAGGATCAGACTTTGAAGGCTAACAGGATTTGATTGCAGGACTTCGACAGGACTGAGGGAAACAGACTCCACTCTTGGAGGGCACACACAAAGTAGTGTGCACATCAGGACCCAGGGGGAAGGAGCAGTGAACCCATAGGAGACTGAACCAGACCTACCTGCCAGTGTTAGAGGGTCTCCTGCATAGGTGGAGAGTAGCTGTGGCTCACTGTGGGGACAAGGACAGTGGCAGCATAAGTTCTGGGAAGTACTCCTTGGTGTGAGCCTTCCTGGAGTCTGCCATTAGCCCCACCAGAGTGTGTACCCTTTACTGCTGGGTCGCCTCAGGCCAAACAGCCAACAGGGAGGGAAATCAGCCCCACCCATCAGCAGACAAGCAGATTAAAGTTTTACTGAGCTCTGCCCACCACAGCAACACCCCACTCTACTGACCACCAGTCCCTCCCATCAGGAAGCTTGCACAAGCCTCTTAGATAGCCTCATCCACCAGAGTGCAGACAGCAGAGGCAAGAAGAACTACAGTCCTGCAGCCTGCAGAACAAAAACGACATTCACAGAAAGACTGTCCTCTTCCTTTTCATTTTGTCTATGTCGCACATGAAGGAACAAAATAAAACCCCAGAAAAACAACTAAATGAAGTGGAGACAGGCAACCTTCCAGAAAAAGAATTAAGAATAATGATAGTGAAGATGATCCAGGACCTTGGGGAAAAAATGGAGGCAAAGATCGAGAAGATGCAAGAAATGAAGACCTAGAAGAATTAAGGAACAAACACCTAGAAGAATTAAAGAACAAACAAACAGAGATGAACAATACAATAACTGAAATGAAAAATACACTAGAAGGAATCCATAGCAGAGTAACTGAGGCAGAAGAACAGAAAAGTGACCTGGAAGAGGGAATGGTAGAATTCACTACTGCAGAACTGCAGAACAGAAAAAAGAAAAAAGAATGAACAGAACTGAAGACAGCCTAAGAGACCTCTGGGACAACATTAAATGTACCAACGTTCACATTATAGGGGTCCCAGAAGGAGAAGAGAGAGAGAAAGTACCTGAGAAAATATTTGAAGAGATTATAGTTGAAAACTTCCCTAACATGGGAAAGGAAATAGCCACTCAAGTCCAGGAAGTGCAGGGAGACCCAGGCAGGATAAACCCAAGGAAAAACATGCCGAGACACATAGTAATCAAACTGACAAAAATTAAAGACAAAGAAAAATCATTAAAAGCAACAAGGTAAAAACAAAAAATAACATAAAAGGGAACTCCCATAAGGTTAACAGCTGATTTCTCAGCAGAAACTCTACAAGTCACAAGGGACTGGCACAGTATACTTAAAGTGATGAAAGGGAAGAAACTACAATCAAGATTACTCTATCCAGCAATGATCTCATTCGGATTCAAGGGAGAAATCAAAAGCTTTACAGACAAGCAGAAGCTAAGAGAATTCAGCACCACCAAACCAACTCTACAATAAATGTTAAAGGAACTTCTCTAAGTGGGAAACACAAGAGAAGAAAACGACCTACAAAAACAAACCCAAAACAATTAAGAAAATAGTAATAGGAACATACATATCGATAATTACCTTAAATGTGAATGGATTAAATGCTCCAACCAAAAGACACAGGCTCGCTGAATGGATGCAAAAACAAGGTCCATCTATATGCTGTGTACAAGAGAGCTACTTCAAACCTAGGGACACATACAGACTGAAGGTGAGGGGATGGAAAAACGTATTCCATGCAAATGGAAATCAAAAGAAACCTGGAGTAGCAATACTCATATCAGATAAAATAGACTTTAAAATAGAGAATGTTACAACAGACAAGGAAGGACAATACATAATGATCAAGGGATCAATCCAAGAAGAAGCTATAACAATTATAAATATATATGCACCCAACACAGGAGCAACTCAATACATAAGGCAACTGCTAACAGCTATAAAAGAGGAAATCGACAGTAACACATTAATAGTAGGGGACTTTAACACTTTACTTACACCAATGAACAGATCATTCAGACAGAAAATTAATAAGGAAACACAAGATTTAAATGACACAACAGACCAGATAGATTTACCTGATATTTATAGGACATTCCAACCAAAAAGAACAGATTACACTTTCTTCTCAAGTGCACACGGAACATTCTTCAGGACAGATCACATCTTGGGTCACAAATCAAGCCTCGGTAAGTTTAAGAAAACTGAAATCATATCAAGCATCTTTTCTGACCACAATGCTATGAGATTAGAAATCCATTACAGGGAACAAATTTTAAAAACACAAACACATGGAGGCTAAACAATATGCTACTAAATAAACAAGAGATCACTGGAGAAATCAAAGAGGAAATCAAAAATTACCTAGAGACAAATGAAAACAAAAATATGATGATACAAACCTATGGGATGCAGCAAAAGCAGTTCTAAGAGGGAAGTTTATAGCAATACAACCCTACCTCAAGAAACAAGAAAAATCTTAAATAAACAATCTAACATTACACCTAAAGGAACTAGAGAAAGAAGAACAAACAAAGCCCAAACTTAGTAGAAGAAAAGAAATAACAAAGATCAGAGCAGAAATAAATGAAACAGAAACAAAGAAAACAAAAGCAAAAATCAGTAAAACTAAAAGCTTGTTCTTTGAGAAGATAAACAAAATTGATATACCTTTAGCCAGACTCATCAAGAAAAAAAAGGGAGAGGACTCAAATCAATAAAATTAGAAATGAAAAAGGAGAGGTTACAACGGACACTGCAGAAATACAAAGCATCCGAAGAGACTATTACAAGCAACTTTATGCCAATAAAATGGACAACCTGGAAGAAATGGACAAACTCTTAGAAAGGTATAACCTTCTAAGACTGAACCAGGAAGAAATAGAAAATATGAACAGGCCAATCACAAGTAATGAAATCGAAACTGTGATTAAAAATCTTCCAACAAACAGAAGTCCAGGAGCAGATGGCTTCACAGGTGAATTCTATCAAACATTTAGAGAAGAGCTAACACCCATCCTTCTCAAAATCTTCCAAAAAATTGCAGAGGAAGAAACACTCCCAAACTCATTCTACAAGTCCACCATCACCCAGATACCAAAACCAGACAAAGATACTACAAAAAAAGAAAATTACAGGCCAATATCACTGATGAATATAGATGCAAAAATCCTCAACAAAATAATAGCAAACAGAATCCAAGAACACATTAAAAGGATCATACACCATGATCAAGTGGGATTTATCCCAAGGATGCAAGGATTCTTCAATATATGCAAATCAATCAATGTGATTACCATATTAACAAATTGAAGAATAAAAACCATATGATCATCTCAATAGATGTAGAAAAAGCATGGACAAAATTCAACACCCATTTATGATAAAATCTCTCCAGAAAGTGGGCATACAGGGAACCTACCTTTATTATCAACATAATAAAGGCCATGTACAACAAACCCACAGCAAAAATCATTCTCAATGGTGAAAACCTGAAAGCATTTCCTCTAAGATCAGAAACAAGACAAGGATGTCCACTCTTGCCACTATTATTCAACATAGTTTTGGAAGTCCTGACTGTGGCAAACAGAGAAGGAAAAGAAATAAAAGCAATACAAATTGGAAAAGAAGAAGTAAAACTGTCACTGCCTGCAGATGACATGACACTCTACATAGAAAACCCTAAAGATGCCACCAGAAAACTACTAGAGCTAATCAATGAATGTGGTAAAGTTGCAGGATACAAAATTAATGCACAGAAATCTCTTGCATTCCTATACACCAACAACGAAAGACCAGAAAGAGAAATTAAGGAAACAAGCCCATTCACCACTGCAAAAAAAGAATAAAATACCTAGGAATAGACCTACCTAAGGAGATAAAAGTCCTGTACTCTGAAAAGTATAAGACACTGATGAAAAAAATCAAAGATGACACAAACAGATGGAGATATATACCATGTTCCTGGATTGGAAGAATCAATAGTGTGAAAATGACTATACTACCCAAAGGAATCTACAGATTCAATACAAACCCTATCAAATTACCAATTGCATTTTTTACAGAACTAGAACAAAAAAATCTTAAAATTTGTATGGAGACACAAAAGACCCCGAATAGCCAAAGAAACCTTGAGGGAAAAAATCGGAGCAGGAGGGCTATCCTGGTGGCGCAGTGGCTGGGAGCCCGCCTGCCGATGCAGGGGATGTGGGTTCGTGCCCTGGTCCGGGAGGATCCCGCGTGCCGCGGAGCGGCTGGGCCCGTTGGCCATGGCCACTGAGCCTGCACATGCGGAGCCTGTGCTCCGCAACAAGGGAGGCCACAGCAGTCAGAGGTCCGTGTACCAAAAAAAACAAATAAATAAACAGAGCAGGACGAATCAGACTCCCTGACTTCAGAATATACTACAAAGCTACAGTAATCAAGACAATATGGTACTGGCATAAAAACAAAAATATAGATCAATGGAACGGGACAGAAAGCCCAGAGATAAACCCATGCACCAATGGTCAACTAACCTATGACAAAGGAGGCAAGGATATACAATGAAGAAAAGACAGCCTCTTCAATAAGTGGTGCTGGGAAAACTGGACAGCTACATGTAAAAGAATGAAATTAGAACACTCCCTAACACCATACACAAAAATAAACTCAAAATGGATTAAAGACCTAAATGTAAGGCCAGACACTATAAAACTCTTAGAAGAAAACATAGGAAGAACAAACACTCTTTGACATAAATCACAGCAAGATCTTTTTTGACCCACCTCCTAGAGTAATGGAAATAAAAACAAAAATAAACAAATGGGACCTAATGAAGCTTAAAACCTTTTGCACAGCAAAGGAAACCATAAACAAGACAAAAAGCCAACTCTCAGAATTGGAGAAAATATTTGCAAATGAATCAGACAAAGGAATAATCTCCAAAATATATAAACAGCTCATGCAGCTCAATATTAAAAAACAAACACCCCAATCCAAAAATAGGCAGAAGACCTAAATAGACATTTCTCCAAACAAGACATACAGATGGCCAAGGGGCACACGAAAAGCTGCTCAACATCACTAATTATTAGAGAAATGCAAATCGAAACTACAATGAGGTATCACCTCACACCAGTTAGAATGGGCATCATCAGAAAATCTACAAACAACAAATGCTGGAGAGGGTGTGGAGAAAAGGGAACCCTCTTGCACTGTTGGTGGGAATGTAAATTGATACAGCCACTATGGAGAACAGTATGGAGGTTCCTTAAAAAACTAAAACTAGAATTACCATATGACCCAGCAATCCCACTACTGGTCATATAACCAGAGAAAACCATAATTCAAAATACACACATGCACCCCAGTGTTCATTGCAGCACTATTTACAAGAGCCAGGTGATGGAAGCAACTTAAATACCCATCAACAGACTAATGGATAAAGAAGATATGGTACATGTATACAATGGAATATTACTCAGCCATAAAAAAGAACAAAATTGGGTCATTTGTAGAGACGTGGAAGAACCTAGAGACTGTCATACAGAGTGAAGCCAGAAAGAGAAAAACAAATATCATATATTAACGCATATATGTGGAATCTAGAAAAATGGTACAGATGAACCGGTTTGCAAGGCAGCAATAGAGACACAGATGTAGAGAACAAACACATGGACACCAAGGGGGGAAAGCAGTGGGGGAATGAATTGGGAGACTGGGATTGACATATATCCACTAATATGTATAAAATATATAATAAGAAACTGCTGTATAAAAAATAAAATTCTAAAAGAAAACTGCATGCATCCAACATTTCTCCATCATAAAATTTAGGAATGAGCAAAAAATACATAACATTATATTTTGTGAACAAGTCTGGAACTTCCATATACCTTTTGGGGTAATGAACCTAGTATTAATGTACAAGAAAAGTAAGTAGAAAGCATAATGACTACAAGCCTCAAGAGAATGATAACCTTCAAGATGATGACAAAATACTGACTTAACCTCAAAAGAAACTCATATATTTTAATCTTTCCTCATCATAGGCAATTAGAAAACACTCTTATTCATCTGTGCACCCTAGTGCAATGTCTGACGTAGAGAAGAACCAGATACCTATTCATTGCATAAACAGATTGATGAGGAATGAGCCCCTACTATCAGTGCAAAGCTAACAGGTACCCATATTTACAGATAATAGTCCTTCTTGGTCTTGTAGAATTGAGTCCCAGAATCATACAGCCCTCTTAGGGCATCATAATGCAAATATACTCCTGAAGTATGTGAGCTTTTTGCCTTTATTACTGAACTGTTCACTCCCAGATAAAGCCCTGGAAATCATGAAATAGGAAGTGTAATTTACTGTCTCTACACATCAGCTAATCCAGATGATAAGGAGTCTATGCTTCAACCAGGTATAAATGTGGCTTGACACATGAGGATTAGGGAAAAACAGTAACCTGAGAATATGTTTAAGGAGATATAATTTCAAAATATTCATTAAAATAAAACCATATTTATTTCTTAAGGATAAACGTTTTGGGGCTTCCCTGGTGGCTCAGTGGTTGAGAGTCCACCTGCCGATGCAGGGGACACGGGTTCGTGCCCCGGTCCGGGAAGATCCCACATGCCGCGGAGCGGCTATGCCCGTGAGCCATGGCCACTGAGCCTGCGCGTCCAGAGCCTGTGCTCCGCAACGGGAGAGGCCACAACAGTGAGAGACCCACGTGCCACACACACACACACAAAAAGAATAAACGTTTTTGCCAACAAGGACCTACTTTATAGCACAGGGAACTATAGGAACTATACTCACTATTTAATAATAACATGTAAGGGAAAAGAATCTGGAAAAGGTTATATATATAACTGAATCACTGTGCTCTACACTTGAAACTAATACAACATTGTAAATCCACTATACTTCAATAAAAATAAATAAAATAAAAATAAGGAGATGTACTGAAAAAAAAAGAATAAACATTTTAATTGCCAAAAGCAGAGAAAACACATAAGAAATGAGGATCACCCATATTAATGGAAATATACTGCTATGCATCAATATATATACACACATATATATATATGCATGTGTGGAGAGTGGGTATGAAAATCATACACAAAATTGGTTTGAAAATAGTTTTCTCTCTGAAGTTGGTAAGTATTCGCCCTATATTATTAACACTATTCATGTTTTTCTCATTAAATGTTTTCTTAATGATTTGAACTAATTCTCAGTACATAAAGAAGAGTAGCTTTTGTTACATGTGTTTGCAGCAGTTTGCTTTCTGTTTGTTCACTACTTTTTCATTTGGGTGGGTTTTTATGATGCAAGAATGCTTTTTCCTTCTTAGGTAATCAAATGCATGTGCTTAGGCTTTCACTAAATCTTCCACCGCTTTTAAACTTAGAAAATTCTTCTCAAACACAGATTTAATAAATACTTCTCTCTTCATGTCTTGAGTTTCATCAAGAAATGTACACAATGTGTCACATTTACAATTATACCCTGAATCTTCGATCCTAGCCTCATCTATTTGTCTTTCAGGAAGTCTTACCTCGTCCAGAGATTCTCCTTTCCCAGACATTGCCAAGAATCCTAGGACATCCACAGGACTGTATTGTGGGTCTTAGTTAGGCTCACATTCCTGGCTTATACCTGGTGGGAAAACAGAGAGTGGTCTTACACCTCATAAGCCCCTGTGCATCTGTAGTCTCTTTTCAGTGGTGTCTGCTACTCTATCCTAGGAAGCTCTAAGATCCCTGGGTCACCGTCTCTACCAAAAACATTTGATGGTTCTACCCAGAGTTTCAGAGGACTGTTCTCACTACAGAGCACTTGGAGTTTCAACTAATCACATATTTGGCCAGAACAAAGCACTAAATACCCAAAGCACTGGGGGGCGTGGCACGAGGCAGGAGTTATCGAAGAGCAATGATCTAAACCTCCATGACCTGACACTCATCCCACTTTACCTGCCAGACTCTTCCTTCATCCGGGCTATTTTCTCTTAACCAGTCTATCGCTTCTCCCCATACTCTGGTTTTCCCTTTGGTCCTGTAGCTTATAATACACGCCTGGGCATACTTAATATCAATGGGAAAACAGAGCTCAAATTCTTTCTAGTTGGTGTCTTGGGGCCCATGCAAGTTGAGAAATGTAGCCACATCCAATATCATAAAGTTTATGAAAAAGTTACTGTTTATTAAGATGTACTAGGTTCAGAGTATAGGGTACATCTGAAGATGGGGGTGGGGGGCACAGGCCTGGCATAAAGAATGTATCCCTAACTTCATTAGCAGGGTAGGTATATCTGCTTATTCCAGACGTGTTGTTACATATAGATTTTAGTTGGTTGGTTGAGTGCAAAGAAGAAAATTTGTTGCATGTACTATGTTACTAAAACCTAGTTGGCAGGGAGGAGCCCCTGGTTTGGAAAACATTTGGTTGCATTAAAGTTAAAGGCCACATCCCAGGAGATATGGAGAAACCATGCATGAAGCTCCAGATGTCATTCTGTACATGCTGCATCTTCCAGAACTAGATCAGGTGAAGGTCTCCATCCTTACCACTCAACTGCCATCATTTTAACAGCTTAATGCAGGTATGTTTTCAGCTGTGCTCAAGACACCGTGTTCCTGACTTCTCTGGTAATATATTAAGTCTTAAACTTCACAGCTGAGCTCATCAGAAGGTCTAATTTTAACCGTCAGAAGATCTCACCCACATTCCTCTTTCCCCAACCAATTAATCTGTACCATACCACTTTAAAAGTCATAATATCCAAGCTTTCACAGCCAGGTCCTGCCCTCATAGGAAAGATCTGGTTTCTAATAGCAGAATGATGGGGATTTCTCTTGCAGTATGACTTGCCTGTCACAGGGTCCTTCCGAATGGTTTATGTCTCCTATATACACTTAGCTTAAGAAAAAGCAAAGATGCTATAATAGGGATATAAACGCTATCCACTGGTGGACACCTGGCTCAAGCTCGGTTATTCACAGCACCCTGCTGCCCTCCTAGCAAGTGTGGGCGCTTCAGCCATGAGCATGAGACCCAAGCTGACTCAGAGCACCCTCCCTGAATTTCTGTGTCTGGAGACAGAGTGAGAGAAATCTGTGTGAGCTTCTTACCAGTGATTAAAGATATTAAGAGGACAGCAACTGCAGCATCTGTATTCCATGTACCCAAGAGAAGCAGAGGAAGGAGAGAAGAGGAAAGTTAATACACAACCTTACGAAGAACAAGAAATTCAGAGGATTAATGTTTCGTTTCGTTGGGTTCTTTTGAGTCAGAAGCTCCAAATGTTTTGGAGTCCTCACGCCACCCCTTCCACTATGGACCCAGCAAACTGTCAAAATGTCCTTCCAACACACTATTTTTGCTTCTGGTTTTAATGTCTATGGCATTTACAAATAAAAGAGTGAGTCTTGTCTAACAGAGAAGATCAAGGGCTAAGTATATAAAGCTATTTGATTAGGACTATTTATACAATTAAAAATGAAACGTTCAACAGTGAAAGCATAGTTAAGTAGGTCATGACCGAACTGCACTGCAGCCTTAAAACTATGTTTTCAAAGACTGTTAAATAGCCATTGTCCACGTGAGGAACTACTAAGTGAAAAAGCAGATACAAGATTGTTTAATCAATAGTAATCACATTTATTTGTAAATACACAGATGAATATTTAGAAGGAAAATTATGCAAATGTCAAGAACAGTTGCCTGTGGATGGTGGGAACAAAGGTAATCTGTTCACACTCTTTTGTATTCACTAAATAAGCATATATTTTTAATATTTAGAGAAATTTTAAAATATGATATCCAAATTACATTCATTCATATGTAATATAAGATAATCTTCAGTTCAGTTCCTAAGCAAATTATCAGAAATTTTAAGCTAATAGTCAAATTACTGAAGTGTTTATTTTATAGAGAAAAAGCCAGAAAATGAATGCGAGAGGGAGAGTTATTCTAAGTATCTTTATTTTCTGTGCACATTTACACAAACACACCACAGAGTGGTCTCTCCCAATAAATTAGATCCTTAAGTGACTTGTTCTTTAAACAAATATTAAGAAATGATGATAACTTCTTGAATTGTCTTGTTTTTCTTTAATTAAAAAGGAAAGCCCACAGAGGATAATTCTTATGCTGGAAAGGTATGTGGTTCGAATTATATGTATAAGCTCTGTGTAATGAATTGAACTGGTTTTCCTAAAGACTGATCTCTTTTTTTTTATACAAGCTAATGTTATCATAACGTCACAACGAAGATCCCGCATGCCTCAGTGAAGATCCCGCGTGCTGCAACTAAGACCTGACGCAGCCAAAAATAAATTAAATATATAAATAAATCTTTTTAAAAACTACCTAAAAAAATAATAAAAAACCAAAAGTACAGTGGATCCTTGAACAACACGGGTTTGAACTGCACAGGTCCACTCATATGTGGATTTTTTTCCACTAAATACAGTACTACAGTAATAAACATATCTGACTACAAAGATTCTCATAAACTTAAAATATTTTAATTTCATCTTATAAAACTTCGAGACATGAAGCCAAATGATTTCTCTGAATATCACTGAATGAGAGATTGTATCATTTGGCTCTTGACAGTTTTAAACTACAGACAGACCTTGGAGATATTGTGGGTTGGCTTACAGACCACTGAAATAAAGTGAATATCACAATAAAGTAAATAACATGAATTGTTTGGTTGCCCAGTGCATATAAATGTTATATTTACACTATGCTGTAGTTTATTAATTGTGCAATGGCATTATGTCTAAAAAAAGCCAATGTAAATACCTTAATTAAAAAATAGGTCATTGCGAAAAAATGTCAACCACCTGAACCTTCAGCGAGTCATAATCTTTTTGCTGGTGGAGAGTCTTGTCTTGATATTGATGCTGCTGACTGATCAGAGTAGTGGCTGCAGAAGGCTGGGGTGGCTGTGACCATTTCTTAAAATAAGACCACAATGAAGTCTGTCACATCCATTGACTGCCTTTCACGAACGATTTCTCTGTAGCACGCCATGCTGTTTGACAGCATTTTACCCACGGTAGAACTTCTTTCAAAACTGGAGTCAGTCCTCTCAAACCCTGCTGCTACTTTATGAAATAAGTTTATGTCATGTTCTAAACCCTGTGTTTTCATTTTAATAATCTTCAGTGTCTACACCATTGAGTAGATTCCATCTCAAGAAACCACTCTCTTTCCTCATCCATAAGAAGCAACTCCTCATCTGTTAAGGGTTTATCACGAGACTGCAGCAATTCAGTCACATCTGCAGGCTCCGCTTCTAATTCTAGTTCTCTTGCTATTTCCGCCACATCTGTAGTTACTTCCTCACCTGAACTCCTGAACCCATCAAAGTCATCCATGAGGGTTGGAATCAACTTCTAATTCTAGGTCTCTTGCTATTTCCACCACATCTGTAGTTACTTCCTCACCTGAACTCCTGAACCCATCAAAGTCATCCATGAGGGTTGGAATCAACTTCTTCCAAACTGAGTTAATGATATTTTGACCTCTTCCCATGAATCACAAATATTCTTAATGGCAGCTAGAAAACCTTCCCCTGCAGAGGGTTTTCAATTTACTTTGCCCAGATTAATCAAAGGAATCACTATCTCTGCAAGCTGTAGCCTTACATTATGTATTTCTTAAATAGTAAGGCTTGAGAGTTAAAATGACTCCTTGATCTATGGGCTGCAGATTGGATGTTGTGTTAGCAGGCATGAAAACAAGCAAGAATCTTGTTCATTGTGTGGCCAGGTATGTTGTCAATTAGCAGCAGTATTTTGAAAGGAATCTTTTCTGAGCAGTAGGTTTCAACAGCGTGCTTGAAATATTCAGTAAACCATGTTGTAAACAGATGTGCTATTACCCAGGCTTTGTTGTTCCTTGATGGAGCTCAGGCAGAGTAGATTTAGCATAATTCTTAAGAACATTATGATTTTCAGAATGGTAAATGAGCACTGGCTTCAACTTAAAGTCACCAGTTGCATTAGCCCCTAATAAAAGAGTCAGCCTGTCCTTTGAAGCTTTCAAGCCAGGCACTGACTTCTCTTCAGTTTATGGAAGTCCTAGATGACATCTTCTTCCAATATAAGGCTGTTTCGTGTACACTGAAAATGTGTTGTTTAGTGTAGCCACCTTCACGAACGATCTGAGCTAGATCTTCTCGACAACTTGCTGCTTCCCCTTGCACTTTGATGTTACAGAAACGGCTTCTTTCCTTAAACCTCATGAACCAACCTCTGCTAGCTTCAAACTTTTCCTCTGCAGCTTCCCCACCTCTCTTAGCCTTCATAGAATTGAAGAGAGTTAGGGCCTTGCTCTGCATTAGGCTTTGTCTTAAGGGAATGTTATGGCTGGTTTGATCTTCATTCCAGACAGATAAAACTTTCCTCCATATCAGCAGTGAGGCTGTTTTGCTTTCTTATCATTTGAGTGTTCACTGGAGTAGCACTTTTACTTTCCTTCAAGAACTTTTCCTTTGCATTAATAACATGGGTAACTGTTTGCACAAGAGGACTAGCTTCTGGCCTATCTCGGTTTTCGACATACCTTCCTCACCAAGCTTAATCGTTTCTAGCTTTTTAAAGTGAGAGACGTAAGACTCTTCCTTTAACCTGAACACTTAGAGGATATTGTAGGGTTATTAATTGGCCTAATTTTGTATCTCAGGGAATAGGGAGGCCCAAGGAGAGGGAGAGAGATGGGGGGAATGGCCAGTCGGTGGAGCAGTCAGAACACACACAACATTTATCAACTAAGTTCGCAGACTTGTGTGGACACAGTTCGTGGTGCCCCAAAACGATTACAACAGTAATATCAAAGATCACTGATCACAGATCACCAAAACAAATATTATAATAATGAAAAAGCTTAAAATACTGCAAGAATTGCTATACGTGACACAGAGATACAAATTGAGCAAATGCTGTTGGGAAAATGGCACTAATAGACTTGATGGCTGCAGGGTGGCCACAAACCTTCTATCTTTAAAAAAAAAAAAAAAATGCAGTCCACGAAGCACAATAAAGCAAAGTGCAATAAAAAGGTTATGACTGTATCTCCAAAATGTTCATAACTATATGATATATCAAAAACCCATGTCTCTTTCTTTTTTCTAAGAATGCAGAATATTTAATAATGTTGATCAGATTTAGAGGAGTAATTTATATTTTTAAAAACATTCTAAATTTTTTCAACAATTGACTATTTCTTTCCTCTTCACATATCAATATTTACCCTCGACTGTCCCTAATCTATGTTCATCGCCTTGAAAATTCCTTTACCTTTTATTTATTTCCTTTACTATCTATTCCACTTCATTAAATCTTTCCTCTTATCCTCAAACTGTTTCCTAATTCACTTTTCTAATTTTTAGCAGCGGTGCAAAAACTCACTAAGTTATTTTGTGCCCATTGCTTTACTCTGTATTACTTTTCCTCTCAAACATCAGACTATAACTATAGCCTCTTTTTACTTGAAATTACTGCCATTTTCCTAAAATTAAGATCAAATAAGGCCAAGCATCCTCATAGGTCCTTCTCATCTCCAAATTTAATTCAACAAATATTTTTTAGTGCTTGTGAATAAACCAGAAATTGTCAAAGATGCAATAATCCACAGATACAATCAATTTCTCCAAGAAGCATACAATTTTCTTGCATGTAGGTGTGGGATTTTCTGCATTCAATGCCTCCACATCACTAAACATTCTGATGTGCTTTCCTTATTAATCTGATTTGTTCTATGAACCTCTTCATTTCAAGTCCACACTTATCCTTAAAGAGTACATTTCGTTTGATTCCAATCTTATGACCTTGTCTCAGTCTAACAACCTATCCAGTTCTAATTTCATACAAATGACCAATTAAATCATTTTGATAGAAATGCCTAGTAGTGGATCGACTTTAAAAGGAATAAGAAGAGGGCTTCCCTGGTGGCGGAGTGGTTGAGAGTCCGCCTGCCGATGCAGGGGACACGGGTTCGCGCCCCGGTCCGGGAAGATCCCACATGCCCCGGAGCGGCTGGGCCCGTGAGCCATGGCCGCTGAGCCTGCGCGTCCGGAGCCTGTGCTCTGCAACGGGAGAGGCCACAGCAGTGAGAGGCCCGCGTACCGCAAAAAAAAAAAAAAAAAGGAATAAGAAGAAAGAAAAAGAAAAACAGAAAAAATGCTGGTTGAAGATCTGCCATTTGCAACAATATGGATGGACCTGGAGGGTATCGTGCTTAGTGAAGTAAGTCAGATAAAGACAAATACTGTATGTTATCACTTATATGTGGAATCTAAAAAAATAAAACGAATGAATGTAACAAAATGGAAACAAATTCACAAATATAGAGAACAAACTAGTGGTAACCATGGGGAGAGGAATGGGGGAGGGGCAAGACAGGGGCAGGGACTAAAAGGTACAAACTACTTATTTACAAAATCAAATACAAAGATATGCTGCACAGCACAGGGAAATATAGCCAATATTTATAATAACTTTAAATGGTATAAAGTCTATAAAAACCTTGAATGACTATGTTTTTGTAAATCAATAATAGTTTAATTTTTTTTAAAGAGCTGCTTACAAACCCATGAGTTGTTATATGTACAAAAAGCAACTATTTGGGGCATGTGAGTCTATTGTAAGCTTTTCGTATATGCAAGCCTTACACCTGCCCCTCTGCTCTGTCTTATTCACAATCCCTCCCAGAACAAAAAGGTAAACTTTCCAAAGCTAGCCAATGACCACTTCATAGGCAAATTTTAAGGGTTTCTTGAAATTCTCTCTGAAAAGTAAACCAACAGCTCTTCAAAATTATTTTTTAATTTATAGTTCATGTACAATTTTATATGAAAAACAATGTCATATTATAAAAACACACTTCAGACATATCAACAATTTTTTTCACTCCTCTTTGGTCTTTTCCTTCTCTTTAATATACTAACTGGTGTAACAAATATTTATTAAGAGATTTTTATCCATGGGTCACTATGCTATACCTCTGGGATGCCAACACTCTGCCCACATGAAGTTCACAGGCATAGATGTAATAGAAAATTTTAGAACATTATGATGTGCTCCATCCTGGCCATAGCACATATGATGATACATGCTAAGTACGTGACCTTTTTATCCCCTAGATCAACACAATCAACTTCCAAGTGGTCTCTCTCCTCACTACAAAAAAGCAAGAGTAAAGTTTTCAAAACTATTAATCAGATAATTTCACCAACACCTCTTGCAATTTCATGCCTTCAAAGGGCCTTCATTACTCTTAATTAAAGCCCACTTCGACCACCAAGTCCCCACCGAGTACTACTCTGCTTATCAGTTTGCAGTTATCTCAAGCCACTCTCTTTCTTGCTCACCCAGGAAGCCACAGTCTCCAACTTGTTCCTTGAATGCAACAAGGTCTTTCATGCCTTATAACCTCTGGCTGTGTTAATTTTTATGAAGCTGGTTCATTCTGTTATGGGTAGTTCAACTATTGTCTGCTCAGAGAACCTGCTTCTTGATCACTAAGTACTCCCAAATACCACCAGATACTCTTTATCACATAACTCTTTATTTCCTTAAAATCTGTACCCTGGCATGTAATCATCTTTTCTCTTTAACTATTTATTGAGTATTCTCTTACTTACCCCTAAGTCATTCTGCCTATTTTTCTATGAGGAAAAGGGACCATTTCTATGGTAGGTATTCAATAAACATCAGTGATTAACAAATGACTATCTAAGTGTGTAAAATTAGAGAAAGGAGGTGAGTTGAGCGTGCAGAGGTGGCACTAGATTGGAAGGGAGATCTGAGGTCAGAGAAGGTTCACCATAGAAAATAACATGTACTGAGCCTGGAAAGGCCAGCGGGAATTAGTCAGTTCAAGACAATTGTGCGACAGATCATCTAGACCTTCACACCAAAGGCAAAAACATAACACGACAAATTTTCAGGAACAAGAGAGAATCCATAGCTAAATTTGGCAAGAGCATAAATTGCGAATTGTATACTGGTAGGTCTTAAGTTCTCTAAGATAATTCAAGCAAAGGTAATGCAAGCCCTTGTTTGCATGGTAATGACTTAAATTGTATTTTATTTATAAAGTGTGTCCAAGTAAAGGACTTTGTGTGAGGAAGTTAATTTTAGATAGGTCACTCTGACGGCAATGTCTAGGATGGTTTCCTAGGTTTCCAGCTTAAGCAACCAGATAGGTAATCAATGCCATTCACTGAGACAGGAAATAAAAAGACGATGCTCTAATGTGAGTGAAAAAAAGTGAAAAAATAAGAGTTCTATTTTAGACACGTGTTTCAAATTCATAAAGGAGTATATATATATATATATATATATATATATATGTGTTTCCAAAAGACAGAGAAATACACAAGTCTAAAGATTTGGGGGAGCTTCAAGATGGCGGAAGACTAAGACACAGAGTTCACCTTCCTCCCCACAGATACATCAGAAATACGTCTACATGTGGAACAACCCCTACAGAACACCTACTGAATGCTGGCAGAAGACCTCAGACCTCCCAAAAGGCAAGAAACTCCCCATGTGCCTGGGTAGGGCAAAAGAAAAAAGAATAAACAGACACAAAAGGATACGGACGGGACCTGCACCAGTGGGAGGGAGCTGTGAAGGAGGAAAGATTTCCACACACTAGGAGCCCCTTCGCAGGCGGAGACTGCAGGTGGCAGAGGGGCGGAGCTTCAGAGCCGCGGAGGAGAACGCAGCAACAGGGGTGCGAAGCGCAAAGCGGAGAGATTCCCGCACAGAGGATCGGTGCCAACCAGTACTCACCAGCCTGAGAGGCTTGTCTGCTCATCCACCGGGGCGGGCGGGGCTGGGAGCTGAGGCTCGGGCTTCGATTGGGGCGCAGGGAGAGGACTGGCATCATGAACACAGCCTGAAGGGGGTGAATGCACCATGGCTAGCCGAGAGGGAGTCCGGGGAAAAGTCTGGAGCTGCCGAAGAGGCAAGAGACTTTTTCTTCCCTCTTTGTTTCCTGGTGCGCGAGGAGAGGGGATTAAGAGCGCTGCTTAAAGGAGCTCCAGAGCCAGGCGCAGGCCGCCCAGAAACGGGCATAAGACGCTAAGGCTGCTGCTGTCGCCACCAAGAAGCCTGTGTGCGAGCACAGGTCACTATCCACACCCCCCTTCCGGGGAGGCTGTGCAGCCCGCCACTGCCAGGGTCCCGGGATCCAGAGACAACGTCCCCGGGAGAACGCACGGCGCGCCTCAGGCTGGTGCAACGTCACGCCGGAATCTGCCGCCGCAGGCTCGCCCCGCCTCCGCACCCCTCCCTCCCCCCGGCCTGAGTGAGCCAGAGCCCCCAAAGCAGCTGCTCCTTTAACCCTGTCCTATCTGAGCAAAGCACAGATGCCCTTATGCAACCTACACGCAGAGGTGGGGCCAAATCCAAAGCTGAGCCCCGGGAGCTGTGCGAACAAACAAGAGAAAGGGAAATCTCTCCCAGCAGCCTCGGGAGCAGTGAATTAAATCTCCACCATCAACTTGATGTACCTGCATCTGTGGAATACCTGAATAGACAACAAGTCATCCCAAATTGAGGAGGTGGACTTTGGGAGCAAAGATATATTATTTTTCCCCTTCTTCTCTTTTTGTGAGTGTGTATGTGTATGCTTCTGTGTGTGATTTTGTCTGTATAGCTTTGCTTTCACCATCTGTCCTAGGGTTCTGTCTGTCCGTTTTTTTAATTTGTTTTCAATTTTTAAATTTTTTTCTTAATAATTATTTTTTATTTTAGTAACTTTATTTTATTTTACTTTATTTTATTTTATTCTATTTCTTTCTCTTTTTTCTCCCTTTTATTCTGAGCCGTGTGAATGACAGGCTCTTGGTGCTCCAGCCAGGCAACAGGGCTGTGCCTCTGAGGTGGGAGAGCCAACTTCAGGACACTGGTCCACAAGAGACCTCCCAGCTCCACATAATGTGAAATGTCAAAAATCTCCCAGAGATCTCCATATCAACGCCAAGACCCAGCTCCACTCAACGACCAGCAAGCTATAGTGCTGGACACCCTATGCCAAACAACTAGCAAGACAGGAACAGAGCCCCATCCATTAGCACAGCAGCTGCCTAAAATCATACTAAGGCCACAGACACCCCAAAACACACCACCAGATGTGGACCTGCCCACCAGAAAGACAAGATCCAGACTCATCCACCAGAACACAGGCACTAGTCCCCTCCACCAGGAAGCCTACACAGCCCACTGAATCAACCGTAGCCACTGGGGACAGACACCAAAAACAATGGGAACTATGAACCTGCAGCCTGCGGAAAGGAGACCCCAAACACAGTAAGTTAAGCAAAATGAGAAGACAGAGAGACACACAGCAGATGAAGGAGCAAGATAAAAACCCACCAGACCTAATAAATGAAGAGGAAATAGTCTACCTGAAAAAGAATTCAAAATAATGGTAGTAAAGATAATCCAAAATCTTGGAAATAGAGAAAATACAAGAAACGTTTAAAAAGGACCTAGAAGAACTAAACAGGAACCAAACAATGATGAAAAACACAATAAATGAAATTAAAAATTCTCTAGAAGGAATCAATAGC
This sequence comes from Leucopleurus acutus, assembly GCF_964270905.1. Classification (NCBI taxonomy): domain Eukaryota; kingdom Metazoa; phylum Chordata; class Mammalia; order Artiodactyla; family Delphinidae; genus Leucopleurus; species Leucopleurus acutus. The sequence goes on from NC_139143.1 coordinate 14,281,040, forward strand.
AGAATAACTGAGGCAGAAGAACAGATAAGTGACCTGGAAGATAAAATAGTGGAAATAACTACCACAGAGCAGAATAAAGAAAAAGAATGAAAAGAATTGAGGACAGTCTCAGAGAACTCTGGGACAACACTGAACACAACAACATTTGAATTATAGGGGTCCCAGAAGAAGAAGAGAAAAAGAAAGGGACTGAGAAAATATTTGAAGAGATTATAGTTGAAAACTTTCCTAATATGGAAAAGGAAATAGTTAATCAAGTCCAGGAAGCACAGAGAGTCCCATACAGGATAATTCCAAGGAGAAACACACCAAGACACATATTAATCAAACTATCAAAAATTAAATACAAAGAAAACATATTAAAAGCAGCAAGGGAAAAACACAAATAACACACAAGGGAATCCCCACAAGGTTAACAGCTGATCTTTCAGCAGAAACTCTGCAAGCCAGAAGGGAGTGGCAGGACATATTTAAAGTGATGAAGGAGAAAAACCTACAACCAAGATTACTCTACCCAGCAAGGATCTCATTCAGATTTGATGGAGAAATTAAAACCTTTACAGACAAGCAAAGGCTGAGAGAGTTCAGCACCACCAAAGCAGCTTTACAACAAATGCTAAAGGAACTTCTCTAGGCAGGAAACACAAGAGAAGGAAAAGACCTACAATAACAAACCCAAAACAATTAAGAAAATGGGAATAGGAACATACCTATCGATAATTACCTTAAATGTAAATGGATTAAATACTCCCACCAAAAGACACACACTCACTGAATGGATACAAAAACAAGACCCGTATACATGTTGTCTACCAGAGACTCACTTCAGACCTAGGGACACATACAGAATGAAAGTGAGGGGGTGGAAAAAGATACTCCATGCAAATGGAAACCAAAAGAAAGCTGGAGTAGCAATTCTCATATCAGACAAAATAGATTTTAAAATAAAGACTATTAGAAGAGACAAAAAAGGACACTACATAATGATCAAGGGATCAATCCAAGAAGATATAACAATTGTAAATATTTATGCACCCAACATAGGAGCACCTCAATACATAAGGCAAATACTAACAGCCATAAAAGGAGAAATCAACAGTAACACAATCATAGTACGGGACTTTAACACCTCACTTTCACCAATGCACAGATAATCCAAAATGAAAATAAATAAGGAAACACAAGCTTTAAATGATACATTAAACAAGATGGACTTAATTGAAATTTATAGGACATTCCATCCAAAAACAACAGAATACATATTCTTCTCAAGTGCTCATGGAACATTCTCCAGGATAGATCATATCTTGGGTCACAAGTCAACCCTTAGTAAATTTAACAAAATTGAAATCGTATCAAGTATCTTTTCCGACCACAATGATATGAGACTAGATATCATTTACAGGAAAAGATCTGTAAAAACATACAAACACATGGAGGCTAAACAATACACTACTTAATAACCAAGTGATCACTGAAGAAATCAAAGAGGAAATCAAAAAATACCTAGAAACAAATGACAGTGGAGACACGGCAACCCAAACACTATGGGATACAGCAAAAGCAGTTCTAAGAGGGAAGTTTATAGAAATACAATCCTATCTTAAGAAACAGGAAACATCTCAAATAAACAACCTAACCTTGCACCTAAAGCAATTAGAGAAAGAAGAACAAAAAAAACCCCAAAGTTAGCAGAAGGAAAGATATCTAAAGATCAGATCAGAAATAAATGAAAAAGAAATGAAGGAAATAATAGCAAGATCAATAAAACTAAAAGCTGGTTATTTGAAAAGATAAACAAAATTGATAAACCATTAGCCAGACTCATCAAGAAAAAAACGGAGAAGACTGAAATCAATAGAATTAGAAATGAAAAAGGAGAAGTAACAACTGACATTGCAGAAATACAAAGGATGATGAGAGATTACTATAAGCAACTCTATGCCAGTAAAACGGACAACCTGGAAGAAATGGATAAATTCTTAGAAATGCACAACCTTCTGAGACTGAACCAGGAAGAAACACAAAATATAAACAGACCAATCACAGGCACTGAAATTGAAACTGTGATTAAAAAACTTCCAACAAACAAAAGCCCAGGACCAGATGGCTTCACAGGCAAATTCTATCAAACATTTAGAGACGAGCTAACACCTATCCTTCTCAAACTCTTCCAAAATATAGCAGAGGGAGGAACACTCCCAAACTCATTCTACGAGGCAACCATCACCCTGATACCAAAACCAGACAAAGATGTCACAAAGAAAGAAACTACAGGCCAATATCACTGATGAACATAGATGTGAAAATCCTCCACCAAATTCTAGCGAACAGAATCCAACAGCACATTAAAAGGATCGTACACCATGATCAAGTGGGTTTTATCCCAGGAATGCAAGGATTCTTCAATATACGCAAATCAATCAATGTGATACACCATATTAACAAATTGAAGGAGAAAAACCATATATTCATCTCAATAGATGCAGAGAAAGCTTTCGACAAAATTCAACACCCATTTATGACAGAAAGTACGCATAGAGGGTACTTTCCTCAACATGATAAAGGCCATATATGACAAACCCACAGCCAACATCGTCCTCAATGGTGAAAAACTGAAAGCATTTCCACTAAGATCAGAAACAAGAAAAGGCTGCCCACTCTCATCACTATTATTCAACATAGTTTCGGAAGTTTTACCCACAGCAATCAAAGAAGAAAAATAAATAAAAGGAATCCAAATTGGAAAAGAAGTAAAGCTGTCACTGTTTGCAGATGACATGATACTATACATAAAGAATCCTAAAGATGCTACCAGAAAACTACTAGAGCTAATCAGTGAATTTGGTAAAGTAGCAAGATACAAAATTAATGCACAGAAATCTCTGGCATTCCTATACAGTAATGATGAAAAATCTGAAAGTGAAATTAAGAAAACACTCCCATTTACCACTGCAACAAAAAGAATAAAATATCTAGGAAGAAACCTACCTAAGGAGACAAAAGACCTGTATTCAGAAAACTATAAGACACTGATGAAAGAAATTAAAGATGATACAAATAGATGGAGAGAAATGCCATGTTCCTGGATTGGAAGAATCAACATTGTGAAAATGACTCTACTATCCAAAGCAATCTACAGATTTAATGCAATCCCTATCAAACTACCACTGGCATTTTTCACAGACCTAGAACAAAAAATTTCACAATTTGTATAGAAACACGAAAGACCCTGAATAGCCAAAGCAATCTTGAAAAAGAAAAACGGAGCTGGAGGAATCAGGCTCCCAGACTGCAGACTATACTACAAAGCTACAGTAATCAAGACAGTTTGGTACTGGCACAATAACAGAAATACAGATCAATGGAACGGGATAGAAAGCCCAGAGATAAACCCACGCACATATGGACATCTTATCTTTGATAAAGGAGGCAAGAATATACAGTGGAGAAAAGACAGCCTCTTCAATACGTGCTGCTGGGAAAACTGGATAGGCACATGTAAAAGTATGAAATTAGAACACTCCCTAACACCATACACAAAAATAAACTCAAAATGGATTAAAGACCTAAATGTAAGGCCAGACACTATCAAACTCTTAGAGGAAAACATAGGCAGGACACTCTATGACATAAATCACAGCAAGATCCTTTTGGACCCACCTCCTAGAGAAATGGAAATAAAAACAAATGGGACCTAATGAAATTTAAAAGCTTTTGCACAGCAAAGGAAACCATAAGCAAGAGAAAAAGATAACCTTCAGAATGGGAGAAAGTATTTGCAAATGAAGTAACTGACAAAGGATTAATCTCCAAAATTTACAAGCAGCTCATGCAGCTCAATATCAAAAAAACAAACAACCTAATCCAAAAATGGGCAGAAGACTTAAATAGACATTTCTCCGAAGAAGATATATAGATTGCCAACAAACACATGAAAGAATGGTCAACATCATTAATCATCAGAGAAATGAAAATCAAAACTACAATGAGGTATCATCTCACACTGGTCAGAATGGCCATCATCAAAAAATCTAGAAACAATAAATGCTGGAGAGGGTGTGGAGAAAAGGGAACACTCTTGCACTGCTGGTGGGAATGTCAATTGATACAGCCACTATGGAGAACAGTATGGAGGTTCCTTAAAAACTAAAAATAGAACTACCATATGACCCAGCAACCCCACTACTGGGCATATACTCTGAGAAAACCATAATTCAAAAAAGAGTCATGGGGCTTCCCTGGTGGTGCAGTGGTTGAGAGTCCACCTGCCAATGCAAGGGAAGTGGGTTCATGCCCCGTTCCGGGAAGATCCCACATCCCTCTAAGTGGCTGGGTTCGTGAGCCATGGACACTGAGCCTGCACATCCGGAGCCTGTGCTCCTGAATGGGAGAGGCCACAACAGTGAGAGGCCCGTGTACCGCAAAAAAAAAAAAAAGAGTCATATACCAAAATGTTCATTGCAGCTCTATTTACAACAGCCAGGACATGGAAACAACCTAAGTGTCCATCAACAGATGAATGGATAAAGAAGATGTGGCACATATATACAATGGAATATTACTCAGCCATAAAAAGAAACGAAATTGAGTTATTTGTAGTGAGGTGGATGGACCTAGAGTCTGTCATACAGAGTGAAGTAAGTCAGAAAGAGAAAAGCAGATCCTGTATGCTAACACATATATATGGAATCTAAGAAAAAAAAAAAAGTCAGAAGAACCTAGGGGCAATACAGGAATAAAGACACAGACCTCCTAGAGAATGGTCTTGAGGATATGGGGAGGGGGAAGGGTAAGCTGTGACAAAGTGAGAGAGTGGCATGCACATATATACACTACCAAACGTAAAACAGATAGCTAGTGGGAAACAGCCGCATAGCACAGGAAGATCAGCTGGGTGCTTTTTGACCACCTAGAGGGGTGGGATAGGGAGGGTGGGAGGGAGGGAGACGCAAGAGTGAAGAGATATGGGAACATACGTATATGTATAACTGATTCACTTTGTTATAAAGCAGAAACTAACACACCATTGTAAAGCAATTATACTACAATAAAGATGCTGAAAAAATAAAATAAAGACAACTACCGTTACTTTTTTGACAATAAAAAAAAAGAAAAAAAACCTGATGAAGTGCTTGAGAGTCAGGAATTTTACACTTTTTCTATTCAGCTAATATTTCTATTCTACTTATTTTGTAAAATATATTTAATATTATGTACTGCTGTACTTGAAAAAATTTTAAGGTCGCCTACTAAAATATTTCTCTGGCAAAAAAAAGTTTGCGTATATTTTTAAGTGTAAATTTGTTACGTCTTGTAACCATTGGGAGATAAGACTTCTCTGTAAAAATTTCCATAAAGTTCTAAGTGTGAAAATTACTTTCTGATTGAACTATCGTTACGATTATTAGTAGTAAAATGATTAAATATAAAAACAAAAACATTAAATTTTGATTACAAAGTTAATAACAAGATAGGGTTAGCATCAAAAAAAAAAAAAAAAGATCTGAACTGGAGATTGAGGTTGGAGGCCATGATACTATTAGAACTATTCACAGATATTCCAGCTCTTTTCACATAGCATTACACATCCCTGTCCCCTTGTTTGAAAGCAAGGCCATGTCAATAAAATGTGATAAGCATTGATGTATGTCTCATCTGCAGAGATGTTTTAAGAGTATGTGAAATTTACCATTTCCTTTGAGTGGACATAAAGAGTGCTGACTTCCAGCCGATAAGTTTATTTAAACTTTATTGAGTTAACACACTGCGACATTGGGGCCTAGCTTATTACTATAGAAAAGCCTAGTCTCTCCTCATCAATGAAGAAATTTTCTATCATCCTCTTAGGTGTGGGAATTAAAGTCATGAAAGCAGATGAGATTTCTTAGGAGTGTCTAAGAAGTAAAGTATTCTAAGAACAGAGCCTATGGATGGAACACCATCACTTGAAGGACCGATCAATAAATGTCTTCAAATGTCACTAAGTAGGAGCAGTTGAAAGAAAACTTACTTTTAAGTAAAAGTGAGAAGTGCCATACAAGGAAAAAAAGGGGGACTTTCAAGGGAGAAACAGAATTAAATACAAACTATTCAAATGAATTGAGAACTGAAAAGCGACCCCTGAGTTTAGAAACTGCAATCAGTGATGACTTCCGTGAAAGAAGTTTTATTGGGATCTCCTGAAGGTACAAGGCAGTAGGTTCAGGATTAACCAGGAGGTAACAATTACCTTTAAGAAGCTTTGGTGTAAAAGGTAAGATGTTTTCCATACAACGAATAATAACTAAATAATGAAAACAGTCTGAAGTGATCGTCAGAATTTCTTCCATTTCACCCTTTCATTGCATCAATAGACATAAATGTATGCAACAAGATCACACATTCAGTGCCTTAAACGTTCGGAGAAAAATGTATACAATTAAAATGAAGATCAGTGTAAGTGACTTCAGTGGAAGTTTTACATGAATTATTCTGCTAAAACTTTATATAGATTCCATCAGAAGTACGGCAAATATATGAGGTTAAAAGGCTTGTTCATGTAGTATGATGAAATTTCCTATATACACACATATAGGCACATGCATATACATACATATTATAACTATATTGGTACTGAGGAGAATGACAACAATATAGTGAAATATATTCCATCCCAGAATCAAATTTCTCTACAGTTTCAGAATGCATTAATATCTTAATTTATGATGACGAAAATGTGTGCTCAAGGTTATTCAGTATTTCTCTTAAAGGTGGTTTGTCCTACAACTTAAACTTGCCCAAAGGTAGGTCCATGTGCATATTTTTCATAAATAGTGAATTATCATTTAGTTAAGTACAATATTAGTCTCCTTTAGACAAAATTTTTAAATATTGAGTATTTTGAACATATATATATATATATATATATATATATGAATTAGTTATCCCAAATCTACTATTTTTTAAGAGGACAGACCCTTAATAACTTTTATCTAGTGCAGGAGTGAAGAAGTTCAAGGAAAAAAAAGCAAAGATTAAATAATTCTGACTCAATAATTGTTTGAGATGATAAATTTATAGAAGAAATGGATGGATAATTTTCTGAGCCTCAAAAAATATTTTGTTGTCTTATGAGCTAGATACCATCCTGAATATCAATGGTGTTTCAAAGCTGTTTAAGTTGATGTTAAGCTTAAAATGTAAATTTATGCAGCAATTATAGAATTACTTGGGTAGAAATGCAGCAAATTTGAGATAATATAAAACCACGACAAGCTTTTAGCCAGGGTGAGAACCTTACACAGTCATCATAAGCTGTCGGATGAAGTGCTGTGTGGTTATGGACCACGTCTATTAATGCTGATGGGATGAAAAACTTATTATCCTACTAACAAAGATCTGGATAACAAGATCACCCTTTCTTAATCAGATTTTTTTCCTTCTGGTTATAATTAAAATTTGGTCTTTCCAAACTGTAAGGCACAATGTACTATCATACAAATCAGTTTATAAAATTAAACTATAAAAGAAGGTATTTGTTTTTTGTCACATAACAACATTACCTAAATAGCATTCTACTCCTAAAAATGTCAGATCCATACTACTTGGATATGCCAAAAAAGTGATTGAAAATTAATTCCTTAATATAAAATCTGAATAATTATGTGCAATAAGATGTGAGACCTTTTTTTCTCTAGCATTCACTCTGTAATTATGCACGTACTCCACAAAGGAGGTCTTAGCAAAAAAAAAAAAAAAAAATTATTTAAAGCAATGCTTCTTAAAGTCTGGTCTGCAGGCCAGTGGAAGTCTGAAAAGTAATACAGTTCATGACAAGATCAATAAATTATTTGAGACTAAGTGCATAGGAACTTTTATTACAATATGGTACTTCCAAGACGTCCAAGAATGTCATTTTTATTTTCTGTGTATTCATTTTTATTTAATTATTTTTAAAGACTTGTTCTCTTGGGGGAAAAAAAACAGATAATTTGAGAAGTGCAGGGGTGCTGCTTACCTTTGTGTGTTTGTTAGGCAAATGATTTAATGGCAAAAAAAACTATTTAAGATATTCAGGGCATTATGTGGTAATGAATACCACATAATATGACCACATAAATGACCTTGAAGACATTTATCACATAACTTCATTAATCCAATTCTAGGTTAGTAGACTCATATCAGTGGGTCCAATTTCTTTCTCTTTTCTCTCTTCATCTTTCTTTTTATTTATTTATTTATTTATTTTGGGTGGGGAACGTCCTAAAAGTAACTGACAGCCTCTGACCATTTGGCTTCCGTGGATATCTACAGTTCACATTTATTAGTAATTTTATGTAACACTGAAATAAGCTCTTTTTATGTAATGTGTCTAATTAAAATGCCTGAGTATATTTCAGTGGTGAGTCCACATTGATTAGTACCCTGACTGGATCATGTTCATAGTTCTAGGGCCATTCCTTTAAGAAGTTGGTGGTCCCTAGAATTGCTTCACATAAAACAGTTTAATTGATATCTGTGGATGACCTTATCAAACCTCAAGTAAGGAGAAACACTTCTTCATATATATAGATACTCAACTTCCTACATAGCAGAGAATCATAAAGCTATTGGTTTGCTCAGAAAATGTCCATATTAGAGCACAACAAAATCTACTAAGACACTCAGATGGACCCCTTATCATCATTCAGAAATGCAGTCTCTTACCAAAGCTGTGGTAGTACTGAATGGTACCATTCATTTTCACTTTAGGCAAATTTACTTTATCAGTAATTAGGTTTTTCCTTTTTTCCAAAAAAAAAAAAAGATCATTGACTGTCATGAAATATATATCTTGAGGAATTTGTTAATCCCCAAATTTCTGAGGACCACTAAAACACACATTTTTCTCACACAGATGTAGAAAAATCTATCGTACGCATAATCTTAACCTGAAGGTTTTATGAAGCGTGATACTTTTTCTCCTTCCCGCACAAAAATGTTACGAACAAGGAAGAAAGAGTGATGCCACAATAAAATGCATTTTTGCTAGATTGTGAAAGAGGTTTTGTCTTCATTTTTAATATAATAGGACTGGAAGAGCCAAAAGGAATCAAAATGCCAGCTGTATTTTCACAAAGTTTGGCTGTTTTCAATGGCCTCCTTCTCCTCCTTGAATACACATCTTCTAGGCATTTTCTTCTAGTCCAAGGCAGTTTCCTCTGTGTTGACCACTTGCTCTGACCTATAATATTTCACCACTATGAGTTTTGCTTCACATTCTCAAGAGAAACTGTTCTGCAATAGCACAGTTATCAGATGCAGACCCTTCTAAGTTCATATTATACAAAAAAAAGAAAAATAACATTACTTTTAAAATTTCTCGAACCTAGCATTCTGACAGTAAGGGTCAGTTGTGTTGGCATAATGGAGGCTTCACTGCTGACTACTTCACAGAAATATTTCTACAGGCTTCTTTCCCTCAAAATCACATTTCCTTAATGACTGGGAGTTTGGGATTAGAAGATGCAAACTAGTATACCCAGAATGGATAAACAACAAGGCCCTACTGTATAGCATAGGGAACTATATTCAATATCCTGTGATAAACAATAATGGAAAAGAATATATATATGTATAACTGAATCATTTACTCTACAGCAGAAATTAGCACAACATTGTAAATCAACTATACTTCTATGAAATATTTTTAAAAACACATTTCCTTACAGTGTGACATTATGTCTTATACATACCTTCACACCATGTTAACCAGCTTTGAACCTTTCCTAAAGTTGTACCTCTCACAGGCAAGCAATTTCTTTCACTGGCTGGAGGACCTACTGCAACGGTTTTATAATTGCCTTTTCTTTTTTCTGCTTAAAGTGGAAAATGAATTTGATCTCAAAATATATTTTAGCTACAGATAGTTTGACATCCCCCTATTTATTTTCTACAATCCTATGGGGTCATAGCTAGCTTTACTTTAGTTTCTGATGAAATCATCCAAGCACCCACAGTCCATAATTGGAAGATTTGAGTCTACCTTAAATTACCCCCAGATTCTTATCAGACACACATGAAGTGTGTTTGTTTCTAAATGCCAATTAGCTTAAAATTTCAAGTTTGATTAGTCCTCTACTTCCACTGCTTCTTCTTGTCCTAAGGTATTGAAGCTGAAGCTTCATCTTGAAGTCCGTCTGTCTGAGATGACTCTTACTGTTTCAAGTCCCTACGCAGGCTGCAGAGAAGCCCTATCACTGGGTCTCAAGTTCCTAACACTACTGCTCAGGTATCTTTCCCAAAGCACAGCACTGACACTGGTTCCCTCTTTCCTAAAGGTGGGTTTCTCTCTCTCTCCCTCTCCCCCCACCTCCATTTCTCTCCTTTCAACTTTAGCCGTTCTCTCCCGGAAAATGCCCTACTTCTGTGAACTCTTATACCCATGTTCTGAGCTCTGGTTTCCAGCCAAGACAGTCCCTTTCCTAGGTACGAGATAATTTACTATTTCGGTGAATTCTTTGCTTGACTCTGCTAAGGACCCTCATTGGGCCTATCCCACTCTGACAGCTCTATATAACTTCAACTCTCAGGGGGCAGGGCTTAGGGCAAGATTGTTACTTCTAAGATTTTACTGATATCCTCTTCAGGGACCAGCTTTGCAAAGAACACTCAGAAACGTGGGGAAGCAAAAATAACACTCAGAGATGGTCTGGGGGAGTGGAAGGGGAACTCAGGTTAAGAAAGGCCAAATAATATATTTGGAAGATAATGATAACCTAAGTTGGCCTAGAACATTTGTTTAGGTATATGTTTAGAGAGAATGTCAAAGAGCAACATAGACAATAGAATGTGATGACTAAAATATAATGGAACAAACTGAATTTCTTGCTATCATAGCCCATGTCTCTAACCTTAGGGGTTAGAGACAGCTGACTGGTCCATTGCTTCAACCACTGTGTTTCCATGTGAGGGGGCCCTGATGAGAACACAGGGAGATGAATGTGCCCGTCATGGAAAACGTTTATAGAGTTATTATTTTGCAGGATATGGGGTCCAAACAATGTGTGTGCGTGTATACATACATACATAATTTGATAAAGGAGGCATCAAAACAATATCATTCTTGTGCAGTTATTTTTTAAATCTTTAAACAAATCTATGAAAACACAAAAACACCTGTAGTCACTGGCCAAACCCTCCATTCTTACCGACACCCATTTCACTCACACCCTCCCCCCACCTCCACGTCAGCAGAGCCAGCAGGAGCTGGAATCAGACAAACTTCCTCCACTTTATGGCGACCCCGTAACCTAAGCCGAAATCAATGACATTCAAAGGGAGCTTCAGTTTTTAGCATTTGTAAGAGCCAATAATTAATTGGAAGAGATGGAAGAATGAGGCTGGGTGGTGGTGATGGTTTAGCAAATGATTTTCATCCCCTTACCCGCCCAGTGAATGTACAGCTTTGGGACAATTACACATTTCAACACAGTGTTGAATAAAGTTTCATCAGGGTCCAGAGAGGGTTAGGAATTGAAACATACGTACATATGTCTATTCTTAAAACAATCACTGGAAAGGGAAGTGAGATGACAATTAGACATATATTTGAGGGTCGGCTTTACTCGAGATAAGAGACTACATAAATGAAGGCTAAATATCCGAATAATGTCAAGAGTATTTTTAGAAAGAAGGAGTTGGGGAGGGATAGTAAGCAAGAAGCATTGGGGTCTGTTACTGGGTCAATATGCTTATTCCCATTTTATAAATGAGAAAACTAGGGTTGGATGGGTTCATTAAGTTGGCATAAGTCTGAGAGGATCCTACATGAAGAGTCAGAATTGAAACTAGGTTTGTCAGACTGAAGATCCTCAACTAGTTTCACTGCCTCTGAAAAGGATGCTTTTAAAGAGAACAATAGAGTTACCCGAATAAAAAGATCATTTTCCAATTCTGCATGCTGCCTATGAAGAATAGAACTTTGTACTTGAAATTTGGAAGGAGGTAAAGGAAAAGCAGTTGATGTTTATTTTTTTTCACTGAAGATAAATAGTAATAAAACTGATGGAATAGGGTCTGAGAAACTGTAAGTGATCTAAATACAACTAGAGATGTGTTAGATAAAATTCTAGGACTCAGATTCAGGGCAATAAGAGAAAATCTCTGGAAGATGGTTTGGAATTACTCAATACTTGTCTGGTATAGACCATCCATCCTGATCTTTCCCTAGTAAGGTGCCTTTTATATAAAAATGTTTAAATGGTCCTAGTTCTTGGTCTAGAGAAACATAGGGGCTTATATGGAAAACAGTGGGTTTTTTTAAAAACCTTTTTTTTCATTGGATGATTATTTATTCTCAAAACTGAGCTGTGTGACTTTCCCCAGAGTACAAAAGCTGAGACCACCTCTTTATTCATAGGTAGGGTCTTTATCTCAGTGTAAGTTTTTTATTTGTTTTTGTTAAAAAGAATGCTGTCTTAATCTGTTCAAGTTGCTATAACAAAATATCATAGACTGGATAGCTTATAAACAACAAAAATGTATTTCTCACAGTTCTGAAGGTTGAGAAGTCCAAGATTAAGGCACCAGCAGCTCTGGTGTCTGGTGAGAGCCCGCGTCCTCATAGATGGCTGTCTTCTCACTGTAACATCACATGGCTGAAGGTGCCTCTTTTTTAAGGGCACTAGTCCCACTAACGAGAGCTCCAGCCTCATGATCTAATCATCTCCCAAAGGTCTCACCTCCTGATATCATCACCTTGAGGGTCAGGATTTCAACAATGTATCAACTTTGGGGGGACACAAACACTCAGACCACAGCAAATGGCTTCTCTCTTTAAAGGAACAGGTGGTTGGGATTGCAGTTTGATTTCCAACATCCCCATGAAGAGGATCATAAATCTACGTGACCTGGGAGGGTGCTAAGTAACTTCAACATCAGCGTCCCTGCAGTGTTGCAAGTGGTGGGGAAGAGGCCTCAACAAACAGCCCCCCAGGAGCCATAACGGAAATTGCAATGGACTGTACAAGTTTATAGGAATATAGAAATGAATAGAGTGGACCTATTCATTTCTACAGTCCTATAGAGTGCTTGCGTGGGTGAAACAAATGAGTAATTATAATGTGGCGTGATACGAATGCTATAAGAGAATCTAGGAGGAAGACATAACTCAAGATAAAGAAAGAGATCTACATGAAATATCTCTGTGAAGAAATATTTGGATAGGGTTTTAAAGAAATCAGGCCAATGAGAAGGGGATGAGTACCCCAGCCAGTGTTAGAGCATGGACATGAGTGATTGAGAAGGCAGAGCAGGTAGTCTGACGTCTTGACTTTTATTTCTGGAACAGAGATTGAGTTTGGAGGATCTGAATTTGGAGAGATTGTCTGGGTCCAAATCCCAAGGAATCTTCAGTGCCAAGTTAAAGAATTTGATATTTTCTTTTTATAACTGGGAGACATGATCCTTTTTGCATTCTTGAAGACAATTTTAGTAACACTGTTGAGAATGATTTGTAGGGAGATTATGAAGGCAGGGAATTGGGTATGAATTTATGCAGCCTTTTAAGTGAGAGATGGTGATGGTCTAAATGAAATCATCAAAGAGGGGAAATAAAAAGGAGACTTAGTGATTGATTGGATATTGGATGTAAGGAAAGAGAGATATATTCAGTTTCCTGCTTTGGGAACTTGAAGAGACAGTAATTCCAGTTATCAATAATGAAAATATAAAAGGAAGATCAGGATGGAGTGGGGAGGGGGAAATGATAAGCTTGGTTTGGTATATGTTGAATTTAAAGAACAGATTCATGTTTACCTAGAAACATTCAGTAGGTAGTTGGAAGCATATAAATGGAATTTCAAAGAGAGATACATGGTGGAAGTTAAGAATTTGGAAAGGATTTGATTACTCAGGTAATGCTGTAATTTAAAAAGAGGAACCAGACAGAGTAACGCTAGAGTCCATTAGATGGAGAGTGCAAAATCAGACTGATCGCACAAAATAGGAAATGAATTAGAAGAGAGTATTCTGAGATACTGTCAAAAACAGAAAACAAGTAAGGGAACTGATTTTATTTTTTATTGGAGTATAGTTGTTTTGCTGTATTAGTTTTTGCTGTAAAGCAAAGCGAATCAGCTATATGTATACATATCTCCCCTCTTTTCTGGACTTCGTTCCCAATTAGGTCACAACAGAGCACTGAGTAGAGTTCCCCGTGCCATACAGTCAGTTCTCATAACTTGTCTCTGTTATGTATAGTATCAATAGTGTATATATGTCAATCCCAATCTCCCAATTCATCCCACCGCTCCCCACTTGGTATCCATACATTTGTTCTCCACATCTGTGTCTCCATTTCTGTTTTGCAAATAAGTTTTTGCAATAGGGAGAGAACTCCAGATCTGAAGACTGGTGCTTTTTGCCTAAGATTTTTATAGGGAAGAGGTAGAGTGCTTTACAGTTTGAAGATTTATGTGTGGTCTTAAAGGAGATTAGGGAACGGTATAATTATAATCAAAAAGTGCAATGTCACTGAGATCAAGGAAGAAAGAAGTTTTAAGAATGAGTTGGCGCTTATTAGCAATTTAAATGAAGACAGAGAAATCCTTTCTCCAACTAGAGAATCAATAGTGAGGCTGGAAAGAGTAATTTGAGAAGAATGGTGAGTACACAGGCCAGATTACATGTGATATGTAATATCAGTGATACTGAGAAGTCACATATCAATATGCTTGTTTTCTTATAAATATATACTACAATTTGTTGCAATGGGATAGTTAGTAAATGTACCAGAATCAAGGGAAGATGAAGATGTTGCCATGTTTTGTAGGCAGAAGGGAAGTAGTGGGTGGAAAAGAAGAGATTCAAAATACTATTGTTGCAAAATTTAAAATTTTCAGTTATGTGGATTGAAAAAAACTTTGATATGGATTAAAAGTATATATTTGAAATTCTCTATAAGCATGTCAAAACGTCAAAGGTATGATTGCGACAATGGAAAGATTTGGGGAAACAATACACAGATTTATGGAATATACAACTGAAATGATAATAACCTCTTTTGAGGAGACTAACTGACGCATTTTCCTTACGGATCACAAGCTAGGTTAGGATTTTGGTAAATGGAAGTGACGTGGAATGGGAATTTGTGTGATAAAGCATGAAAATGCTGGACTCCATAAGCTAGTGAGGACATTTAATCACTTAGAGAAAGAGTTACAGTGTACATGCTTGTGCCTCAATCTCAAAATCTCGAAAATCATCCTCCCAACTAAAGCAGTAATATTCAATACATCCCATAGTCACAGCATGCAGAACACAAAATATTCAGACTAGAAAAGGCTTCAGGTAACAGGGCTCTATAAATGGGCAATGAAACATCCCCATCATTATAAATGATTAGTGGCAAACCTTTGCCAACCGTATTGAAATGGAAAAAGTCCACGGGAAGATTCAGTTCTCAAAGTGAACTTTAAAAATTGCACATCTAGGGAGGGACAGACTCTTTATAAGTGAAGAGTTCTGACAGTACAGAGTGCTATCTCAGCCAAACTATGGATAGTTCCTTTAGCACCATACTACACAATTTGAGCAGAAATGTAAATACAGAACCCAGATATTATATAGGAAAGTTCTCATTAATCTTCCAAATTTTCAACTCCCTTCACACTTCAGGATTGCAAAGTTCTTAGCCAAAACTGCTCAAGAATATAATCCCAGGCCTGGTCCCCTCTGAAGTTCTCTTACTTTTATACTGTCCAAATTCTATTTTCCATCCTGTGCTGTGTGTCCTCCTTTGTTTTGTTTGCTTGTTGGCTTTGTTTTGTTTGGCCACAGCTTGTCTGGGTCAGGCTATCCCGTGATTATATCAGGACTCATTAATATTGATAGAAAAGTCAAAGAATTTTGAAAAGAAAATGTAAGGCAAATGATTTTTTTCATCTTTGATGAAAAACATGCCCATGTCCACTTCTTCATTCCTGTTAGGACTATACATTATTTTAAAGCTCTCAGAAGGGAATTTGGTGATAAAATCATAACATCTTGAAGAAAATTATCCACTTTAACAACGGATTTTGAGAGTTCATATATTTATCCTAAAGAAATGACCTGAAATTATGCAAGGAAAAAAAAAGGTTCCTGTTCAAGATCTTTACTAAAGGATATAAATTAAAAATAACACCAATTTGTAACTATAGGGAAATGAAATCTATGTATTTGACTGAATAACATACAGATATTTAAATAAGGTGTAATGAGTTTCATAGCAAGACAAACTGTTGGTGTTAGGTTAAAAGAGGAGGAAACACTATTATATACATATTGATCACAATTATATAAAGACAAAATGACATGAAAGATATGTAAGAAAATGTAAACTATAGGTGCCTTCTCTGTAAGATGAATATTCTGCCATTTCTTCGACATTTCTACAGTTTCCACATTTTCTGAAATATACCTGTTTTATTATATAAACATAAAGCTACATTTTAATTTTCAAATAATAATAAAGAGATCGTCCCTCATTGATCCCAGATGAGGGCACACGAGAAGACCCCGAGAACAGCTATTATTGACAAGCAATTGTTGGTGTAAACATGGTACCTGAGATACGTATCATGAGAGTCATTCTCTTGGGCTTTTGGGCTCTAAAAATCATTGATAAAATGCAAATACATTATGTTGGTCCATTAGCACGTGACTATTACTCCTATGAAGCTGAGACCTGGTTTAGTAAACCCATTTAAGACACCTATGTATCACATAAAGCCCTAGCAATTATCGTCTGTTAGATGCACCATTACTTTGGTTACCACTACAAAATTTTAAATGCTACCAATTAAACTACAACACAATGCTACCTATAACTTGGAATCTGTATTTTTTTCCTCATTGTAAAAGCTACAGTGGACGTCTTTACATATATTAGATAGCACTCTTGTGCATATATAAACAGGAGCAAAATGAACTGGTTAGAATGTTTCCAACGTTACTTTCCAAGTCCAACTCTTTTGAATAACTCTGCAACTCAGAGCAACTTATGTCTGTGTTTTTCATACAATATCGTTACATAAGTAGGTGATGGAACTGTGTTCCAAGCTTTCCAGGTTTTGATGCTGTCACTTTCTCACTCATCCCAAAAGGTGTCAATGTGAGACACGTAATCTTTCCTCGAGTGGTTCTAAAATGGTCTGCGGACTGAAACGCCGGGGGTGCGTCATTGTCTAATCAGGAAAAACAAATTCACACGTACGGAGACAGCTAACCCATGACTGCTGACCAGCCAGCAGTGAGCATGAGCTCCCACACATGATAAAACACATCCCAATTTCAAAGAAATTAAATTGTTTTAAAAACTGCATCTCAGAATCTATGAAATAGGGTAACAAGATATAGGATCATAAGCTAGTAAAGAATATCAACATTCTCCCATATGCTTTGTGGGAGGTGAGAATATGAGCAGAGGGCAGTTTTGTGAAGGAGGACTCAGACGGCCAGTAACAGACTTACATACTTAACTCTCCCATGTAGGTGTAGCTGGTATTATGATTTCCATTTTATAACAGAGAAAGATACCCAGCGTTTCACACATAGTAAATAATGGGCAGGACTAAGATCAGTAAATAATGGGCGGGACTAGAATCTAAGTCTCCTGATTTCTGGAACAATCTGTGTTGCTTTACCATCATATTCCTATCCACTAAAGGCATACAAAATTAATTAACATCTGCATATATGTTAATTGGATATACATGCTCAATAAAAGGGATATCTTATTAGGGACACATATACAGTAACAATTAAAGGGATAATACATAATAATATCTAACACAAGGGGTGTGCAATTAATTAAAGTTGATATTAATGTTTAATTACATATTTAAAAAAAAACATAAAACAGATGTAACCATATCTCTTTTGGTTACCCTAAAGAGACACTGGTTCAAAATGCAAAGCCAATACATATGCTTTATATTATTAATACCTGAAAATGCATGCATTTTATCAGGTCACTGTATACGTTATCTCTACTCCTCCCCTTTCATCCTTCCTTCCTTAATACTCATTTTAATTTGACTCCTCTAAGTTTGTATCTTTTCTGCTGTTCTTACTTCTTGCCCTCCTGTGTTTCTGGCTTGGTGGAGGGCTCTTTATTCATTATGCCATTCTACTGATTAAGTTCAAGGCTGAAAACTTTGCTGACTCTTAAATTAGATGCCAATTTCGCTTTTGAGTGCTCTCTAGGTGTTGTGTCTTATATGATTCTGACATAATGACTTCCTATCTGCACTTTAAGCATTTGCTTGCATTTGGATTTTAACACGTATACTTTGACTTCTGCCTGCAGAATCATTCCTTTGTTGTTGCTATCATTTATTAGGCTCCGACATTTCTCTTGAAATATAATAAAATTAATGAAAACACTGTACAGATATATTTAAATATAAAATCGTTTGTCCTACAGGTGTACATCTTTTAGTATTCACCTTTTAATCTCAAGAAAGGCAACAGCATAAGAAGGCAGAAAGAGTATTAAGTTGCTTTGAAGCTAAGAAGATTAAAGTAAGAAGAATGGACTGTAACTTTAAAAATCAAAGGAGGGCGTCCTTTTCTTTGTTGTTAAGTCCGTTGATCTACCCACTGTGCTGTTCTTCTTCCAAGAAGTTGGGGAAAAAAGAACATTTCTGTAGCTATTTGGAAGAGTAATTAAACATGGCTCGTTATTTGTAATCAGGGTTTTTGCTGGCTCCCAGATTCATTTCAGTAGCTTGTACAATTCAGCAACCACGAGTGTTGCTAGCAGAATATTTAATAAAGAAGGTCATATTCAGAAGGCACTATATTTTCCTTCCTCCTGACAACATAAATCGGATTATCCTGAGCAATTAAATATTTGCACAAAAGGAAGACAAGAATTCCTTGAGAAGAAAGTGAAAGATTATGATAGTTAAAAATCTGCAATGGTGACATGTGTTTTCCCTTGGCTGTAATTTGTTCAGGTGCTTTCATCAGGTAAGGGCATCTAAAATACACTGTAAACTGAAGGATTAGCAAAATGCGCAAACAATGGGATTACGAAACTCCATGAAGATGTGACCTAAAACTGTGTATCACTAGCATATGGTAAAAAATATAATAAAAATAGACAAAGTATTTTTTATTTCTTGCTATTCAGAGTGTATGATTTTAAATTTTTTTTCCTAATAAAACTTGAAGTAAATGTAATGACTGAAGAAAAGATGAGTTAAGAATCTGGTTTTGGAGACAGATATACTCATGAAAAATTACTACTCTGCATCAGCTTTTCTGAAAATTTTATTTTTTATTCTCAAAAATAAGCAAAATCTATAGATTTTAATGAAAAAAGCACTCCATTAAACCGTACTAGACCCTGCCTTCATAGCACAGATACAAAAGTAAAATTTGGTTTGCTAAGAAATGCAGTAGTCAGGATAATTCGATTTTTTTTTTAACTCCAGGCTACATTTCATCTTGAAATCTTCTCTCTGAATTAGTATTTGAGCTTCTGCTGAATATAAATTTCCTGCTACTCCTTTTTACCATGTATCAATTTATTTCCATCACAGCCGACTCTATCTGAACCCAAACCTGCAAGGATTGGTGATGATTTCAAAGATGTTTTTCAGAAAATCTTTGTTAAAAACTGGCATGTCCTCTTTAAAACACTTCCACTTTTTCCTAATGATGAAAAATAACAATACAAAAAAACAATTTGAGTGTTTCCTGGGTTTATGTATCTAATCAGTTAAAAATATAAATATTATTTGTGAACACAGCCTATGCATTCTTTTTCGTAAGCATCTTAAGTTCATCATCTAATCAATATTGTTTAGCTTTTTTTTACCCCACTTAGAATAACTTGTTACATCAAAAAAGGCAAGCATAAAGAATTCATCATTAGGAACTTCCCTGGTGGCGAAGTGGTTGGGAGTCGGCCTGCCAATGCAGGGACACGGGTTTGAGCCCTGGTCCAGGAAGATCCCACATGCAGCGGAGCTATAAGCCCGTGTGCCACAACTACTGAGCCTGCACTCTAGAGCCCACGAGCCACAACTACTGAAGCCTGCGTGCCTAGAGCCTGTGCTCCACAATAAGAGAAGCCACTGCAATGAGAAGCCCACGCACCGCAACGAAGAGTAGCCCCCGCTCGCCACAACTAGAGAAAATCCGTGCACAGCAACAAAGACCCAACACAGCCAAAAATAAAATAAATAATTTTTTTAAAAAAGAATTCATCATTAAATATTAATAAAATGAAAAAGCACAGCTCAATGTAAGCACCCATTATTGACCTAGATTTTCTATTAGGTACACATAAATATCCGTCGTCCTGATAATTATTATTTAATATAATTAAAATTTGATTAAAGAACGTAGATTATGTTACTGTAAGGCAAGAAATTTGGTTATTTGGAGTGGTACATTAATTTATTAAGTCATTTCTAATCAATTCAAGTTTTCTGCCACCTAGCCCCTGAGGACCACTCCTTTCAGAGTTCCACACCAGTGAAAAGGCTGGTGATACTGGCCTAAGTGTGTGGCTAAGCCACACACTAAATTGACTAGAGTCTCCCATATAATGCAGCCTTTGGCACCCTCGCTCATGGAAAAGGAGTATTTTGCTGGTCATCCATAATACTATTCTATAGCTGCTTACCCATGTCCTGCCCAGTCCCAGCAGAAACACTGAAAAAATTAGAAAGTTAGAGACACATCCAGTCCTAAAACGTAAATTAGGGATGGACTGCAAGAACTTGGATAGCCAAGCCCAACAAACTGGTACAGTTTTGACTTCACTATTAAAAGCTGTGTCACCTTAAGCAACTTATATATCCTCGTTAAGCTTTAGTTTCCTCCCTGCCAAACAGAGGCAATACTAATAGCCACCTCATATGTCATTGTTCTGAGGATCAAATGAGATAATGCATCTTACACAGAGGAATGCTCAGTAAATGTCAGTGCTTGGTGGTGATGTCGTTACTTCCCCCTAAAAGTCTTAGAGTGTTGAAATAATATTTTCACTTTACTACATATCCCTTATATACATGTTTCATTTATTGCAATATACTCTGATATGGTTAGCTTTTTGAGTCAACAGGATAAGTAACATTCCTTTGTTGCTCATAAAGGAAGTATGTCCTTACATCAATAATAAGAAAATAAGGATTTGAGAGAGGAATGTGGAACTGTCAACGTTACTTTTCCCTAAGTGGGAAAGGAAATCTCTATCTCCTTTCGAGTCTCTCCCCTTTGGATCTGGTCTTTGGAGCCTCCTTAGGACACTTCTGAGGGACAATGGCTAAAGACATCCTCTGCCACATGTAGGAAATCAGAGAACCAGGGAGGGAACAGAAAGTGGATCGACTCATTATTTTAATTATAAGCCAGATTACTTACCTCTCTATTCCTCTCTGTGCTATTTTTTTCATTATTCCCTAGCCTTAGTAAAACAGTAGGTAGATATTCTAAGAACAGGGATCGACTATGCCATGGGTAACTAAGTAAACTGGTGAGAGATCTCTTTCTCTGAAAGAGAAACATAGAGGTTAAGAGTTAAGCATCATCCAGCCACCCTCTTGAATGAAGACCCTCTGTCCATCACCAAATTTAAGAGTTTGGAATTCGATTTTATAAACTTTTGCAATACACTTGGGGAAATCTATGCCAAGCCCAAGTGACATCCACAAGCAGTACTGTGATCAAATTGGTTTCAGAAGGAAACCTAACCGTTAGGCTCTAAGGAACTCCTGGTGCCTGGAAAGACTCTAGTTCATCAACTCTAAGAAGGCTATGAGGAACCAGTGGCTTTTAACTTCCTGATAATGGAGTTTTCTTTGCAGAAGCACTAGGGACACAAACAATACCTGACAGGCAGGAGAAGCCAAAGCTGCAGTAAAAACAGTGCAAAGCATTTTTGAGCATTTTATCATATCTCATCCATGTATTCGAAAATTGTTTACTAACATATTGAATGGAACTTTGTATAAAGCAAACATGAAAATATAGTCTAAGACTTTGATTCCATGTTATATTTTAATAATCTCAGCTTTAGCAAATGAACTGTGGCTTTTATTACTTGTAAAACAATGCACGTCTTACCTATTTATCAGAAGAGGTTATGATAAAAGAATTGAGAACATATTTTTAAACACTTGAATCAGGGCTCTCAGTTAAAAATGTCATGTAAGATATTTTTACTTTGCCCTTCTTTTCTTGAAATGCACTTAAACGGATATAAAAGTTGAAAAATAGAAAAAAATTGAATCTTCAATGAAGCAAAAGAAGCAGAACCTCAAGCAGGAACTCCAGTAAATTCTTGGAAATCTGGGTTCTAAGAGCTGATTACACATTCTAAGTGCCAAAACATGAAAAAAAAAAAAAAAAAGGTGCCTAAAAGCGTTATATTTTTAAAAGTCCTATCTATTTTGATTAAAGAAAAAAAACTAAAAACAGGAAGATGATCAATGAGAGAAAGAAAATGTCCTTGAAAAAAAACTAAATTCAATACAACAGAATGATACAGAAAGAAAAGCTGAAGGAAAAAACTTACTGACATGAAATTTCTGGGAGAAGCAGACCATCAGGGATGAAGGTTGAAGAACTGAAGACAATTGTGAGTTTACAAAACAGAGTTTTCAAGCCCTGTTATTAGCCATGGAGACCCCCTGACCACCAAAGCCAAGATAAGACTTATCCCAAGGGAAAAAAAATGTATATAAAAGATCTTATGACCCCACTGAGATTTGTTGCCACAAACAACCTTTGAAATGAACTGTTAGCATTATATCTTCCTTCCCTAATACACACACACATTATTCTTGAGCAAACAGCCCACCTTACTCAAATATAAGAAATAATAAGCAAAAAAAAGAGCATGATAAATTTTTGAAATTAAAGAAACAAGCTTAAGCAAAATAACTTGAACAACAAATGTTACAGCAGAAAAAATAACTTGCTCAAGGATACTACAAAAACTGTTTAAGCTTAGTCATGAAAAATAAAGACAGCATTTCTATGAAGTGAGAAGGAGCTCAAAATAGAGATACAATAGCTCTAAAACAAAAAGAGAAAATTAAAAATGAGCTGTCAGAGCTCAGCATGAAGTTGAAGACAATAAAAAATAGTATAGCAATAAAAGTCATAACTAGAGTAATGTGTACAAAATATTATAAAAAGACAGAAAATAGCTAGATTTGAGAAGCCACACAAAATGAAATGTAAAAGGGCAAAGATATAAAAATGATTATAGAGAAGATCCTAGTAAGTTAGAAAATAAAGAACAAACATCAGTAAAATAATGATCCAGAGAAGAAAAACAGAACACAAATGAAATTCGAAAAGAAATGTTCCAAGACATAAGAGACTCTGTGTCTTATAGCTTCTAACTATCATGCGAATGTGTGTTCCAAAGGCTTTTCAATAATGACATATCTTTATGATCATGCAGTCAAAGAGTACAAGATACTTAGGGGATCAAGATAAGACTAAGCAAATATTGAAATCCCCTGTACTAAATCATAAGCTTTATACAAGTGTATTTGAAAATTGCAATAAAGACGCATCCTAATGGCTCACACACACACAGAAAGAAAGAAATATGCTAATTCCAAGTATGGTCCAAGTTATGACCAGAAATTGCTAGGCAAGCTAAGAGCAAGAAGAACCCTCAAAGCTTGAGCAATAACTAGAGCTTGCCACCATGAAATTGGGACTAAAGCCACCAGTGTGAAGTTAGAGCTATTGCCTCCACAGCAAAGTCATAAGGTAAAAGTTAAGACATTCCCAGGTAAACAAAGGCTAAAGGGATTTATTATCACTAGACATCCCTACAAAAAAATGATAAAGGAACATTTCAAGTTGAAACAAAGAGACACTACATTATCTCAAAGCCACGTGAAAATATAAAGTTCTCTATTTAAGATAAACACAAAGACAAGTATAAAGACCAGTATTATCATAATTTTGGTTCATAACTCCACTCGATTATTTTACAGGATTTAAAAGAACAAAGCAGAAAAAGTAATGATAAATCTATGCTAATGGATACACAATATATAAAGATGTAACTTGTAACACAAATAACAAATTGGGGAGGGAGGCTCAACAGGAGTAGTTTTTGTATGTGATTCAAGTTGAGTTGTTCCCAGTTTAAAACAGATTGTTATTAATTTAGGGTGTTGTACATAATCCCTATGATAACCAGAAAGAAAATATCTATAGAATATAAACAAAAGTAAATGAAATCAACATGTGTTACTACAAAAATCAAACAGACACAAAGGAAGGCAGTAAAAGGAAATAAGGGATAAAAAAAAAGACATAAAACATACAGGAAACAAACACTAAAATGGCAACAGTAGATTCTTCCCAAACAGTAATTACCTTAAATGTAAATGGATTAAACTTCCCAGGATCTAATTATATACTGTCTATAAGAGACTCATTTTAGATCTAAGGACACACATAAATTGCAAGAGAAAGTATGGGGAAAATAAGTTATTCCATTCAATAGTAACCAAAATAGAACAGGAGTGGCTATTCTAACATCAGACAAAGGAGTCTTTAAGTCAAAAGTGTTACAAGGGGGCTTCCCTGGTGGCGCAGTGGTTGAGAGTCCGCCTGCCGATGCAGGGGACACGGGTTCGTGCCCCGGTCCGGGAAGATCCCACATGCTGCAGAGCGGCTGGACCCGTGAGCCATGGCAGCTGAGCCTACGCGTCTGGAGCCTGTTTTCCGCAACGGGAGAGGCCACAGCAGTGAGAGGCCCGCGTACCGCAAATAAAAGTGTTACAAGGGACAAAGAAGGACAGTATATAATGATAAAAGGATCAACTTACCAAGAAGACATAACAATCTTTTTCAATATTTATTTATTTGGCTGCAGCATGCAGGAATTTTAGTTGGGGCATGCAGAATCATGTTCTCTGACCAGGGATCAAACCCAGGCCTCCTGCATCGGGAGCACAGAGTCTTAACCACTGGACCACCAGGGAAGTCCCAAGACATAACAGTTTTAGACATATAGGTGCCAAGCATCAGAACCCCTAAATATATGAAGCAAACATTGACAGAACAAGAGGGGAAAATAAATGGCTCTACAGTAAAAGTAGCAGACTTCAATAGCCCACTTTTAATAGTGGATAGAACAACCAGAGAGAAGATTAATAAGGAAAGAGAAGATTATAGACCAATTGGACCTAACAAGTATATACAGAACACTCCACCCAACAGAAGCAAAACATGTTTTTCTCAGGTGCACTTAGAACATTCTCTAGGATATGCAGAACATTCTCTAGGATATGTTATATGTTATGTCATCAAAAACACCTTATTAATTTGAAATAATACAATTTTTTCTGATCACAATGAAACAAAACTAGAAATCAATAGCAGTAGAAAAACTGGAAAATCCACAAATATGTGGAACTTAACACACTCTTGAGAAACCAATGGGTCAAAGTTAAATCACAAGGGAAATTAGAAAATATTTTGAGACAAAGGAAAATAAAATACAGAATACCAAGGCTTACGGAATGCAACAAAAGCAGTTATAAGAGGGAAATTTATAGTTATAAATGCTTACATTATTAAAAAAAAAAGATCTAAAATTAACAACCTAAATTTGCACCTTAAGTATTAGATAAAGAATACACTAAATCCAAAGCTAATAGAAGGAAGGAAAAAAATAAACATTTGGACAAAGATAATTAAATTAGAGACTAGAAAAACAAGAGAGAAAATTAATGAAGAGAAGAGTTTGTTCTTTAAAAACATCCACAGATTAATAAACATTTACACCTTGATTAGCTAAACAGAGAAAGAGAAAAGACCAAAATAATTAAAATCGAAATGAAAGCAGGGCCATAACTACTGATTATAGAGAAATAAAAAGGATTATAACAGAGTACTAAGAGCAATTGTACACACAAATAGGATAACCCAGATGAAAATTTCAGGACAAATTCCTAGAAACATTCAACATACCAAGATTAAATCATAAAGAAATAGGAAATCTGGACAGACCTATACATAGAAGAAAGCATAAAGGAAATCTTCATGACACTGGATTTGACAATGCTTTCTTGGATATAACACCAAAAGCACAGACAACAAAAGAAAACTAGGTAAATTGGACTACATCAAAATTAACTTTGTTTGTCAAATGACACAGTTAATAAAAAGATAACCCATGGAATTTTTAAAAATTGCAAATCATATATCTGATGAGAGGTTACTACCCAGAATATATAAAAAAACCCTACAAATCAAAAACAACAAAATCACATATCTGGTAAGAGGTTTCTATCCAGAATATATAAAGAATGACTACAACTCAAAATGACAATAAAAAAATGGATGAATCTTAAATGCATATTACGCTTAAAATAAAAACAATCTTTAGATGGGCAAAGGACTTGAATAGTTATTTCTCTAAAGAAGATATACAAATGTCCAAAAGCAGATGAAAAGATTACCAGTATCACTAACCGTTAGAGAAATGCAAATGAAAACCACAATGAGATATCACCTTATACCCATTAGAAGGGCTGTTATTAACAAAAACAGAACAACAAAACCAGAAAATAAGTTTTAGCAAGGATATAGAGAAACTGGAATCCTGTGCATTACTGGTAGAAATGTAAAACAGTGCAGCTTCTAGGAAAACAGTACTGTATTGTGGTTCCTCTAAAAGAAATAAAACTAGAATTACCATATATCCCAAAGTCAGATACTGGGACATATATATTTTTATATATATATATATATATATAAATATATATATAGGCATATACCCAAAAGAATCTCGAGTAGGAACTCGAACAGATATTTATACACCCATGTTCTAATAGCATTACTGTTGATAGCCAAAGGGTGGAAGCAACCAAAGTGTCCATTGATGGATGGATAAATAAAACATGGTATATACATGCAATGGACTATTGTTCAGCCTTAAAAAGGAAATTGTGACATATGCTACAACACGGACAAACTTTAAGGACATTATGCTAAGTGAATTAAGCCAGTCAGAAAACTATAAATACAGTATAATACTATAAGATTCCACATACTTGAAGTACGAGTAACCAAATTCACAGTGACAGAGAGTAGAAGGGTGGTGGCCAGGGGCTGGGAGAAGGGGATAGTGGGGAACTGTCATTTAACAGATGCAAAGTTTCAGTTTTCCAAGATGAAAAGAGCTCTGGAGATGGATTATGGCGATGGTTGCACAACAGTACAAATGCCCTTAAGGCTACCAAACTGTACACTTAAAAGTGGTCAAAATGGTAAATTTTGTGTTATGTACATCTTACAATTTTTTTAAAAGCAAAATGAGTTATTAAGTCATGAAAAAGCATGGGTAAATCTTAAATACATATTGCTCTGTGAAAGAAGCCAACTATATACACTGTGATCCCAATATCTGACATTTTGGAAAAATAACATCTATAGAGATGATTAAAAAATAATCTGTTTCCAGGAGATTGGGTGGAGAGGAAATGGCTGAATAGGGGAAGAATAGTAGGTATTTTAGGACAAGAAAAATTATTCTGTGTGATACTGGGTAAACCACAGGAAGTTCCACCCACTGGGAGGATTCCCTGCACCGCTGCTCTCCAGGGCTTCTCCTGAGTGGGGTTGTAGGGAGTGGCCACCCACTCTGAGTTCATGCCAGTTTATCATGCAGGTGCATCCACAAATCAGGCCTGAGTTTCTTCTTCTGTTAGTTAGTCATAGGGAACTCTTCATATGGTGAAGCCTATCCGGTAAGGAAGGATCCACAGCACAGAGCAGGTATGATGGAAGTCTAAGCTACCGGCCAGTGCTGTTTACTCATTCCTTCTGACCCCGCTTAGTCCCAGCCTTTACAGGCCATTTCCATTTTCAGGTGAATGCTGCTGTGCACATCCAATGTTAGGTTGGGTAGACGAGGTAATACTCAGTTCATAGTGGGCAACTGGGGGTGCACAGTCACTTTGTTACAGTAGCAAACACAGCTGATTTTCCATGAACAAAATTTGTTACCAGAAGAGGAGACAGATGCCCTTTCTGAAAACCCCAAGGAGTCTGGCTCTTAAGCTAGTATTGAAGTTGTTGTACAGCATCTACCACAGACACTTGGGACTTCTGACTCATATGGCCAAGTGTCATGGGAGCTTGAATTGCAGCCTCTGTTTCATGCAGACCCATTTTCTTGCTCTAAGACATAAGAACTAGCAGCCTTTGGGATGTCCAGAAAGTAGGCTAGAGTCAAATGACAAATGAGATGTGAGGGGAGGGATGGAGTGGGAGGTTGGGGGTAGAAGATAGAAGCTGTTACATGCAGGATGGATAAACACCAAGGTCCTACTGTACAGCACAGGCAACTATATTCAATATCCTGTGATAAACCATAATGGAAAAGACTATAAAAAAGAATGTAATTATATGTATAACTGAATCACTTTGCTGTACAGCAGAAATTAACACACTGTAAATCAACTATATTCAATTTAAAAAATTTAAAAAACTGAAAAAAAAAATTCAAAGAAGCCCAGCAAGTGTTATACCTCTTTTTCCTGCGGTTGGTGATTCCAAGCACATCAAATTCTCTCTCATTTTTGAAGGGCATCTCAAATTGCCATAGACCACTGGCCCTTCAGAAATGTCACAACTGTGGCATGGCCCTCAATTCTCACTGAGGTTATATCTCAACCTCTCACAAACATATCTTACCAAAGCTTCTAGGAGGTTTGCTCTCTACTGCTCATCAGTTCCCTTTGGCATAATATCATCAACGTAATGAACCAGTGTGATGTTCTGTTGGATATCAAGATGATCAAGATAGCACTCAACTATATTAAGAAAGAAAGCCAGTGATCTGACATAGTCTTGAAGCAACACCATAAAGGAAGACTTGTGTCTGCCATATAAAGGCAAAAGGCTTCTGCTTTTCTTTCACAATAGGTACGAGGTAAGGTCAAAGCATCTGGGGATTCATACACCAGCTGTCAGGATGCATGCTGATTAGCCCCAGTAAAGATATCACATCTAGAGCCACAAGTACTGGCATTACCACCTGATTAAGTCATCAGCTCAGTGCTTTGTGACCGCCTGGAGGGGTGGGAGGGAGAAGCAAGAGGGAAGAGATATGGGAACATATGTATATGCATAACTGGGTCACTTTGTTATAAAGCAGAAACTAACACACCACTGTAGAGCAATTATACTCCAATAAAGATGTTAAAAAAAAAAAGATACAATCACTCTCCATGGCTCATGGTTTATGCTCAGGGCAAAAAGGTAAAATTAATGGATGTGTGATTGGAAACACCAGTCCTGCATAATCTCGTCAATTCCCCTCTGAGTTGTGATATTTCTTTTGGCAGGAGCAGAGACAGTTCCAGGAGTATCCACTTAGCAATTCGTGTTATAATAGTTCCTCACTCTATGGATAAGGGAAACAATGTGAATATTTTGCTAGAGAGTAAATCTTTTCCCACTAAACATTCTGGACCTGGAGAAAAAGTCAGATACTGGGACAACAGTCCCACTGGAAGCACAGTCAGGATAAACCCGAAACTAAGAAAAAAGAGGTGGGGCTGGGACTTCCCTGGTGGTGCAGTGGTTAAGAATCTGCCTGCCAATGCAGGGGACACGGGTTTGAGCCCTGGTCCGGGAAGATCCCACATGCTGCGAAGCAACTAAGCCCATGCGCCACAACTACTGAGCCTGCGGTCTAGAGCCTACTGGCCGCAACTACTGAAGCCCACGCGCCTAAGGGCCCGTGTTCCGCAACAAGAGAAGCCACTGCAATGAGAAGCCCATGCACCGCAACGAAGACCCAACACAGCCAAAAATAAATTAAATAAATAAATTTATTTAAAAAAAAAAAAGATGTGGGGTTGACAAGGAATACGGTGGATGCCACAGATGAAAGTGAAACTTCTCTGAGCATGTTTTTATAGCTTTTAAAATTTATGAACCATGTGTATGTTTTACATTCTTTAAAACTGAACAGAAAAGAAAAAAATATAAAACTTATTACAGAGAGAAAGAAATAAAACCAACTGCACACCAAAATAAGAGTAT
The DNA here is from genome assembly GCF_964270905.1 of Leucopleurus acutus. Classification (NCBI taxonomy): domain Eukaryota; kingdom Metazoa; phylum Chordata; class Mammalia; order Artiodactyla; family Delphinidae; genus Leucopleurus; species Leucopleurus acutus. Next base: position 14,311,097 of record NC_139143.1, read on the forward strand.
AAGCACAGAAAGAAGTAGTTTAAACCAAGCACCTTATGAACAAACACTCTGAAGCATACTAAGGACAAACAGAACTGCAAAAAAGAAAATGTCTTGAACTTAGTAGTTTTGGCAGTGGTGGTGTTTGTATAATAATCCGAAATTACTGTATGAGCATACTAGGATAAAGCAAATCAATATACATATACACGTGTGTGTGTGTGTGTGTGTGTGTGTGTGTGTGTGTGTGTGTGTTTTCAAGCAGCTTTCTCCTGTAAAAGAAGACAGACACGAATATGGAATGGGATAGGTGAGGAAGAAACCTGTACTGTTGAATTTGAATTGGAAATATCAGCAAAGGATCATGATCAATAATAATAATGATGACAAAAATAATAATAATCTCCAAGCTCCGTTTGCTACAAGCAGTGTCACGTAACAGCGATGAGCATATGTAGGTCCCATTCTAAATACCATTCCACTCTGAAAAAAAAAAAAAAAAAAGACTCCTTGGAAAACTAGCTGGGCCAAGAAAATTATCCTAAGGGTCCACAAATAAACCTGACAGTACTCTACATTTCAGCATGAAGATTGGATGATAATATGGAATTCTTTGGAATAGATTCAGATTTAAATAGCATGTTGGTTACTGTCTAGTGGTGATCAGAATTCGTTTCTCTCTTACGTGTATTCTCTCTTTGTATTGCCAGGACAGGAACCTTGGGAAATGCATTTCCAAATACCCTTGGCGCCAGAACTGTGAAGATAATGATGGTGTTTCCAAGGAAATGGACTGGACTGGGTTTGGGGCCCTTCCTTCTCTTACAGCAGTTGAAGCACAGGCTTTAGCAGCCTGTGCTTCAAACTTTTCAGCAGTCTGGTGACCTCTGCATTCCATGACTCTCCACTGGATTCGGGACTACAGGGTAGCTGTGATGTTGGTACCACCAACAAACCCCTCAGCTCTGACTGCAGCTTCCGACTGACCTGAAAACCTACTTGTGCCCACCTACTTCCCGCCAACTTCTTTATCTTCAAACCTCCCAATAAATGTGCATAAGTACCAGTTCCCTTTATTATATTCCCTTCTGCTTGAAAAATCTAGAGTGGTTTATGTCTTCTTACACTGATAGCTAATTGATATAAAGAATTTTTATATTATTTTTATTATTCTTTGGAGAATACATTAAAAAATTTAGAACATATTAATAAATTAGGACTTCTGAAAATTTTTCTCTGACCTGATCTTTATTTCCTCTAAAGAAAGGATCACAGTTTATTCTCATAGAAACATCAGTTATCATAATAAAAAGTATCCACTAGAATCTTCCAGAGATCACAATCATATTGGAAGGTAGATTTTAAAATAGTTCATGGTGTGGGAACACTACATTCTAGATCATTCCTCTTGTGGACACCACCACTGTCATCACACGTCTCACTCTCCTCCAGCTGCTGCCGCTACAGAACCACTGTCTGGCTGGGCCATGACTACAACTGCTACCACTGCCACCACCTCCATATACCTTACTCTCTAATATTTCTGAAGGCACACAGTATCCTGATGGACCATCTTTTCAATACAGATTCACACGTGCCTTACACACATTCACTCTACTGATCCTTGAGGGATTAGGGCCTCCCCGCCTTTTTAAGCCAGTACATAAGACACTGCAGAAAACAAAACTTCTGTAAATGCGCTCATTAAGTAGGTAATTATTTAATGTTTCCTCTATCTGGAATTCCCTTCTTCCCTTCTTCTGTTGACTGACACCTATTTGCCAGCCGTGATTCAGTCTCGATGTCACGTTCTTAGGATTTTTTCCTCAGTCTCCTGCCCGCCATGGCAATCCTGTAGTCCCCTGTCCTTACCTCTGTGAATCCATTTAACGTACTTTATTGTTTTCCTGTGTAACTCCCGATGTCCTTAAGGTATAAATATGGTCATGACAGCAGTCAAAGAATATTATTTACCTGTGCCAATTCACTGTACAGAAAAACATGCTTCCTTGAAATGTTCTAAAATTTACTTAGAAACAGACCAGAAGGTGGAAAAGAGTAGATGAAGGAAAAGTGAAAACAAATTTGGCCATGAATTAGTAATTGTTGAAAGTGGGTACCACGGGTTCATCATAATTTTCTCTGTTTCCCTTTGTTTGAAATTTTCCATGATAAAAATTCCAGAATCCACCACAAATGATTCCAGGAGTTCTCAGGGAGTATACAGTAATCAAAGCCCCTTAGCTACTGGAAGTGTCTGCTCTTTGTTCTCCGAATTGCCATGAAGCTGCTTTCTAGCCCTGCTCCGGCTGTAAGTGGCAAGGGGCCGCTGACGCTTGCCTAGGTCATGAACACTGGGGGCACATGCAGACGTGTGTGCTAAGGCTGCTGATTCCTGCTGTCCTGGGATCCAGGTGCTGGAAATGATAACGACTGGACCAAGGACAAAGGGTACCGTCTCTATAGATCCTTGTACAACCTCTTGCTTAACTGATGTTAGCACTAGTGAATGACCTGGTGCCACACATATCCAATCAGCATTTTAGCCAAACAGGTTTCTTTCAACTTTCACTTACTCTCCTACTGTAACCACCTCCTAAAAGTCATCTATGTCTCCCGTAGGACACGAGATGATGGTAACTGGCTTATGGGCTTATCTGAAGGAGAGGTGCCCAAACATGTTCAGAATAATGTTGCCACTTCCTCTCCGACATATACCCACTTTCTCTGAACCCAGCTTGTGCTCACCTGACTTGCCCTCCTCCTATAAGTCTAGCCTATTATTGAAAAACACTTTTTAAAAATGCCGTTTCTTCATCCACTAAAAATTACGCATAACTCTCCTACACACTACGTGTGTTATTTAAAAACTCTATTATATAATAGTTAAAGGAAAGTAACATGTTTATTTTTTAGTGTATTATACTATAAACCACTTATTCCAGATAGTATGTGTTTAAACAGTATCTAGTTGGACTTTATTACAAATCATCTGGAAAGACCTAAAGGGAAGAACTGGGATAATTACTATAAATTACATTTGGTGAGCTAGGGTCTTGCTAGGCTTAAACTAATCACTCATTGAGAGTTTGTACCTTTGGAAGGATCACTAACTTATTCAGGCCACCAAGGTACTATTTACTGTTTTTATTACTCTTGAGTCCCTGAAGCTAAACAGGCAATAAAAAAATCAACCAACAAAGGCTTTCTTTCCCACTCATCTGCTATAAATGATTCTACCTTTTATTTCTTGCCATTTCCTCAGGCAAATACAGAATCCAAATGTGATTAATAGATTTTTTTATGAAACGCATTTTAATTTTGATTAGCTCAAAACTGTCCTGTGTTATTCAACATTTGTAGCTGAGCTTAGAGATCTTTGGAAAGGGATTTTTTTTTAATGAAGGAAAATTACACAAAGGCAGAAAAATAGATTTGCTTTCTCCTTTGTGGCTTCCTACATCTGAGATTTCAATTCCCCCAAAGAATCACTTCAGTATAACTCAAACTTTTATTCAGGCAATGTTATTTTTATCTACTTTTTCCAACCATTTTTTAGTGTTTATTTTTCTTACTTTTTACTACATTTCCATGGACCTTTAGCAGAGAGGCTTTGTGTAATACTGAAACTTCACTTTCATAGGCTATAGTAAATAAGACTACTGCATTAATCTGAAATGTGTACATCATTTTAGCATTTAGAGCAGCACTGCCCAAGAGAAGTTTCTAAGATGATAGAAATGGTCTATATCTGTGATATGGCAGTCCTCAATCATACACGGCTATTTATTTCCTGAAATGTAACTAATGCAACTGAGGAGCTAAACTTTTCATTTTATTTAATTTTAATTAATTTAAATTGAAATAAACACATGTGACTAGTGGCTACCATATTGGATAGCACAAGTATAGAACGTAAAGAACCAAACTTCAAATGGCAATAATAACACTCCTAAAAGCACAGCTCTGCCATCAACTTGCTGTGAGGCCCTACGATAAAGATTTCATGACCCAAGGAAGAGCAGGGTTGGGCCAGAACAGGGCTTCCTAAGAAACGTTATGCTCTCAATCTCATGGCAACGGCGGCAGCCCACACCTTTCACTGTTTCCTATTCTCTTTATTGGTTTTGGGGTCTCCACAGAAAACATATATGGTTTATGAGGACACAGCATACACTGAATGACATACCAAAAAAAAAAACCCATATATATGCTGTCTACTAGAGACCCACTTCAGACCTAGGGACACATACAGACTGAAAGTGAGGGGATGGAAAAAGGAATTCCATGCAAATGGAAATCAAAAGAAAGCTGGAGTAGCAGTAGTCGTAATTAGACAAAATAGACTTTAAAATAAAGACTGTTACAAGAGACAAGGAAGAACTCTACACAGTGATCAAGGGGTCAATCCAAGAAGAAGATATAACAATTATAAATATATATGCACCCAACACAGGAGCACCTCAATATATATGGCAAATGCTAACAGCCATAAAAGGGGAAATCAACAGTAACACAATAATAATGGGGGACTTTAACACCCCACTTACACCAATGGAGAGATCATCCAAACAGAAAATTAATAAGGAAACACAGACCTTAAATGACACACTAGACCAAATGGCCTTAATTGATATTCACAGAGCATTCCATCTGAAAGCAGCAGACTACACTTTCTTTTCAAGTGCACATGGAACATTCTCCAGGATATGACCACACACTGGGCCACAAGGCAAGCCTCAGTAAATTTAAGAAAACTGAAATCGTATCAAGCATCTTTTCCAACCACAACACTATGAGATTAGAAATCAATTACAGGAAAAAAAAAATTAAAAAAACACAAACACATGGAAGCTAAACAATATGTTACTAAACAACCAATAGATCACTGAAGAAATCAAAGAGGAAATCAAAAAATGCCTAGAGACAAATGACAATGAAAACACCACGATCCAAAACCTATGGGATGACATGTCATCCACAGTTGCTTTCACACTTGTTTATATCCCTATGGGTAGGGCAACTAAATGGTACTTGGTACCATGACCTTCCCGACAAAAAATAATGGAAAGTTGATGCATACAATTCAGACCATTTAAAAAAAATAACTTCTGCTTTTTTTTTTAATCAAGAAGAGAAAATCATTGTCTTCATAATTGGCTTGACATAATTATGTAGACTTGTCCTCTGAATACTCAGTAAAGTAGAATTTTGTTGTTGCTTTTTGGGGTTTTTTGTTTCCTTTTGGCTTTTTTTTTTTTTTTGCTTTAATAATAGTATAGTTAAAAATTCTGACTGTTAACAAGTCTTTGGAGAGGGTTTACTAACTTCAGGAAACAACCTTTCATTAAAGCTATCCTAAAAACAAAAAAAGCTATCCTCACCATAATTGTCATAAAATGCTACTATTATCACCTCATGTCCAAGCCAGCTGTTGTTAAGACAATACTGAGTTTTCAAGTACATCAAATACTACATACAACACAACTGAGATCCAAGGGCAAATGATGTTAGAAAGGCAAATGTCCTATACAAATTGTAATTCTGTATCAAGGGCATATATTTATTTTATAGCTGTCGGCATGTTTTTTAGACCTTTTAAATTTGATAACTACTTACATGCTGGGACAGTTTAGTGACATTAAGTATTTTTATATTTAAAAGTCCCCAAATGTTTACACCATAAACTCTGTGCAATACTATGGTTATAACCGTAAAATTAATTTGGTAATTAAACAGTCAAGTTTAGCATAGTAATGTCAAGCACAAATTATAAATGTTCTCGCTAGCCTTCTAAACTGGTACTTTATTAAACAGCATGGAAAACCTGGGCAAACTAACAATGCAATGAAAAAAATCAATAGACATTCCTGACCTTTCTCCCCTACCAGTCCTGACATGACCTGACATGGACTTTTTAAACACACCAGTGTTTAAAGCAAAAGGAGGTAAAGAAAACTTGAGAGAAATAATTAGAGAACCGCTGAAGTGGAACAATTAGGTTTGCAGCTGCTGAGCATTTACAACCAAACTTTATTTTATTTCCTCAGTAATTGTGTTCCTCTTTTTAACTTTCTTTGTCAGAAGTGCACATTGAATTTATAAAGCCGATGTTCGGTACCTGATTTTTCTTTAAGTGTGAGCTTATCTTCTCTTCCATAGTTAAACATCTTGTATGTGTGCCAGGCATGCCTACCTTCTCTTTCCCCTACTACCTGACCCCCAACTACAGCCTTTGTTCTCATCACCTGGCAATGAACTTCTTCAAGGTCACCTCTTACCACATAGAAGGGAGTCATATCGATCCACTTTCTCCCTAACCTCCTCTAAAGCTTAATCACTCTCTCCATCTCAAATGACTTTTTACGGTGCTGATGATGCTACGTCACTCAGGGTCGTTTTCTAATCACTCTAATATAACAAGAAAAATGATTGGCAAATATGTAACTACTGTACTTTTTTTTTTTTAAGTCCTCCTTTCCCAAGGTTTTCTCGAAAAGAGGATGAGGGCAAATCTTGCCGCCAAAACAACTCCTTGGTCAGCTTGGGGTTCACTTTAGGGTAGCAAGAAAGCTTTCTGGACTTCCTTAGCAAGATGGCAGTCATGAGAACCTGGCTTTGTCAAGAGAGAAAAACAGATTTCTTAGTGCATTAGTTCCTGTTTAAGATAACACGTACTCAGCCTAATGACTAGATCATTGATATAAGGTAGGTAGATGGGCCTCAGCAAAAAGAGGAAGGGGGGCATTGTGAAAGGAATGAAGACAAAGGGGAGATAAAACTCGAGAGCAGTGCATAGCAGTTTAAATGAGGAGCTAATCCTACCCAATAGTTATTAGGCCCATGACCTTAGGCAAATTACTCTGAGACTCAGTTTCCTCATTATCAGCCCTATTATTATCTAATGATAATGGCTACCTTTTAAAGTCATTTTCTCATAAGATGGTTGTCAAGATTAAATGCTAAAGCAATGAAAAACAACACACTTCAACTCTGCCTGATACACAGGAAATGCTCTGTACTGTTGGTCAAATACATTTATGTCTACATCTCTCCATTTTCTGGGCCTGATTCCTGGAGAAGGGAGGTGTGTTAAGGGAGATGCCTCCCACTTAAGACCCTGGGGACTTGCCTCAGAGGTGGCTCCTACACCAGTCTGAGTCTGCAGGATGCTACTTGAGAGTGATCTCGGCAGGACAGCGTGGCTATCTCAGGGAGGAACTGGGTTAGCCTGCTCCCGGGGGGCGCTCTTGGGGCCAGACATGGACAGCACCTGGAGGGCCGCAGACACTGAGAGGAGGAGGCCTGGAAATGAACCAAGGTGCTGGCTGGGCCACTGGCTCCAGGAGGGTCACCATCACAAGGGTAAAGCAGTTCCCACCCAAGATCCCAATCCAACCTCACAGGGTCCACAGAACCAGCAAGAGCCAAGGATGGGGGCGAGGGGCGGGGAGAAAGATGACCAGTTGGGTCTTGACCCTTCTAAGAGAGAGAAAAATAGGTCACAAGTTACATTAGCCCCAAACGCACACACAGGGTAAAGTAGAGTGCTTAGAACTAGGTACTGTGAGGCATGCACGGGCCATCGGGACTGAAGGAGGAACAAAGGAATCAAGCGATCACGCACATACCGAATACCGAATGAACTCCAGCCCTTTTCCCGTTATGTTGTCAGAATCCCGGATGCAGAAGCATCCAGGCAGAAACTGAAAAACACTTTCTTGGGGACTATAACCAGAGCAAGATTAAAGACCTAAATATACTGACCGTCCAGTAAATATACTGAGCAACAAATATACTGAACATCCAATGGGTTGTTACCACATACACAAAACAAGCCTATTCAGAATACTCTATAAGATCATATTGAAAACACTCCCCCACCACACACACACATATTCGTGACTTCCAGTCAGCTTTTCCACACTCTTAAATATGAGAAGACAAAAAGCATGATCAAACATCTTAAGAAAGCTTGTAACATGTAAATTATAGACAATTCCAAACAAGTAAAAAAAAAACACGTAATCCATCTTAGAGGAAAAAGGAATTATCTTCAAAAGTAAGAACATTATTATTAACACTATCAATGACAGGAAAGATGATCATTTATCCATGGTGCAGGATTGGTACAGGAATAAAGAACAAAACATTCAGAGAAAAAGAAAAAGCTTTTGCAATTTAAAAACATCACAGTAGAGTTTAAAATTCTAATAGGAGATTAGGAAGATAAAATTGAGGAAATCTCCCAGAAAGAAAAGCAAACCATCAAAGAGGTAGAAGAAAAAGAATAATAGAAAAGTACAAGGAGTTTTAGAAAAACAGAGAAAATCAAGGGGAGGAATTTATCAGAGAAGTAGTTTGGGAAATTTCTGCAAAAGTGACAAACGTTAGTTGCCAGACTGAATGCCTAGCACAATGGATGGAAACAGACCTATATATTGTGAGTTTTGTAAATGCTGAGGGTAAAAAAGATTTTATAAGTTATGGAGGGAGAGGGGAAAAACCACTCAGATCATATATAAAGTATCAAGAATCAGAATGACTCAAACTGTAGCATGAGAATCGAGAAGATAACGGAGCTTCAAGTTATAAAGAAAACTCTAAACCCAACAAATAGTCAATAGTCAAATAATGCATTCAAACATGCACAGTCTTGAAAAATTCATCTCCCATGTACCTTTTCTTAAAATGCCACTGAGGATGTATTCCACTGGGACTATTGGGTGGGCCAATAGTTTCATTCAGTTTTTTCCATAAGATGGCTCTAGTAGCACTTAGCTGTCTTTAACTTCATTCAAAACAATTTTGTTAGATTGTGACATCTGTCATATCAGCGTGCGTTTAAAAAAATATCTAAATTGGTGAATTTTTGTGTAGCCATTTTAATTTTGAAGATAGAAGAAAAAAAGCAATGTTTTCGGTAAATTATGCTTATTATTTCAAGAAAGGTAAAAACACAACTGGAACGCACAGAAGGATTTGTGCAGTATATGGAGAAGGTGCTGTGACTGATCAAACGTGACAAAGTGGTTTTCGAAGTTTCGGGCTGGAGATTTCTCGCTGGACATTGCTGGGTAGACTAGTTGAAGTTGATAGCGATCAAATCGAGACATTAATTGAGAACAATCAATGTTTTACCACGCAAGAGATAGCCGACATATTCAAAATATCCAAAGTATTGAAAATCATTTGCACCAGCTTAGTTATGTGAATCGCTTTGATGTTTGGGTTCCACATAAGTTACACGAGAAAAACCTTCTTGACCATGTTTCCACATGCGATTCTCTACTGAAACGTAATGAAAACGTTCCGTTTTTAAAACAAATTATGACAGGCAATGAAAAGTGGATACTGTACAACAATGTAGAAGAGAAGAGGTCAAGAGGCAAGTGAAATGAACACCACCAACCACACCAAAGGCCGGTCTTCATCCAAAGAAGGTGATGTTGTGTATATGGTGGGATTGGAAGGGAGTCCTCTATTATGAGCTCCTTCCGGAAAACCAGACGATTAATTCCAACAAGTACTGCTCCCAATTAGAATGACTGAGGGACTTCCCTGGAGGCACAGTGGTTAAGAATCCGCCTGCCAATGCAGGGGACACGGGTTTGAGCCCTGGTCCGGGAAGATCCCACGTCGTGGAGGAACTAGGCCCACGAGCCACAACTACTGAAGCCCACATACCTAGAGCCCGTGCTCCACAACAAGAGAAGCCACTGCAATAAGAAGCCCACACACCACAACGAAGAGTAGCCCCCGCTCGCCGCAACTAGAGAAAGCCCATGTGCAGCAACGAAGACCCAACGCAGTGATAAATAAATAAATAAATAGCAGTACTATAAATGATCAAAATGATAATCCTGAGTATTATTTTTTAAAGTAAGCTACTTAAAAAAAAACAACTGAAAGTGGCACTCGATGAAAATCGTCCAGAATTAGTCAACAGAAAACACATAATCTTCCATCAGGATAATGCAAGACAGTGTGTTTCTTTGATGACCAGGCAAAAACTGTTACAGCCTGGCTGGGAAGTTCTGATTCATCTGCTATATTCATCAGACATTACCCCTTTGGATTTCCATTTATTTCGGTCTTTACAAAATTCTCTTAATGTAAAAAATTTCAATTCCCTAGAAGACTGTAAAAGGCACCTGGAACAATTCTTTGCTCACAAACATAAAAAGTTTTGGGAAGATGGAATTATGAGATTGCCTGGAAAATGGCAGAAGGCAGTGGAACAAAAAGGTGAATACATTGTTCAATAAAGTTCTTGGTGAAAATGAAAAATGTGTCTTTTATCTTCACTTAAAAAACCGAAGGCACTTTTTGGCCAACCCAATAGAACACAAACCAAGACAGAGGAAGACCTGGGCTACAGAAAGAGGAGAGAGGCTGTAAAAAGGATACGTCAATGGAATTCCCGGGAAAATGGAGAAGGGAGAGCCCAAAACTGACAGATACACATCAATGATATATAGGGTGACGGGTCCAGATTAGAACACTGTGACTCAAGAAACAGATGGGATGAGGGTTACCACCAAGATCCCCATTGCCACTGTATGTACCACCTTTATAACCTCAAAACAAAATGCCTTGATGAATTTCACTCAGATGCATATCTGCACTTAACTTGAGCTAGCGTTGAAGTTCCTCCTCTCTTTTTTATGTCCTGCTGCCTGGATCTGTTGATAATGCTCATTTCTCTCTCTCTCTCAAAGTAAGCAGTCATCATTGAACTGTATATAAGAACAAAAGGTAGACCATGGGAACTCAGAAGCAGGAGACTCCATATCACTTCTGGACTTCAGTACCTGGCCTGTATTCTAGATCTGTCAGATGACCCAGTTTTACTAAAACTTATGTTTCTTAAGACTGTTTCAGGTCTCTATCCATTGACTTCCCCACTGACTGAGAGTTAAGTTTTTCTTGTTTGTTTTTTTTGCGGGATGCGGGCCTCTCACTGTTGTGGCCTCTCCTGTTGTGGAGCACAGGCTCCGGACACGCAGGCTCAGCAGCCATGGCTCACGGGCCCAGCCGCTCCGTGGCATGTGGGATCTTCCCGGACCGGGGCACGAACCCGCGTCCCCTGCATCGGCAGGCGAACTCTCAACCACTGTGCCACCAGGGAAGCCCGAGAGTTAAGAGTTCTATTAAACTCTTAAGGAAGCTGAAGTCAGACTATGATGCAGAAGCTTCTCTTCTTCTGGATCCTTCTTCTAACAGTGGTGCTGTTGTTATTCCCTTTTGCAACTAGGTTTGTCTTTGCCACATATTTTTCAAAATTAAATATATTATATTATGTAAGTTTATGTACATGGGCAGAAACACAACCAAGGAAAGAATAAAAAAGATGGGAAAATTTTGGACAAGGGCACATGGGCGCTCCTGAGATACTGCAATGATCAATTGCTTATCTAAAGTAGGAAAGATGTTGAGTGTATTACCACTTTACTACTATTAATTTGCAAACTACATGTATACAGTATGATACGTATCAAAAACAAAATAACAACAACAAAAAAGAAATAAAGAGAAAAAGGAAGGAAAGAAGGAAGGAAGGAAAAAGAAGAATAATGGCAACGTGAATATTATCATTCATTCCTTCCTGTTTAGTAATATATATCCATTCACTATGTATTATTTACAAATAGATTCTTGATCACCCCCTGTAGTTTCCCGTCTATATATACCCCAGTTTACCATGGACCCAACATCTTTCCAGCCTCTTAGAAATTCTACCCTGTTATATTTTAGTTCTGCTACAGAAATTTATATCAACCTGACTGAGTGCAGCGTAAAGGCATCTTTTAACACTTTTGTGGAGAGCATATTACATAATTTTGCCTTACAGGTTTATGTTTTCAAGGATGTGAATATATGAAGAGGGTTTATTAACTGGAGTTTCCATATACATGAATTTAGTGTATCTACACATTTGATTTTAAAATATTTTTCAACGGAGTCTTTTACACTTATTTCTGACAGAGAAAAAGAAAGAACTCTAGTCAGAGCTAAATTTACCACTATATATACAGAGGATGCCTATAATTTATCTGTATTAAAAGTAGTCAAAACCTACACAGACGTACATGAGTTTTGTCCAGAACATTAAAACACTTCTCCTAAATGTTTTGAAAATTATTTGATATATCAGTGACTTCACTGGATTAAACATTTTTATCTTTTAAAGCACAAATACCCATGGAAATGAAACATTAACAGTTCAGTTAACATAAGAGCAGCAAAATTATAGGCAAATTTTATTATTATCATTGTCTAATATTAACTGACACCCTGATATGTTCCATATATTGTGCTAAGCTTTTGATTTACGTCTAATCAATTCTCAAAGTAAACTTCAAAGGTAGGAATGATTACTTTCTCTCTCAGAGAAAAAAATTGTAGCCCAGAGCGCTTATGTTACCTGCTCAAACCGTAAGGCTAAGTCAGTAGCATAACGTGGGTGTCTAATCAGATCTGGTTGATTCTGAAGCATAAGTCTTTCTATAGGAGAAGTGGAGGAAGCAGGAAGCAACAGGTTTCAGCATAATATGGGCCAGAAGCCATAATGATGAGCTCAGAGAGAATCAGAGTCCAGTGCTTGGAAAACCTAGCGGAACAAAGCCTTGCGAAGTAGGGAAGGTAGAAAGTCAATTTTAAAAGGTACATATCTTTGTCTGCAGTCATCCCTAGCTATGAAAACTGCAAGGTGTTTTAATGGTACTTTTCTAAATCTTAATTAATTCTGGACTATTATGGTTTTTAACCCAGAGCCTCCCTGGCACAGCTCTGTTTTGATGATGCAGATTCACAAACTTCTCTTATTTTATACCCACAGATCGGCTTTCAACAGTTCCACCCACCTATCCTCATCAAAGCTCCAATAAAATGGAAAATAATCATTTAAATAAAGTAGACGTGTTATGAAAAACCTACAGTCTCACGTGGTTGCGCCACTCATATCTATTCAGGGTTATGTGCCCTACTCTATGCCCTGTGAGATCAAACTTCAGACACTATTTTTCCTTGCACTGGCAACTGGATGATACAGTTTTGATTTCCAATTTGACTCTGTTTGCTTTATGGTACCATTTGCTTTTCATCTCTGCTGTTTTCCACTGGTTGTACTTTGTATTTCTAACTGCAGTTGGTTCAAATCTCTACTGGGATTTCAGTGGAGTCATTTAGCGCTTACACCTGTACACCTTCCTCGGTGAGTTCAGTGCTGCTAGATCTCCTGAAAGCCCTTCTAAGCCTTGTTTTAAGTTCACTAACATTTCTGCCAATTGACCAGTCCCTGTGTCAGTGACAGATGTGTGGGGTACATTAGCTCCAGGCCTAGCTCTGCATGATAAAGTACCTCTTTGGGGGACGGTGTGATACAATGTCTAAAAAAAAGTCTGGTAACAAAAGTCAATATGTGCTTTCATGTTGAACTATCCTTAGATTCCCCCAAACAGTTTCCTATAATATCACAAAATTCCCTCTGTCCAGGGTGAAACAGACTACAGAGGGGGTCAGGCAGTCACTTTCTACAAAAGGCTTTGTTTTTGACAAAGTGATATTTTTTTCAGCTTAATCTCTTCTTGTAGATACCCAGGAAGTTTGAGTCATAGTAGCACATATCACAGATGAATGCGTGTGAGTCCACAATAATTACTTGCAAAATACAGCGTCCTCTGAGAGAAATTACTGAAACAAGTTATTTAACCACTCTTTGAGATTCATTATTAATAAAATGGTGATGCGAACAGACCTAAATTCAGGCTGCTGTTGTGCAATTGAGAAAATGTATGTAAAGGAGTTACCAGACTGTCTGGATTTTTTTTTGGTTGTTTATTTTCTACAAATTGAGCAATGACTTAATTTCTACCATTAGATTCACATATACAAATACTTATTTGTAAAGACACAGAGCCCAACTGCCTAGGTTCAAACCCTGGTTTTGTCCTACACTGGCTGGAACTCTAGACAAGTTTCTTAGTCTTCGCTCATTAGTATGCTCATTGCTACTAGGGTGGGGAGAGCTAAAAATATATATGTATTTATACACACATGTACCTGTATTTATTTCTATACCTATCTCTCCATATTGACAACATGAGTTTACAGCCATGCCATGAATTCCACTCCAACACAGTAGGGTTCATCCGAGTTTCAACCCTTTCATATTTGTACCTGCCCTCCCCCTTCTCCAATGGTGAGAAGCCTGCCTCCAAACATCTACAGGAATTTACTTATTTGTTCAATGTTCCTCTATGTAGACAGTCTCCAGACTCTACCAGGTAGCCGTGTCACACAGAATCTCCCCTCTGTGGACTGCACCCCTGCCAGACTATTATGCCTTTCTGCACCAATGCCTTCCTTTTTCTTTTTTTCTTTTTTGGCCACGCTGCTCAGCTTGTGGGATCTTAGTTCCCCGTCCAGGGATCGAACTCGAGCCCCCTGCAATAGAAGGGCAGGGTCCTAACCACTGGACCGCCAGGGAGTTCCCAACAATGCCCTCCTTGAAGCGACACAGTGGTTCTTACTTCTTTTTTTTCATTAGGAATACAGAAATTTCTTTTCTGTTTTCTTAACTTCTTTTTACATCATGAACTCCTTTGAGAAGCTGATACCAGCTACCTAACCTCTCCCCAGAAAGTGCAAGTAAACAAATCTGCACAAAAATGTTACACAATTTCAAGAGGTTTGTGCTAGCATCTCATGACATTGACCAATGTATTTAATTTCTCTTTGACTCAGTCTTTTCTGTTTAATATGTACATCAGTAGGGATAACAGCTCCCTCAAAGGAACTGGTTTAAATAAGAAATTGTATCTTCGATGCTTAGAGTACTATGAGCAAAGTATAAATGGAGGTTATTAGAATGAAATTCCCTAGTCAGTTCTCAATCCACATTAGGATCTCAAATCCGTTGCTATGTACTTCTGTGTTCTCGTAACTCATTCCTTCTTTCCTGGATTCATTCACTACTTTTCCTGAGTCTCAGTTCCCTCTTCTCTACCATGGTGATAATCATACCTATCATTCAGGAAGTTGTAAAAATTAGAGATCATATATGATAAGTAACTGAAATATAAAGTATGTTTGAAAGTGGTGATAGTCACTGATGTTTCTGTATTGTACTGGCACATCTTAGCCCTGGAGATTTGTTTATTCCCTTTCTTATGCTTTGAATGCTTTTCTCTAGTTATCTGGTCATTTTGTCTCACCCATCCTTGACCAGCCAGACAAATTGTACCTTATCGTCAATGTTTCTTTGGTCATCCCATATGAATTGTATTCTTTATGGTTCCCTCGTGCTTGTTTCTTCTACACTCAACCCTCCGACAGACGTATCTTGACTTAATAATTTAATGTAACTGCATTTATAGGGGTTAGATATAAGAATCATCTATTTCAACTGTGACATAATAGGTTTTACAACAGATCAGCCAAAGGCGTTGTCCACTTTTATATCCATCACAACTTGCATAAGGATTCATGGGACAAATCTCACGGTAAATTTAGTTTTTGAAAAGTTTATGTTTAGTAATGAAGTTACACACATGTTGTCTTTACACTGGAGGTGCCGTAGGATGGAACAATTGTGGGCTTTGTCGAGCAGATTCAAATCCTGGCTTTGTCACTTCCTAGTCCTGTGAATTTGGATGATACACTTAATCTCCTTGAGGCTTATCTTGCTATTTTGTAAACTGGGGATGATATCCTTTCCTGAAAGGATTTTATTGAAAATTTAATCAGAAAGTACACTCAAAGAACTTGACAAATACAATATAACAAGGTATGCTACAGAATTCCCTGGTGGTCCAGGGGTTGGGACTCTGCACTCTCACTGCCAAGGGCCTGGGTTCGATACCTGGTCGGGGAACTGGGATCCCGGAAGCTGCAAGGCACGGCCAAATATATTAATTAATTAAAAAAAAAAAAAAGATGTGCTAGGTCCCCACCTTTGCCATTAATTCTTCTGACTAAATCATTTCTTTCTTCTCCTTAACTATTTTAATACTTAGAGCTAAACCAGATGTCTCTTTTCAGATAACATGTAACATCTCACGTGGTTTTATTCATTTTTTATCCAAAATGACATTTTGGGGGATCTAACTTTTAGAAATAGATGTAGAATAATTTCTAAATAAGTAAAACTAAAATATTCATGTTTATTCAAATGGATTACTTTTAAGAAAGGTAATAGTCAAATAATACATTTTTTGTAACCCTTTTCTACCCATATACATGAATCTAAGAACAAATTGAGAGCATTTTTTGAAAGATAACAATGGGATTTATTAGATTCTTTTACTATTATTTTTATTACTATTATTATTATTACTGTAAGACGACTCGAGAGCTACCCTCTTAACAAATTTTTAAGTTCAAAATACAGCGTTGTCGACAATCGGCGCACTGCCGTACAGCAGATCTCTAGAACTTATTCACCTTGTATAACTGAAACTTCATACCCTTTGAAGAGCAACTCCTCATTTCCTCCTCCGCCCCTGGTAACCAGTGTTCCGCTCTGTTGCTATGGTTTGACTATTCAGATACTTTATATAAATGCAGTCAGGCAGTATTTGTCCTTTTGTGACTGGCTAATTTCACTCAGCATAATGGAAGGCGTGTTTGTTTATTAAAGCTTCATTATCAAAACCATCCTTAGGAAACCTGGAGTCAAACTGTCTAGGTCAGAATCATGGTTTTAGCAGTTAACAGAGGTTTAAATTTGAGGCAAATTACTTATCCACTCTGTGCCTCAGTTTCCTCATCTGTAAAATGGAAAATAATAGCATCTATTTACTTTGTTATTTGTCAGAATTAAAGTTAATTTTTGCAAAGTGTTTCACAAATAGTGCATGGTACAGACTTAGATAAATACTATATAAAATTGGCAACATTTTAAAAAAGAAAACGAAAAGCAAGTCTTCCTCACTATTAATCTATTGAAATGATCTGCTACAATATTCTAAAATCATTTAAATATCAAAATCATGTCTATACAAACAATAGTAGAAACATTCTAAGGATATTCTGATCCTATATTGAGCCAAATTACCAATCTTGTACTGATAATGGCAGAGTGACCACAATGACCAGTTTGCCCTAACTCTATGTAGGTCTTTATTATATAGTTATTGGTATTAAGAGACGTTAGCACGGTTCTCAGAACCACATTATTACATGTATATGGTCACAGATTAAGACCTGAACCTCAAACCTAAAATCAGTTATGTCAAATCTATGAAACCAGATTAAGGAAGTAAAATCATCTAAATTTGCTGAGCCAATGGGCAACCATTTTGACCAAATCCTCTTATCTTTCCAACTAGTTGTCTTGAGATTTTGTAGTTGCTTTAGTATAAACACTTAAGAAGTGAATATCATACTCATCTACCTCACCATTTAGACTGACGACTGCAGTTTGACGATCTAAGATAAAAGATCTATTCCTAGTGCTGGTAGTTATTACTTCAGGATATGAGCATTTTCAAAGATGAACACAATGTACAATTTTAGGGCCATAAACTAGTTTCTATTACTACTATTCTTATGTGAGTGTTTATGTTTCAAAAGTATTTATCAAAAAATATAATTTTTTAAAATATCAAGGCCATTTATGCTCCTTTGGATTATTTCCAAAGCTTCAGATGCAGTGTTTATCAAAATTGTTTGTCTTGGAGAGGGGAGAATGACATTTCGAGACAACTAGCTACTTATTTGGGAATGCTCTGTCAGATAATCAAGCCTATAAATAAGACCTAGAAGCAGCTGGAACAGAACTGAATTCCTCTGGATAAGTGACATATATGTCACCCAGGGAGAAGCAAAGACCCTGTCTAAAATAATGCTGACTGATGAGACAGTGCATGTCTTCTCATACAAACCACACATTTTCACAGAAAAAAAAAGAAATCCAGTGTCCACAGATATTTTAAGTTTCATGACTATGTACTTTAAAATCAAATGGATCAGTTTCTTGAAATTTTAGCAAAAGGAGGCAAGATGTCCAACTTTTTCATCATCGATCCCAGGTTTGTGTTTTGGAAACTGCTCATTCCAGCAAGTGTAACAGCATATAAAAGAAACAGTTCAAGTAGAAGGGGCTCAATTAAGCATATTTATAAAATGTCTGCCTTTGAGCTAATTACATACATAGCACTATGCAGGTTTAGCAGTGGGAAAACATCCCACTGGTTTCCATGGGATGTCTCTTCACATAAAGGAAAATAATGAGTATATTAAGAAAGTACTTTGGTAAGCAGTAAGGAATACAGCAGTTAATCAAAATTATCTATTAAAGTGGCCTGATTTGACATTTGTCTTTATAAAATCAACCATAAAATTAAATATCATTATGACATCAATTTTTGGTACTGGTATATTGGTGAAAAGACTCAATCACTCTCTCATACTTACAGAAAAACAAAATGTTACATCAGAAAATAATACAGAGTTTAGGGAACTTATCCTATTTGGGGAAATCTGTTGCTGTTCTTAAAAAGTGTTTCTCAAAAAGAAAAAAAAAGAATGAAATAATGCCATCTGCAGCAATATGGATGGACCTAGAGATTATCATACTAAATGAAGTGGTCAGAAAGAGAAAGAAATACCACATGTTATCATTTATATGTGGAATCTAAAATACAACACAAATGAACTTATCTACAAAACAGACTCACAGAGAGAGAAAACAGCCTTTCACTGCCAAGGGGGAGGGGGTGGGGAGGGATGGAGTGGGAGTTTGGGGTTAGCAGATGCAAACTATTATATACAGAATGGATAAACAACAAGATCCTACTGTATAGCGCAAGGAACTATATTCAATATCCTGTGATAAACCATAATGGAAAAGAATATGAAAGAGAAGTTAGACATATGTATACCTGAATCACTTTGCTGTACAGCAGAAATTAACACATTGTAAAATCAACTATACTTCAGTAAAATAAAATTTTTAATTTAATTTTTAAATTTCTCTTTATCTTTGGAATTATAAATAAATAACTAAATTCAGTATAAACTTCTATTAACCTGAGATGCTAATTCATAAGACACATAGATCATGGGATCTAAAAGAGGAAGCAGAATAGTTAGAGCTGCAACATGGAGTTAAGACAAAAACTACTAAAAACAGAAATGTGTGGACATAAGTCAAAAATTATGATTTATGACCAAGAAATTCTGCTTTTAGCAAATTTTTTTGCCAGTTCTGAAGACATGGAATATGGAGCATAACATGCAGTTTGAACACCAATCATTCATTTATTCAGCAAATAATTATTGAGTACCTAAACTATTCACTGTCATTAATTTCTACCCAGTAAGCAATAAGCTATGTGTACAAATAAGAAAATAGAGCAGCTCATGTGGGCCTAGCATTTTAACAGTCACTGTATGTTATTTCCAATCATTGAAAAATGCTGCCAGGTAAGGGTTAGGACTCCACTTTCCATGTGAGAAAACTGAGGGTCAGAGAGGCTCCCTAACTTGTTCAACATCTGGAATTCAAATCAAGATCAATGTTGTTGCTAAGCTCTTTCAAGTACAGTGATGGCAAATAGCTATGCCTCAAGGGGAAATATCTACCTAAATTGAGGTTAACAAACCTGCTTTCAGAATTGAGAGTTAGGAGAAATCATTCCTGTATTTATCTATCCCTCTCCTCTGTTTTAATCATCTTTTAAAAATAGAGCAGTTCAGGATAGATCACTGAACACAGGCCAAGATTTAACTACTAGCAACTGGTTCAATGGGCCATTTTTTAAAAAATTAACCATACAAATTAAACCGACTTATCTTAGAATTCTTATGAGTTTAGAGAACTAGCTATAAGATTTGTAGTTGCATTTTTACATAAACTACTGTTACTTTGGAAATATGGTCCTTACAAATTCAATATTTAAAACTGACTCATTTGTCTGCTTAGGTAGGTTTTTCTTTTTGTTGCAACGGTAAATGGAATTGTTTCCTTAATTTCTCTTTCTGATCTTTCATTGTTAGTGTACAGGAATGCAAGAGATTTCTGTGCATTAATTTTGTATCCTGAAACTTTACCAAATTCATTGATGAGCTCTAGTAGTTTTACGGTGGCATCTTTAGGATTTTCTATGTATAGTATCATGTCATCTGAAAACAGTGACAGTTTTACTTCTTCTTTTCTAATTTGTATTCCTTTTATTTCTTTTTCTTCTCTGATTGCCATGGCTAGGACTTCCAAAAGTATGTTGAATAAAGTGGCGAGAGTGGACATCCTTGTTTTGTTCTTGATCTTAAAG
Organism: Leucopleurus acutus; assembly: GCF_964270905.1. Lineage (NCBI taxonomy): Eukaryota > Metazoa > Chordata > Mammalia > Artiodactyla > Delphinidae > Leucopleurus > Leucopleurus acutus. Next base: position 14,331,355 of record NC_139143.1, read on the forward strand.
GAAATGCTTTCAGTTTTTCACCATTGAGAATGATGTTTACTATGGGTATGTCATATGTGGCCTTTATTATGTTGAGGTAGGTTCTCTCTAGGCCCTCTTTCCAGAGAGTTTTTATCATAAATGGGTGTTGAATTTTGTCAAAAGCTTTTTCTGCATCTACTGAGATCATCATATAGTTTTTATTCTTTAATTTGTTAATATGGTGTATCACATTGATTGATTTGTGTATACTGAAGAATCCTTGCATACCTGGGATAAATCCCACTTGACCATGGTGTATGATCATTTTAACGTGTTGTTGGATTCTCTTTTCTAGTATTTTGTTGAGGATATTTATGTCTATGTTCATCAGTGATGTTGGTCTGTAATTTTCTTTTTTTGTGATATCTTTGTCTGGTGTTGGTATCAGGGTGATGGTGGCCTCGTAGAATGAGTTTGGGAGTGTTCCTCTGCTATATTTTGCAAGAGTTTGAGAAGGACAGGTGTTAGCTCTTCTCTAAATGTTTGATAAAATTCGCCTGTGAAGCCATCTGGTCCTGGACTTTTATTTGTTGGAAGATTTTTAATTGCACTTTCGATTCCATTACTTGTGATCGGTCTATTTATATTTTCTATTTCTTCCTGGTTCAGTCTTGGAATGTTGTACCGTTCCGAGAATCTGTCCATTTCTTCATGCTGGTCCATTTTATTGGCATATAGTTGCTTATAGTAGTCTTTTATGATCCTTTGTATCTCTGCAGTGTCAGTTGTAATTTCTCCTTTTTCATTTCTAATTTTATTGATTTGAATCCTCTCCCTTTTTCTCATGAGTCTGGCTGAAGTTTTATCCATTTTGTTTATCTTCTCAAAGAACCAGCTTTTAGTTTCATTGATTTTTGCTACTGTTTTCTTCATTTCTATTTCATTTATTTCTTCTCTGGTTTTTATGATATCAAAATAACAAACAACCCAATCAAAAAATGGGTGTAAGACCTAAATAGACATTTCTCCAAAGAAGACATACAGATGGCCAACAGGCACACGAGAAGACGCTCAACATCACTAATTACTAGAGAAACGCAGATCAAAACTGCAATGAGGTATAACCTCACACCGGTCAGAATGGCCATCATCAAAAAAATCTACAAATAATAAATGCTAGAGAGGGTGTGGAGAAAAGGGAACCCTCCTACATTGTTGGTGGGAATGTAAATTGATTCAGCCACTATGGGGAACAGTATGGAGATTCCTTAAAAATCTAAAAATAGAACTACCATATGACCCAGCAATCCCACTACTGTGCAAATACCCTGAGAAAACCATAATTCAAAAAGACACATGTACCCCAATGTTCACTGCAGCACTATTTACTATAGCCAGGACATGGAAACAACCTAAATGTTCAACAATAGATGAATAAATAAAGAAGATGTAATATATATATATACAAGGGAATTTTACTCAGCCATAAAAAGGAATGAAATTGGGTCATTTGTAGAGACGTGGATGACCTAGATTCTGTCATACAGAGTTAAGTAAGTCAGAAAGAGAAAGACAAATACATTAATGCATACATGTGTAATCTAGAAAAATAGTACAGATGAACCTATTTGCAGGGCCGGAATAGAGACGCAGACGTAGGGAACGGACATGTGGACACGGTGGGGGGATGAATTGGGAGACTGGGATTGATGTATGTGCACTGCCTTGTGTAAAACAGATAGCTAGTGGAAACCTGTCGTATAGAGCAGGGAGCTCAGCTCAGTGCTCTGTGGTGACCTAAATGGATGGGATGGGATGGGATGGGATGGGATGTGATAGGATGCGGGGGTGGGAGGGAGGTCCAAGAGGGAGGGGATATATGTATGCATATAGGTGATTCATTTCGTAGTACAGCAGAAAGTTAACACAACATTGTAAAGCAACTATACCCCAATTTTAAAAAATAAAATAAAACTAACTCATTAGCTATGGTTGATAGGCTCTATATGCACTTGTCAATAAAGATTCTGGTTTATGAAAGTTAGAATTACAGTCTGAGGGAGCAGTTGCAGTTGGTACCATGCAAGTAAACACTCAGTCTTAAGAGTCAGAGGACAAGAGTTCATGCCAAATACAGTCACTGGAAAGTAAGAGAAATCTCAGAAAAGAGAAAGCAAGAGGGGGAGTCCAAAATTCTGTGAATAAAACTTGCTAAATTATTTGGCTGACCATGCAACTATGCACGTTCTAAATTCAAAGCAGCCAGTTAAGGATAACAGACCTGAACTTTTATTCTGAGCTGCCACCCAAGAAACTGAGTTTGCAATTTAATCCAACTACATTAACTGCTCACTAAAACAAAAATCAACAGGATTCTGGGTCTCTACAACATCACAGTAACCATGTTCACGATATAATCCAGGAAAATGTTACTTATTCTCCAAAGAAAACACAATAAATGGAGCCCAACACTAAGGTAATCCAGATGTTGGAATTAGCAGACAAGAATTTAAAGCAGTTTTTTATTACTAAACTCAATGATACAAATAAAGTTATGGTCCTAATGAATAAAGGGATGGGAAATCTCAGCAGAGAAGTAGAAAATATAAAAAGGAACCAGATGGAAATTCCAGAACTGAAAATTGCAATCTCTGAGATAAAAACTTCACTGGTGTGCTTAACATCAGAAAGAAGATGAAAGGGGAAATAATCCGTAAATTTCAAAATATATAAATAGATACAGACTAGTATAGATATTGTGTATTTTTTCAAATCAATACATGCAGTGTAAAAATTTCACTAGCCTTGGATCTTCTCTGAGAAAATTATATTAGTTTGATTAGTCTCTCCCGTAAGATGATCCCTGTTGTTATGTTAGGCCAAAGGGTGTAAAACTGTGTGAAACAAACAACAACTTTATCCTTCTTCTATACTGTGGTAAGGGGTGCTTAGCTCCATATTTTAAACTTAGCATCTATCAAGTGTATTCCAAAACATACTTTACCTCCACACTAGATAATGATAGTGATGTTAAATGTTATTTTGGTGGGTTATTGTAGCCTAAGTGACTCAGTTTATGTTTCTCATCAAATTCCACAAAGACTTATTTATATAGCAAAAATGACAACTTTTTCCATTTTTAATGAAAAATATATTCGACTCAGGAAAGTGGTGATTTTTCCTTTGCTGTTTTGTTTCCTAGTGTGAAGCCACCTGAAGAAAATAAATAAAAATCAGAAGTTTTATGTGCATTAGAATCAGAGAAAAAGTGTGGTCTGAAGGGAGATTTTCATGAAGCAAACACAGTCTAATAAATTTCCTTTCTTCCAAAGAGTATAACAATGTAACTTCTTGGGATAAAATAGTCACTTACTGTCCTTTGCTTCTTTAGCATGATAATCTTCCCGATTTATTTAATATTTTCATTGGGCTAGTGACCTGAAAGTTATCGGAAGCCTTCCTTATTTCTTTGAACTGTCAAGAAATCTGCACACGGGAATTTGAAAGATTATAAAATTGAATACAAGAGTACTAGGATCCACAGTCTAAAATCAGCACATACTCCCCTGTCATAAAGCATGGGATTGCTAATGGGGAAGTTCCTACTCCCCAGCCCCTACTCCTCTGGATTCATCCATGTTCAGTGATTTCCGATTTCCAAACTGCACTTGACTTCAAAAAAAAAAATTTTTTTTTCAAGCCTTCCTCAATGTAAAAGGCCTAGGTTAATTTTATGGCAGTGTGACTCCTTGTAGTACGTATGTGTGTACATTTCCAACTGAGGCGTTTTCCCCTTATTTCACCTTTCTCGGAATCACATTCTAATTAAAGAGAAAAAGAACACTGGATCCTACTATCCTTCTAATGTTCAACCTGATGTTCACATTAAAGACCCAGGCGTATAATGACTACTCCTCAAGTCCTCTGGGTTTACAAACACCTTCATTTCTAAAGCTTTAACAGAACATCTTCTTGAGATTAGAACCAAGAAAGCAGCAAAAACCTAAAAGAACTTCTTGTTTACTTTGGGTAGAGCTTTGTTCTGCATGACAGGCAAATTATCTACTTCCCTTTATTTTTGACCAAATGAAAACAAACAGATGTTACTCCCTTGAGCAACAGTAATTTTATATCACATTTTAACTCTCAGTAACCCTAATGAATTCTTACTATTGAACTGATAGATGATCAAATTTTGAGTCAGAGAAGCAGTTCAAAACTAGTTCTACTTTCAATTGCTGCCCTAAATCTCCATTATGATCATTTAGACATTTTTTCTCCTCCTCCTAGGAAGAAATGAGTTCTTTTGGACAAAAAAAATAATGGCACATTTTATCCTAATAAAGTTTGCATTTTGGAAGCAAGGGTACAATAATGATGGGGACTAAATTAATTATGCACTACCCATGCAGCATTTCTTCTACATTCTCCTAATGCAATAAACTGAGCATTCACAAAGGCTAAATTCCTCATGGTGCTGACAAAGAGAGCCTGAGCCGTAGAAACTAGAAAAGCTCTAGCAGCAGTGGTGCTTTATACACCGTGAGTACTTTAAGACTAAAAATGTAGTTTTATCTCAGCGTGAGGACAGTCCTATTCAAGGGAAGCTTTGTAATTGAAAGTTGCCCAATTGTGCACGGACTAACCTAAATTTCAAGTAGTACAATTCATCTTAGTCAGTATTTCACTTAAATAACAAAGTTTCAGTAAAGCAGCAAGTGCCCTGACTTTATGTATTATCAACGTTGATGCCCTGAATGTGTTTCTGCTTTTGCAAATGATGGTACATGTAAATAGCATTCTAGCCGATTCTGATTACAAAGTCAGACAGGCAGAAAAATTCACTTATGGTTTAAAAGAACAGCAAATGTTACAATCCTCGATCTTCAGCAAAACAATAATCATTTTACCTACAGCTAACTTATCCACGGTTGTGGCATACATTTTTTGCAAGTTAATTTCTTTATGCTTCTTTTGATTGATTTTTTTTTAACCAGAGCAATGTTTTTTCAGCTACCTTCATTTATGTTCTATTTTCTGACTATTGAGATCTTGTCTGTCAAAGTAATTATACTGGAATAGCAAGTTCACTTAAAAAATGAGAAATACAACTTCCATAATTGGATATGTTATATGAACGATATGAAAACCGCCAGCCATGATCCATGAATGTGTGTATTACAAAAATTTCTTTTGACTTTTGACAGATATCCCAGAGGAAAACAAATAATAAAATAGGGTCTGCTTCATTGTTTCTCACAGTGGGATTCAGCTTTGCATCTACTTCTCTGATCTGCTTGACAAAACATAAATCTGGACTCTAGACTCATTTAGAGACAACTTGCAAAGAAGAGGTTAATAAATGTTTGTATTCACGGCATCAGTTAATGTCTCTCCTTCAATTATTTGAGATTATCCTGAAGCTATGATTTGTCTGACAAATTTATATTTATTATATATGCATGTCCGGATTTTGCAATTTCAGGTCCTTTTTGAGTCCACTGGCTTAGGTCAACTCAAACATACGGACTACTGCCCAACATTGCCACATGCATGTTTCTGAGCAAAAATTCCTTATTAGCTATTCAAATGTAGTACACAGCCTAGAATCTTGGCGTGATTCTCCTCCTGCCCATCTGTCATCATTATTTTGGCCATTTGCATTGTGATATGCCAAGATGAACTAGAAACGGAAGACAACAAAGGTCTGAACAAGGGATCTAGCCTTCAGGACATACAACCAAACTTACTTTTCCCCGTAAAATGTTTCTTAAAAATCGCAAGTCATTGAGAACTGTTACTTAGTTTTCTTTTTTTTTTTTTTTAAGTATTTTCCTAATGGTTGGCTTCCAAAAGTAAAAATTGTAAGCAATAAAAATTTGCTTGGATTTTTCACTTTGGTGAGGTTCATATCACATAACCAGCTTTACAACTTCTGTTTTCAAGTCCTAGATTGTAGTACACAAGAATTTTTTTTTATAATCTGCTATTCATTAGAAATTGTGACCAGGGACAGCTAAGGATAATATCTAGGGATAGCCAGTTTAACAGGAGAATGAGTAGAGTCTGAAAGAACTATGTTAGCACAGGGAGTTCACATATAGAAGGTGAAAGGTCATATGACAGTGAAAAGGTGGTGGAGAAAGTCAAGAAAATAAAATCCAAGGACAGAACCAGATTAGAGACCAAAAGGTGAATTCAGGGTCTCATTTCAGAGCTGGGGGATAACAAGCTTAGAGTAACCTAGACGAATTTTTACAAAATATATTCCCATTTTGGTACCTTAAATGCACAATGTTAAATAATCTGACATTAGCACTCCCAGGTAGGTAGATATCAATTGACTATGTCCAAACCTTATAAAATTCCAGAAACAATGCTGTTTCAGACACTGATAACACTGACTTAATAACTGAATAATCTGGGGAAAAATTCTCCTTTCAGCATTTGTCCCATTAGCTTGATGCAATCTACAGAATAAACTAAACGTTGAGTACACAGAGTAGAAAGATGAAACATCCACTAGTTTTTCCCAGTTTTAGTACCGTTAAGGCCAATTCATATAGCATTAAACTGTGAGAGAGGGGGTGGAAACAAATTAACAAGGATTCAGGAGGCAACACGTTTTACCTTCATGAGTCAAAAATGATCATTCCACAAAGACAAATTATGTCCTTGTTAAAATTCTCCATCATGTCCCATCCTTAAACATGTGCTGAAATACTAAATTTTCCCCCTTTGATTTACACAAAACTTTATAAGGATTGGTTATTCTCAGTAAGAAAGATAAACTGGAGACAGAAATAAAGGCTTTTGCTCTACTGACCTCTTACCCTCAAATTTAATGACAGACTCTAATGTCTTCTGTATACTGTGCTAAATCAGATGTTATGGACTGAAAGTGTCCTCCCAAAATTGATATGTTGAAACACTAATCCCCAACGTGATGATATGAGGAGGTGAGGCCTTTGGGAGGTCATAAGGTCATGAGGGTGGAGCCCTCACGTATGAATTAGTGCTGAAATCAAGCAAGACCCTGTGGGGCTCCTGGGCACAAAAGCCTTTCTGTGTCCCCCATTCTGTGTTCGCAGGAAATAGGCTTCATTCAGCCTCCAAGACTTTCCCAGAGTTCCAAAGGGCAGGTTCAAAGAGTTGCTAATCAGGGAAGGGAGGAGAGGCGGAGACAAGGGAGGAACAGTCAACAAACAATAGTGCAGCCCTGGGGCAGGGTCCTGGTTCCCCCTTGAGGAATACACATAACAATATCTTTGAGCTGTTCTGCAGATACTGAAACCCCCATCTAGTGGGAGAAGTTAACTGTATGCTGCCCACAAGCACGGAGACCCCAGACAATTTGGAACCAGAAGGTTGATGGTGCTGACTGCCACTTACCTCACCACCAACCCATCAGAAGAATGTCCACCAGCTAATCACGGCCTCCTCTTTGAACTATTACTGTAGAACTCACTACTCCCTCCAGGTCGGGACAAACAGTTTTGAGGGCATTAGCCTGCGGTGGCCCCCTCTGCCTGGCAAAGCAATAAAGCTATTCTTTTCTACTTCACCCCAAACTGTCTCCCGAGATTCAATTTTGTACCAAGGTGCAGAGGCTGAATTTCAATTACAGTGCCTTTATAGAAAAGGCCCCCAAGAGTTCCCTTGTTCCTTTCACCATGAAGTTGCTGTATGAAAGTTGCTGTATGAAGTTGCTGTATGAAAGTTGCGTCTATGAACAAGGAAGCAGGTTGTCACCAGACACCAAATCTACTGGCATCCTTATCTTGGACTTTCCAGCCTCCAGAACTGTGAGAAATAAACTTCTGTTGTTTATAAGTCACTCAGTCTATGGCATTCTGTTACAGAAGCCTGAACAGGCTAAGGCAACAGATGATTTCAATATGGGTTCCCAAAGGGTCTGTGGATAGGGCTGAATCTCAATGTGTTTTGTTTCTGTTGTATTTTTATGTATTTTACCCTATATATTTAAAAACACTATTCTGAGGAGTCCATATAGCCTCTATCAGACTGCCAAAAAGACCTAAGACACATAAAAGGTTAAGAAGACATGTTCTAGAGGCTAGAGAGAACACAGATTCTATTGGTGAATGCCAGACCCTTGGCATTTAAGGTGCCTCCTTGATGCTAAGACAAGAAGGCATACCAAGTCAAAGAAGCAGCGAAGTAGCAACTGAGTGCACTTTTCAGTCTGTTGTGTTGGCATCAACAGATACGTATCATTAATGACTAATACAGACAGAGTACCTACTTTATCGATCTGGGGCCCATAACTGAATTCGGTTTGTGACACACTGAAAACAAACCAAACCAACAAACAAGCAAATAAAGTGCCATCTAGTTCCAGGGTCCCAACTGGACGCCATAAATAATCTCACTGAGTATCTGAACTGTCCGCTGAAGAGACCCTAAAATAGATTAACTGATACTTTTCAGATACTGGTAGCAGTCAAACATGTTAAGTACGTAAAATTAATTATGTATATTTACACAGGTTATAAGGAAGTTTCCTTGCATAAGTCTGTGTTATGTGAATGGGGTTCACAATTCTGTGCCCTGTGTTTCACAGTTAATGGGTCTTTCATCTTTTATTGTGTTGCTACTTAAAATTCCAACCTAAGAAATATGAGGCCACTATTTTAAGCAAGACAGAATCTATGGTTTGGTTTCTCTCAGGCCGCAATACACGCTTTCACACCTTTAAAAATGCATCGTTCTACTTCATCTTCTGAAGAGTGGGGATTTATGGTTATCTTCCATTACAGGCAACGACTTCCATTTACAAGAAACCTAATGGAGATTCTTTCTCATGTTTTAGAACAGAAAAGATTCAGACTTATTGTGTAAGTTTTGAAGCCCTAGAAGGCTTCACCAAGGTCAACAATCTAACATAAAAGCGATCTGTCTGGTCTTTTAAGAGTTAAAACAAATCTAAATAAGTTGCACTACCATCATCGGGGTGAACTATTTCTATTACAGAAAGTTCTATAGTGCGTTAGTCATGTAATTATCTTTCTGATGGTTAGTACCTCTTCAGTGAGCTATTTGTCATGGCATTTATCCAATGTGTTACTTCATGTGGATAATTATGAGGGCAAAATAAAACTACACACCTAAACTCTCCTTAAAGGTAATTACGCTGTCAAATTTACAGGTAACGAGAAAATTTTCTAAGCTTTGAATACATTCTAACATGGACTGTAGAGGGATTATTTGGTTTCGGGTTTTTTGTGTTTTGTTTTTGCTAACTTTCTCCACATTATTTTTACAAGTGAAGTTTCACACAATCAACAAATCACAAATACAATCCTGAGGATGTGTTTGGAAACAAAATAAAAAAGCCAGTGTGAAATGATTGATTGCTGAACTGGAAAAATAAAATATTCTGTCAGCTGGGCTTACTTGAAAGAAATATATGTCTAATATTACAGGGTACCAGACACAACTGAAGTTAGTAGTAAGCAACGTTTCCTATTATGTGAAGTGAGAAACCTGTGAAAATTTGCGTTTCTTCCAGAAATTAACCTCAAAGCATCCCACGTCACCCAGAGGAGATGTCAATGTCCTCAGAATGACCTAAATGACCCAGTGGGATCTCGCACCCTCCACACCCTGCTTACGCCCCCGTTACCAACTCCCTTCTGCTACTTCTGCTACCCATCCTCTTTCTCACTCTGCTCCGGCCACACTGACCCTCTTGCTATTCGTGGAACTCAGAAGGCCACGTCCTGTCTCAGAAACAGAGGCGTTGCCATTCCCCGTGCCTGGAGCACTTTACGTCAATTAGATTCTTGCCATGCTCCCTCACTTTCTTTAGATCTTGATTCAAATGCCCTCTTCTTAGGACAGGCTTCCCTAACAACCCTATTTTAAATATCACTAACACACCCTCGACCTCTTCTCCCCACCACCCATTCATCTTCTTGCTTTATTCGTCTCCGTAGCTCTTACCATCTACCCGACTATATATTTTATGTATTTCATTATTATCTGTTTCTCCCTGTTAGAAAGATCCTTCAGAATAGATAAGTTTGTCTATGTTGTTCACTGTGGTATATACACCTATATATATACACCAAGGCAGTGCCTTGCACAAGGTGGAAACTCTAGAATTATTTATCGAATGAATAAATAAAGGAATGAGCGGGTCATAGGGGGAAGATTTATAAAGGAACAGATACGCAAAGTTCCTACAGTTATACAGTGTAGTTTCCAGACCAAGCCCAAATTTAATAAATTCACAAATATTGAGAGAATGTATCAGAAAGAAGGGGGGTAGCAAGCAGCAACATGAAGGCATGAAGAATCATTGACACAGGATTGATCAGTGTCCCCTGCCTTCTGCGAGGAGCCTTTGCAAAGGATGCCCAGCCCCCCAGGGGATGTGGTGCGCAAGCTGGCTCAGGCTACCTTAGCTTAATGTCACTAACGTTAAATTCTCCTACTGACCCTTGTCAGCTCCCACTTTTACCAGCCAACCTTTGACCCCCCCAGACATCTGCTCACATGGTAAAAATGACCACACAGAGTGGGGCTTATAATTCAGATTCGACTTCCTATGTAATACATGCAGTGAGAGAACGAACTTACCATGTGGAATCTGAGGAACTGGATTCGCGAGATGAATAAAGCTAATTATTATATTTATTCTTTCATTCGATACACATCCTGATGCTGGGTGGCTAACCATCCCAGTTTGCTCAGAACTGAGGCGGGCTCTTAAGATGTGGGACCTTCTGTGTTAAAATTTTCAAAGTCCTGGCAGACCAGAACATGTTGGTCACCCCAGTTACTACATGTCAGACATTGTGATAAATGCTAGGGATAAAAAAATAGGTACTACAGAGCCCCTTCTTTGGATATCCAAGAAATCTCTTCATTGGCAAATGCAGATTTCCCAAGAGGGAATTGATTTTTATTTCTTTGTCTCCAGCATATCAGTTAAGTTCAACAAATGCTTAACTACAGTGTCTCTGTAAGCATTTTGGAACTAGCTTAAAAAGGGAAAAAAAGATTAGAGTCTAATTAGGGAAACAGCACATTAAAAGATATGGTAAGTTTAATTTGGCGTTTGAGGACTTACTGAGCATATATTATTTGTCAGACATGATTCTGGATGCTAGTAACACATATAATATATTTTAAAGTATGGGCAGAACTTAACAGTCTCTAAATGGCTCCCTAGCTCCAGTTTAAATTCTGCCTGGGTCTTTTTCCAGGACATCTGCCCATCAGAACAGGGAAAAAAAATAATTTTCCCACTGAATATGTAACTCTTACCCTTCATGCTTTTGGGGAGATGGATGAGACCAGCCATTTTCTGTTTTTCCTAGTATCCAACCAAAGGGTCTAATTTCTCTCACTTCAGATGCAATCACAGACCTCTAATTGACTGCGTCCATTTGTTTCAGACAGAAAGAGAGTTATTTTTGTTATAAGCATTAAAGAGTTAAATCACCTCCAGAGAGAGAATTTTGCACTATGGAAACCAATTGCCCACTGCAGTTCCAGCCAAGCATCAGAAACTCTGGTTCTCCGCCTGTGCGTAGCTTTCTTTAGTCTCTGCTTCAGGTGATTTTAAACAGCTCTATTACTACCATGGGTTCTGACTGGCCTTTGATGAAAATCATCTCTCTTCAGCGGCATTAGTTTCCCATTATCTTTTGATAAGGCATGAGCGCCGAGGTCTAAACAAAAAAGAAAGACAATCACATGGCTTTACTGATTCCAGCACTTAAAGACTTGAAAACACCTTCCTCGGCGACAAACCCACAAGAGCAGACTTCAGGTAGGAACTGCAGCTTTTCTTTAGATCTAGAGCAAAAGATGCTTATGCAGACTTCTGTTTGAAATTCTTCATCCCACACATCATTAGCCATGACCTGGTGGAAACAGCCTTCAAAGCTAATACAGTCATAGTTGGACCACAATCATTACCTCAAGTTGTCCTTCACTTGTTTCTTCAAGTACCATGTTCCCAGTGGTGACCATTTACTGTACCTCAAGCCTCCTGGGAGAAGGTTTCAGTCAGGAAATTTGGGGGCTCTTCACCATGGTAATGCTGGTGTGTCACCAGCTCAGTTGGAATTTCCAGTTGAAAATGGAGCAGGGAAAGAGCAAGATAGAAAGCACTTTGAGAAGGAGGAAGGCTTTTAAATAACGTTTATGCTCAAATGAGCTCCTCAAACAAACAAAACTATCCAGAGTGGAATGTTCACTGTGGCTCCACTGATGAGAGACTTAGAGCGGATGTCTCCTTCTGGAGCTCCCAGAGTTCAAGTTCAACAGAGCAAAAACGGAGCTCACTGTGACCATCCTTCAATCATCTGTTCCTTTTCCCACATTTCCACTTCATTCTAATTAATGGAGCTTCACTCTAATACAGGACCTGGGAGTTATTACCAAGTCTTCTGTCTTCCTCACCATCTCCACATAATGACTCATCAGTGAGCTCAGCCTGCCAGTCCACAAAGACTTAATTTAAATTTACTTTCATTTCACTTTATCTGTTAAACAAGCAGTAAAAAGTGCCAAGGTGATACACAAGTAAACTTGGACCCAAGTAACTGGACTTGACTGCCCAATGGCCTCCTTAATTCCTCCCAGAGATGTACCAGAAGAGTGATGGTCAATGCTAGTCACGTGGAATAAAAAAATCTACCAATTAGAGAAGCCCAGATTTGGGGGTGGTGGGTATTCTGTAGTCTTTGGCTACCGGAGGGGTCGTGACAGCACTCAAGAATTCCCCTGGGCCTCCCTGGTGGCGCAGTGGTTGAGAGTCCGCCTGCCGATGCAGGGGACGCGGGTTCGTGCCCCGGTCCGGGAAGATCCCACATGCCACGGAGCGGCTGGGCCCGTGAGCCATGGCTGCTGAGCCTGCGCGTCCGGAGCCTGTGCTCCGCAACGGGAGAGGCCACAACAGTGAGAGGCCCGCGTACCGCAAAAAAAAAAAAAAAATTATTATGTGAGCCCAGAGGAGCATCCACTAAAGGAGATGATGGGAGGCACTGAAAACTTGCTGCTATTTTTGTTAAATTTTAAGGAATAACTAGAAGCTATTGATTAAATGGAGTTTTGATTGCTGTGCTCCCTGCTGAGGAGAAATCTTGAGTTGGTTCAAATACAGATGCTGGGCGCTTTCCTATTTAGACTGCCATCCTCACTTCTAGGCAGATGGAAGCACCATTTTCCAGTTTAGTGGGATTAGTGAATAGTCTGGACCTCTTAAAAGAGGGTTTCTCAGTGGGATTTGGCAAAGCCTCATTATACAGCAGAAAAAAAATTCTGAGAAATGGTCCATGGGTGCATTCCTCACCTTTCATGAGGGTAAAATAAAGTCATCAAAGATTATCAGCTCTCACTACTGATTATCTGCAGGTACTAATTTGGCTACTGGGTGGAGAAGGACAATGGTGTGCTGTCTTAGTCTGTGTGAGCTGCTATAACAAAACGTCACAGATGGAAATGTGTTTCTCACAGTTCTGGTGGCTGGTAGCACAAGGTCAAGGTACCAGCCTGGTCAGATCTTGGTAAGAGCTTCTTCCACCTGCAGGCTGCCAACTCACTGTGCCCTCAGCGAGGAAAAGGATCTCTGTGGGGTCTCCTTTATAAAAGCTCTAAGCCTACTCATGCGGGCTTCACCCTCACGACCCTGAAGACCCCACCTCCTAACACTATCACAATGGACAGTAGGTTCCAATTTATGAGTTTTTGGTGGGGGGAGTACACAAACATTCAGGCCACAGCATGTGTGATGGGATGACAGAGGACAGTTTCTTTGTATTGAGTACACGCCCCTTCACCTGCTACCTACAGATCCTGACCCATTGCCTTGGGCAGGTGCCAGCCTTCTCCAGCAATGCACCTTACCAGCTTTTTCTCCCAACCATCCACCTGAGCAACACAACACCAAATCTACCTGGGGGTGGTAATCTTCCTCTGAAAGCAAGCACATAATGATGAATGGATGGATGGATGGTGTCTGGATGGGTGGTCGGCACGCATGAGCCACCATTTATGGCATAATATCTATTCCACTTCCTCCTGCTGTAATAGTCCTAATTATCCCTAGGGTAACAAATAATTGACTAAATGCAAAGAGGAAATTAATGGAAGACATGTATATATACTTTTATTAAAACCTCCATGTTTTATGTACCTTTCTTCCCTGGTGACTGTCTATTACTCCTTTAAGACCTAGTTTAGTAATCTCTATAAAGACCTCCTGAATCCCAACTGATTTGATCCTTCCCTCCTCTATGATAAAACCATATTTGTATACAATTTTAGTTGCAGTTACCACACTATTATTTTTGACAAGTCCCACTAGACTGTGGGCAGCGAAGGACTGCAGCTTATGTAACTGTAGGTTTGCCCATGCCATAGTCCTACTAGCACAGGGCCATGGCACTGGTCTGGCTTTGCTGGGGGAGGCTTTGTTCCAGATAAGAATATATCCTTGATACCTGAAATAATTAGAAGCATGTTTTCATTTCCAAATTATGACCATCCTGTCTTCTTAATCAGAGTATAGTGAAATTAATTTGACCTTTTTGACTCATGATCGTTATTTAGAACTGTTGCTACAGACGTGTTTTTGAAGTCTACTGAAGTGTGGGATCACGCTTGCTTGCATGTTGTATAATCATTTTTAGACTTACGTCTCTTATGCTTTGCCATGAGTTATATCTTTCTCTTCCTGTTGTCAGCATACCTGTTTTTAGGACATCGCTCATCCCCAAGTTTCTTCAAATGTGCTGCTTCTGTTCTACCTCAGCTTATGAATCCAGAAAACTACAGTCACTGGGGGTACACCTAAATAAATAGACTTTGGAGTGAGAGCTAAGGGGACTTTCTCACAAGTAAATGACATGACATTAAGACTTGCGGGCTTCCCTGGTGACGCAGCGGTTGAGAGTCCGCCTGCCGATGCAGGGGACGCGGGTTCGTGCCCCGGTCTGGGAAGATCCCACATGCCGCGGAGCGGCTGGGCCCGTGAGCCATGGCCGCTGAGCCTGCGCGTCCGGAGCCTGTGCTCCGCAACGGGAGAGGCCGCGACAGTGAGAGGCCCGCGTACCGCAAGAAAAAAAAAAAAAAGACTTGCATTTTTGCTGTTCTAAAACTTCAAGAAGAAAAAAATAATTATTCCTCAACCTCAAGTCTCCTCTGGATGAGTTAAGTGCTTCGGACAACCGAAGCCTGCAAATGGATGTTGGGGACCTGAATGCTATAGTAAACAAACAAAATAAAATTATAATAAATAGACAAACACTAAAAACTAGCTCTCAAAATTCCCACTGATAAAACTGTTTAGAAAAAATGTTAATTCTTGGAAATTTTAGTAATAGATATAATTCTCTTAAAGAATTGCATCCTTTGACCCAAAATTTATTCAATTTGCACCTAAAATAGTAACGTTTCAGTGCTGTGTGGGTATGTGTGCACACACACATGCCCTCAAGTGGCAAGTACACACGTGTAATCAAGCAAACCTTCTGCTACTTTACTGAGATGGGAATTAGTGGAAAAGAACAGATGTGGGAAATACCGAGGGCAAAGAGCAAGCACGTATGCCTAGAAATTCAGCAGCATCCTTGCTGGAGGAAACAGTACAATTTTTCTTCAATTCATTAAACATTATTGGAAATTACCTCTTTACATCAGAGGAGACATTTGTTTCGTGATCTGTTGAACAACTTCTATGAGACATTTAAGCTTATTAAGTTTTCTTAATTCCTATGAAATTAATTCAACTTTCAAGCAGCAAAATGCTCAAATGTTTTTCCATAGATGTTTTCCAATACCAAACAAAATGCCACTTTATCATCTGGCAAACATTCTAATTTTCACCACGGCATAGTACACATAAAAATCATGACAGCATGATAAAAATTATTTATTATTTGCAGAGTACTTTTTTTTTTTTTTTTTTTTTTTCGGTACGCGGGCCTCTCACTGTTGTGGCCTCTCCCGTTGCGGAGCACAGGGTCCGGACGCGCAGGATCAGCGGCCATGGCTCACGGGCCCAGCCGCTCCGCGGCACGTGGGATCTTCCCGGACTGGGTCACAAACCCGCGGTCCCCTGCATCGGCAGGCGGACTCTCAACCACTGCGCCACCAGGGAAGCCCTGCAGAGTACTTTTAAAACATTCACTAAGAATTTTTTGTGCCTGATTTTGCATCTATTGG
Source organism: Leucopleurus acutus (assembly GCF_964270905.1). NCBI lineage: Eukaryota > Metazoa > Chordata > Mammalia > Artiodactyla > Delphinidae > Leucopleurus > Leucopleurus acutus. The sequence goes on from NC_139143.1 coordinate 14,347,519, forward strand.
ATGTTTTAATAGGAACTAATCAATGTTGAGATTTTCTCTAGAACTATAATTAAATCCTGTTTTGCCAACGACAGACACGGCTGTTTCTCATTAGTACAATTAAGAATAAATCTGGGCATTCGGCGCCCTGAGAGTGAAGCTACAAGAGTGGACCTTTCTTGGGATAACCAAACCTACACCAAGAGAACAGGCTGGAGAGAGGAGGTATGCACAAGAAACTATGGAAGGGAGAAGGCGGAAGATGGCGGAAGAGTAAGACGCGGAGATCACCTTCCTCCCCACAGATACACCAGAAATACATCTACACGTGGAACAACTCCTACAGAACACCTACTGAAGGCTGGCAGAAGACCTCAGACCTCCCAAAAGGCAAGAAACTCCCCACGTACATGGGTAGGGCAAAAGAAAAAACAGAGACAAAAGAATAGGGACGGCACCTGCACCAGTGGGAGGGAGCTGTGAAGGAGGAAAAGTTTCCACACACTAGGAGCCCCTTCGCGGGCGGAGACTGTGGGAGGCGGAGGGGGGAGCTTCGAAGCTGCGGAGGACTGCACAGCAACGGGTGCGGAGGGCAAAGCGGGGAGATTCCCGCACAGAGGATCGGTGCCGACCGGCACTCACCAGCCCGAGAGGCTTGTCTGCTCACCCGCCGGGGCGGGCGGGGCTGCGAGCTGAGGCCGGAGCGCAGGGAGAGGACTGGGGTTGGCGGCTTGAACATAGCCTGAAGGGGTTAGTGCACCACAGCTAGCCGGGAGGGAGTCCGGGGGAAAAAGCCTGCACCTGCCGAAGAGGCAGGAGACTTTTCCTTCCCTCTTTGTTTCCTGGGGCGTGAGGAGAGGGGTTTAAGAACGCTGCTTAAAGGAACTCCAGAGACGGGCGCGAGCCGGGGCTAAAAGCGCGAACCCCAGAGACGGGCGCGAGCCGCGGCTGAAAGCGCGGACCCCAGAGACGGGCGCGAGCCGCGGCTGAAAGCGCGGAATCCAGAGACGGGCGCGAGCCGCGGCTGAAAGCGCGGAATCCAGAGGCGGGCGGGAGACGTTAAGGCTGCTGCTGCCGCCACAGAGGGGCCTGTGTGCGAGCACAGGTCACTCTCCACACCCCTCTTCCGCGGAGCCTGTGCAGCCCGCCACTGCCAGGTTCCCGGGATCCAGGGACAACTTCCCCGGGAGAACGCACAGCGCGCCTCAGGCTGGTGCAAAGTCACGCCGGCCTTTGCCACCGCAGGCCCGCCCCGCACTCTGTGCCCCTCCGTCCCCGCCGGCCTGAGTGCGCCAGAGCCCCCAATCAGCGGCTCTTTTAACCCCATCCTGTCTGAGCAAAAAACAGACGCCCTCCAGCGATCTACACGCAGTGGCAGGGCCAAATCCAAAGCTTAGCCCCGGGAGCTGTGAGAACAAAGAAGAGAAAGGGAAATCTCTCCCAGCAGCCTCAGGAGCAGCGGATTAAAGCTCCACAATCAACTTGATGTACCTGCATCTATGGAATACCTGAATAGACAACCAATCATCCCAAATTAAGGAAGTGGACTTTAGGAGCAAGATCTATGATTTTTTCCCCTTTCCTCTTTTTGTGAATGTGTATGTGTATGCTTCTGTGTGAGATCTTGTCTGTATAGTCTTGCTTCCACCATTTGTCCTAGGGTTCTATCCGTCCATGTTCTTTTTTAATTTTTTTTCTTAATAATTAATTTTAATAACAATATTATACTTTACCTTCGTTCTTTCTTTCTTTCTTTCCGTCCTTCCTTCCCTCCTTTAGACAACGAATCATCCCAAATTGAGGAGGTGGTCTCTGACAGCAAGATTTAGGATTTTTCCCCATTTACCTCTTTTAGTGAGGGTGTATGTGTATGCTTCTGTGTAAGATTTTGTCTGTATAGCTTTGCTTCCAACATTTGTCCTAAGGTTCTTTCCGTCCCTTTTTTTTTTTTTCTAAATAAGAATTTTTTAATTCAATAACTTTATTATACTTTATTTTATTTTTACTGTATCTTCTTTCTTTCTTTTTTCCTTCTTTCCCTCCTTCCTTCCTTCCTCCCTCCCTCCCTCCCTCCTTTCTTTCCTTCTTGCCTTCGTTCCTTCTTTGCTTCTTTCTTTCTTTCTTCCTTCCTTCCTACCCTCCTTTCCTTCTTTCTTTCCTCATACTTCTACTAATTCCCTCTACTTTTTCTCCCTTTTATCCTGAGCCGTGTGGATGAAAAGCTTTTGGTGCTCCAGCCAGGAGGCAGGGCTCTGCCTCTGAGGTAGGAGAGCCAACTTCAGGACACTGATCAACAAGAGACCTCCCAGCTCCACATAATATCAAACGGCGAAAATCTCCCAGAGACCTCCATCTTAACACCAGCACCCAGCTTCACTCAACGACCAGCAAGCCACAGTGCTGGAAAACCTATGCCAAACAACTAGCAAAACAGGAACACAACCTCACCCATTAGCAGAGAGGCTGCCTAAAATCATAATAAGGCCACAGACACCCCCAAACACACCACCAGACGTGAACCTGCCCACTAGAGAGACAAGATCCAGCCTCATCCACCACAACACAGGCACTAGTCCCCTCCACCAGGAAGCCTACACAACCCACTGAACCAACCTTAGCCACTGGAGACAGACATCAAAAACAGGAGGAACTACGAACCTGCAACCTGCAAAAAGGAGACCCCAAACACAGTAAGATAAGCAAAATGAGAAGACAGAAAAACACACAGCAGATAAAGGAGCAAGATAAAAATGCACCAGACCTAACAAATGAAGAGGAAATAGGCAGTCTACCTGAAAGAGAATTCAGAATAATGATAGTAAGGTTGATCCGAAATCTTGGAGATAGAATGGACAATAGATTGGACAAAATGCAAGAATCAGTTAACAAGGACCTAGAAGAACTAAAGATGAAACAAGCAACGATGAACAACACAATAAATGAAATTAAAAGTACTCTAGATGGGATCAATAGCAGAATAACTGAGGCAGAAGAACGGATAAGTGACCTGGAAGATAAAATAGTGGAAATAACTACTGCAGAGCAGAATAAAGAAAAAAGAATGAAAAGAACTGAGGACAGTCTCAGAGACCTCTGGGACAACATTAAACGCACCAACATTCGAATTATAGGGGTTCCAGAAGAAGAAGAGGAAAAGAAAGGGACTGAGAAAATATTTGAAGAGATTATAGTTGAAAACTTCCCTAACATGGGAAAGGAAATAGTTAATCAAGTCCAGGAAGCACAGAGAGTCCCATACAAGATAAATACAAGGAGAAATACGCCAAGACACATATTAATCAAACTGTCAAAAATTAAATACAAAGAAAGCATATTAAAAGCAGCAAGGGAAAAACAACAAATAACACATAAGGGAATCCCCATAAGGTTAACAGCTGATCTCTCAGCAGAAACCCTACAAGCCAGAAGGGAGTGGCAGGACATACTGAAAGTGATGAAGGAGAAAAACATGCAGCCAAGACTACTCTACCCAGCAAGGATCTCATTCAGATTTGATGGAGAAATTAAAACCTTTACAGACAAGCAAAAGCTGAGAGAGTTCAGCACCACCAAACCAGCTTTACAACAAATGCTAAAGGATCTTTTCTAGGCAGGAAACACAAGAGAAGGAAAAGACCTATAATAACGAACCCAAAACAATTTAGAAAATGGGAATAGGAACATACATATCGATAATTACCTTAAATGTAAATGGACTAAATGCTCCCACCAAAAGACACAGATTAGCTGAATGGATACAAAAACAAGACCCTTATATATGCTGTCTACAAGAGACCCACTTCAGACCTAGAGACACATACAGACTGAAAGTAAGGGGATGGAAAAAGATATTCCATGCAAATGGAAGCCAAAAGAAAGCTGGAGTAGCAATTCTCATATCAGACAAAATAGACTTTAAAATAAGGACTATTAAAAGAGACAAAGAAGGACACTACATAATGATCAAGGGATCGATCCAAGAAGAAGATATAACAATTGTAAATATTTATGCACCCAACATAGGAGCACCTCAATACATAAGGCAAATACTAACAGCCATAAAAGGGGAAATCGACAGTAACACATTCATAGTAGGGGACTTAAACACCCCACTTTCACCCGTGGACAGATCATCCAAAATGAAAATAAATAAGGAAACACAAGCTTTAAATGATACATTAAACAAGATGGACTTAATTGATATTTATAGGATACTCCATCCAAAAACAACAGAATACACATTTTTCTCAAGTGCTCATGGAACATTCTCCAGGATAGATCATATCTTAGGTCACAAATCAAGCCTTGGTAAATTTAAGAAAATTGAAATTGTATCAAGTATCTTTTCTGACCACAACGCCATGAGACTAGATATCAATTACAGGAAAAGATCTGTAAAAAACACAAACACATGGAGGCTAAACAATACACTACTTAATAATGAAGATATCACTGAAGAAATCAAAGAGGAAATCAAAAAATACCTAGAAACAAATGACAATGGAGACACAACGACCCAAAACCTGTGGGATGCAGCAAAAGCAGTTCTAAGGGGGAAGTTTATAGCAATACAAGCCCACCTTAAGAAGCAGGAAACATCTCGAATAAACAACCTAACCTTGCACCTCAAGCAATTAGAGAAAGAAGAACAAAAAAACCCCAAAGCTAGCAGAAGGAAAGAAATCATAAAAATCAGATCAGAAATAAATGAAAAAGAAATGAAGGAAACAATAGCAAAGATCAATAAAACTAAAAGCTGGTTCTTTGAGAAGATAAACAAAATAGATAAACCACTAGCCAGACTCATCAAGAAAAAAAGGGAGAAGACTTAAATCAATAGAATTAGAAATGAAAAAGGAGAGGTAACAACTGACACTGCAGAGATAAAAGAGATCATGAGAGATTACTACAAGCAACTCTATGCCAATAAAATGGACAATCTGGAAGAAATGGACAAATTCTTAGAAATGCACAACCTGCCAAGACTGAATCAGGAAGAAATAGAAAATATGAACAGACCAATCACTAGCACTGAAATTGAAACTGTGATTAAAAACCTTCCAACAAAGAAAAGCCCAGGACCAGATGGCTTTACAGGCGAATTCTATCAAACATTTAGAGAAGAGCTAACACCTATCCTTCTCAAACTCTTCCAAAATATAGCAGAGGGAGGACCACTCCCAAACTCCTTCTACGAGGCCACCATCACCTTGATACCAAAACCAGACAAGGATGTCACAAAGAAAGAAAACTACAGGCCAATATCACTGATGAACATAGATGCAAAAATCCTCAACAAAATACTAGCAAACAGAATCCCACAGCCCATTAAAAGGATCATACACCATGATCAAGTGGGGTTTATTCCAGGAATGCAAGGATTCTTCAATATACGCAAATCTATCAATGTGATAAACCATATTAACAAATTGAAGGAGAAAAACCATATGATCATCTCAATAGATGCAGAGAAAGCTTTTGACAAAATTCAACACCCATTTATGATAAAAACCCAGCAGAAAGTAGGCATAGAGGGAACTTTCCTCAACATAATAAAGGCCATATATGACAAGCCCACAGCAAACATCATCCTCAATGGTAAAAAACTGAAAGCATTTCCACTAAGATCAGGAACAAGACAAGGTTGCCCACTCTCACCACTATTATTCAACATTGTTTTGGAAGTTTTAGCCACAGCAATCAGAGAAGAAAAGGAAATAAAAGGAATCCAAATCGGAAAAGAAGAAGTAAAGCTGTCACTGTTTGCAGATGACATGATCCTATACATAGCGAACCCTAAAGATGCTACCAGAAAACTACTAGAGCTAATCAATGAATTTGGTAAAGTGGCAGGATACAAAATTAATGCACAGAAATCTCTGGCATTCCTATATACTAATGATGAAAAATCTGAAACTGAAATCAAGAAAACACTCCCATTTACCACTGCAACAAAAAGAATAAAATATCTAGGAATAAACCTACCTAAGGAGACAAAAGACCTGTATGCAGAAAATTATAAGACACTGATGAAAGAAATTAAAGATGATACAAATAGATGGAGAGATATACCATGTTCTTGGATTGGAAGAATCAACATTGTGAAAATGACTCTACTACCCAAAGCAATCTATAGATTCAATGCAATCCCTATCAAACTACCACTGGCATTTTTCACAGAACTAGAACAAAAAATTTCACAATTTGTATGGAAACACAAAAGACCCCGAATAGCCAAAGCAATCTTGAGAACGAAAGAAGGAACTGGAGGAATCAGGCTCCCTGACTTCAGACTATACTACAAAGCTACAGTTATCAAGACGGTATGGTACTGGCACAAAAACAGAAAGATAGATCAATGGAACAGGATAGAAAGCCCAGAGATAAACCCATGCACATATGGACACCTTATCTTTGATAAAGGTGGCAGTAATGTACAATGGAGAAAGGACAGCCTCTTCAATAAGTGGTGCTGGGAAAACTGGACAGGTACATGTAAAAGTATGAGATTAGATCACTCCCTAACACCATACACAAAAATAAGCTCAAAATGGATTAAAGACCTAAATGTAAGGCCAGAAACTATCAAACTCTTAGAGGAAAACATAGGCAGAACACTCTATGACATAAATCACAGCAAGATCCTTTCTGACCCACCTCCTAGAGTAATGGAAATAAAAACAAAAATAAACAAATGGGACCTAATGAAACTTCAAAGCTTTTGCACAGCAAAGGAAACCATAAACAGGACCAAAAGACAACCCTCAGAATGGGAGAAAATATTTGCAAATGAAGCAACCGACAAAGGATTAATCTCCAAAATTTACAAGCAGCTCATGCAGCTCAATAACAAGAAAACAAACAACCCAATCCAAAAATGGGCAGAAGACCTAAATAGACATTTCTCCAAAGAAGATATACAGACTGCCAACAAACACATGAAAGAATGCTCAACATCATTAATCATTAGAGAAATGCAAATCAAAACTACAATGAGATATCATCTCACACCAGTCAGAATGGCCATCATCAAAAAATCTAGAAACAATAAATGCTGGAGAGGGTGTGGAGAAAAGGGAACACTCTTGCACTGCTGGTGGGAATGTGAATTGGTACAGCCACTATGGAGAACAGTATGGAGGTTCCTTAAAAAACTACAAATAGAACTACCATATGACCCAGCAATCCCACTACTGGGCATATACCCTGAGAAAACCAAAATTCAAAAAGAGTCATGTACCAAAATGTTCATTGCAGCTCTATTTACAATAGCCCGGAGATGGAAACAACCTAAGTGCCCGTCATCGGATGAATGGATAAAGAAGATGTGGCACATATATACAATGGAATATTACTCAGCCATAAAAAGAAATGAAATTGAGCTATTTGTAATGAGGTGGATAGACCTAGAGTCTGTCATACAGAGTGAAGTAAGTCAGAAAGAAAAAGACAAATACCGTATGCTAACACATATATATGGAATTTAAGAAAAAAAATGTCATGAAGAACCTAGGGGTAAAGCAGGAATAAAGACGCAGACCTCCTAGAGAACGGACTTGAGGTTATGGGGAGGGGGAAGGGTGAGCTGTGACAGGGCGACAGAGAGTCATGGGCATATACACACTAACAAACGTAGTAAGGTAGATAGCTAGTGGGAAGCAGCCGCATGGCACAGGGATATTGGCTCGGTGCTTTGTGACAGCCTGGAGGGGTGGGATAGGGAGGGTGGGAGGGAGGGAGACGCAACAGGGAAGACATATGGGAACATATGTTTATGTATGACTGATTCACTTTGTTATAAAGCAGAAACTAACACACCATTGTAAAGCAATTATACCCCAATAAAGATGTTAAAAAAAAAAAAAAGAATAAATCTGCTTGTGGTGGTTTAATTGTAAATGATTCATAATCTAAGCAAGTATCAGATGATTCAGGACTTGTTGTTTCATCCCTGTAATTTTATAATTGCCATTTGTAATAAAGTAGAATTTCTTTGAAAATCAAATACACATTTTGTCAACTATATTAGCAAAAAACTAGTTGTCTAAATTTTACTATAACTCCTGAAGAAATTCAAAAACAATCAGCAGGCATTTCAACAATCACCAATAAATAAAGTTACCGTGCAGCTACCAGTTATTAAGAGAGAGAAGTATTGCTTATGTTGTGAATATTATTTGCATATAATTTCACTAAACGTTATTGAACCCTTTATGATGTTATTTATTTGCCGTTATGGGTTTTTTTCTTTATGCTTTGATGGCATACTGACATCATATAATAGAATTTGCAACCCATTTGCCTTGTTTCTGTATTGCATGAGGCTTTTTTTTTCTTTAATCCAGAGCCTTGCGCTTCAAAGTATAATCCATGAACTAGAAGGATTAGCATAACATGAACCCTTCTTAGGGACACAAAACCTCAGGCCCCCTGAATCAGAATCTGTTCTTTAACAAGATCCCCTGGTGACTTGAAAGGAGACTGAAGAACCACTACCCTAGAGCAGTAACTGCGTGAGCATATTACTGGAATTTGTAATGTGAACCTGGGAACTGCTGCAACCGAATTTTTAAATTGAAAGAAAAGAACCGTATCGAAATTATTGTGTTAACTTAAAAAGTTATGTTGATGTTGGCAAACTTACATCCCTTCAATGTTTTCTGCAATAAATAATACGTAAGTGAACAAAACAATGTTAAGCCTAGTGGGACATCAAAATTCAGGGCCTGTGACTGTGATAAAGGACCAGGACAGCAAAAATGTCAAAGCTACCGTCACTGCCCTCAGTAAGATTATGTTCTGATGAGAGATACGGACCAATAAGCAATGTTATAATTTTAAAATTACCATCATAACCAGTTGGAGTGTATATAGTGAGATACATTATTCTGAAATAGTAACCATTTCTCCAACATTTCCATCCACCTCTTGTCAGGGTATATTTAGACTATTATATCAAGATGGCCAAGAAACAGTAGAAAAAAAAAAAAGATTGTTGCTATTGTCACTGTTGTTTGATCTTCCAACTAGGCTGCAGAGGAGGGAAAATGAAAGGTGTGGAGAGGAGCAGATCACAGCAGTGACCTCAGCAGACCAAATGGCGAAGAGAGAGGGTAAGAGTACCTCTAAGAGTCCTTCTCCCTCCAGGTGGGAAGGAGTAAGGAGGTGGGTGTGTAATCTCGGGGAGACAGAGTTAAGAGGTCTGGACAGGCGGACGGCAAGGCAAGGAGGAGGGCCCGCCCAAGAATCTCGGAACACCACTCGCATCCAACTCCTGGCAGCTGAGCGGAAGCCAAAACCTGCACAACAGCTGAGGCGCTGGGCCTCCAGTGACTGCTGGCTGAGAACACCTCCATCAACAGCTACCTGTAAATGACCCTAAGTATGGCTAAGCCATATGCTGACATTTTCCTTTTTAACGGCTCAACATCACTACACCAGCACCAAAACAAACAAATGAATTTTTTCAAAAAATAAAATAAAAAAGAGGATGGATCAGTTTAACACCCAGGGCAGTGGACCATCAAAGTGGGCATGGAGGGACTTGCCTGGTGGTCCAGTGGTAAAGAATCTGCCTTACAATGCAGGGGACGTGGGTTCCATCCCTGGTTAGGAAACTAAGATCCCACATGTCATGGGGCAACTAAGCCCGCGCGCCACAACTCCTGAGCTCATGCCTCAACTAGAGAGCCTGTGGGCCACAAACTACAGCACCCATGCGCTCTGGAGCACGCACGCCACAACTAGAGAGAAGCCCACGCGCCACAAGGAAAGATCCCTCATGCCTCAACGAAGGTCCCGCATGCCCCAACTAAGACCCAATGCAGCCAAAAATAAATATAATTAATTTGTTTTAAGTGGGCATGGAAAAGCCCCATAACTCGCCTCCTAGGGGGACTGAACAATGTGCTTACTATGTACCAGGCAGTGGGTACATACTGCATTTCATACTCACTTCAACACTATAATGTAGGCATTAGTAATAACTGCCTCATTTAGAAAGAATGATGCTCACAAAAATGACATCACTTGTTTGGTCAAGAATACACAGTATTCAGATATAGTTAAATGGCAGAGGCCCAAGATGTGTCTGATTCCATAAACGTGCTTTCAACCTCTACGGTATAGGTCAGTCATAGGAGAGGCATACATTTTTATTGGGAAGTTATTATGCAGAAGTTTTACTTTATTCCGACCTGGGAAGAGGGTAGAAACATGCTGGAAAAGGTGAAATCTGTGCCCAGTCTCCAAGATGAGGAGAGGGCTACTAAGGCGGGGGATGGGGCATTCCAGCAAATGGGATGGCGTGAAGGCAAACTCCACCGTAGCACAGAGCCTTGCACGTGGGCCTGGGGAGGGGAGGAGCCCAGCATTCCGCACGAATGGAGCTGAGAACCACAGTTCCGGGAAGGGGGCGGGATGGTTAGAATGATGAGGCTGGGGACATGGGGGTGGGGCTCTATTCACAGCATATTAAATAATGTAAACTTTAAACGTTTCAAAATCGATATGAACTGAAGGCTTTTGCTCTGGAAAATAGATAAAATACTGTTTCAAATAAAGTAATATAACTTAGGAGCCATCAAAATTAGAAAATACTATCAGAGATGAAAAGGCTAAAATATGGTTCCATACAGCACATTATGTATCGACGTCGTATCACCTGTCACTGAGCGGTTTCATTATTTGCCGCTCTCATCTCACCCCTGCCTATAAAGTAAATGTTTTCCGTGACTAGCTTAATACTTGGTATATTATAGGATGTGTTGGTTGGACATTTAGTAAAAATACTAAATGTTCAACATATTTGAAGATTTTTTTTTCAGAAAAGGAAACATAAATGACCATGGATATATGAAAAATATGCATAACTTCATTCATATTAAGAGAAATAGGAACACACTAAAAGTGAAGTGGAGTACCCTTTCGCCCTGTCAGATGGTGTAAGTCAGAAAGACATGACCTTACTGGTGGCCAATTTGACAGTCTGTCAATATTTAAAATTCATATATCCTTTGACCCAGTAACTCTACTTCTAAGAAAATTATTCTACAGTTATACTCAAATATGTGTTCCAAGAATCTTCACTGCACCATTGAATGATGACTTTGTTTGACGTATGTTCAGTTCCTTGCTTTCTGGATCCTTCTGTTTCTTCATTTTTAAATTCTCTCCCCTAGTTGTGGCAAAACCTCCAGTATACCCTTAGGATAGTCAGAATAATTATTTCGATTCCTTACATGTTTCAAATGTCTTTATTTTACTTTCACAAGTATATTAATTTAGCTGGGTATAGAATTCTAGGCCGGGAATAATTTTCCCATGTTCCAGCGGCCACGATTAAAACTGAGAAGTCTAAAAAGCCTTGTAGATCTGTTTTTCCCTTCTAAAAAGCTTTACAATCTTTTTTCCTTACATTCTGGAGGAATTTCACAATGATGCGCTCTATTGCTTTCGTTTTATTTTTGTTTCCTATGTCAGTATTCAGTGACCCCTTTCAATCTGAAAACTTTAATTCTGGAGAATGCGTTCATGTTATTTCCTTAATAGTTTTGGCTCCTCTATGATCTCTGTTCTTCCTCTCTGGAAGTCCTTTCAGTTGCATATTAGACAACAAGGAATAATCTCATGTTCTTATACTTTCTCTCCTCTTATTCTTATTACTAATAATAGTACAGGGTTCTAAGTTACATTTATTAACTCCTTTAATTCTCACAATCCTATAAAGAATATTTACTATTACCTCATTGTACAGATAAGGAAACTGAGGATAGATGACAGATAATTAGCATAAAGTCACTCAGCTAGTAAGTAGCAAGCTAGCCTCTTAATCATTTTTCCTCTTTGGGGAGAAATTGCTTCAACTGGCTTTACAAATCTTCAAATGATTTTTTACTGCTATAAAATTGTACTAATTTCAAAGGGTTCTCTCGGGTTCTTTCATGTTGTCTTTGGTGTAGTGACTTGTTCTTTTTTCTTATGTGCCGTATCTTTATTTTTACACTTACAGATTTTAGAGTGCCTGCCTCCTTTGCACATTGTTTCTCTGAATCTCATATTCTAACTTTTTTCTTTTTGTTTTTGTGTCTTTCACACTAAAGCTTTCTTCAAATGCTTAGTGATAATAAGGGGAACGCTAACGGCAAAGTGGCAGCTCTAGGGATAAGGGCACGATTGTTGACTGACGGGTCTCCCTCCAGGGTGCACTTCCCAAACTTGGCTGCTGGGTGCCTTAAGTACTGGTATTTGAGGTGAGACACAGGCATCGGAATATTTAAAATCTCCCCCAGAAGATCCTAACATGTAAGTTTGAAAATAACTGATCTTGGAGGGACTCTTGGTATTATCTTGGGCTAGTTATTTTATTCAGGGGAGGAATTTTTTCTGTCCCCTTGGCTTGGGGAATCAGGTGAGGCAGAGGACGAGGATATCAATAAGATAAACTGTCCACATCCAAGCAACGAAGAGGGGAAAGCAGTGAGACAGGGTCTTATCATTATGTGAGTAAACTTATTAAATCTCTACTTTTAATAGCAAGTCCCACCTCCACCCTAGAGTGTGTTTAGTGCCCCAAGTGCACTTCTAAGTTCACATCTCTAGAAAGTAAAATTCCATGCCATATGATCCATCAGTCCCACTCCTGGGCATATATCCAGACAAAATGATAATTCAAAACGATAATGTGCCCATGTTCACAGCAGTACTATTCACAATAGCCAAGACATGGAAACAACCTAACTGTCCATCAACAGATGAATAGATAAAGAAAATGTGGTGCCTATATACAATGGAATACTACTCAGCCATAAAAAAGAATGAAAGAATGCCATTTGCAGCAACATGGACGGACCTAGAAATTATCAAACTAAGTGAAGAAAGTCAGAAAGACAATTACCATATGATCTCACTTATATTCAGAATCTAAAATATGACACAAAGGAACTTCTCTACAAAACAGACTCACAGACATAGAGAACAGACTTGTGGTTGCCAAGGGGGAGGTGAGGGTGGGGGGAGGGACGGATTGGGAGTTTGGGGATTAGTAGATGCAAACTATTATATATAGGATGGATAGACAACAAGGTCCTACTGTATAGCACAGGGAACTGTAATCAATATCCTGTGATAAACCATAATGGAAAAGAATATTAAAAAAGAATGCATATATATATGTATTACTGAATCACTTTGCCGTACAGGAGAAATTAACACAACATTGTAAATCAACTATACTTCAATAATTTTTTTTAAAAAGTAAAACTCCAGTCTTCTGCCCATGGGAAAGATGGAATCAGCTGACTGCGGGAAGTTGGGGAGGGGAGCTGGAAAGTTTAAAAACATACCATGAGTCCCAGTTCCAGCCCCAAGTTGTATTCTTGCTTCTGATCATTCAAATTTCAGAGTCTCCCTGGAATTCTGTACTTCAGCAGAGGAAATTTGCTTGTTTCTTGGGTCACCCCACCCCCCTACAACACAGAATAGATTTCTCTTGCGTGTTGACTGAATCATCATGTATCATCTGCTTTCCAGTTTCTAGAAGGTTGACTCCTTGCATCACCTGATCTCTTTGCCACTCTGTTCTCTTGTGTAGTCGTGTCCTTTTGTCCTTTCTAATTTTTGAAAGGTTTTACACGAAATCTAAATGCTTAATCATAAATCTCCCACCTATGGATTCTAAATTCGACTAGGGATGATTGATAAAGAACGTCAACCTAGAGGCCACAAGATAACATCAAAACACTGAAGAGAGCAAGTTGTCTTGAGAAACCCTGTTGATATTTCACCTGCATTTAAGCCACAGGAAAAGATTTTAAGGAGCTGTAGGTCCAATAATATTAGCACATGTGTTTACTATGCCCTTGGCTGGTCGTTCTTCAGTTTGAAAATGGCAATATGATTTCATGAACCATTGACTGAAGATATTCCTTTAGATGTTTGCCCCAACCTCTTACTAGAATGTGGAGTCCTCAGTTTTGTTCGGAGTACCTAGTATAGAATATGATACCTAGTGGAAGGCCAGTTAATTTGGGGCAGAGAAAAGGAAGTAGGTAGGAGGAGAAAGAGGAAAGAGTGAGGAGGGAAAGGGGATACTTGTTCTCAGTAACTTATTTAAGATCTAGAGACATGTGAACAATGAGACTGCAGGTTTGATTTAACCTACAGTTATTGGAGTTTTGATGTGTGCCAATCACTATGCCATGCACTTTACATATATCCTCTTGTAAATCACTTGATAATCCTAATAGGTAGGAGATAGCATCTCCAAGTTCAAGTTGAGAAAACCAAGCTTCTGGAAGGATAAGTAAGTCTCCCGAGCTCACAAAATTAAACTGGTTTTGGAATATACTGGCTTTTCTGATCTCCAAGCTTATGCCTGTAACACAATGCCACCTCAACTTACGAGTCAGAAACGAAACTCAATGTACTATACTTGTCTTTCCTTCACACACACAGTCACCCAGCATATGAAGAATGTCCCCAGAGCATGGCAATCAGCTTGGGGAAATGAGGATTAGTATCACGTGCTGGTCCATTTTTCATCAGTTTATTTTTAATGACCTTCACATACTGATCAGATCTACTTAAATAGAATAGCCCTGTAGAAACAAACTGTGTCGAACCCAAATTCCTTCTACTACAATTTAAGCCCATTTATTCTCTCTTTATCCTCGGGAGAAAGGGAAAATTCCTGATAATCTTACTCCTTTTAGTAAGACTGCCACACTTGTGAAAAATTGTAATTTATAGTGTCTCTTACACAGTAGCCAAAAAAAAAAAATCTCACTGTATTCAGCACTGGCCAGCCTCTTACTATTTATGTATTTATTTTTTTATTGGATTTATACAGTTTTCTTTCCTCTGAGGAGCTCCAGGTTCTACAGGAGAACTTTTAAGCAGCAACCATTAATTCTACATGATGAGCCTGACTCTGTCTCCCATAGAAAGAAAGCAGAATATCATAAACTTAGCCAGAAAAGGATCACTGATCTGAAACTAGCCAAGCCCAACTTATAAAGGCAAAATGCCCAAAGAGAGGCACAGCCGGTGAGAACAAGAGCAGGACTAGGGGCAGAGCCAGAGGGAAGAGTTTTCACTGAAGGGCATCCATGTAAAAGAGAAGTATCGGCTTTCCTTTCCCAGGAAGCTCATGTGTTGCAGTGAATGCAGGGAAGAGTGTGGATGTGGAGGTCTGTGGTGGGGAGAAACAGGAATGGATGGGAGAGTGAAGACCGCAGAACCAAGGATGCAGGAACGGTGTGTCCTTCAGTAAATACAGCAAACAGAGAAGAGGTAAGAGTGGAAACTGAATGACATCATACCTTCCATGGGGAACCAGGGAGCAGGGGACTATAGGAAGTCCTGACTTGGACGTTCATCTTGGCATTATCTGTGATTTAAATGCAATCATCAATGGCCAAGAAGATAAACTACCTTACAGTACTCTATTTCCTCACACAAGCTTTGTTCAAATACAAGTATTATAGGGAAATTAACTAGATCATATGATTAAGACTACAGTCTCCTAACTTAAAATTCCCACTTGGGAAGAATTTCATTATTAGTGTATGTGTGTGGTCTAGCTAGGAGTCCGGACAACCCAGACACAAATTCTCCAGAAAAATGTTGTCTGTTTCATGGGATTCACATGCCCCAAGTAGACAGAAGACCTTAACAACACTCAAGATCTTAAGCCTTATGTTACTGATCCTGTTGCCCCTGTAGCAGCCCGCTTAAGGGGCAGACCATCCAGTGAAGTTGCCCATATCAACTGCTACTGTGAAAGAAAAAAAAATGGCATGGATTGAGCTGATTTAACTCCCTAAGAAGAAAATCTTCTTTAATAATCTCAGGGAGAATAGTGTCAGAGTTAGAAGCAATATTTTATAAAACTACTTGGAGTAGGGTGATGGTGTGAGACTGCCCCCCCAACCCCGACCCCACCACAAGGGAATACTTGAGAATAAAAGATAGTCATGAAATAGCCTTCTGGGAAGAGTGCATCTTGTCTTAGGAGGACAAAGCTACAGACAAAGCAGAGAATTTCCTTTTCCACCCTTATCTCCACAGCACCATTCAAAGATTAAGCTCTAGACTCAAAAAGACCTGACTTTGTTTCCAGGCCATGCTACTTAGCAGTTGCATAGCTTCAGAAAGTTACTCAGCCCCAGTTTTTATCATTAGGAAATGGGACTAGTAATAGTATCTGCTTTGTAAAATTTTTGTGATGATGTAATAGGGAAGAAACTTTTGTGTTCTATTACAAGTTAATCACTAAAGGGATGTTACCTATAAGCTTAAATTATACCTAAGGACCCATCTCTGGGAACCCTTCCTCCCAGGTAATGAGCATTAAGCTAAAATACCTTTGCTTGGCTCACAGAAAACATCCTGATCAGGCCCACCTGTGAATGACTGCAGGGAGTTAGAAACTAATACATCTCCTCTGGAGGCTGACCAGAACTAGGAAGTGTTTGACTTTACTCCCTTCCCTTTTACTATAAAAGAAGACTGAATTCTAACCCAGGCAAGACGGTTCTTTGGGACACTAGTCCACCTTCTTCTCGGTCTGCTGGCTTTCCAAATAAAGCCTCCATTCCCTGCCCCAACAACTCACCTCTCAACTTACTGTCCTGTTGTGCAGTGAGCAGTACAAGCTTGGACTCGGTAACGATGAGTCAGTGAAATAATTCATATACACCAGTCAATATAATGCGTGATTACCTATCAGCACTCAACGAACGTTAGCTTCTATCAGCATCATCATTATTATATTATTAGAGATTCAAGCTTTTATCTCTCAGGCAATAAAGTGAAGAAATAACCATACTTCCTGCTTTTTGTGCCCTGTGCCTCAACATCCTTCTATTTCATAAGTGCCTTATTTTCCTCTCAGCACTAATACTTAATTTTTTCGTAGTAACTACAGTTTATTTCAGTGATTATTTGACTCCCCCATGAGAATACGAGCACCAGGTGGACAAGCCTGTATTGCTCACCCTGTATCACCAGCACAGCCAGGGACCCTGCAGATACCAGAACAAGTCTGTTGACTGAGAGAAACAGGCCTGACACCCAGGGCATACTACATAAATCTGTAATTTGATAGATATGAATATAAACAAATGCATCGGTCCAAAGAGTAGCTGGAAACAACTCCATTTTATGTGTCAGTGGCTGTTCTTCTGTATGGGCCACTTCTTACCCAGCGGGGGACATGGTGAGTGGCAGCTGCTGTATTACTGATTGAGAACTGGTTAATGAATTATGACGGCTTAGCATAACGAAGAGGTGAGTGAATTTGAAGAGAGCCAGGTGATCAGCAGAGTGATTTAAACGTTAGAAAATAGGAATTAGGACGAGAGGCTAAGGGAATTGGGGTTATGTAACCTAGAGAAGAGTATGGGAGGAGGTTACACAGCAGGCAAAGGCCGGCTGTTTTCCATTTTTAGAGACTAATCCACGTAATGAAATGCAGGAGGTGATGTGTTAAATTCACCAAGGGACAGAGGATTTCTTAAACATACATTTATGATATGGCTTTGGAAAACTCTCAAATTTAAATTACACTAGGGAATTATAGTGGAAGAAAATCACAATAAAAATAGCTGTTATGAGGTATTTGGAAATACATATGTGGGTTTAAATTAAGTCAAATATTAGTCAAAATACAAAATACACAAACAAACCTGAATACCTTAATTGTATACATAGCCCTCACTCAAGTCTGTGGTACACTCATTATTTCCAAGATAATTATTTAAATTCAGTAAAATTTTGATTCAGTTACGATTCATCACAGGGTTTTTCCCCAGGAAATAAACTAATCTAGAACTTTATGGGTAAAAGAAATAGGCAAAATAATATTTTACATAATCTTGATTCAGTAATGAAAGTACCAGAATTTGATGATTTAGAATAATCATTTTAACTTTCATTGCACTTTACAAAACAAGTCAATTTTATCACATTATTTATGCATTAAAACAAACTACAACTTCAAAATGTATCATTTTATGAATCTCTTAGTAAAGGATGATGTTGCAACTTAAAAAATAATCCCCACATGGATAATTCTGAAGCTACATACTTAACAAATGTTTTAGAGTTGAACAGACCTATGCTAGAAATATATGTTCTAATTTTGCTCAAAGGATAGAATGTTTACCTTGGTCATTTTATTCATAAGAATTTTTCTTGCTGATGATTTAGAGTTTGCATGTAGAATGAAATCACATTTTGTTAGATATTTTTTGAAAAGAATTCTCTCATAAACTGAGTGTATACTGAATGTAAGCACTCTATGTGAATTACTTCTATTTCTTACAACAGTCCTTAAAGTAAGCACTACTGCAGTTACTTTCCAGATAGAGAAACCTGTCTTAGATGACAGCACTCGTGTCTGGCATCAGTGGCATTTTGTCCAAAGATGTAGGACTCTAGAAGATATGCCAACTACTTTCAAACGTTTATGAAAAATAATTGACTACACACAAGAGTAACAGTAAACTGGGAAAGTTTAAATAATATATTCTATTAACCTGGGATTCAAATTTTAAGTAAAATCTTTACAGAGCTGTTAGAGCCTAGTGGTTAAGACAATGAGCTTTGAAATCAGCTGGAATGGGTTCAATTATTGGCTCCAAATGTTTGCTGTCTCTTAACTAGTTCCACTTCCCCCTCGCTAAGATAGATTTGATAAGAGTAATACCTACTTCTTAAAGCTGTTTTGAGAATGAAGTGAAATCCTGAATGCATGCCAGGTGTACAGAAGATGCACAATGATTGTATTGGAGACGCTAAATTACACATTTAATGCAAAACACAGAAAACCCAGTCTTCATCTTTACATAGCAAAACAATGAAATTCTGGGTTTCAAACTAGCATGTATGCCTTTGATATATTATTTTACTATCTCTCTTTTTTTTTTTTTTTGACATTCTTGCACTTTCATTCCAGCTTTGTTCTTGGAAAGGAAGACAGTAAAATGACTGCAGGATCCTGCATCTTTGATAAGTGCTTTAATTTGGTATGTTTACTGTCTTGTGGGAGGCTGCTGTTTAATAGTACATTTTCAGGAAAGCCTATCTCTTAAATTAAGTTGTTTATATTTCAAACGCAACATGGCAAAATGCAAGTATATTGTCATTATTCCACAGCCTTAGGAATCATGCCTTCGGATTCTTTGAAAGGATGTTGTTTTTCTTCTTCCTTGCTGCCTAAATGGTCTTAACAGATACAAGAGCACCATCTTTTGGCAAACATGAATCATGAACTTAATTTTTTTTCCTAACAGCTTTCTTTCAACTCCTATCTTGTAGGTGGTCATACTAAAACTGACTCAGATGCAGATGACATTGAAACAGGTACATCGTCAATTTTTTTTCCGAGTGACTTTAGCTTTGAAGGAATGAACCAAGCAACTTTTTTCATTCCTCCCACAATAACTTGAACAATAAATAGCAGGGATATAGTTTAATAATATATTTTGTGGATCCAGAACGCTTGTACCTTTCTGCTCACAATATATATCCATCCAAAAATGCCCGATTCACATAAGAGCATTAACTCCCTGATTGCTCTGTCATGCGTGCCCAGATCTTATTGCAGAATTACCCTATATCCTGCCAGTGTCCCCAGAGGACGATCCACTAACCACTGATGCTACTCGGGCCAGAATAACTCCGTTCTAAGGCTACATGGATTCCAGCCCTCTACCTTTCTCCACGGTACTGCTTCACTGCCACTGCTACTACTGTGACACTTCTACTGTGACACTATGAAAGCCCTTGCTCTTACTAGACCCCCAACTATTTAATATTTTACAAATCAATACAGAAAGCAAAAACACCTAAATGTACATTTATTCAACTTCTAAGAGGACTCTGAGTTGCACAAATGTAGTAGTAAGATCATTGTGTTTCATGTCTGGAGAGACAATAAAATGAGGGAAAAAAACCTCTATTTATGTTATACTCTTATTTATACCTGTGTTTGCATGTGATGAAATATATTGAAGATTATTTGTTCACTGGAAACAAGAACTTTATGTTTATTTTTAACGCTAAAATATTATAATACTAAATGTGTGGACCATAATTTCCAGTGGTACAAAATTTTCCCAAATCTTGGAATGTATGTGTTGATGTTTAATGGAAAGGGAAGCATGTGAGACACCAAACCTCTCTCTCTCTCTTCATTAAATGAAGAAAAAAATTGAAAACTTATTGGGGAAATAACACATAGCTCAATCTATTATTCCTAAGAGTCTGCATGTAATATAGTGTGATGATATTAATAGAACAGTACAAATTCAAAGAAGAAAGAAATTCATACTACTTCCAAAGGGTACATTCACAAGTAAAAATAATATTTTGATTCAAAGACATTTTATGTGATCATCTTAACAACATATCTTAGGTCACAGTCTCCGGCTCCACCCTAATATGGAGAATTACGTGCGGCAAGTTTACTGAGGAACACATCTGGTACCAAAACCTCTAGCGGATGGAGGAAGGGGGATTAGGCAGAGGGAGACGCTGAACTGTGATGCAGTCAACAAAGGTCCAAGCCAATCCCTTGGGGAGCTTAGGAGCAGCGATGGCTCCTCAGCGTTGTCCCAAATTTAGCCAGGGGACCTAGGTCCTTGTCTGGCTACACTGAGTAGCTACTGAATGTGGGCTATCCCCAGGGAGAGGATATAACCTTGTGCAAGGCAGCTCATTCAGACCAAGGGCAAGTCCCAGGATCTATCAGCAGTCAGTACTCGCAGCAGCTGGCGAATGAATGCTTCTCACCTGGGGGGCAACATGGGGATGCCCTTCAACATCCACTGCATCCCAATGCGAAGATCAGGAAGAGTTCCCTGTTGTTTATATTGTCGGCCTTAATTTTAGCCTTCCTCACTAATTTGATATACCTTTAAACTCAAATACCACTTTTTATAGAAATTCTTAGACTTACAGTGAATTCTAAGATTAGAATGTTAGACTTACAGACTCTCAGCTCAGAGCGATTTACCAATTACCATGTCTTGAGCAGAACAATCATTACATTTTTTAATCAAAGAATAAATTATTGTGGCACTGTATCCAATGCCAGTCTCTTAGTATCACGGTTTCCGAACTATGTGCCACGGCACTCCAGGCACTGCCTCAAACTCACTGGAGAATCATGAGATACTTTTAAAATTCCAAGGAATCAGGCTTCCCTGGTGGTGCAGTGATTAAGAATCCGCCCGCCAATGCAGGGGACGTGGGTTCGAGCCCTGGTCCGAGAAGATACCACATGCCACGGAGCATCTAAGCCCATGTGCCGCAACTACTGAGCCTGCGCTCTAGAAGCTCACAAGCCACAACTACTGAGCCCATGCGCCACAACTACTGAAGCCCACGTGCCTAGAGCCCATGCTCCGCAACGAGAAGCCACTGCAATGAGAAGCCCGCGCACCACAACGAAGAGTAGCCCCCGCTTGCTGCAACTAGAGAAAGCCCGCATGCAGCAATGAAGACCCAACGCAGCCAAAAATAAATAAATAAATATAAATTAAAGAGTGCTTTTAAAAAAAAAAATTCTAAGGAATCACAGCAATGTCAGAATGTGAAATACTACCTCAAGGTTGTTCAGTTTTAACATTAGGTTTAAGAAAGGTATCCTCCTCTTGATGATGTATCTTTGTAGAGCTGTGATTTCTGGGGTTAAAACGCTACTAGCATGCAAAAATCAGTGTGGAATGAGAAAGGACGGTGGCCAGATCTAATCTAATCATAAGGTTTGAGAAGGTATATACCCAACAGATGCACATATCCCATTAATAAGTAATCGTGGTGAACAAAGAAATGGAAAATATTTTTCTTTCAGTGTAAGCATATTACTTTTTTAAATGGCTTCTGAGTTGTCAGGACATAAATACGTATTAACACCTGTGGGCACTGTAGAAAAATTACTGAGTCACTAAAGGTATCATGAACAAAGAAAGTTTGGGAACCTTTGATTAACATTCAATCACAGTTGGGAAAAGGATGTTACAGTCGAAGAAGCTACATGTGCAACAGCTCTGCTGTGAGGGATTATCTCATAGATATTTAGATCAATGTGTCTGTTCAGTGCAAGAAGACACTACTATCCATGTGGACTGGCACAAGATGATCTGGCAGAGACAGGCTGGGCCAGCTCTGAAAGACATTACAGACCTATTAATTGGATATTATTCCCTGAAGGCAATAGAAAGGATTTTAATACAGGGGAGGGACATGGTCAGAGATGCATTCTAAGAAGATAATTCTGGCATCACTGTTAATAACAGTTTAGTACTTTATAAATATTCGAGATGATTTAATGACCCAGGAGAGACATAACAAAGAGCTAAACCAAGACACATTTAGGTAGAGTAAGAAGGTCAGACTTTAGATGTATAATGAAGAAAGACCAGCCATCAACTGGATATGAGTTATAAAGGAGAGAGAAATTCAAGAATGACTACCAGAGTTTTGTCTTGTATACCTCAAAGATCAGTCTATGCAACAAGAAAAGGAATGCAGTAGAGGAACATACTTTCACACAAAGACACTGAACTTTGCTTTGGCACATGGAGTATTTAAGTAGAGCTGTCTAACAGAGCTACACACAGATCCGGAGCTCCACGTAAGACCAAACAAGCGATATTTTTCATCATTTGAGTGGAAGATGTTACCCTTTCACTTTGGAAGCGGGAAGGGCAAGGGCAGAGGCAGAGCAAGGCAAGGAAGCCATAATCCCTGGGATTAGGTTCAGCTACAAAAACAAAAGAGAAAATTCCAGAAGAATGGCAATAGTGTAATACTGGGAAGACCACACCATCATCAGGGACTCAAGCACCTAGTTTTTTGCTCTGTTTCCTCAAGGTCAACTCAAGTTCCAAGATGGCTGTTGGAGCTCCAATAATCTCTCATTGGGCACAAAAAGAAAGAGAGCATGCCCATACTCTTTTAAAGAAAAAGCTACATCCCACGTGACATTTCCTTCACTTACCATTAGCTGGAAGTAAGTCAGATGTAAGGTTACCAATTCATCCAGGTTGCCTGGGATTTTCTCAGGCTTATTACAGGAAGTCTCACAACCCAGAAAACCCCTCAGTCTCAGGGAAGTCAGGATGGTTGGTCACCTTAATCACATGATCATATCGCATGGCAAGAGAGGCGAAAACAAGTAGTTTTCAATCTATTGAACAACAAACTCAGTTAAAAACAGGTTATGTTGCTAAGGAGAAAAGGAAAAATGGAAATGCGACCAGCACACAGGAAATGCAATAGATCTGGGTAAGCAACCAGCAATGTCTTCTATAATGGTGAGCAGTGATCAAGACTTGGGGCTCATCAGTACTTAAGAGGAATGGAGAAAGAGAAGCCCATTAAGGGGACTGAAAAAGTACCATGTGAAATGCAGAGCAACAGTAAGTGAAACAAATTAAAATTCCAAAATATACGAACAGCTCATGCAGCTCTATGTCAAAAAACCCAAAACAACCCAAACAAAAACTGGGCAGAGTAATATTCCATTGTATATATGTGCCACATCTTTTTCCATTCATCTGTTGATGGACACTTAGGTTGCTTCCATGTCCTGGCTATTGTAAACAGAGCTGCAATGAACATTGTGGTACATGACTCTTTTTGAATCATGGTTTTCTCAGGGTATATGCCCAGGAGTGGGATTGCTGGGTCATATGGTAGTCCTATTTTTAGTTTTTTAAGGAACCTCCATACTGTTCTCAGGGTAAGCTGGGACGAAGTGAGAGAGTGGCTTGGACATATATACACTACCAAACGTAAAATAGATAGCTAGTGGGAAGCAGCCGCACAGCACAGCTCGGTGCTTTGTGACCACCTAGAGGGGTGGGACAGGGAGGGTGGGAGACGCAAGAGGGAAGAGATATGGGGACAAATGTATATGTATAACTGATTCACTTTGTTATAGAGCAGAAACTAACACACCATTGTAAAGCAATTATACTCCAATAAAGACCTTTTTTTTAAAAAAAGGGCAGATCTAAATAGACATTTCTTCAAAGAAATGGCCATACAGATGACCAAAAAGCACAAGAAAATATGCTCAACATCTCTAATTATCAGAGAAAGGCAAATCAAAACTACGATGAGCTATCACCTCACACCAGTCAGAATGGCCAGCATCAAAAAGTCGACAAACAATAAATGCTGGAGAGGGTGTGGAGAAAAGGAAACCATCCTACACTGTTGCTGGGAATGTAAATTGGTACAGCCACTATGGAGAACAGTATGGAGGTTCCTTAAAGACCTAAAAATAGAACTACCATATGATCCTGCAATCCCACTCCTGGGCATATATCTGGAGAAAACCATAATCCAGAAAGATACATACACCCATATGTTCATAGCAACACTATTTACAATAGCCAAGACATGGAAGCAACCTCAATGTCCATCGACAGAGGAATGGATAAAGAAGATGTGGCGCATATATACAATGGAATATTACTCAGCCATAAAAAAAGAACGAAATAGTGCCATTTGCAGCAACATGGATGGACCTAGAGATTATTATACTAAGTGAAGTCAAACAGAGAAAGACAAATATCATATGACATCACTCATATGTACAAATGAACTTATTTATAAAACAGAAACAGACTTACACATATCAAAAACAAACTTATGGTTACCAAAGGGGAAAAGTGGAGGGAGGTATAAATCAGGAGTTTGGGATGAACAGACACACACTACTATATATAAGATAGATAACCAACAAGGACCTACTGTATAGCACAGGGAACTCTACTCAATATTCTGCGATGACCTATATGAGAAAATAAGCTGAAGAATGGATATTTGTATAACTGAATCACTTGGCTGTATACCTGAAACTAACACGACATGGTAAATCAACTATACTCCAATAAAAGTAAGTTTTTAAATTAATTTTACCATCATCTTTATCATTGAAGAGTGTACTAAGACAACAACAACAGGAAAAAAGAATTTACAAGAAAAGAGCAAATTTCAAGTGAAAGTTTTCACCATATAATCATATGCAACAGGTAAAGCCTGAAAAGTATCCCTGAGTTGAGTTATAGCTAAAAAACAATACAGCCCTGAGGTTGGGGTGAGGGTGCTCTGGGTATCTAATCAAGAGAAAGGTTACCAAAAACTGGAAAGAAGCACAGAAGAGGGGGTTAAGGGGCAAATGGAAACAAACCCCACTTACATCAAAACTTTACTCACGTCAATAATTGTATCTAATGCCGATCCTGAGAACAGGCAGGCTTCACTTTTTTCCCAGCTTCACTGAGGTATAATTGACATATAAAAGTGTATAAGTTTAAGGAGTACGAGACGTAATGATTTGACGTATATATTGCAAAATAATTACCACAATGAGGTTAGTTAACCCAACCACTACGTCTCATAGTCACAATGTATATGTGTCGTGTGTGTGTGTGTGTGTGTGTGTGGTGAGAACTTTTAAGGTCTACTCTCTTAGCTGCTTTCCAATATCCAGAACAGTGTGGTTAACTATAGTCACCATGCTGTACATTACATCCTCAGGACTCATTCATTTTCTAAGTGGAAAACTATACCCTCTGACCACATTCACCAATGAGTTATTGCCTCACACCCGTCAGGATGGCTATTATCCAAAAAACAAGAGATGACAAGTACTGGCAAGGATGTGGAGAAAGAGCAACCCTCGCGCACTACTGAGGGGGATGTAAATTGGTGCAGCCGCTGTGGAGAACAGGATGGAGGTTTACATTTCTCAAAAGGTTAAAAACAGAACTACCATATGACCCAGCAATTTCACTCTGAGCATAGATTTGAAGGAAATGAAATCAGATCCTGAAAAGACATCTGCACCCCCAGGCTCACTGCAGCTGTATTCGTGATAGCCAAGCCATGGAAAGAGCCCCGGTGTGCTCCACAGTTAGCCAACACTAGTATTTTAGTACTCTCAGAGAACACACATTTTCTTTGCCTTGGAAACCTCATTCCCTCTAACAGAGAGCTTCCTATAATTCAGGTGCTCCATCCTGGCTGCATTTTCTTCCTGGCAACCTCACAAAGTACTTTATCTGTGCCTGCAGTAGCCACTGCCCACTGTCAACATCTGTTCAGTGAAAAAGAAAGATTCAGGGGCTTCATTCCCAAGCTCTCCCGAGTATGATCGTAAGATTCTTGACATGATGTAAAGAGGCAGAGGTTATGGTTTTGATGGCAAATGAGACATAACTTCACTGTAAAAAAAAAAAAAAAGGGAGCCCCACCTCCTATTTATTCCGGCTTGCGCGCTCAATTACTTCACCGCACAGAGTTTACCTTATCAGGATTTGAAGTCCATCAGCCACCCCTATGCTTCCTCCTTATGTACCAGCGTCCCACTGCCTTCACTTCGTTTCCTGTCCAGCGTAGAGGTCACGGCCCATGACATCAACCACACTTTTTTTCAACACCCTTATCTCCCCTATTCTCCCCCTGGCAAATCTCAACCTTGATAAACCCAGTGGCCCAGCTTGTCCATTTCAGCAGTGAAACTCACATTAATCTCTTTGCGGACTCTCTCACCGGTCCTTCACAGAAAGCTTCTCAGATCTCAAAACTCAGGCCACTTTCTTCAGTCCGCTGCATTTTTAACTCAGCAGACCATCTCCCCTTCCCATCTCACAGATCAGAGAGACGCTATCAGCTAGGAAGTGCTTCAACTCCAGCACAGCGACATAATCCTCCTGCAACAATGGAGGAGGTGGTTCTCCTATCTCCCCAGGAATGCACGCAACTCTTTCCCTGGCCTTCCTTCTTTACTGACAACTGCCTGCTCCTGCACTCCATCTTTTCCTCTTTTTTTTTTTTTTTAAATTTTTATTTATTTATTTTTTTGCGGTACGCGGGCCTCTCACTGTTGTGGCCTCTCCCATTGCGGAGCACAGGCTCCGGACGCACAGGCTCAGCGGCCATGGCTCACGAGCCCAGCCGCTCCGCGGCACGTGGGATCCTCCCGGACCGGGGCACGAACCCGCGTCCCCTGCATCGGCAGGCGGACTCTCAACCACTGCGCCACTCAGGGAAGCCCCTTTTCCTCTTTTTAACCAGCACCTTCTCACACACAAGCAGGCAAAAATCTCTCCCAATTAGAAAAAACAAAAATCCTTTTTTTTTTTTTTTTTTTTTTGCAGTACGCGGGCCTCTCACTGCTGTGGCCTCTGCCGTTGTGGAGCACAGGCTCCGGACGTGCAGGCTCAGCGGCCATGGCTCACGGGCCCAGCCGCACCGCGGCATGTGGGATCTTCCCGTGCCGGGGCACGAACCCGTGTCCCCTGCATCGGCAGGCGGACTCTCAACCACTGCGCCACCAGGGAAGCCCCAAAAATCCTTTCTTGATTGCTTTGTTCCTACCCTCTCTTTACAGTCAAATATCTCAAATAAACTGTTTGTGCTCACTTCCGCAATCTGGATTCTGCTCCACTGAAATAACTCTCAATGAAGTCACCAGTGGCTGTCACGTTACTGCTGCCAACGAACATGTTTTAGACCCTTTTTGATTAAACTGTGAATCAGGACACGGTAGGGCTGAAAAGTCAGGTTTGATTTCAAATCATGGCTTTACCATTTCCTAGCTGTGAGACTCTGGACAAGTCCATTAGTAAAATAGAGATAACAATAAGTAAAGTTACCTAACAGAATAGTGTTTTTTTTGTTTTTTTTTTTGGTTTTTGTTTGTTTTGTTTTGTTTGAGGTACACGGGCCTCTCACTGCTGTGGCCTCTCCTGTTGCGGAGCACAGGCTCCGGACGCGCCGGCTCAGCGGCCATGGCTCACTGGCCCAGCCGCTCCGCGGCATGTGGGATCTTCCCGGACCGGGCCACGAACCCGTGTCCCCTGCATCAGCAGGCGGACTCTCAACCACTGCGCCACCAGGGAAGCCCCTAACAGAGTAGTTTTGACTAGTAAACGAGAGAAATAATAGTGCAGTGTACAGCACAAAATATGTTACATAAATCTTAGTTTGGGTTTGTAATTATTTTTCTCTCTCCCCTTGATGGGTGACAGTTCTCCAGGAATTTCTCACATTTTCACACATCTTGAGAGCAAAGGCACTGAAAGCCTTCCATTCTGGAATCCCTTTTCAAAGATTTTTGTACATGGAAACTTCTTGGAAGATAAAGACTTTGTCCAGGCAGAGGGCAGATTAGTCACTGCCCAGTATAATGAAGGTAAGTCTCTTGGGCAAAATTGGGCACGTCTGCTTATGGTCCACATTAAAAGCCTGGGGGTTTCCTAAGCTCGGAGATCCACAGCTGTGAAACAAACTCACTGTGTGTGTAGCATCCACCTAGACCCACTCTCCACTGCCCCCCCACGGAGCTTGCGCGGGCGGGCAAGGAGAACAGATGCAAACATGCACTTCAAGTGGCCTGCTCAGCCACAATTAAGTCCTCTGGCTCTGACTCAAGAATCTCACATCCTTATAGATGGCCAACAGGCACATGAAAAGGTGCTCAACATGGCTAATGATTACAGAAATGCAAATCAAAACGATAACAAGGGATCACCTCACACCAGTCAGAATGGCCATCATTAAAAAGTCAACAAATCATAGATGCTGGAGAAGGTGTGGAGAAAAAGGGAACCCTCCTACACCGTTGGTGGGAATGTAAATTGGTGCAGCCACTATGAAGAACAGTATGGAGGTTCCTTAAAAAACCGAAAATGGAGTTACCGTATGATCCTGCAATCCTGCTCCTAGGCGTATATCCAAAGAAAACTCTAATTCAAAAAGTTACATGCACCCCAATGTTCATAGCGGCACTACTTATAATAGCCAAGACATGGAAGCAACCTAAATAATACCCATCGATAGATGAATGGATTAAAAAGATGTGATATATATATATATATATATATACATACACACACACACACACAAAATGGAATATTACTCATAGTATGGAGGTTCCTTAAAAAACTAAAAATAGAACTACCATATGACCCAGCAATCCTGCTGCTGTGCATATATCCTGAGAAAACCGTAATTTAAAAAGACACATGTACCCCAATGTTCACTGCAGCACTATTTACAATAGCCAGGTCATGGAAACAACCTAAATGTCCAAAGACAGATGAATGGATAAAGATGATGTGGCACATATATACAATGGAATATTACTAAGCCATAAAAAGAAACGAAACTGAGTTATTTGTAGTGAGGTGGATGGACCTAGAGTCTGTCACACAGAGTGAAGTCAGAATGAGAGAAACAAATACCATATATTAACGCATATATGTGGAACCTAGAAAAATAGTTCAGATGAACCCATTTCCAGGGCAGGAGTAGAGACACAGATATAGAGAATGGATGTGTGGACACAGTGGGCGGAAGGGAAGGGTGGGATAAATTGGGAGGTTAAGTTTGACACAAATACACTACCATGTGTAAAATAGATAGCTAGAAGGAACCTGCGGCATAGCACAGGGAGCTCAGCTCAGTGCTCTGTGATGATCTAGATGGGAGGGACGGGGGTGGGATGGGAGGGAGGTCCAAGGGGAAGGGGATATATGTATACATATAGCTGATTCACTTCGTTGTACAGCAGAAACTAACACAACATTGTAAAGTAATTATACTCCAATTCAAAAAAAAGAAATAATGCCATTTTCAGCAACACAGATGGACCTAGAGATTATCATACTAAGTAAAGTCAGTCAGAAAGAGAAAGACAAATATCATATGGTATCACTTATTTGTGAAATCTTAATAATGATACAAATGAACTTATTTACACAACAGAAATAGATATAGAAAACAAACTTATGGTTACCAAAGGAGATAGCAGGGCAGGGGTTGGGGGAGAGATAAATTAGAAATTTCAGATTAACATATACATACTACTATATATAAAATAGGTAAACAACAAGGACCTACTGTATAGCACAGGGAACTATACTTAGTATCTTGTAATAACCTATAATGGAAAAGAATCTGAAAAAGTATATACATACATATGTGTATGTATAACTGAATCACTCTGCTGTACACTTGAAACTAACACAACATTGTAAACTGTAAATAAACTATGTTTAAATTAAAAAAAAAAAGAATCTCATGTCTTCTCTCAGTGTCCTCAAAAGTGTGGCAGACTTATTTGTTAGCTTGCAAATAGAGTAAAATCTCAGATCCTTCATGGTTCTTGACACTCTCTGACATATCCCGAGTTCGGAACCTGAAACCATCTTCATTCTGAAACCCTCTTCCCTTGGCCTCCATTATGCTCACCTCCTGCACTCTCACGTCTTCTTACTCCTAAACTGGTCATGCCTGCGTTGTTGGTGTTCTTCAGAGTCTGTCTCTCCTTCCTGCTCCACCTTAATCCTTCCATGCTTGCCTGAAATCTCCTCTCTCCCTCCATGGCTTCGGTTAACACCTCCACGCCAACGGCCCTAAACCTATATCCATAGTCCAGATCTTTCTCCCAACCACCAAAATATTTATCTGAGTGCCTGCTAGACACTCTCACTTGAATATCTCATTGTGCGTAAAACCCAGCATAAGGAAAACTGAATTCATCATTGTCTCCTGAAAATTAGCTCCTGCTTTAGTTTTAGTAAGAGAGCTATCTCCCCTACTGGTTCCCAGGTTAGAAGATAGGTACCATCCCTTTCACTCACCCCCACTGTCAATCACCAAGCCCCTTATGCTTCCCAAGTAGGTCTGAATATAACCATTTCCACTATCTACACTGACATCATCATAAACCAAACCACTGTTCGAGTCTCCTGAACTGTTTCCTCTTCTTTCCTCTTCCAACCCATTTATCACACAGAAATGCAGTAATCTTAACCTTTAAATCTTGTTTAAAATATTTCTAAATGGCTTCCCATTGTCTTTATGTCAAAATCCAATCTCTTGGAATTGACTTCCAAAAACCAGAGCCCTGCTCATTGCTGCCACCTTTTCTTTCGAGATTCTACTCCTCAGTCATACAGTATATCCCTGGGCTCCATAAATATGTAAAGCTCTCTCTTACCCCAGGCCACTGCCCATGTTGTTTCTTCCTGGGGTTGCCGGGTGTCCAGTATTTAACTGGACAATCTATTTCTACCTTGTCTTACCCAGAAAATCAAAATTAGATAATGGATGCATATGTTCATTCCTTATCATTAAACAATTTCTTTAATGTGCAACTATGTTTTGATAATGAACCTAAGTAGTTAGAGATATTTTATGATTAATATGTAAACAAAATATTACAATACTGCCCCAAATTAGTTTCGTATCAGTCTAAGGGGAAAAGTAGGGGCTGGTCTTTAGGGCAGAGTCATCTCCTATTCTGGAAGGGTTCAGGGTGATGAGCTCTCTTGGTCACACAGATATATGTCCTATACTCAAAGTACTTTAGGGGTTCAATGTCACATACATAAGAGTACTAAGTAATATTCTTATTTATTTATTTATTTATTTTTTGGCGGTACGCGGGCCTCTCACTGCTGTGGCCTCTCCTGTTGCGGAGCACAAGCCCCGGACGCGCAGGCTCAGCGGCCATGGCTCACGGGCCCAGCCGCTCCACAGCACGTGGGATCTTCCCAGACCGGGGCACGAACCCGCGTCCCCTGCATAGGCAGGCGGACTCTCAGCCACTGCGCCACCAGGGAAGCCCTAAGTAATATTATTTAAAAGATGATGGGGAGGGGGGTCTTCTGCTTCTAGGTATGATGGAGCAGCTGCTACCTGACTAATCTATCCACCAGAATGAAACAAAACAGAATGAACAAAAAAACCCAGCTACTAGGAGAAATTAGAAAGTAGCAAAAGACAGCTTGAGTGACCAAAATTCCAGGGAAAAGGGAAATTCACAGAAATAAGTCATACATGTGCCAGGGCTTTTGTCCGCAGAGGTATGAGTTCATTTGAAGTTTTAGTCATAGGGATGTACCAGAAAGAAGCAGCCTACAGTTTGGAAGTATCTCACTAGACTGGGAGGGTGCGGCGGGAGAATTAAGGACTATAAGGCAGACAGAATTTGAGAATTCAAGATGCTGGAGAAAAAGAGAACTAAAAATATGTGAAACCAAAATCTAAATGAAATTGCTCCTAGAAGCATTGGCCAACTCCTAATTTCACATGTACAAGGACAGCTGCCAAAAGCCAACAGAAAGTAACTTTAAGAGGGCAAAGAGGGCTTCCCTGGTGGCGCAGTGGTTGAGAGTCCGCCTGCCGATGCAGGGGACACGGGTTCGTGCCCCGGTCCGGGAAGATCCCACGTGCCGCGGAGCAGCTGGGCCCGTGAGCCATGGCCACTGAGCCTGCGCATCCGGAGCCTGTGCTCCGCAACGGGAGAGGCCACAACAGTGGGAGGCCCACATACCGCAAAAAAAAAAAAAAAAAAAAAGAGGGCGAAGAGCCAAACGGAAATACTAGCAACTTCCCAGGATTGGACGTGGAGTTCAAGATCACCTGATGAAGAAGGGTTATGACAGACACCCCAGCCACTCAGTAAAGACCCGTAAAGGGCTAAACCCTAAGAATAAGGCAGACTCAAAAAGGACTTGACTAAAGGTGATCAGACTGGTCTTCTTTTTGCCTGAGAAAAAAATCAAATCCTCTCCAGAAGAAGGAAGTATTACCTGAAGGTTTTAAAACTGTCAGCACACTATGCCCACCATTCGATCAAAACTTATCAAGCACACCTAGAAGTAGACTAAGTGATCACAATTAGAAAAATAAACAGTAAATACACACAGACTCAGAGGGAGTACAGTTACTAAAGTTATGAGACATGGACTTTAACTATATAATGTGTTTAAGCAAATAGACTAAAATAACTATTTAATATGTGCCAGAAAAACTGATGAAAAAATTGGACCTGTTCACTAGAGAACCAGAATCGATAAGAAAAATCATCAAGTAGAAATCACAGAACTGAAAAAATTAAATTAAAAAAAAATAGCAGAAAGGATACAGGGTTAGTAAACTGGATGAAAACTTTGACAGAAATAGACCTAAGCTCAAAGAGATTAGAGGGTATAAAATACAGAAAAGAGTTTAAGAAACACATGAGTCAGGGTGAATAGGTGTAACGTACATGTAATGGGAGTTCCAGAAGGAGAGAAAAGGATTAGACAGAAGCAATATTAAGAGACTTTGCCTGAAAATTTTTATAAAACTGATGAAAGACATCTAGTCTCAGATTTAAGAAGTTACATGAACCTCAATCAGGACAATAATAGGAAAACCATCCTTTTTTTTTAAAATGGGCAAAAATATTGAACAAACTCTTCCCAGAGTTGTACACCCAGTGGCCAACAGGCATTTTACCATGGCCAGCAAGGCTCCCATGGTTTGCCCAAGTCACCATCTCATAGCTGATTTCCTCCTACTCTCCATCCCAACCACGACCCCTCTTTCCATTCTTGCAACAAATCCAAACCCATTTCTGCCCTAAGCCCTGCCTAGAAGCTTCTGCCTTTGTTTGGAATCTGCTGCCCCACATCTCCATGAGACTGACTCCTCATGATTTATAGGCAGCTCCGGATCAATTACCCACACTAACTCGATTCCTTCCCCAGTCTCTCTCTCTCTCTCTCTTTGTGTCACATCACATGATTTAATTTCTTCGTAGTACTTCTGCTGTTTAATATCAGCCTCCTTCTCTTTTTTTTGGCTTTGCAATGTGAACATTTTATTTAATTGAGGTATGACTGACATAACATATTAGCTTCAGGTGTACAACATACTGATTCACTAGACGTATATATTGCAAAATGGTCTTAACATCCATCTGCATACAGTTACAAATTCTTGTGATGAGAGCTTTTAAGATATGCTCTCTTAGCAACTTTCAAATATGCAATAAAGCACTAGTAACTATAGTCCCCATTATCAGCCCCTTTCCTTACTTGACTTTTCATTGAGTGTCTCTCCCCAAGCATCTAAACCCCATTTGTCCAAAGATTTTGTCTGTCTTGTTCACCACTGCATCTCAGAGCCTAAAAGAATACCTGACATGTGACACATGCTCAGTATTGGATGGTTAAATAAATGAACAAGTGGATGGATATACACATCATACAAACCACTGATTTCGGGACTTCCCTGGCAGTCCAGTGGTTAAGACTCCACCTTCCAATTCAGGAGGTGCGGGTTCGATCCCTGGTCGGGGAGCTAAGATCCCATGTGCCTTGCCGCCATAAAACCAAAACATAAAACAGAAACACTATTGTAACAAATTCAATAAACACTTTAAAAATGGTCCACATCATGGGGGCTTCCCTGGTGGCACAGTGGTTAAGAATCCACCTGCCAATGCAGGGAACAAGGATTCGAGCCCTGATCCACTAAGATCCCACATGCCTCAGAGCAACTAAGTCCATCTGCCACAACTACTGAGCCTGTGCTCTAGAGCCCATGAGCCACAAATACTGAGCCCACGTGCCACAACTACTGAAGCCCGTGCACCTAGAGCCCATGCTCCGCAACAAGAGAAACCACTGCAATGAGAAGCCCGCACAGCAACAAAGAGTAGCCCCCACTCGTCACAACTAGAGAAAGCCCACGCGCAGCAACGAAGACCCAATGCAGCCAAAAATTAATTAATTAATTAAAATGGTCCACATCAAACAAATCTTAAAAAAAAACCCACTGACTTTATGTGCCAAGACATGTAATTATCTTCACATATTGATCCTTAGAGAGATTTCCTTAGAATGTTCTCTTCCTCTCTTCTACTTATCCAGTCCCCTCAAGGCCCAACTGTATTTTTGTACCTGCATAATGACTGTGACTAATTCCACCATCACTAATTTTTGTATTTTCTGACTTCAAACAGCCTGAGAGCTTTTCTGTACAGTGTAACATTTCACTGTACATTCTTCACCTACTCAAAATTAAAATTGCAATTACTTGCTTGCACAAGAGACTAAAAACTCCCCGAAAGCAGTCCTTTTCATATCTGCTACTATAGATCACATCTTATCAAGCAATATTCATTGATTTATAGATTAGTGGATGATGAATTTAACATAGTATCAATAGATTAAAAGTGGAAACCTGACAATAACAATTTATAAATTAAGAAAAAATAGTGATAACTGAAGGGAGGGTGTAGCTCTCTAACCATTTGGGACAAATCACTGCAAAGCTTTGAATCTTTGCGTCGTCAAATGAGGTCATTTTTTCAATTCACTCTGTTTTTTCCCTCAATCTCTTCACTGAAAAAAAAAAATGGACTTGAGATGCTGATGATTGTTAGTGTCTGACTATCTTTGAATCACTGTGGTTTAGTCTTTCTCCAAAACTGTGAATTGTTCTAAACCATAAAAGAAAGGTTGTGGTGCCTGGCATTCACTCTTCCTCTTAACTTATCTGAAACCTACTAATTCTTTTAGACTTGCTCCAATTCTTACCCCCCTAAAGGCTTCCCTAGCTGATCTGGTCCAGACTGAGCTTCCCCTAAACCATTCTTATGTATCCCTCATAGTCCCTGGCATGCTAATAAGTTTCTTTAAGTATGTATTGAACAGACTATTTTTTAATCACTAAGGTAATTTAGTATTTAAGGAGTAAGAAAATAATACACTCTGAATCTATTAAAGACCAATATGTTTCAAATATTTAAAAGAGAGAAACACAGAATCCATAAATCACTAAGAAGTGCAAAGGGTGACAGATGCCTGACACTAAAACTGAAGCAAAATAAAAGGATATGAGGTACAAAAGGAAGATCAGACGCACCATCACTTTAAAAAATGAGTAGGAAAAAAGACTATTTACTGTGATTTTTAAAAGGAAAAGTGGACCATCTGTCAAAAGCAAAGATGATTTAACTTGGTTGCAACAATATGTGAAGGATTAAGGACCAACGTAATGCTCCTCAGATACTAAGGTGACAGGAGACACGGAATAAAAAGAAATTGAGATGGGAAATACAAGAGAGTTCACAATACAGAGAGAAAGTAAATGGGAAAAAAAAACCAGTAAAGGCGAAAATAAATCATGTACTGAAGGGTGACATAGAAAATAAGGACAACTGTATAAAGAAGAAAAACATCCACATTTCTCACGAGTGTCAAAAAATAAAAGAAGACTTACCTGAAGAGAGACAAACACTAAGTGTCTTAAATCTGGTGAACTACCTGGGACAAAGGAACAGAATATTATTGACAGACAGGGTAGACACTGAGATCAAGTGAAGTAGCCAAGATACGGAGAGGAGATTAAAGATAACCTGGGGGTAAATTGAAAGACTTAAAAATAGATGAGACACAAAGAGAATCAGTTGTCTGCAGAGAAAAATACAGCACTTGTACCACACAAAAGGAGAAAGGTTGGTTACTACGAAGCCCACATTTAAGGCTATATAACGCATACGGAGTTAGAAGCGATCACAGGATGTGTAACGTGGACAAGACAGGAAGCTGAGCCTGCATAAGAGGCACTGAGAGGTAACAATGCACTGGACTCAAAGACAGTGAAGTCGACACACACGGCATAGACAAAGAAGAGAAAAGGGGGCCGAGGTAATAACTGAAACACAGAAAAGCAAAACACAATCTGAGACTGACAAGGAGCCAAAGGAAGGTTTCAGGGTTAAAAGGGAAAAATGGAAGGGGTGCAGTTGGTACAAAATGAATTTAAGAAAAATTGTCTTAGGACATTTTAGGGGGGAAAAGAAGAGCTTTTAGTTGAAATAACAAAGTCGCACCAAATGCAAAAGTCTTCATTAGATTACCATGGTAGAAAGTCAAGATGTCTTCAAATTTCAAACAGGGACAGTGAATGGCCCTCTGTAATTTAAGGATGGGATGGCAAGGGTGGGGCAAGGGGACAGGAAAAAGAAGAATTCCCCTATTATACAAATGCCAAAGGCATAATGGGCCAACATCTTGGATAGGGAAAAATAAACCTGGCTAAGAATCAAATGAAGAAAGTTGCATTAAATTAAATAACCAAAGTAAATAAAGGGGAAAAGGGGGTGAGACTATGTAAACCTGTAAAAGTATTCTGTACACATATTATACAAAATAAACTTCAACTCTGTGAAGTACAATAGATTACAGGGGAAAAAAATGCAGTTTGGACCATTTTGAAAAAAAACAAAACACTCCATACCTCTCACTGTATACCCAATTCACTGTCAAATATGGCAGACATTTAAATATAAAAAAAAAAATACAATTAATATAGTGAATGTTCATCTGGTCTCAGGTATAGAACACTCTTCCTGAGCACATATGTCAAATCCATAAACTAACTAAAAAAGTGTTTGCATGTCAAGAATCATCATGAAGAAATAAAAAAGGTAAGTTTATAGCAAACTAGGAAAACCATTTACAACCTATACAACAAAGAGTTACCAATTTTAATATAGAGGGATCTCTTTAAAATACGTAAGAAAAAAAATACCCTAATCAATGAGAACAAGCAATTCACAAAAGAAGGGAAGTAGATAACCTAGAACCCTTTTTAAAAGTTTAATTTCCTTGTTATTTCAGGAAGTATAAAGTTATAAAATAATATATCTTGTTATGCATACAATTTGGAAAAGCAAAAAAAAAAAAAAAATGAGGTAAAACTCTGTACTATTAAGATCTCACGTAAACAGGCATTTCCATATACCCGAGTCACATGTAAACTAATGTAAGCTAACTGGAAGACAAATAGCAACACATATCATAGTCTAGCAATTCAATTCAAGACACTAATTTACCTAGAGTAAAAAAAACAGGAATGTGAAATTAAAACATTTCTCCAGCAACGCTGACTACAGAATTCTAAGGAAAAATATTGGAAACTAATATTTAATCATCTAATTTGACCAAACAAATCACCCAATATAACATGATAAAATATTGTCCTAGCATATTGGCCTAATATGTTAAAAATGATGTAGTGGAAAATATAATGACATGTAATGTAGTTCACAATATGCTACATGGATGAAAATTTAAATAGTGGTCATCCTGAGTACTTGATTATAAGCAATTTTTATTTTTTTCTTATTTACATATTTTCTAAATATAATATTTAATCCAATAAATAAGCATAGTTTTAGTAATATGACAAACGACGTAAAACGTTATTGGTAGAAACAACTTATCATAGAAAAAAATGAGTTAGAAGACAGGATATATATTTATGAAGAAAAACAGACTACACACACATACACAAACACAAACACACCCTAGTTAACTCTGGGAAGCTGTATTATATTCCAGGCTACTTCAATGGGTGAGTTTTCCAAACTGTTCACAAGAAGTAGATATCACTTTTGTATCAGATTTCAAAAATATTACTGAATAAGAATCACTTTTTGTTAAGGTACAACAGTTATTAAATTGATATTTGCAGAAAATCAAGGCACACAAGCTGCAAAAGCTTTCTTTGTGTGTGAATAATGGTATGAAAAAGAAAGGTAACCCAGAGAACGGAAAAATCATGAAGAACAAGTTGGTTTAATGTGGTTATGGAGACAAATAATATCCTGGGGAATATTTCAAGAAAAGTAAACATAGAGAAAATGAAATGAGAGATCAAAGTTGATTTTGCTGAGTCAGTAATGACGAATAGCCTTCCCCACAAAAGTAGGGGACAGGAATCCATGCTTGCACTAAGCTTAAAGATGACATACCAAGAGTTCCAATTGGAGGGGGGCAGTAAACAGAAGAATTTTAAAGCTGAGTAAAAAGATCATGTTCCATGATCATTTTTAAAATATACTATTGAGCACTTACTTAAAAAAAATCATTAAGTGTCATGGTGGGTATAACAGAAAGATTTTGAGAAAGAGAGAGAGAGATACTCTGCCCTTAGCATCTATCAATCTAACCGAAGAAACAAGAAATATAAATGCATGCAAATATAAATGCATAAACAAATATGTATTAGGCAATACTGGGTTAATATCAAATAAGTAGTATCAACCACGAAGGATTAAGTAGCTGGGAGCAAGGTGCCAAGAGTGAAGGGCTGGGGTTATCCAGAAAGTGTTTCCCAGAGAAAACAGGATTCTGAATATCACCTGTATAGTAAAAAATGGGGAAAACAATGTGACAAGGCACCTAGGGTGACCTGACGATCACATCACTATTCCTTTGCCATAGAGAAGAAACAGCACCTAAAGCAAATGCACATGAGAAAAATGACAACACAACTACGAGCCCAGGCCCTCTGCCTTCATATATGTGGGGTAATGAGGAAAGCACTATTTGTTCATGTATTAGGTGATGCTGGACTACACAGAATCATTTCTAGCTCCATAAATCCAGGGTTCTATAACCACCCTGTACTCCACTAGAGAGCTAACCAAAAAAACCAAGGAGGTACACAAAATTAGACCGACACAGAGATGCAAAAGGGAAGCAAAGACAAAGTGAAGGTGGTGAGCGAGCAAAGACAGGGTGCCTCTGACAGTCCCAGAGGTAACTGAGAAGGGTGAGCACGAAGGTGTGCTTCTTGGCATGCAGAAGCCAAGTGAAAAAAAAAAAGTGCAGAAGAGGGACCTACAGTCCACAAGGTGAGAGTCTGATTTCTGTCGTGCATCAAAAGCACTAAAGGAGCCAAGGACGAAGGGAAGCAGCTGGAAATCAGAGACTGGGCCTGAAATATAGAAAGAGAAAAGCCCCATTCTTGTCATTCCTGCCGCCAA
This sequence comes from Leucopleurus acutus, assembly GCF_964270905.1. Lineage (NCBI taxonomy): Eukaryota > Metazoa > Chordata > Mammalia > Artiodactyla > Delphinidae > Leucopleurus > Leucopleurus acutus. The sequence goes on from NC_139143.1 coordinate 14,387,144, forward strand.
GTATTTACTGAATGCCCGAGTTCTCATATGACCTGAGAATGAGTAAGAAATACAATGTCTTCAGAAAAATGATATGCCGGGGTCATCATGGGCAGGAAGAAAGGGTTTGTAAATGAAGATGACAGACTGTGCTGTGTGAAAGAAGAAATAGGAATAACATGGGGCAAAAAGAAAGGAGAAAAGGAAGGAAAGAAGGAAAAGGGAGGGAGGGAGGGAGACACAGCCCACTGGGAGGAAGCCAGCAGCCCTTAGAAAAAGAAATGATTAGTCATGCTCCTAGGGCCATGAGAAATAAAGTGTGCGTGTGGGGAGGAGCTTCAAGACGGTGGAAGAATAAGACACGGAGATCACCTTCCTCCCCACAGATACACCAGAAATACATCTACACGTGGAACAACTCCTACAAAACACCAACTGAATGCTGGCAGAAGATCTCAGACCTCCCAAAAGGCAAGGAACTCCCCACGTAAATGGGTAGGGCAAAAGAAAAAAGAATAAAAGGAGACATAAGGATAGGGACGGGACCTGCACCTCGGGAGGGAGCTGTGAAGAAGGAAAGGTTTCCACACACTAGGAAGCCCCTTCAGGGTCTGAGACTGCAGGTGGCGGAGGGGGGAATCTTCGAAGCCACAGAGGACAGCACAGCAACAGGGGTGCGGGGGACAAAGCGGGGAGATCCCCGCACAGAGGATCGGTGCCGACTGGCACTCACCAGCCCGAGAGGCTTGTCTGCTCACCTGCCGGGGCGGGCGGGGCTGGGAGCTGAGGCTCGGGCTTCGGAGGTCGGATCGCAGGGAGAGGGCTGGGGTTGGCTGCGTGAACACAGCCTGAAGGGGGCTAGTGCACCATGGCTAGTCGGGAGGGAGTCCAGGAAAAAGGCTGCAGCTGTCAGAGAGGCAATAAAACATTGTTTCGGGGTGCACGAGGAGAAGGGATTCAGAGCACCGCTTAAAGGAGCTCCAGAGATGGGTGCAAGCTGTGGCTATCAGCGCAGACCCCAGAGACGAGCATGAGACGCTAAGGCTGCTGCTGCCGCCACCAAGAAGCCTGGGTGCAAGCACAGGTCACTATCCACACCTCCCCTGCTGGGAGCCTGTGCAGCCCGCCACTGCCAGGGTCCCGTGATCCAGGGACAACTTCCCCGGGAGAAAGCACGATGCGCCTCAGGCTGGTGCAACGTCATGCCGGCCTCTGCCGCCGCAGGCCCGCCCCGCACTCCGTGCCCCTCCCTCCCCCCGGCCTGAGTGAGCCAGATCCCCCGAATCAGTGGCTCCTTCAACCCCCTCCTGTCTGGGCGAAGAACAGACGCCCTCAGAGGACCTACACGCAGAGGCGGGTCCAAATCCAAAGCTGAACCCCAGGAGCTGTGCAAACACAGAAGAGAAAGGGAAATCTCTCCCAGCAGCCTCAGGAACAGCTGATTAAATCTCCACAATCGACTTGATGTACCTGCATCTGTGGAATACCTGAACAGACAACGAGTTATCCCAAATTGAGGAGGTGGACTTTGGGAGCAACGAGATATATATATATATATTTTTCCCCCTTTTTCTCTTTTTCTGAGGGTGCATATGTATCCTTCTGTGTGTGATTTTGCCTGTAGAGCTTTGCTTTTACCATTTGTCCTAGGGTTCTGTCTCTCCGGTTTTTTTCTCTTTTTTTCTTTGTTTTTTTTTTAATAGTTTTTAGCACTTGTTATCATTGGTGGATTTGTTATTTGGTTTGGTTGCTCTCTTCATTCTTTCTTTTTTTATTACTTTTTAAAAATTTTGTAATACTTATTTTTTATTTTAATAACTTTATCTTATTTTATTTTATCTTCTTCTTTCTTTCATTTTTTTTCTCTCTTTTATTCTGAGCCATGTGGATGACAGGCTCTTGGTGCTCCAGCCAGGCATCAGTGCTGTGCCTCTGAGGTGGGAGAGACAACTTCAGGACACTGGTCCACAAGAGACCTCCCAGCTCCACATAATGTGAAATGTCAAAAATCTCCCAGAGATCTCCATCTCAACACCAAGAACCACATCCACTCAATGACCAGCAATCTACAGTGCTGGACACCCTATGGCAAACAACTAGCAAGACAGGAACACAATTCCATGCATTAGCAGAGAGGCTGCCTAAAATCATAATAAGGCCACAGACACCCCAAAACACACCACCAGACGTGGATCAGCACCCCAGAAAGACAAGATCCAACCTCATCCACCAGAACACAAACACTAGGTCCCCTCCACCAGGAAGCCTACACAATGCACTGAAACAACCTTAGCCACTGGGGGCAGACACAAAAAACAATGGGAACTACAAACCTGCAGCCTGCGAAAAGGAGACCCCAAACACAGTAAGTTAAGCAAAATGAGAAGACAGAGAAACACGCAGCAGATGAAGGAGCAAGATAAAAACCCACCAGACCTAACAAATGAAGAGGAAATAGGCAGTCTACCTGAAAAAGAATTCAGAATAATGATAGTAAAGATGATCCGAAATCTTGGAAATAGAATGGAGAAAATACAAGAAACATTTAACAAGGACCTAGAAAAACTAAAGAGCAAACAAACAATGAAGAACAACAAAATAAATGAAACTAAAAATTCTCTAGAAGGAAGCAACAGCAGAATAACGGAGGCAGAGGAACAGATAACTGCCCTGGAAGACAAAATAGTGGAAATAACTACTGCAGAGCAGAATAAAGAAAAAAGAATTGAAAGAATTGAGGACAGTCTCAGAGAACTCTGGGACAACATTAAATGCACCAACATTCGAATTATAGGGGTCCCAGAAGAAGAGAAAAAGAAAGGGACTGAGAAAATATTTGAAGAGATAATAGTTGAAAACTTCCCTAACATGGGAAAGGAAATAGTTAATCAAGTCCAGGAAGCAGAGTCCCATACAGGATAAATCCAAGGAGAAACACACCAAGACACATATTAAGCAAACTATCAAAATTAAATACAAAGAAAAAATATTAAAAGCAGCAAGGGAAAAACAACAAAATAACACTCAAAGGAATCCCCATAAGGTTAACAGCTGATCTTTCAGCAGAAACTCTGCAAGCCAGAAGGGAGTGGCAGGACATATTTAAAGTGATGAAGGGGGAAAACCTACAACCAAGATTAGTCTACCCAGCAAGGATCTCATTCAGATTTGACAGAGAAACTAAAACCTTTACGGACAAGCAAAAGCTAAGAGAATTCAGCACCACCAAATCAGATATACAACAAATGCTAAAAGAACTCCTCTAGACAGGAAACACAAGAGAAGGAAAAGACCTACTATAACAAACCCAAAACAATCAAGAAAATGGTAAGAGGAACATACATATCAATAACTACCTTAAATGTAAATGGATTAAATGCTCCCAACCAAAAGACTTAGACTGGCTGAATGGATACAAACAAGACCCGTATATATGCTGTCTACAAGAGACCCACTTCAGACCTAGGAACACATACACACTGAAAGTGAGGGGATTAAAAATGATATTCCATGCAAATGGAAATCAAAAGAAAGCTGGAGTAGCAATTCCCCTTCAGACAAAATAGATTTTAAAACAAAGACTATTACAAGAGACAAAGAAGGACACTACATAATGATCAGGGGATCAATCCAAGAAGAAGATATAACAATTGTAAATATTTATGCACCCAACATGGGAGCACCTCAATACATAAGGCAAATACTAACAGCCATAAAAGGGGAAATCGACAGTAACACAATCATTGTAGGGGACTTTAACACCCCACTTTCACCAACAGACAGAACATCCAAATGGAAATAAGTAAACACAAGCTTTAAATGACACATTAAACAAGATGGACTTAATTGATATTTATAGGACATTCCATCCAAAAACAATAGAATACACTTTCTTCTCAAGTGCTCATGGAACATTCTCCAGGATAGATCATATCTTGGGTCACAAATCAAGCCTTGGTAAATTTAAGAAAATTGAAATCGTTTCAAGTGTCTTTTTCTACCACAATGCTATGAGACTAGATATCAATTACAGGAAAAAGTCTGTAAAAAAAAATACACACACATGGAGGCTAAACAATACATTACTTAATAACCAAGAGATCACTTTAGAAAGCAAAGAGGAAATCAAAAAATACCTAGAAACAACTGACAATGAAAACACGACAACCCAAAATCTACGGCATGCATCAAAAGCAGTTCTAAGATGGAAGTTTATAGCAAGACAATCTTACCTGAAGAAACAAGAAACATCTCAAATCTAACTTTACACCTAAAGCAATTACAGAAAGAAGAACAAGAAAACTCCAAAGTTAGCAGAAGGAAAGAAATCAAAAAGATCAGATTAGAAATAAATGAAAAAGCAATGAAGGAAACAATAGCAAAGATCAATAAAGCTAAAAGCTGGTTCTTTGAGAAGATAAAACAAAATTGATAAACCATTAGCCAGACTCATCAAGAAAAAAAGGGACAAGACTCAAATCAATAGAATTAGAAATGAAAAAGGAGAATAACAACTGACACTGCAGAAATACAAAGGACAATGAGAGATTACTACCAGGAACTATACACCAATAAAATGGACAACCTGGAAGAAATGGACACATTCTTAGAAAAGTACCACCTTCCAAGGCTGAACCAGGAAGAAACAGAAAATATAAACAGACCCATCACAAGCACTGAACTTGAAACTGTGATTAAAAATCTTCCAACAAACAAAAGCCCAGGACCAGATGGCTTCACAGGCAAATTCTATCAAACATTTAGAGAAGAGCTAACACCTATACTTCTCAAACACTTCCAAAACATAGCAGAGGAAGGAACACTCCCAAACTCATTCTATGAGGCCACCATCACCCTGAGATCAAAACCAGACAAAAATGTCACAAAGAAAGAAAACTACAGGCCAATATCACTGATGAACATAGATGTGAAAATCCTCCACCAAATACTAGCAAACAGAATCCAACAGCACATTAAAAGGATCATACAGCATGATCAAGTGGGGTTTATCCCAAGAATGCAAGGATTCTTCAATATACGCAAATCAGTCAATGTGATACACCATATTAACAAACTGAAGGAGAAAAACCATATGATCATCTCAATAGATGCAGAGAAAGCTTTTGACAACATTCAACACCCATTTATGATATAAACCCTCCAGAAAGTTTAGGCATAGAGGGAACTTACCTCAACATAATAAAGGCCATATATGACAAACCCACAGCCAACACCGTTCTCAATGGTGAAAAACTGAAACCATTTCCATTAAGATCAGGAACAAGACTCTCACCACTATTATTCAACATAGTTTTGGAAGTTTTAGCCACAGCAGTCAAAGAAAAAGAAATAAAAGGAGTCCAAATCGGAAAAGAAGAAGTAAAGCTGTCACTGTGTGTAGATGACATGTTACTATACATAGAGAATCCTAAAGATGGTAGCAGAAAACTACTAGAGCTAATCAGTGAATTTGGTAAAGTAGCAGGATACAAAATGCACAGAAATCTCTTGCATTCCTGTACACTAATGATGAAAAATCTGAAAGTGAAATTAAGAAAACACTCCCATTTACCACTGCAACAAAAAGAATAAAATATCTAGGAAGAAACCTACCTAAGGAGACAAAAGACCTATATGCAGAAAATTATAAGACACTGATGAAAGAAATTGAAGATGATACAAATAGATGGAGAGATATACCATGTTCTTGGATTGGAAGAATCAACATTGTGAAAATGACTATGCTACCCAAAGCAACCTACAGATTCAATGCAATCCGTATCAAACTACCACTGGCATTTTTCACAGAACTAGAACAAAAAATTTCACAATTTGTATGGAAACACAGAAGACCCCAAATAGCCAAAGCAATCTTGAGAAAGAAAAACAGAGCTGGAAGAATCACGCTCCCAGACTGCAGACTATACTACAAAGCTACAGTAATCAAGACAGTTTGGTACTGGCACAAAAACAGAAATATAGATCAATGGAACAGGATAGAAAGCCCAGAGATAAACCCACGCACATACAGTCACCTTATCTTTGATAAAGGAGGCAAGAATATACAGTGGAGAAAGGACAGCCTCTTCAATAAGTGGTGCTGGGAAAACTGGACAGCTACATGTAAAAAAATGAAATTAGAACACTTCCTTACACCATACACAAAAATAAACTCAAAATGGATTAAAGACCTAAATGTAAGGCCAGAAACTATCAAACTCTTAGAGGAAAACATAGGCAGAACACTCTATGACATAAATCGCAGCAAGATCCTTTTTGACCCACCTCCTAGAGAAATGAAACTAAAAACAAACAAATGGGACCTAATGAAACTTCAAAGCTTTTGCACAGCAAAGGAAACCATAAACAAGACCAAAAGACAACCCTCAGAATGGGAGAAAATATTTTCAAATGAAAGCTGACAAAGGATTAATCTCCAAAATTTATAAGCAGCTCATGCAGCTCAATAACAAAAAACCAAACAACCCAATCCAAAAATGGGCAGAAGACTTAAATAGACATTTCTTCAAAGAAGATATACAGATTGCCAACAAACACATGAAAGAATGCTCAACATCATTAACCATTAGAGAAATGCAAATCAAAACTACAATGAGATATCATCTCACACCAGTCAGAATGGCCATCATCCAAAAATCTACAAACAATAAATGCTGGAGAGGGTGTGGAGAAAAGGAACCCTCTTGCACTGTTGGTGGGAATGTAAACTGATACAGCCAGTATGGAGAAGAGTATGGAGGTTCCTTGAAAAACTAAAAATAGAACTACCAGACGACCCAGCAATCCCACTGCTGGGCATATACCCTGAGAAAACCATAATTCAAAAAGAGTCACGTACCACAATGTTCACTGCAGCTCTATTTACAATAACCAGGACATGGAAGCAACCTAAGTGTCCATCAACAGATGAATGAAGAAGATGTGGCACATATATACAATGGAATATTACTCAGCCATAAAAAGAAACGAAACTGAGTTATTTGTAGAGAGGTGGATGGACCTAGAGTGTGTCATACAGAGTGAAGTAAGTCAGAAAGAGAAAAACAAATACCGTATGCTAACACATATATATGGAATCTGAAAAACAACAACAAAAAATGGTCATGAAGAACCTAGGGGCAAGATGGGAATAAAGCCACAGACCTACTAGAGAATGGACTTGAGGATACGGGGAGGGGGAAGGGTAAGCTGGGACAAAGTCGAGAGTGGCATGGACATATATACACTACCAAACATAAAATAGATAGCTAGTGGGAAGCAGCCGCATAGCACAGGGAGATCAGCTCGGTGCTTTGTGACCGCTTGGAGGGGTGGCATAGGGATGGTGGGAGGGAGACGCAAGAGGGAGGGGATATGGGGATATGTGTATGTGTATAGCTGATTCACTTTGTTATAAAGCAGAAACTAACACACCATTGTCAAGCAACTATACTCCAATAAAGATGTTAAAAAAAAAAAAGTGTGCACTTGGGGAAAGGTCTCACAATACACACTTCATGAAACTTCAGGCGCCTTGCAAGGCCTTATCCCACCTAAGTTTCACCATCTCCCTAAACTGACCTCCTACCCCTCCCCCTCCTCACCAACCACACTCCAACTCCACGACCTTCCTCTGGTTTCCCAAGCACGGCACGTCATCCTCCCAGGCTGGGGCATGTGAAATGCTGTCCCTGTCACCTGGAACAGTCTTCGTTTGGATGTCAACATGACTTACCCCTCCTCACCCCCCACCCCTCAACTGAGATGTTCCTGGACACATCAAAATTACACACACACACACCAGTATACACATACACATTTCTTATCACTATTCCTTGTTATGATTTTTTCCCCAACACTATAAACTGGATTTTGCTTAGTAATTCAGTCATTTTCTGTCTCCCTAACTAAGATGTAAGATTTACGAAGGCAGGAATTTTTGCTCACTTCTGTATTATCTAGACTAGAAGACTGCTTGGAACACGTATGTGCTCTATAAATACTTGGAGAATGGATGGATATTAAAAATATAAACAATGTACCAGTTTAGTCTTCAAATAGAAAAAGACTGAAGGTTCCATGCCCTAAGAATAATATATGGTTAATTTGTGTAGTTGATTTACTTAGCTGAAAACCAACCAAACGGATAAAAGCTGATGTAAGAACAAGGTTCCATACAGACTTAATATTTAAGAAGAAAAACAATCCCCCCTATAGCACTAAAGGAGATGATGACAACTGTTTAGAAATATTTTCTGCACAGGGGAGAAAAGTTGCAATGCTCCCAGTAGAACTGTCATGAACTGAAGCATATTGACAGAAGACAGAAAAGTTAATGAACACAGTTTACATTTTATAAATCTTATGGAAACAATGATGCATAAGGCACCCCACGGAGAACGAAAAGTACAAATTCTGATTATCTAAGGAAAAATTCTAAGCAAGACTCTGAGAAAACTAATTAAATATGCTGAAGATGGGGGAGAGCCGACATCGCTAAAGCATTGCTCCGTTACACTGATGGATGAGCAAACTGAATTAAGGAAATTGAAGGGCCAGGTCACTGTGGAACAAGGGACAGAAAACAACCCAGCTCCACCAAATCGAGGCACTTCAAAAGAACAAATTCAGAATAACTAGTTTATGAGTAATAGCCATATAATTTATGCAAATTATAGACATACAGAGCTCTGTTTCATGTGTTCTGATAGACACAAAACCACTGTCTGAGAAATTCACCCATGTCTCCAAAAGCTCAGGGATGAGATTATATTGTACACAACAGTCAGCACATTAACTATGTTCTTCTTCATTTTGATGAGCACAGGATTTGGCACTAGGCCTTGCTCTTAGCCTACTCTGAACAAGTGTTTACTTCATGCAATAATGAATATAAATGAAAAGGCAAATAATGACCTCAGAGTTTCCAAAGAATAGTACGATACTACATGTTCCTACTGGGATGGTAGAGATTACAAGAAACACATGCAGTACCGAAGAGTAAAATCCACAGGCTATGTGTTCGAATCAAGTCGTATATCCCTAACCTCCTACAGCAAGAGAAGCGACCTGCTCTATCCTTAATGCAAGAAACATTAATAGACGCTTGCGATGAGAAAAGATAACCCAGCCGGGCACTGTGTGAGGTAAAAAGGTGTACCAGGGGCGCGGAGAACTGCAGTGCTAAGAGAACAGAAGGTGGAGGTCTGGCACGTCTGCACTGGGAAGGAGTGGAGCCCTGTGCACCTCTGGCATGGGGGGAAAATACAACAGGCTTGGGCACAGAGGCGGAAAGATGGCTCTTGGGGGACGGCTTATAAAGATCTCGCATTTCCTGGGAAGGAAATACACAGCATCTGGATCACACTGGGAACAGATGAAACATAACGGGGCGGGGGGGGAGGAGGGTGCATCTGGAGTCCACAAGGGTGGGGGAAGGAGGGAAGCTGATAAGTGTTTCCAGCAAGGACGGTACTCACGGGAACATTGAGGGAAAAGTAAATATTCCTGAGTCTCACTAGGGGAACATGAGGGATTTTGTGCTCGCTGACAGATGCAAACACCGTTAGGGAAGCGTGGATACAAATGAAGCCTTGAGGAATATGTCGAGAATGGAAATGCTAATTATAAAGCAAAGGGAAGCTGACATAGGTTGTGCATTGGTGACGGGTGTGTAACAGGGACTCCATTCCAGCTGAGTGTTTCAAGCCCACAGAAGGAAAGATGAAAAATATAACCATGGGAAACATGATTAAAAAAAAAAAGTATACTAAAGAGGAAAGAAGAAAACTCTGGAAAGCACTAGCAGATGGTTTAAAACTTCTGCAGAACTTTGACAGATAACTAAAAGTACTTCCAGTGTCTAGGTAGAAAAAAACAATACCCATGGGATTTACTGAGGAAAAAAACAAAAACATGAGCTATGAGAGTGAACAGATGGTATATCCCAAATAAATATGAATGCCGTTTGTCGCTTCTTGAACACAGTAACCCAGATTCTACTTTTTTTCAGATTATATTTAAGGATTTTGAATGGGAAAAATATAAGACTGTCAGGCATTCATGTACGAGTTTCATCACACAATTATGGCAATTTATGGAATATTGCTGGGATGACATAGCACTCACCCTGAGAGCACACTTAGGCATGTCTGAAACACAGACACAATCACTTCCCTAGAATGTTAACACAATTGCTTAATATGAAATAGCATTGAGTCCGCTTTGAGGGTACAAATATAACAAGTCATGCTCTCCCCACCTGTCACCAAAAATTTGATTCTGTGGGTGAATCCTTGGATAGAGAGACTACACATGTAAGTCATTTCATGAGCTGTAGCCATGAAATACAGCTACTGCAATTCCAGGATCCATCACTTACTGTTGCCCTAGAATTGTCCCCAGCTGCCTCTGTGGAGTGTGAGCCTGTGTTGCCTAAATAGAAAATACTGTGTTGAGCTACAAAACAGAAAGTGAATGGCCTGAGAAGGCAGGAAATTTAAGAGGTCAGACTTTCTGATAGAATAGAACTCTGCAGGTACAGTACAAAGAAGGAAAAAGGCTGACATTCAGGACGTGCCACTCTTTCTCCAGGGTCACCTGCCTCGATTGGTAGCTCCTTCCAGGAGCCAGAAATCTGCCTGTGTCCTACACTATCTTCTGCTTGGGTTCATGGCCAGTCAGGAACAAGCCTTTTCCTTTCCATCACCACTGCCACTACTATTGCTCCGACCCTCCAAGTTTCTCTTCTAGGCAACAGTTTCATAACTCACCTGGCTGACTTCTGCGTTGCTACTGCTGCCCTCCCGGCATCCTACGCAGTGATCAGATCTCATCCTATCTGCCAAAATCACTCCCCCGCCTATCTGCCTTTAATGGCTTCTTCTCACATATAGAATGAAGTCTACACTCCTACCCAGAATGATAGGCAAGAGATTTCTTGACCTCCTCCAGCCATATGCCTTTCCATCCCCACCTCTCACAGCTCACCCACACCTGCCAGTTAATGCTCCAGCAAGAGCGAATTCCTTGTCAGCCAGCACAGACCTCGGTACCCAGACCATTCCATCCATCAGCAGTCCCTTTCTTCTTCTTTTTTTTTTTTTGGAATATTTGTCTCAGGGTTTATTAGCTTATGTAAACCATCATTCTGCTGGAGCATGCCTTGTTAAGGTTTTAGGGTTTTTTAACTTTTTATTTTATATTGGAATACAGCCGATTAACAATGTTGTTAACAGTTTCAGGTGCGCAACAAAGCGACTCGGCCACACATATACATGTATGCATCTTCTGTCTCTCCAGTGACCTACCATTTGCTTTAGCAGTGCTAGTCAGGGTCTCAATGCCTCTGGGAAGCATTCCCTCATTTCTCCAGTGTCAATAATTGTCTCCCTGTCTGTTTATAAGCTTTTGCCTCTGTGCATATCACACTGGAATTTAATTATTTGTTTAAGCATATGCCTTCCCTTCTTTATTGCGATTTTCTTGAGAGCGGAGACTATTCTTACATAGTTTTCTAATCTCAAACGTTTTGTAAAATGTAAGGTATAGTCAGCTTACAATATTTGTTTTTTGCATCTGTGCAGCACAGATTAATTGGATAAAAATCATCTGGGGGAAACAGGGATGCACTAAAAATACAAAGGAAGAAAAATAATAGAGCAGACATTAAAAGAAAAATTAAATTATAGAAGTTAGTGTCCTGAGATCAAAATAGCAAAATGCAATAATTACCGATTAAATCGGAGTACTGTGTCAAAACAGTAATCCATTTAAGTATAGGCAAAAAATACCTAAAAGTTATGCACAAAAATCATGAAGACTGTGTGAGAAAATGATAGCTATATAGATTTACCTTCAGTAAAATATACCTCTGTGTTAGGGAAGAAGAAACAGTGATGTACCGCCAATGGAGAGTAGCAAAGTGATTGCTGTGTAAATGGGAGAGTATAATGCATTCTGCCAGATGTGTCAAATAAAATAAGAAGTTTTATAAGGCAGCCCAAGACATGAGATGCTTTGAAACTCTTCACCACACGAGGGTACATACAGCAGCAGCAGCCTCAAATTGTAAGAAAGAGTCCCAAACCGTAGACGTCATATGAAATCTGAAATTGATGAATACTAGAAGCGATGATAAATTGTATTCAGCCTGAGAAGAGAAATGGTAATCCATCTGTTGAGCAAGGGGGAGAAAAAAAACATGTAACTTGGGACGAGAGGAAGAAAGAGTGATGGTTTCATATACTGAGAAGAGAAGAGACTTTTCTGAGCTTGAAGAGAGTTCAATAGAGGATCCCAGGCTGAAAGATAAAGGGAAGAATTTGCCTGTGGGGCTGTAACACTAGTACTGGGGATACAACAGAAGAGCCTCATGGTGGGAAGGGTGCTGCTTCGGGAGCCAAAGGAAGGATTGCCAGGAAGAAAGAGCCGGCCGCCTACAACGAAAGAAGGGACACTAGACAGAGCAGCAGAGCAGAGACGTTCCAGCCTCATTCAAAAACAAGAACACAGGCAGTTGATAAAAAACAGTTTCAAAGAAGGCAAGGTATATATTGATAGCATGTAGAACAAAGAGAACACCAGATGCATAAAAGGAAATGCTTTGATCTTTAGGCACTATGTGAGAAATCCAATGATAAACGTGTGAGGAAACCGGATACACCAGACGTATAAAAATGAGAAGGAAAACATCACTCTTCTAGACTGTCCACTGGGAAGGTGGAAAGAAACTTTTTATACTCAGGATACTCAATGCTTTTCTGAGAAAAGGAGTAAAACTTTTAAAGGAGAGTTCTGAGAGCAGGTAGGGGAGATGAAAATATAAGTAAATTCAGTAACAAAAGAGTATGAAGGGGAAAATTATTATGAAATTTAATAGAGTAAAATAGGAAATAACTAATGCCTATAGAGAGTGATCTACAGTCTTACCTAAGTGTGAGAGTTCTCAAAATCAGGTTTCTTTAGCCGAGATGGGAAATGAGAAGCAATGATGATGGACAAAAACACAGCAGCCAGAGGAAGAGAAAGACACTAGACCTTCACCTCTCCCCATGTGGGTGGCCAGCCTCTTGTAAGCACTTAGTGGGAGACAAGAAAAAAAATGACATCCTTGAATGCAGATGAAAGAAGATTAATATATTGAATAAGCAACTCTATTTTTTAAAATTTGAGAGTGTTCTGTGAATATAAAGAACTAAGTTTTTCTATGATTTAGGATTGATCATAAAAGCCATGAGGTCTGCCACAGTTTTTATTTAATGGCAGGGAAAAAATCTTCCTGCTGAATACAATTTAAATGGAGAGTGAGAGACCAAAATAACATTGCATTTTAATTATATCCCCCAAGTTGCGTACATTAAATATACCAGTTAAATCTATTCGTTATGGGTGTGAGTGTTCATGGATACGTATTTGTATATGTATGTCAAATGAACCTGCCCACCTCCTCTGTAAAAAGGCCAAAACCTAAGTGCCAGAGAAGACAAAACTAAGCCCAAGATACTGTGTGTAACTTTTAGGCATTTTTGACCTAATTGAGTGGTCAAAGTGGATGTGAAAAATGGGTTACTAACAAAGGAATTAAATGACTTGTATAATAAAGCAATGTTAGAAATATGACAATTTCTTGTGATCATTATTACCAAATAATTCAAAAGAAGAGTAGTATAGAAGGATTTAGAGCAAAATTTCTGGAGTAGCCTAGAAAGATTTAAGGAAGTCCAGTTAGCTGAACCTGGAAGGAAATCAGCAGGTCATCACGTGGGTGGAAAAAAACAAGCAAGGGTTATGGATTCTGAAGACAGAAACACTGAAAATAAAGCACAAACAGATAAAGGGTCAAACTCTGAGTAATATTAAGAGAAAAAATTAATAAATACTTCCCTAGACTGTAGGTGAGATGTTAAGGTAATGGCGGATAGTGGATTCAAACCCCTCTCCCCCTTCAACAGTAATCGAGGTCCACTGGGGAAAACTGCAAAGTCAAGACTGTCTTCCCCAATCTCCCTGCTGGTAGGTGCGGTCATGAGAACGGAGCAACGTTTGATTCTTCTGGCTCAAGGCTTCTAGAAAATGGATGTGCCTGCTCTGTAGGGGACGGAGGGGCCACAGGACAGATGGAGTCTGAATGCCTGAGTCACCATATGGAGGAAACCTGAAAAATCCCTCCTGGACCGTCACGGTGGAAGGCCTAAAGGTAAGGCTCAATATTTTGCGCTGCTTTGACATCTATCAGATTGGGAGGGTCTGGGCTGGCCTTGCTGTGTGTTCCCCTCCCCCTCTGCTCCTGCACTGAGGGTGCCACAGCCAGACGACCCTCCTCGAAGGACCAGGCACAGTTCCTGCTGACCCCCAAGGAGCTGGTTTCAGTTCCTGCCGGTCCACGAAATCATTCAAATAAGGCAACCACATCTTCTCACTGGAACCAGGAGACACCCTATCCTCATGAGTCTACAAAGCCTGTCTCCCACAGCCCCTGGCTGTTCACTCAGTTCCCAGGTGCAACCCCCATGCAGCCCTGCACACCGTGCATATCCTCCTGCACCAGGCTCTGAGCTCCTGTGAACTGCAGGCAGGCTCACCTGTGCAGGGTCAGGTGTCTGTGTTTGACCCTCCCCATAACCCTAGAGCAAGAATCCCTCCCTCATTAATAGGGTGAATAGGAAGCAGTTAAAACATCTGCCTAAAAACAAACAAATTAAAAAGAAGCAACAGAAACCTTATGTCAGATCAACTGAGTCAGAATCTCTGAGGAGGAGGAGACTGGGGATCAATATTTCGTAAATACTCCCCCCAGTGATTCTAATATGCAAACCTGAACTTGAGAACTTACTGTCTTTAAGGCAGGGGCAGCCCTCCCTCTTGACCTTTGCCCTCTTGGACTGTGCAAACAAGGACAAACCTCAAAAATGGTGGAGCAAGTGTAAGAAGAATTGGACTTCCCTGGTAGCGCAGTGGTTGAGAGTCCGCCTGCCGATGCAGGGGACACGGGTTCGTGCCCCGGTCCAGGAAGATCTCACATGCCGCGGAGCGGCTGGGCCCATGAGCCATGGCCGCTGAGCCTGCGCGTCCGGAGCCTGTGCTCCGCAACGGGAGAGGCCAAAACAGTGAGAGGCCCGCGTACCGCAAAAAAAAAAAAAAAAAAAAAAAAAAAAAGAAGTAAGAAGAATTGTGGGTGCCTGAAATCTACCAGCTTAGACTTTTATAGAAGATCAAAAGGCTGTTATTTTCTAGCGTACTATTTCCGGTCTATTTCACAGCAGCCAAACCTATAATTTTTTTTAATTGAAGTATAGTTGATTTACAATGTTGTGCCTAAAACTTATATCTTAACTAAAACACAAACTTTGATCCTGATTCCATCACTGTCACTTATAGGGTTTTATTGATAATAGCAAGAAATTCTTTACACTCTCCCACTGAACTATTTCAGCTTTAAAAGTGGATGCAATTATTATTTCACACCCATTTAAGGAGCAATAATAGCTTAAGATTCCAGAGCAAATGTCAGATACTATGCTAAGTGGACCAAAATTGAGTAGATTGGTTTGAATTTAACTTGTTTAAACTCCACAACAACATTCTTCACAAATGAGAATGTTTACATTCTTACAAATAAAGAAATTGGATCCTGGAGAGCTTAAGAGAAGTCCCCAGGATTATAATACAGCTGGTAAAAAGTGACAATGGGACACTAAAACATTTCTGCTTCAGAGTCTGTGCTTTTATCTATTATGCTACACAGAGGATCAATGAAATGAGAATTAACATATGAAAGCACATATTAGCGTGTTTATCTATAGTGGGCATAACCAGGTCTTTTCTCCTTCTCCCCTTCTTATAATCCTCACTGAACACACACAGACACACACTTTTTTCCCTTTCTGTCACAAGATTACGCGTAGTAAACAGGAGCGTTCCAGAGAATGACAATGAAGTCAAGACTCAAAAGGCAATGAGGGAAAGTTTCTTTCGCCTGGGAAGGAACATTAAATCTCTACCTAATGTGAAAAGGAGATACCCCATCTCCCCCACCCATATTCTTCAGCACCACCCTCCAAATGCAAAGGGGAATTTGTATCTACCGACCCAACACAACATTCAGCGTGCCAAAGGGAAATGAAAGGCCGCTGATCTATCTCATGACCGTAAAATAACATGCGAACTTTTGTTTTGCCAAGCAAAACTTAAAAACAACATTCACAGTAAAAGTACTCCGTTCTGGGGAAAAAGAGTTTCAATGGGGATGCCCCAAGGACATAAAAGTGTCACAAATTGAATACATGCTGAAAAGAGATGTCCCTCCCTGAACACGTTAAAGGGAAAGACTGTCACACACTAGACACATCGACAGGGAAGATGTCCGGGTGGGGTAGAGAGAGGGGTGCACTGCTGGAGCATATGGTAATAAAAGACGAAACACTAGAATACAAAGGAGTATGACTGACCCACATGTCATAAAAGATGACACACTTAAGATGCTGTGAGGGAAGAGATGACTTATCAGAGAAGTTAGTAGGTAAAATATGGAATGTTTTACTATTACCAAGACAGATGTTGCCTTGTCAATAGCTCTTCTGAGTCAGCTTACCAGGCTTCTTTTTTCCTTTCATGTTGGTGGGTGGGGCAAAAGAATTATAAGGAAGCCTCCTGAGATCTTCCAGTCTCCCCAGTATTCCCCTTGTTTTTACCGAATGCATTTAATAATTCAACAGAATGTGTTTTCCAAATCTGTTAAGAATAGCAGGATAGGGGCTTCCCTGGTGGCGCAGTGGTTGGGAGTTCACCTGCCGATGAAGAGGACACAAGTTCGTGCCCCAGTCTGGGAGGATCCCACATGCCGCGGAGCGGCTGGGCCCGTGAGCCATGGCCGCTGAGCCTGCGCGTCCGGAGCCTGTGCTCCGCAACGGGAGAGGCCACAGCGGTGAAAGGCCCGCGTACCAAAAAAAAAAAAAAAAAAAGAATAGCAGGATAATTTTTACTCCAAGGAGTAATAAACAAAGCCAGAAATATGAAAGTCTCCAAGCAAGTTTAGGAACATACAAACAAAATAATTTCCCAATAAATGGTATCAGAAACCGCCGACCATCTTGGCTTTAAGATATTGTTGAGCTGTTTACTTCTTCACCCATACTTTGCATCTACTGTTCACTGCAGGTAAAATTCATCCTTAGAACTCTCTTCTCAGAAGGTTTTTTGGGCTCAGATCTACTGTGAAGGGAGAACGAGAAAATCAGTGAAATACCACACTGACTATGGTTCCAGGGTACCTTCAAACCCTCAAAATTCCAAACCCAACTTATTTTTTAAATTATTTTATTAATCTGCAAAAATATCAGATGTCTGTCTGGTAAAATTGTTAGAAGGAAATTTTAAATAAACTCAACTTTCTAAGCTGGAGAGGAACTGCCACTGATCTTCTAAGCTTTTTAAAGTCCTACCTGTGTCCTAAATGTGCTAAGAAGCCACTGCTTGAAAAGTTGTATCCACAAAAAACAGTACAGATTTTGAAAGTGTTGTTTTGGGAGATGCTGTTCAAAACTGAAGTCAGGGGAGGGTTTTCATCCTGTCTGTGCCTCTTAGTAGCTCTGTGACTGCAGATAAGCTATCTAACATTTTGGTATCTCAGTTTCATCTTCCGTAATATTACAATGATAATAGTCTATATATCACAGACCTAAGAATTAAATGAATTAACTTTTATAGAGTCCTTAGGATAACAACTGAAACACACATATTTGATGTTACTCTATTATTATCATATGATCTATTATAAATATGCCCTCAGCCTATTACCTGGATATAGATTAAATCTGAATAAATAGGACATTTTTTCTTTCAAAAATTTCAAAATATCAACATACTGTTTTCCCTATCGAAAAAGCAAGGATTAAACAACAATGAAAATACTTAATGCTGTTAAAGGAATGGGGATGGTTGAATCAGCATCTTCTCACTCTGCTGGTTCAGGGCTAACTTGGTTAACCACCTTAGAGCCTAATCAATTATTCTGCCATATTTTCTTGAAGAATAGAAGAAAATATACCAAAAAAGAAAAGAGTGGTTAAAGCTTTGTAGCATGCACTATGTAGCATTATTTTTGCTCATACAAGATTGGCTAGAATATGACCCTAAAGCCAATCTGCAAATTCCTACAGCACAAGGTAGAAGTTTATAGAATATCTTAGGAGACATAGATTAAATGCTGAGGATTTAGAGGTGGAAACGTTGCTACCAATTGAGAGTAACTTCATCAAGTTTCAGGCGACCCTGGCATTTGTGCAAGCTGGAATTTAGACTATCAGAGAATGAATGTAGGAAAACCTTTGGTATTATGAGAAAAGCATCAGATATAGGACAGGACTGGGCATAGTTAGGAAACAGCAAGCCACCTAGTTTGTCTGCAAACTGATACGTATGGACAGTCTTGTGATGTCCCAGGTCATAACTGGAAAACCAAGGGCATGGAGTCATGTTATATTGGGGCAGTTGTTTAAAAACAAAACAAAAAATCAGGCAAAATGGTGTTTAACTCATTCTTTTAAGTAAGGCTTTAAAATCATGAGATTTCAAATAAAAATCCCAATTTCTAGAACATTTGGGATTGACGTATACACACTACTATATATAAAATAGATTACTAATAAGGACCTACTGTATAGCACAAGGAACTCTACTCAGTACTCTTCAATGACCTATATGGGAAAATAATCTAAAAAGGAGTGGATGTATGTATATGGATAACTGATTCACTTTGCTGTACAGCAGAAACTAACACAACATTGTAAATCAACTATACCCCAATAAATTTCTTTTTTAATAATAAAATAAAATCACAAGATGTCAAATAAAAATCCCAGTTTCTAGAACATCTAGCCTGAATCCTGGCCAGAAGCGGCTGTGTCCCCTTTGACAGTGGATGTGCTTCCCCCAGGCATCACCAGGCACGTGGTGCCTCCACGCTGTGCCCACCTCTAATTCCTCCTCTTCTCTCAACCTTTCCGAGGGACTGGAGTCTGCTGTCCACAAGACGACGTTAGAAGCCTGATGAATGGAGTGAGTGAGACTGTATTTCAAGACCCTACTGTCTGTGTAAGTTAAAAAAAAAAAAGGGGGGGGGGTGTGTTCGTTCAGTAATTTATACCAGGCTAGGCCACATCCAAGAGGAATGGGAGGGCTTCACCACCATGAGTGTTGTGTGGAGGGACGGGAGTGGCTGCTGATTTAAAGAACTTTTTTTTCAGTTTTCCCCCTTAAATCAAAACCAGCTTAAATGTTTTATTTCTTTCCTCTCCATGCAAATACATTTTTCCCTTCCCTTCTTCCTTCCAAACAACATAAAAAACATGGACACCTGTTCTGAAGAGTAGAAAGCTCTTTTAAATGTTTAATTAGGGCTTCCCTGGTGGCGCGCAGTGGTTGAGAGTCTGCCTGCCGATGCAGGGAACACGGGTTCGTGCCCCGGTCCAGGAAGATCCCACATGCCGCGGAGCGGCTGGGCCCGTGAGCCATGGCCGCTGAGCCTGCGCGTCCGGAGCCTGTGCTCCGCAACGGGAGAGGCCACAACAGTGAGAGGCCCGCGTACCGCAGGAAAAAAAAAAAAAAAAGTTTAATTAATATTCATTCCATTAGCTTAGTCCTTTTCCTAGCCATGATGCTAATACTTTCTGGCATGTATCAGATTAGTATGTTTCTTAATGCTCTTTAATGTCATTAATTTCTTTATGATCTTGGGCTCTTTTAAAAATTTTTTTTTTCCATTTTCATTTTTAACAGAGATGCTCTCAGAGTCTCTCAAAGGAGCTGATCTAGGAGAGCTTTCCCCCTGAGATTTTAGTTTATTTAAAGAATGTCGGGGTTTTTTCTAGGTAAAATGATTTCTACGTAAAAAGGATTGTGAAACATAGGAGATGCTAGATGCCTCCCCTTGAGAACAGGAGTCTCTGTTCCATAATGATAATAGGAACACTTACTGAATGCTTCTTATGAGCCAGACCCCTTTCCCTTTGTACTAAATGTGTATTAACACATTTCCTCTTAACAGTGATTTAAGCTTCAGAATTTAAGAGCTGACTCCACACTGTACAGATGAGGAATTAAGGTATAGAACATGAAGTAACCTTCTCAACACACACAGCCAGCTGGGAGCCGAGACAGGCTTCAAAGGCAGGCAGGCAGGCAGGCTCCAGACCCCCACTTGGACCCACCAGGCCATATGCCTACCTGTCTCAGCCCAAGTGACACACACAACACAGTACACAGGACATGGTCCAAGGACACTCACTGGCTCTGCTTCCATTTCATCATCAAGGGCTCGACTAAGTATAAGGGTCACACAGGAAAAACAGAACCTGTGAATGTGTAGTGATCATTTCAGGTGGTAGAAAACATGATAAAACATGGGACATTAAGTCCTTATTTATGGCTTTCATTTGCAAATTCTGTCATTTTTTTTCTTTTTTACACTCACACATGCACCCAGTGTAGATGTAAAATATAAGAGATTCTTATATCATGATTCTGGTTTGATCTACTATACATCGTTTTTTAAAATTTGAAACTATAGAAAAGTACAGAAAATACTACAAGAAATGTCCAGATTTCCATCACCCCAGGTTGACTACTGGTAACATGTTTTCTTTATCTGTCTTTCAAGGTGAAATCAATGAAACAATGAAGATAAAGTTGCAGTGCCCTCTAGGGAACACAACTCTTTTTCCCCAGCACGATCTCGTTTTCTTTGATTTAAGATGCTGGTTCACTGCCAAGAGTGAATCCTTTTTCAGCTAAAGATAAATCTTCCCTCAGAACTCACCTCCCTCCCCAAGAAACATGTAGAAAGAGTATCTCTGAAACTGTTTGCAACTGCCTTGCTTAGGTCAGCTAAAAAACTGAATCGTCTTTAAATATATTGATTTATAACGGTTCCAATTTCTCCTGTTATCCATTAGGATAACTTAATAATAATCTATTTTCAACCTCACAAACACTCCATCTGAAATATTATTTATAAACCAGTATCTCTGGAGCCACACTGCTGAAGAACTTGACATTTTTCCTTGTTTTTCTCATAAAATGTTTTCTAGATTTCAAAATAGGTTCCAGAGAACTTCTCTACAGAAAAGCACAAGAACCAGTAAGTGTTCTTTAAGCCGCGCATCAGTCAACAAAATCCTTTACTCCTGTCAGCTGAAATTGGCACATCTGTGAAGAGCCAAGTTTCATCTTTTCATCCCCTGTAGTATGTTCTGCTTTGAGGAAAAGGTGTGTAAAGTACATAACCTTCATGCTTCCAGCCCCTCCTCCATTTTCTGTTTCTAAAAGAATGTACCAAATAATACCCTGTTCCCTCCATATTCCCCTGCTATTAGCTTCTAAAGCTTTTCTCCTGACTATGTGAGTGTCTAGCTGCTGCTTCACTTGCGAGAATAGCATATTTTCTCCTCGTTGGTGTGTAGGGAATAGTAGCGGTGCATACTTAATAGCATAAACGAGATCCCTGATTCCAGGAGGATTTCTACATAGTTGGGCTGCCTGGTTGTGGAGAGACAAACATCAGTGTATCTAAAACTGGAAAACATCAATATTTGCCTTTTTTTTGCGGTACACGGGCAAAAAAGCACAGGCTCCGGATGCGCAGGCTCAGCGTCCATGGCTCACGGGCCCAGCCGCTCCGCGGCATGTGGGATCTTCCCGGATCGGGGCACGAACCCGCGTCCCCTGCATCGGCAGGCGGACTCTCAACCACTGCGCCACCAGGGAAGCCCTTGCCTTTATTTTTTAAATAAAACCTATATTTCAATTAGTCACATCATTATTCAGCCTGTGTAAAGATCATCACTACTTATAATAATCACATATCCACATATACAAACGAACACTACAATTTGGAGCTATACGTGAAAATAAAGACTGTGATAACTCCCACTGTGTATAGTAAAATGTGTCAAACACTTCCACATGTATGACATTATACAAACATACACACACACATTAAGAGGTAGAATTATAAAAACAATCAATATTCCTATGTAGTCTGTTACACAAGAATATGACTAATGCATTTGAGAAAATGAAATGAGATTAAAGTTAAAAATATCTATAGATAGGAAACACAGATCTATTCCGAATGTGCTACAATGCAGCCCATTACAGACCAGCACCTGCTTCGGTGATCACCTCCCGCTCACCAAACTGCATTATCTGGTAAAAGAGGCTTTTGTCATTGATCCTTATAATCCCTAGATCGGACAGAACTGTCTCCTGGAAGACAAAGGCCTGGTTCCAGCACATTTTGACATAAGCAGCACCAAGGCAAGTTTTTGTACAGGGTCCCCAAGGTCAGACAACGTCATCTCTGACCTACTAAATCAGCTCTCTGAAAGTCTCTGTGTCACTCTTTCTAATATCCAAAAGGGCAGTAGCTTCCAGGGCCACCCATGACCCATGGGTCTCATTCAACACCTTCTAGGGGAAGAGCAGTTTGTACCACTGATACCCAATTTGCTCCCAAATTCCCCAGCGCTCTAGAATAGTTAGGGACTACACACTACTGAGATGCCCTGTGTCACAACCAGTACACCCCTCCCCAATGTCACCCCCCTCGTGCTTCTGCCTTCCATCTTCCTCCACATTGGTTGTAACTCACACCCCCGCCACGTCTGCCACAGCGCCTGCTGACACCATGGCCCTCTGATCTTACCAGGGGTTTGAAAGTCTCTGCTACCCTCCTCGTGATCCCCAGGGTGAATTACAGCCTGGCTGGAAAGCAAAGGCCTTGCTTGAGACACTGATTTGCAGGAGAATATTAAAAAGATGACACGAGTTATTGCCGCTCCCTGGTCACCACCACATAACCTCGGGTTTACAATCCCCACGTTGGGGAACGTGACACTCTTGGAGAGATTCCGTGTCCAGATCCAGGGTGGATCCATGCAGATAAAGACTCCCGGATGCACCCGAGCGTCTCCAGGAGTGTCCATTAACCAGGTGCCAGGATTCCTCAAGGGACCACCTCTCCTCTAAGGCTAAGAATCTAGCCTTACAGTCTCCGGTCACTTTCACAGATGCCTAAAGGCCAACAGACATCTAGCAGTGCTGTCTAGTTAGGACTACCCCTGTCCCTGAGATGGGAAAACGCTTTCACCCCATAGGGCTCCTAAAATACTCACTCAAATCCAGGGGCCTGGGCTACTCACATTCATCCCATTCTTAGAGGCTCTATCTTATATCAGTGGCGAGTCAAACCATAGTTTTCACTCACGTATGTTTCCTAATGGGTAAACTCCACAGGCCCTTACCTGTCTCTCTGCCCATGAGCCTTTTTCTACTTCATTTCCATTTTTCTGATACTGAAAAGGCTGCACTAAGTTTAGTGGTCCACGCAAAATATCTCTGGAGCCCTATGAAAGGAACGTCACTATATGCAACTGTACAATATTGTTGCCAGGGTTTTTGTCTATTATTCAGGACATACACACTTAATTTTATGCACCCCTTGGTGTTTTCTGCATCCGGAAACAGACTTTCCCCCATAAAATACTATATTCTGTTTTTCACTTTATTTTACTATGTCTGCTGTTTTGTCCCATCTTGTGCTCTTCTCTAGTCTTACCATTAAGTCTACTCTTTTCAAATCTCATTGTATAAAAAAGGTAACGTTAAATAATATAAAGTGTCATCTGTGTGAAAAAGTAAAACAGACCAATTTCGGTAATGGCCCACTTTAAATAATAGCACATAATCTGTGAGAAACCCCTACATCATATTTTGATTCCTAATTTATACATTGACTCTGACATTTAAAATTAAAAATTCATATGCCGTGATGCCTTGTCAAATATTCTGCCAACCAAGCCAAATAATGTTCGCACTAAGTGACATGTCTCCGATACATAATCAGACCTACCACTGAGGGCAAGGAGAGGAAAAGGGAGTATGAAAAAGGGAGATGTGAATAAAGAAGGATAGGGATTTTTTAAAGTGTGCATTAGGGCATATACTGTTTCCTGAGCTTCTTTTTCCAAGAATTTGTCAGCCAGTTTCAGGAAATCAGTTGCTGTCTCAGTTTTACACGTGAGTTTCCAAAGCATCAGAGTTTTCCAGCACTAAAGGAGTGTCTAATACCATGCCATGCCCGACTGGTCTGTCCCTAAAGGGCCTGAAAGGACCCAGGTTATCTCAGAATATATAACCAAAATCAGTTTCAAAAGCAGCAAAATGTAAAATAAGAGTAGAAAGATATAGAAACAAATCAAAACCCAGCAGAAAATAACACTTTGGTCCCACCTACCTGTGACGTAAAATCCTCATCTAGTTCATACTGCATTTACAGCACAGTTCACATTCAGAACCTTGCTGGTGTTTGTTTAGGTTTCCTTAAGGTCTTGAAATTTACTAAAATAGGTTTTAATATTTATCTATGTGGAAAGTTGTTCATTAGCTGCCGGAGGAAAGGAAAAGTTTACATAAAGGATCTGCACCTACAATGAAGACAGAAGAGATTAAGATGAGTCCTGAGAGAGAAAAGAATGACTTCTGTGGAGGAGGTGAATATATGTGCACACTTCCCCTTAGGGTTCTGGGGATGTTCCCACTGGGTAACACCAATGCCTGCAGCAGGTGTTCCCTCTCTGTAGTTTGTTGTCAATGTCAAAGAATGAAGTTATTTTATTTTTTCCAGCTAGGACATAATCCCAACACCTTTGTTTGCCTTACATGTCACCTAAAACTAACCACAAATGAAATGGTTTCTTTCTTTTTCTTTTTTTTTTACATGTCAGTAAATCAAAACAATTATGCTAACAGGTTAACTGAGCCTCTAAAGTGTCTGCCAGCCAGAGATGGGCTAGTGTGCCCTTTCTTCACTGACTCTGTGGACGAAGATTGTCACCTGCCATATCAGTAAACAGGGTGTTGCAGCCATCAGCCACTGTAGCCGCCTATGACTGTGCATGTTGAGGGGATGCAGGATGGGGAAAAGCAGGCTACTGCTTTTAGTTAAGATGCTTATCAAAGGAATGATTTTAATGAGCCCAGACTCTTGCATCTTCCCATACACAGATAAGCGCTACATTCATGAACTTGAGATGTCTGTTTTTCTTTAATTAACAGTCATTTTTGTTGTGCTGACTACCTGTCTTTTTGGGTTTTTTCCTTCAAAAACTCCTGTATTTCCTGGCTCCTCCCTTACCTCTTGGAAACCACCCCTCAGAGCCATCTGAGAGGCTGCTTCCCAGGATTAAGTCCTCAGTATATCCACCAAATAAAACATAATTCTCCGCTTTTAGGTTGTGCGTTGTTCCCTTTCAGTCGACACCTCTTACGGTCTGCATCCAAATCCTCTGCTCTGTTAGCATCTGCAGCTTTTGTTTTTTATGTAAGTTGTACTGAAGAAAGACTCCAAATTTGAATGATCACAATTCCAATTTCACCAGGCAGGACTTCTGCCAAGAAGGGTTCGGTGCCTGACGTCACGCCTAAAACGCTGGGCCCGCCTTCAAAGGCTCCTTCTCTTGATGAAGAGAGGGACAGAGACAGACGGAGAGAGACAGGGAGGGAGAGAAAGAAGATGGAGATAGAAGATACAAAGATAGTACAGGCGCTGACAGTGCCGGTTTTAGAAAGGCGATCTAATGGACAGTACAGTGAATATGGGCAACGATATTGTACTATCATCATTAAACTTGCTAAGAGACTAGATCTTAATTATTCTGACCACAAAAAAAAAATTGTAATTATGTGACATGATAGAAGTACTATGGCTACAATGGCAATCATATTACAGTATAAATGTATCAAATCAACATGTCGTACCTCTTAAATATAAACAATGTTAGGTACCTCTTAAATATAAACATATTTGAGTTAAAAAAAAGAAAAGGGGTCCCCAAACCTTACCCCTGTTTCTCTCGACTCACCAGGCGGGGATCCAGGGCAGCCGCACTTGTTGCTCTAACCGAGACATTCTGTTTATACGTACATTCTTTTCTATTTTAGGATATCTAGGGAATCTCAATTTCTCTAGTAGTAGCTCACACTCATTCCTCCAGTTACCTCTGCTGTCTACAGAACACAGTGCAACCCCCAGGAATCCCTTCACTACCTACCTTCTTCACCGCACTCCAGCCTCAAGGCCATCATACTTGGCTGCGCTGAACCACCTCTGTTCCTCTGTGTGCACCAAGACCGTTGCCCAGCTGTCCCGTTACTTAGGCATCACGGTGAGGAGGTCCTTCCCCCTTACCTGGAAGCTCCCTCTGCCTTTCATGTCCTTATAAAGTGCTTATGCAGTAGTTTCAAATGCCAATCAACTTTCACTTCTTTGAATGATTTTCCAATCTCCTCCTCTGAAAAGATAACATTTACTTTTTCCTCTCCTACAGCATGTAATCTATGTGGTTTCACTTTGTGTTTTATGTTTCAGTGGGTTTTTCACTCACAAAAGAAGATGGATTTTGAGGCCCAGGGTGGAGAGGTCTGGCTTATAGTAAGTAATGGCTGGCTGCTGGATGAACACATAGAAGAATTCTTCTTTTAGCCATTTTTTAAATTGAAGTGTAGTTAACTTACAATGTTACATTAGTTTCAGGTGTACAGCAAAGTGAAGAAGAATCAGTTTTTAATCTCGCTTCATTACTCAGAGTTAAAGGAATTCCTACATTGTGGCTATTTAAAATACACTGAATCCCTATCTAGTCACAACTGCAGGCTGGTCATAGGACAAATTGTAAAGAAGGTAAGCTTTATAGGTTTTATTCCCTTTGAATTAAAATCTCTTCAGCTCTTTTCTATCAAAGTCAATTTTGTGTTCCCCCGGCTGCCTAGAATTCTCTAAATCTGTCCAGCTTCCAACCCAGCCATCCCAGGAAAAAAGTCTCACTTTCTAGACTCAGCTCTTCCCTGAAACTCAGAAAACCCAATGACCTTAGACTTCACACACAGGAGACAGGGTGCACAAACACTGTTTCCTGGGCTACGGAGGACAGTTGGTGACTGGGCTACCAGGACAGGGGGCGCTGGCTCCAGTGATCCGGTCAAAGTACTTAGGGGTCCTTTATAATGAGAAGAAAACCACCACCCCTCTCCTGTCTCTTCCCAGAGGCCACAGAGCAAAGCAAAAACAGGCCAACCTTCCCTCTATTTACAACAACACGATGCCTTTTATGTCAATTATTTTGTTCACTTAAAAGACTCTAGAGTTGTGTTTTGTTTTGATTATATTTGAACAAAAACTCTCCAGTTACACGAATCCACAAACTGATGTCCTGGACACTGCAACTTCCTAGCAATGAACACATATAGGAAGAGACATTCTTCCCTCCAAAATTCACAGGTTAGAGACCCATTATTTCCTTTTGAGCAAAAGCTCAGTTTAATCAGAGGTGCAAACAGAGTACCTGCTGACTCTTCTCCACACCTGTATCCTGCCGAGAGTAAGCAGTGACTCCTTCAAATATTCCTTCAAATTTTTGGTAGATGAGTGAAGATCAAAGTAGATCTAATTTAGAAAATCCTTGCCTGGCATGGAAGTTATGCTTCAGCAAAGGGTAAAAGTAGAGAGTGTGAGGTTTGCCAAAAAACAAATGTAATTCTTTTTACTTTTCTAAATGGAAAGTGGTGAATACAGACGCTGTAAATTTGTTAAGACATGAGTAATGGGATCAGAAAAGAACTAAATTCCAGGTGCAAGTTTAACAGTTCCAAGCTGTGAGACCTTGAAGCTGTTTCTCCAGTCATAATATAGAGATAACAGAAGTGCATTCTGAATTGGCCTCTGGAACAGAAAGCAGAAAAATCAATGACACCATCACTCCCACCCTAATAGTTAGAATCAGCTGGATACACTAAAATGCTATAGTTTTTAGAAACATTCAAGAGCTGAGGATACAAAGAAACCCAAGTGAACTGAAGTCAAGAAAGTGATGAGCCTTTCTGAGGAGAAGAGAGACCTGTGTGCTTTCATCCCACACACAGTGGCTAAAAGACACCACCTTACGCAGTCACATTTCTAACAACGTTTCATCGCTACACCTGGGCTTCCTGGTCAGGTTACATTCCCAAGGCTCCCCAATCACAGAGAAAGTCTTCAACCCCCTGCCAACCCTCTCCTGCAGGCTTTCACAAAGTGTAGGAGTGAGTGTGCTAAAGGCCGAGAGGGGGCATGAGAGCTGAAAGAGACCCCCCAAACTCAGGACCAGGACGACTGTCAAGTGCAGGACAAAAACTGGCAATGATAATACGAAGAAATGAAGTCATCATTGAATGACCCTCGTGAACACAGAAGTAAAACCTTTCAGAAAAGGAGCAAAGTGAAGTAAGTCAGAAAGAGAAGGACAAATATTGTATGATGTCGCTTACGTGTGGAATCTAAAAAACATGGTACAAGTGAACTTATTTACAAAACAGAAATAGAGTTACAGACGTAGGAAACAATCTTATGGTTACCGGGGGGTGGGGGGGAAGAGGGGAGGGATAAATTGGGAAATTGCTATTGACATATATTCACTACAGTATATAAAATAGATAACTAATAAGGACCTACTGCATAGCACAGGGAACTCTACTCAATACTCTCTAATGACCTATATGGAAAAAGAATCTAAACAAGAGTGGATATATGTATACACATAATTGATTCACTTTGCTGTACAGCAGAAGCTAACAGCACATTGTAAAGCAACTATACTCCAATTAAAAACAAAGAAAATTAGCTAATTAAGTACAGCAATTTGTAAAAAGGATAGACTCCAGATGGAATGTATCTCAGGAATGCAAAAGTTGTTTCATCACATGAAAAGGGTCCAAGTACATCACGTATGTTAATGTATATCATGACATTAACATAATATGCTGTGATGTTAACAGAATAAAGGAGATAAACCATATAAATATCTCAAGGTATGCATAAAAAAAGTATTAATAGTATCCATTCAAGATTTTTAAAAACCTCTCAGAAAAATAAGAATAGAAGGGAACTTCAGTCTGTTAAAGGACATCTATGAAAACCTATAGGTAACATTATAATTAGCAGTCCATATAGAAATACTGAGCAGTCAATATACAAGACTTATTATCAACATGCAACATAATTGTATTTCAATATGCTAGTAACCAATAATTAGAAAATAAAATCTAATAATATATATAATTTACAAGAACATTTTTAAAACTGAAAACTAAGAAACAATACTGAGAAAAACTGAATAAGATACAAATAAATAGACACATGTATTCACTGCTCATGTACTGAAGACCACTATGCCGTTACGATGCCCATTCTTTTCCAAAGTTCTCTATAGATTTAACACGATCAAAATGTCAGCACACTTTTTTAGAAAATGACAAGTTGATTCTAAGATTTATATGGAAATTCAAGGTATCTAGATCTCGTTGTGCAAAAGAAGAGCAGAGTTGGAGAACTTTATCACCTGAGTTCAAGAGCTGCTATAATACTACAGTAATCAAGACAGTCTGGGATTGTCCTAAGCATGGACAAATAGAAATCAATGGAACAAAATACACAGCTCATAAAGAGATCTTCACATTTAACCTCAGTTGGTATTTCAGAAAGGCAGAAAAACAATTCAATAGGGAAAGGAATATCTTCTCAACAAATGCACTGAAATAAATATCCTAATACTAAAAAGAAAATGAAACCTGACCCTCCCTTATTCAACACACAAAAAGCAATTTAACACAGACAATGAACCTAAATAGAAAATCCATAAACCTTCCAAAAAACACTTTGGAGAGTACCTTCACAACCTTGGAGTTGACAAAGAGTACTTTAAACAAGACTGTAGAAGCACTAACCATAGAAGAAAAAAATGATAAACTGGACTTTATCAAAATGTTAAATTTCTGTCCATGAAAAGATACCACTGAAAAAATAAACAGGCAAGCCACAGTTTAGGAAAAAACATTTACAACACAAAGCTGACAAAGGATACAAACATAAAACACCTAAAGAATTTTCTGGAATCAACAATATTTTTTTAAAAAGTGGAAAAAAAAATAGGCGAAATTCTTAAACACTCACTTTGCAAAAGAAGATAAATGGCCACTAGATCCTGAAAAGATGTTCAACATCATTAATCATCACAGAAATGAAAAGTAAAACCTCAAGAAGGTACCACATCACACCCTACAGAATGGCTAAAATCAAATCACATTATCAACTTTGGGGCAACCAGAACACTCACATATTGTTACTGGTAGAAATGGAAAATGGAAAAACATCATCTTCTTATAAAGTTGAACATACACCTCCCCTATGATCCAGAAATTCCAATCCTGGTTACTTACTGAAAAGACATGAAAACATATATCCACGGAAATATTTGTACAAGAATGTTCAAAAGAGCTTTATTTGTACTAGCCGGAAATGCAAACAACCCAAATATTTATCAACAGGAGACTGGATAAAGTATGGTATAGTAATACAATACTCTTCATCAATTAAAAGGAACAAACCACAGACACATAGTACAACATAGAAAAATGTCCAAAAAAATATTATGTTGAGTGAAAGAAGCCTGACGCAAAAGAGCACACAACACGTGGTTATAATTATACGAAGTCTGAGAACATCTAAGGTAATAGAAATTAGCTAAGGGATTAGAAAATAGCTCCTCTGACGTTGAGAGGGGTGCAAATTGACTGCAAAGGGCAACTTTCTGGAATAATGGACATATTTTACATATTGTTTGAGGTGATGGTTGCATGGATATATGCAATAGTCAAAACGCAACAAACCAAATACCTAAGGTTATTATATTACAGATAATACCTGAAGTTAAAAAGTAATATAGGTATAATATATAAAGGAAAATGGTACATATTTCATTGATCATTATATAAAGTTCTTAACACAGTTCTAGATACATAATAGAGTTTAGCACAGTGGCTGGCAAACCTGACAACCAAAACATTTTATTATGATGTCATCTTAGAAATGGTGCCTTACTCCAAGAAGTGGGCTCATATGTGTAATGAAAACAAACAAAACACTGAATGGAAGGACAGAGGTCAGAGATCCAATCACCATCCACATTCTCTTGCACAAGTTATTTGGTCTCTTGTATAATGAGATCATCACCCCTGTCTTGCACACAACCTCTTGTGAAGAGGAAAAGACAGTTCAAAGTGAACGTGTTATGAAAAACTTTAAGGTTCTAGAAAAATGTCTGGAATCGTTATGATGAGCGACCACCAAATGCAGTGTCACAGAAGCCACTGTGATTCTGTTTCCTTCCAGACCGCACCAATCATGAGGGCCCTGAAGGAGTGGGAGTTAAAGCGTTGCCCTTCAAAGAGAAAACCGAGCTTGCAATCCAACCTAACATGCTTTACCTGGGAAAGAACACCGTTAATTTGCTCCTGGAATCAGTGAAAGGAAAGCTGTAGAGAGAAACATAAGCTCCCAGCCAGTCTCTTGGATGAACGAGGAAATTCAATCTCAACCAGAGACAAAAGCTGGAGGAATAAACAGGCCCATCAGGATTCCTGATTGTTCAGATGCAGCCCTCCACTGAGGACAGCTGAGGAAATTACATTTTTTGGTGAACTTGCCTTTTTTTTTTTTTAATCACATTCCTCACCCTCAGTGAGTACTAAAACCCTGCCATGTTTAGCTTTTATAATGTGGGGCATTTGTGATTTGCATAGATACGTAGTACAAATTAAATCCCCTTGCTTTATTTTCTTTAATAAATCACAAAAAAGTAAACCTTGGCATATTTTCCATTTTAAATTTATCCAAATTTACCTGAAGATTTTATTCAACTATCATTTGATTTAATACTATTCTGAAATATATACAACTGGGATAACTTTTAGAAAGAGTGATGCTAAGAAAAAGTGTCGGAGACCTCACAAAACTCTTTTCTCTGACATAGCTTTCCACACAGAATGATCTGGGGAAAAAACAAAAACCACAACTATAACAACAAAAACCCAGCTCTGTAAAAATGTCTGTGGGAAAGTAAACTAGGGAAATGCACTTCTCAATCTCCCTGTTCATAAGCAAAGGGGTAACACAAATATGAGATGTCGGGACAGGTCCTGTAACAAAGGGCTTCGGCTAATTTGAACTTGGAAGCTATTTTAAAATAAAATACTAACATCACACTTGGGGAAATGCCACATTATCATTTCACATGAACCCGAATCTGTGATACTTTGTGCAACTCTATGAATAATGATCCTGAGGCTTCAATTTAAAGAGGAAACTTGGAAGTTGGGCTCAAAGTCCCATCACAAATTTCACTATTCATTTTGCAAAAACAACTAATTCATCATTTGATTCTAACTTCCCTGGAGTTTATTTCCCAGGGCAGAAAGAAAAAGGACAGAGCAAGAAAAGATACAGAGGGGAAAACAGTGATAGCTCTGATCTGAGACTTAAAGGTATCCTGGCTTTGGTGAGTTAGATCATCAACAATGAAGAAGGTTATGTTTAGAGAAAGAAAGCGCTTCCTGCATTTGGACACTCATTAGCCTTTGAGAAAGGAAATATGGGTTTTCTCTGAGCTTCGAGTGACCTTAAGCAAGAAGTTTTACCTTTTTTATCCTAGACCCTCATGTGCAAAAGACAGTTGATAATATCTGCCCTAGCAATCTAGGTCTGCAATGGGGATAATATTCAAGGGAAAGGATGTATTTAAATGTTTTGAAAACTGCAAAACGCTGTCAAATGTGAAATCTGGTTAAGGTATAAATTTCAAAGGCAGAGGAGCTGGGCACCTTGTAGAGAGGGTCAGAGACCAGGAATGACTGGCAAGTTTCCCAGTAAGGACATAGTTGCTGCTCAACATGTAGCACAGGCTTTCTCATAACCGTTTGGGATAGTGGTGGAGATGTTTGGTTTGGAGGCTGCCAAAATGGCCAGTAGCTAAGAAAGTGCACAGTTTTTAATTTTTTCAGGCTTAAATCAATCACAGAAGTTCCCTGACCTTCCAGTACTGCCAAGAAATTTAATAGGGAGAAATGTAAGTAAATCACAAAAAAGCTCAAAGAATATGAATGTCCTAGAGAACTAAAGGTTTTCATTGGTGAACTTTTATCATTCATGTGTGTGTTAACGTGAAGACACTCTGATATTTCCAATAAATGCACATTACATTTCTGCATATATGGAACTCAGGTATCTGCTCTCTAGTTATTGAGAATCTTTCAACATAATGAAGATAACCTTTCTGTAATATTTAAATTCAAATGGCTAATAAAACCACCCTAAGTATACTGAAAGCTGCAGAAGTTACATTTTTCTTCATCCTCTGTATTCAATTTCCTGTCTTTGTATGAATTCTCTCTTCGTTCTGTACCTTTTGCTCCAATACTGCCCTGGTTCCTTCACCCCCGACAAAGGACTACCTCCACACAACGTGGTCCTCAACTGACAGCTGACGCGTAATCAAAGAATTAAGCTACTTCAAGGCAGATAAATTTAAATGTTATATGTAGACATTCCAGCTTAAAAATTTCCCTGAAAATGTCCACCTCCTTAGAAAATTCTCATGGGCTTTCTCCTCTCTGAGCCACTATGAACCCTTGCTCTTCTTTCTTCTCCAAGCTTCTCCCAGAAATAAACAATTTGTGAATGAAAAATATTTCCTGCCATACCAGTAAACAAAGGATGTTACAGCCATCAAGCCATCACATTACAGCTCCCCCGATGGTCAGCCCTGAGGGAACTCAGGATGGAAACAGAATGCCAGCCATCAACCTAAAAGCCACTGCAGCTACCCTTCATCGGGGCACCCTGGGTCGACACAGGAAGGGAAAACACAGGATACTGGCCCCAGATAGCCAAGGTACATATATAAGAAATGACTTTAGTGAGCCCAGACTTTTGCATCTTCCCATACATAGAAAAGTGCTACATTCATTAACTTGAGATGTCTGGTTTTCTATAATAATAATCTTTTGATATTCAGACTACCTGGTTTTTGTAACAAAACTCACAGAAGTATCCCTTACTGCTCTGGATCAGTCCCTCAGAGCAATCTGAGAGGCTGTCTCCTGGCCTTGAAGTCGTCAGAAATTCCACCAAATAAAACATCATTTAGAGGCTGTGCATTGTTTTCAGTTGACAAATCTATATTTTAGCATTACGAGAATTACAATCTTTTATAACTGAAAATAAAGACTACGAGAGGACCTTCAAGATGGCGGAGGAGCAGGACATGGAGATCACCTTTCTCCCAAAAAATACATCAAAAATATATCTCATGTGGAACAACTCCTACAGAACACCTACTGACACTGGCAGAAGATCTCAGACTTCGCAAAAGGTAAGAAACTCCCCACGTACCTGGGTAGGGCAAAAGAAAAAAGAATAAACAGAGACAAAAGAATAGGGACAGGATCTGTACCAGTGGGAGGGAGCCGTGAAGGAGGAAAGGTTTCCACACACTAGGAAGCCCCTTCGCGGGTGGAGACTGTGGGTGGCGCAGGGGGAAAGCTTCGGAGCCTAGGAGGAGAGCGCAGCCACAGGTGTGCGGAGGGAAAAGCGGGGAGATTCCCGCACAGAGAATCAGGGCCGACCGACACTCACCAGCCCGAGAGGCTTGTCTGCTCACCCGCTGGGGCGGGTGGGGGCTGGGAGCTGAGGCTCGGGCTTCGGTCGGAGTGCAGGGAGAGGAC
The DNA here is from genome assembly GCF_964270905.1 of Leucopleurus acutus. Classification (NCBI taxonomy): domain Eukaryota; kingdom Metazoa; phylum Chordata; class Mammalia; order Artiodactyla; family Delphinidae; genus Leucopleurus; species Leucopleurus acutus. The sequence goes on from NC_139143.1 coordinate 14,421,770, forward strand.
TGCGGTTGGCTGGGTGAACACACCCTCAAGGGGGGTAGTGTGCCACAGCTAGCCGGGAGGGAGACCAGGAAAAATTCTGGACCTGCCCAAGAGGCGAGAGACCATTGTTCTGGGGTACGCGAGGAGAGCAGATTCAGAGCACCGCCTAAACGAGCTCCAGAGATGGGCGCGAGCCGCGGCTATAAGCGTGGACCCCAGAGACGGGCATGAGACGCTAAGGCTGCTGCCGCCACCAAGAAGCCTGTGTGTGAGTACAGGTCACTATCCACACCTCCCCTCCCGGGAGCCTGTGCAGCCCGCCACTGCCAGGGTCCCGGGATCCAGGGACAACTTCCCCGGGAGAACACACGGCGAGCCTCAGGCTGGTGCAACGTCACGCCAGCCTCTGCCGCCGCAGGCTCGCCCTGCATCCGTGCCCCTCCCTCCCCCCAGCCTGAGTGAGCCAGAGCCCCCGAATCAGCCGCTCCTTTAACCCCCTCCTGTCTGGGTGAAGAACAGACACCTGAGGGCGACCTACACGCAGAGGCAGGTCCAAATCCAAAGCTGAACCCCGGGAGCTGTGCGAACAAAGAAAAGAAAGGGAAATCTCTCCCAGCAGCCTCAGGAGCAGCGGATTAAATCTCCACAATCAACTTAATGTACCCTGCATCTGTGGAATATCTGAATAGACAACGAATCATCCCAAATTGAGGAGGTGGACTTTGGGAGCAACTGTAGACTTGGGGTTTGCTGCATGCAACTGACTAGTTTCTGATTTATATGTTCACCTTAGTATAGTTTTTAACGTGTGTCATCATTGGTGGATCTGTGTATTGGTTTGGTTGCTCTCCTTTTTTTATTTTTTTATATTTTTATAACTTCTTAAATTGTTGATTTTACTAAATTTATTTTTATATCATGCTTTTTATTCCCCTTTTCTTCTAAGCCGTGTGGCGACTGGGTCTTGCTGCTCCAGCTGGGTGTCAGGCCTGAGCCTCTGAGGTGGGAGAGCTGAGTTCAGGACTTTGGACCACCAGACACCTCCTGGCCCCATGTAATATCAATCGGTGAGAGCTTTCCCAGAGATGTCTGTCTGAATGCTAAGACCTGGCTCCACTCAATGGCCAGCAAGCTCCAGTGCTGGACACCCCATGCCAAACAACTAGCAAGACAGGAACACAACCCCACCCATTAGCAAAGAGGCTGCCTAAAATAATAATAAATTCACAGACATGCTAAAACACATGACCTGACTCAGTCCTGCCCACCACAAAGACAAGATCTAGCCTCATCCAACAGAACACAGTCACCAGTACCATCCACCAGGAACCCTACACAAGCCACTGAACCAACCTCACCCACTGGGGGCAGAAACCAAAAAAAAAAAAAAAAAACGGGAACTAAGAACCTGCAGCCTACGAAAAGGAGACCCAAAACACAGAAAGTTACGCAAAATAAGAAGACAGAGAAAATCACAGCAGAAGAAGGAGCAAGGTAAAAACCCACCAGACCAGGCAAATGAGGAGGAAATAGGCAGTTTACCTCAAAAAGAATTCAGAATAATGATAGTAAAGATGATCCAAAATCTTGGAAGTAGAAGTGGAGAAAACACAAGAAACGTTTAAGGACCTAGAAGACCTAAAGAGTAAACAATGATGAACAACACAATAAATGAAATTAAAAGTTCTCTAGAATGAATCAATAGCAGAATAACTGAGGCAGGGGAACGGATAAGTGACCTGGAAGATAAAATAGTGGAAATAACTACCACAGAGCAAAATAACGAAAAAAGAATGAAAAGAATTGAGCACACTCTCAGAGACCTCTGGGACAACATTAAACGCACCAACATTCGAATTATAGGGGTCATAGAAGAAGAAGAGGAAAAGAAAGGGACTGAGAAAATATTTGAAGAGATTACAGTTGAAAACTTCCCTAACATGGGAAAGAAAATAAGCACATACAGGAAGCACAAAGAGTGCCATACAGGGTAAGTCCAAGGAGAAACACGCCAAGACACATATTAATCAAACTATCAAAAACAAAGAAAAAATATTAAAAGCACAAGGGAAAAGCAGCAAATAACATACAAGGGAATCCCCATAAGGTTAACAGCTGATCTTTCAGCAGAAACTCTGCAAGCCAGAAGGGAGTGGCAGGACATATTTAAAGTGCTGAAAGGTAAAAAACTACAACCAAGATTACTCTACCCAGCAAGGATCTCATTCAGATTTGATGGAGAAATTAAAACCTTTATGGTCACCTTATCTTTGATAAAGGAGGCAGGAATGTACAGTGGAGAAAGGACAGCCTCTTCAATAAGTGGTGCTGGGAAAACTGGACTGGTACATATAAAAGTATGAGATTAGATCGCTCCCTAACACCATACACAAAAATAAGCTCAAAATGGATTAAAGACCTAAATGTAAGGCCAGAAACTATCAAACTCTTAGAGGAAAACATAGGCAGAACACTCTATGACATAAATCACAGCAAGATCCTTTTTGACCCACCTCCTAGAGAAATGGAAATAAAAACAAAAATAAACAAATGGGACCTAATGAAACTTCAAAGCTTTTGCACAGCAAAGGAAACCATAAACAAGACCAAAAGACAACCCTCAGAATGGGAGAAAATATTTGCAAATGAAGCAACTGACAAAGGATTAATCTCCAAAATTTACAAGCAGCTCATGCAGCACAATAACAAAAAACCAAACAACCCAATCCAAAAATGGGCAGAAGACCTAAATAGACATTTCTCCAAAGAAGATATACAGACTGCCAACAAACACATGAAAGAATGCTCAACATCATTAATCATTAGAGAAATGCAAATCAAAACTCACACCAGCCAGAATGGCCATCATCAAAAAATCTAGAAACAATAAATGCTGAAGAGGGTGTGGAGAAAAGGGAACACTCTTGCACTGCAGGTGGGAATGTGAATTGGTACAGCCACTATGGAGAACAGTATGGAGGTCCCTTAAAAAACTAAAAATAGGACTACCATATGACCCAGCAATCCCACTACTGGGCATATACCCTGAGAAAACCATGATTCAAAAAGTGTCATGTACCACAGTGTTCATTGCAGCACTATTTACAATAGCCAGGACATGGAAGCAACGTAAGTGTCCATCAACAGATGAATGGATAAAGAAGATGTGGCACATATATACAAGGAAATATTACTCAGCCATAGAAAGAAACAAAATTGACTTATTTGTAGTGAGGTGGATGGACCTAGAGTCTGTCATACAGAGTGAAGTCAGAAAGAATAAAACAAATACCATATGCTAACACATATATAAGGAATCTAAGAAAAAAAAAAGGTCATGAAGAACCTAGGGGCAGGACAGGAATAAAGATGCAGACCTACTAGAGAATGGACTTGAGGACACGGGGAAGGGGAAGTAGAAGCTGGGACAACGTGGGAGAATGGCATGTACAGATATACACTACCAAATGTAAAACCGATAGCTGGTGGGAAGCAGCCGCATAGCACAGGGAGATCAGCTCGGTGCTTTGTGACCACCTAGAGAGGTGGGATAGGGAGGGTGGGAGGGAGGGAGATGCAAGAGGGAAGAGATATGGGGATATACGTATACGTACAGGCAATTCACTTTGTTATATGGCAGCAACTAACAATGTAAAGCAATTATACTCCAATAAAAATGTAAAAACAATAAAGACTACAGGCAGGAACAAAGTCCAATTTAAATATTAACTTGATTTTTCTCAGAAGAGAGATGAAAACAGTGGAACGGAGGCCAAGGGAACATACCATTGCCTCTATGTTCTGAAGCTTATCAATGAGCTAAATGCAAGGGTAAAATCCTGAAGGAAATGGCCTTTGTTAGGCCATCCTTCTTTCTGCAGTCAAATTAGAGCTCCGTATGATTTCTATGTGGATAAGAAAGGATTGAATTTCTTCGTAGAATAAGGTAGGAAAGAAGTTCTACTGTGTAAAGCTCGATGGTCAGTAAATGTGTGTTCGTTTTATTACTCATATATATTGCACATATTCTATGTTGATTCATTAGAAACTCATTTTTTAAAAAGCCAAGGCATTTTTCCCACACTTAAAAGGACCTGAAAGCTAAAAGAGAAGTATTTCAATAAAAACTACCTGATTCCATTGTTTTGTATTATTATCAATGTCAGTAAGAATACAAAAGGCAAAATGGCTACCGAAGGTGTTTTGCTCAGTGAGTGGGTATCTTTTCTGCTTCTGCAGAAGGAGCAGATCAGGAAAACTTCACGTCTCAGTGGACCCTGGCCTGTCTTAAGGAGTGAAGTAGGACCCAAGTTCTAGTGCAAACTCATAAACTAAGAAACAGTGACCTGGAAAAAGGCATTTCTCTGAAATTTATTTGTGAAGCAAGGATTATATTTTCAAACCACGAGCGATTACCAAATTCAAATTCTTATTTTATCGATAAAGACATTGAAAACGGAACTTGCCCAGGCATGCTGATGCTCTGATCACAAAGCCTCCGGTAGAACCCAGGTCCTGCTCTTCCAGTGGTCTAGCTATTGAATAGACTTAACAAGAAGCCCCTGCCCTGTCGGCCTAACAGGATTTTTAGGGTAACGTGCAAGCAAAATGTAAAAGTACCTAAAGGACTGTCATTCCTTGGCTTGAAGTGAAGGGTTGTTACTTCCTGCCTAAGATCTGGATGGATCCACTTGTTCCTGTTTCTGACATTTTCCCCCTTCAATTTTTTGGTATTAAGTCAGGGTTAACACTTTTTCGTTTCAAAGCTGAAGCAAGTTAGTCACGTTTCTCTGGCCAACAGTGACACCTGGTGGACACCTTAAAAAATGTCTGCCTTTGCTTAGAGTAACTGAACGTTCTAGGACCACATGAGTCTTCAAGCATCACATAGCCAGTGCAGGATAAATAACATTACAGAGACTTGGTTCTTATCAAGGTATGGGGGGATCAAGGAAGCAAAGAGGATTATAAAGTAAGTTTTCATAATAATCAAGAGAATTTCCAAGGATCTAGAAACCAACCAAAGAAATATTTTTTGAATAGGCTGCAGACACCTCCCTAGTAGCTCACTACTTCTTAACATAGTATGTTTAATTTATGGAATCAATAAACGAAAAGCACATTTTATTCTTTTCTTCGTCTTTACTCTTTTCATCATTGCCAAAGAAGGGGCAACTTTGGAAAAACAAAAACAGAACAAAATGGCAACAACCATGACAATAAAGAAATCTAATATCTAGCTTTGAGGTTCAAAAAGTCTAAACACTTGTGACTAATCCACAGAAGGATTTAGATGCAGGTGTGAAAGGATGATCCAGATTAAGACAGGGAAAGTTTCTTGGGTGGGTGGGCGGGCAGCAGGAGGTTTCTGAGAACTGCAGAGAGAGTGGAAGAGAGAGAGGAAGTTGATGAGCTCATCAGGTTCAGCTGTTCCACGCTGCGGCCGTTTCCAAGGAGAGGGACTCCATCAGGGAATGACCCCCTCACGTCTCAGCAAATGATGCCACAGAGAGTTTTGCAGATATTCTTTTGCATCAGCAGTTAAGGAAGCAGCACAGTTAAGGTCCTGCACTCACAGGACCACAGGAGACCACACACCTGATAGGTCAGGGAAGCAGGACCAAGCGGACAATGGTCTTGGCTATCTCAGTGGATGTCAACATGGACCGATGGCGTCAAAGATGAGATGGTCCCCCCTTCTTACCTCTCCACCTCAATGATGCTAAATAAACGGTGATGGTTCATTTTACGTGTCAGCTTGGCTAGGTCACAGTACCCAGGTATTTGGTCAGTTATCCTAGAGGTTTCTGTGAAGGTATTTCTGAGATGAAATTAACATTTAAATTAGTAAGCTGAGTAAAGCAGATCACCCTCCATAACGTGTGTAGGCTTCATGCAATCAGTTAAAGGCCTTAATAGAAAAAGATGGCAGTTCCCAGAAGAGAGAATTCTCACAGCAGACTGTCTTCAGACCTGAACTGCAACTGCTCCCTGGGTCTCCAGCCCGTCAGCCTACTCTGCAGATTTTGAACTTGAACCTCCACAAACACACAAACCAGTTCCTAAAAATAAACCTCTCTCGAGATTAGAGACTGAGATAGAAGATACACACACACCTCTTACTGTTCTGTTGGTCTGTTTCTCTGGAGAACCCTTACGGATACATAAAGCCCTGAGATTAGATGCAACTCAGGATAAAGTATACATATATGTTAGGGGAGAGAGGTTTATTGATAGTAAGATACTATTACTCCTGGTGGAGTGGAAGATCTAAACAGGAATTAAATTGTTATGGAAAAATAATTTTTTGTACATTTAGGTTTATACGCTAAGGTGCTACATCGATGAGGAAAGGAGAGTCACAGGGGAAACGTGCTTTTATGGAGTAAGTGAATCCAGGGCAGAACAGCCTGTTATTTTTGCCCTTCTTTTGTAACACTGACTTGTCAGATTCATCACCAGCATTGTTTTCAAAAAAACATTTAAATGTCATTTTTCATTAAACGAAATATACAATGCCAAACTGTTACATAAATTTCTAATATTTAAACAAAAAATTGTCTTAAATATGAGTATAATGAGTATAATGTATCTTAATTCATCTCAAAATAGGTACCATTAGAGTGCGTTATTTTCAGATATAGGAGATCTGTTTTTCTTAGTGAGGGAATAAGTTAGTTATTACTTTGATGAGAAAATTCTCATTTGAGAAGTTGCTTGCTTTTTCCTACATGGTTGTTGACTCATATAAGAATAAATAATATTTTTACAACAATTTTCAATTCATCTGTGATTTACTTTTAGATGTTAGGTTATAAAATCTTCCTGCTATCTTTACTTTGATTTGTTGCTGATTTTTTCCTAATTAATTTTTCACACTACTCAGGAAATGGCTTTCCAAAGGAAAATGTTTTAAATTTTTTTTTAACTATCCTTCCACTAATAATTCAAAGACACTAACCCCAAATGCATGTTTAAGAAGTAGGGGGATTTCTTTCTAGCCCTGGAATGATAAGTTATTTGAGTTGTGGCTGGATAATGGAGACTATGGAACCAGGGAGTCCGCTACGGTTAACGCTCATTAATCACTTTTATAATTAAAAATAAATATCTCAACTCAGTCTATTTTTCATATGCAAAGAATATTTACCAAAATAAAACTTTCTAGATATGCTTTTCTCAATTATTTTTTAAAAAATAACTCCAGGGCTTCCCTGGTGGCACAGTGGTTGAGAGTCCGCCTGCCGATGCAGGGGACACAGGTTCGTGCCCCGGTCCGGGAAGATCCCACATGCCGCGCAGCGGCTGGGCCCGTGAGCCATGGCCCCTGAGCCTGCGTGTCCGGAGCCTGTGCTCCGCAATGGGAGAGGCCACAGCAGTGAGAGGCCCGCGTACCGCAAAAAAAATAAAGATAAAAAAATAACTCCTCATATTGGGTAAGTCCAATTAACTACATACATAGATAAATATTTATGCTTTATATATATGGAATTCTTTATTTTACTAATTCTAAACATTATAATAAACTGCTTTGTAAACCACAATAGCTTTATTTCCGTTTATATAAATGGTGTGCACTCACTGAAAAAATTCAAATGCAAAATATTATAAACTAAAAATAGCCTCCATCCTACCTTCCAGAGAAAAGCAAGTTTAATATCTGCGTGACTAGCTTTCAGATATTGCCCCACGCATACACTCAGAAATAGATGTGGGTCACACAAACACCCCAAAAATGTACATACTAGTATGTATGTTATTCTGGAAACAGCCAAAGACTACTTAAAGAAGAATGCACATAGGTTATTTATTTGGAGTCTGCTCTAGCAAGGGATTCAGCCACCGCCGCTTGCATCTGGCAGAGACTCAGAGGCAGGCAGGGATGTGGACCGCCTGAGAGCGGGACAAAGAAACTTTCAGGCATGCTGACTTGAGGTGACTGGCCTGGGGAAGCTCCAGGCAGGCTAACTATTAGAAGCAGGGCCTATTATGTGACTGGTGAGGAGAACAGACTGGACTTTCTCTGCATAGTTCAGGTAGAAGCAGGGGTAAAGAAAAAGGAACCTGGAAGTTGCGGACCAAGCCCTCTCTGTTCTGAGCTATGCGCTGCAGAAGTTGTGGTTTGCCTTCCCGAGCTGGTTGAAGCTCCCTTAGCTACAGAGTTTGAAGGTCAGAATTCTATTGTCACACATGGCCTGGCTATCGTATATTCGTATATTCAGGTCCTCACGATCCATGATTTGGATATAACTTGGATTTTTCTAATAATAGGTTCAAAGAAAACTCACTGATAACATTTTTTTTTTTTTTTTTTTTTTTTTTTTGCGGTACACGGGCCTCTCACTGCTGTGGCCTCTCCCATTGCGGAGCACAGGCTCCGGACGCACAGGCTCAGGGTCCATGGCTCACGGGCCCAGCCGCTCCGCGGCATGTGGGATCTTCCCGGACCGGGGCACGAACCCGTGTCCCCTGCATCGGCAGGCGGGCTCCCAACCACTGTGCCACCAGGGAAGCCTGATAACGTTATTTTTAATGGCTGAACATGATTTCATTTTACAGATACGCTATACTCTCGCACCTATCTTATAGACATGCTTTAATACTAATCCTCTTTTTAATGCCATTTGAACCATTTCAAACTGTATTTTAACAATGATGAAGTTTCCTTGGAGATAGTTATATTTATCCACTTATGTTAAATATAAATTTCCAGAGTAGCATTTCACAGTTAAATACATTTGTACATATTGAATTGGCATACAGAATGCTAAACTGCTCTTCAGTTGAAACACTTAACTCCCTAAGTGAACTAAAGTGACATTATGTGTATCATTAATACATTTTTTTAATTGCTGTATCATTAATACATTTTTTTAATTGCTGATTCTACAGATGACAAATTTTCATTGACATATGGGATTGACCATCTCTTGTATTTATTGACCATTTGTATTTTTCTCTTCTCAATTGTCAACTCACGTTATTTGCCCATGTTTCTATAGGTATGATCTATATTTCTTTTGATTTATGAGCTCTTTACTTTTCATGCTGGGGAATTATTCCAACTTCTCATTAGTCTTTTTAATTTGTAAATGGTGTTGTGCTTTGTTTCTACTACGCAAAGTGCTTACTTCTAATGCTATTTGGAAAGTTACAAAGATTTTCTCCCTACACATTAAGGGTTACGGCCAGATGGCCCTGTTGTCTTTAGAGACAGTGAGGACCGTCAGATCTGAAAGGCAGACCTATACCTTTATTGCTGTGATTAGAAAATAAAGTACTTAAAAGAACAAGAAGAATATTTTCTGAATTAGTCCATAAAAGGGAACCAAATACTTTATTTTAATAATATCTACCCCAAAACTCAGGCAATGCTTTATCACCTACCAACCCAGGTGACATCCATTTATACACTCAACTTCTGGCATTTTCTCAGTTTAATTTATAATCCTCAACTTATAATTATAGACACCAGGTGAACACTAATCCCTCAGGCTTTCTTTTCCACTCTTGCTGAGAGGTTCTTAATTAGCAACTTGATTTATCCACATATAGAAGCTGAACGGCCTCGAGTTAATGAGCTGGGTGACCAGGACCACGGGCTTCTCCTCCCACGAGAGGTCTCCAGCAGAGCTTCTCAGCATCCTTGCTCTCTACCACAAGAGACCCCCTCTAATCTCTCTTCAATCTGGTAACTAACTACTTCCCATGAGTGTCTTAGTAGTTCTCAATTCTGGCTATATACACTACAGAATATATGAAAAATTTTCCTGATTGCTTCATTCCCTTACCAGAAATTCTGATTTAATTGATTGACAGTGAAACCCCACCATCAGTATGCTTAAAAAAAAAAGTTCTCCATTTAGTTCAAATGTCCATCCGAGGTTAAGAATCAGTATCTTTTGTTTACTCATCTCACCCTTACCTTTTATCAAAAGCCCAGGTATATCATACAATTTGTCTTCCGCAACAGCTCTGTCAACTATAAAATGACTCCAGCGTGAGTTAGCTTGCTAACTAAACCTTTTAATATATTCTAGGGACCTTCAAGATAGCAGAGGAGTAAGACATGGAGATCACCTTCCTCCCCACAAATACATCAGAAATACATCTATATGTGGAATGACTCCTACAGAACACCTACTGAATGCTAGCAGAAGACCTCAGACCTCCCAAAAGGCAAGAAACTCCCCACGTACCTGGGTAGGGCAAAAGAAAAAAAAAAAACGAGAGACAAAAGAATAGGGACAGGACTTGCACCTCTGTGAGGGAGCTGTGAAGGAGGAAAAGATTCCATACACTAGGAAGCCCCTTCGTGGGCAGAGACGGTGGGTGGGCGGAGGGGGGAAGCTTCGGAGCCACGGAGGAGAGCACAGCAACAGGGGTGGCGGAGGGCAAAGTAGAGAGATTCCCGCACTGAGGATCGGTGTCGACCAGCGCTCACCAGCCCGAGAGGCTTGTCTGCTCACCCGCTGGGACAGGCGGGGGCTGGGAGCTGAGGCTCAGGCTTTGGAGGTCAGATCCCAGGGAGAGGACTGGGGTTGGCTGCATGAACACAGCCTGAAGGGGGTTAGTGCGCCACGGCTGGCCGGGAGGGAGTCCGGGAAAACGTCTGGAGCTGCCGAAGAGGCAACAGACTTCTTCTTCCCTCTTTGTTTCCTGGTGCGCGAGGAGAGGGGATTCAGAGCACCGCCTAAAGGAGCTCCAGAGATGGGTGCAAGCCGTGGCTATCAGCGCAGACCCCAGAGACGGGCATGAGATGCTAAGGCTGCTGCTGCCGCCACCAAGAAGCCTGTGTGCAAACACAGGTCACTATCCACACCTCCCCTCCCGAAAGCCTGTGCAGCCCACCACTGCCAGGGTCCCGTGATCCAGGGACAAGTCCTCCAGGAGAACACACAGCGTACCTCAGGCTGTTGCAACGTCATGCTGGCCTCTGCCGCCACAGGCTCGCCCCGCACTCCAATTATAACCACCGTACCCCTCCCTCCCCCCAAGGATGAGTGAGCCAGAGTCCCCTAATCAGCCACTGCTTTAACCCCATCCTGTCTGGGCAGGAAGAGAAGCCTGAGGGCAACCTACACGTAGAGGTGGGGCCAAAACCAAAGCTGAGCCCCGGGAGCTGTGCAAACAAAGAGAAAGGTAAATCTCTCCCAGCAGCCTTGGGAGCAGCGGATTAAATCCCCACAAGCAACTTGAGGTACCCTGCATCTGTGGAATACCTGAATAGACAACGAATCAACCCAAAATTGAAGCGGTGGACCTTGGGAGCAAATGTAGACATGGGGTTTGTTGTCTGAGACTGCATTGTTTCTGATTTTTATGTTTATCTTAGTATAGCTTTTAGCACTTCTTATCATTGGTGGATTTATTTACTGGTTTGCTCGCTCTCTTTTTTTTGTTACCTCTATTTTTATTTTAATAATTTTTTTTACTTTTTTATTTTAATTATTTTATTTTATTTTGTATTCCTTTCTTTTTAACTATCTTTTTTTCTTTCTTTTCTTTTTTTCTCCCTTTTCTCCTAAGCTGTGTGGCTGACAGAGTATTGGTGCTCTGGCCTGGTGTCAGGCCTGGCCCTCTGAGGTGGGAGAGCCAAGTTCAGGAAACTGGATCACCAGAGACCTCCCGGCGCCGTGTAATATCAATCAGCGACAGCTATCCCAGAGATCTCTGTCTCAACACTAAGACCCAGCTCCACCCAATGGCCAGCAAGCTCCAGTGTTGAATGCCCCATGCCGAACAACTAGCAAGACATGAACACAACCTCAGCCACTAGCAGAGAAGCTGCCTAAAATCATACTAAGTTCACAGACACACCAAAACACACCACCGGACGTGGCCCTGCCCACCAGAAAGACAGGCACCAATCCCCTCCACCAGGAATTCTACACAAGCCACTGAACCAACCTTACCCACTGGGGGCAGACACCAAAAACAACGGGAAATAAGAACCTTCAGCCTGTGAAAAGGAGTAACCAAACACAGAAAGTTATGCAAAATGAGAAGACAGAGAAATTCACAGCAGATGAAGGAGCAAGGTAAAAACCCACCAGACCAAACAAATGAAGAGGAAATAGGCAGCCTACCTGAAAAAGAATTCAGAATAATGATAGCAAAGATGATACAAAAGCTTCAAAATAGAATGGAGAAAATACAAGAAACGTTTAACAAGGACCTAGAAGAACTAAAGAGCAAACAAACAATGATGAACAACACAATAAACGAAATTAAAAATTCTCTACAAGGAAACAATAGCAGAAAACTGAGGCAGAAAAACGGATAAGTGACCTGGAAGATAAAATAGTGGAACTACCTACCACAGAGCATAATAAAGAAAAAAAAATGAAAAGAACTGAGGACAGTCTCAGAGACCTCTGAGACAACATTAAATGTACCAACATTCAAATTATAGGGGTCCCCGAAGCAGAAGAGAAAAAGAAAGGGGCTGAGTAAATATCTGAAGAGATTATAGTTGAAAATTTCCCTAACATGGGAAAGGAAATAGTCAATCAGGTCCAGGAAGCATGGAGAGTCCCATACTGTATAAATGCAAGGAGACACACACCAAGACACATATTAATCAAACTATCAAAACTTAAAAACAAAGAAAAAATGTTAAAAGCAGCAAAGGAAAAGCAACAAATAACATACAAGGGAAGCCCGATAAGGTTAACAGCTGATCTTTCAGCAGAAATTCTGCAAGCCAAAAGAGAGTGGCAGGACATATTTAAAGAGATGAAACGGAAAAACCTACAACTAAGATTCCTCTACCCAGCAAGGACCTCATTCAGATTTGACAGAGAAATTAAAACCTTTACAAGCAAAGGCTAAGAGAATTCAGCACCACCAAACCAGATTTACAACAAATGCTAAAGGAACTTCTCTAGGCAGGAAACACAAGAGAAGGAAAAGACCTACTATAACAAACCCAAAACAATTAAGAAAATGGTAATAGCAACATACATACCGAAAAAGACCTTAAATGTAAATGGATTAAATGCTCGAACCAAAAGACATACACTTGGCTGAATGGTTTCAAAAACCTATATTTATGATGTCTATAAGAGACCCACTTCAGACCCAGGGACACATACAGACTGAAAGTGAGGGGATGGAAAAAGATATTCCATGCAAATGGAAGTCAAAAGAAAGCTGGTCTAGCAATTCTCGTATCAGGCAATTCTCCTAAAGACTATTACAAGAGACAAAGAAGGACACTACATAATGATCAAGGGATCAACCCAAGAAGAAGATGTAACAATTGTAAATATTTCTGCACCCAATATAGGAGCACCTCAAAACATAAGGCAAACACTAACAGCCATAAAAGGGGAAATCGACAGTAACACAATAATAGTACAGGACTTTAATACCCCACTTTCACCAATGGAGAGATCATCGAAAATGAAAATAAATAAGGAAACACAAGCTTTAAATGACACATTCAACAAGACGGACTTAATTGATACTTGTAGTACATTCTAACCAATAACAACAGAATACACTTTCTTCTCAAGTGCTCATGGAACATTCTCAAGGATAGGTCATATCTTGGGTCACAAATAAAGCTTGGTAAATTTAAGAAAATTGAAATCACATGAAGTATCTTTTCCGACCACAATGCTATGAGACTAGATATCAATTACAGGAAAAAAAACTGTAAAAAATACAAACACATGGAGGCTAAACAATATGCTAGTAAATAACCAAGAGATCACTGAAGAAATCAAAACATACCTAGAAACAAATGACTATGAAAACATGACAACCCAAACATACTGGATGCAGCAAAAAGCAGTTCTAAGAGGGACGTTTATAGCAATACAATACTACCTCAAGAAACAAGAAAAATCTCAGATAACAACCTAACATTACACCTAAAGGAATTAGAGAAAGATGAACAAAAAAAACCCAAAAGTTAGCAGAAGGAAAGAATTCATAAAGACCAGATCAGAAACAACTGAAAAAGAAATGAAAGAAAAAATAGCAAAGATCAATACAAATAAAAGCTGGTTCTTTGAGAAGATAAACAAAAATTGATAAACCACTAGCCAGACTCATAAAGAAAAAAAGGGAGAAGACTCAAATCAATAGAATTAGAAATGAAAAAGGAGAAGTAACAACTGACACTGCAGAAATACAAAGGATCATGAGAGATTATTAAAAGGACTATATGCCAATAAAATGGACAACCTGGAAGAAATGGACAAATTCTTAGAAATGCACAAACTGCTGAGACTGAACCAGGAAGAAACAGAAAATATGAACAGACCAATCACAAGCACTGAAATTGAAACTGTGATTAAAAATCTTCCAACAAACAAAAGCCCAGGAACAAACTGCTTCACAGGCAAATTCTACCAAACATTTAGAGAAGAGCTAACACCTATCCTTCTCAAACTCTTCCAAAATATAGCAGAGGGAGGAACACTCCCAAACTCGTTCTACGAGGCCACCACCACCCTGATACCAAAAGCAGACAAAGATGTCACAAAAAAAGAAAGCTACAGGCCAATGATCACTGATGAACATAGATGCAAAAATCCTCAACAAAGAACTAGCAAAAAGAATCCAACAACACATTAAAAGGATCATACACCACGATCAACTTGGGTTTATCCCATGAATGCAAGGATTCTTCAATATAAGCAAATCAATCAATGTGATAAACCATATTAACAAACTGAAGGATAAAAAACATATGATACTCTCAATAGTTGCAGAAAAAGCTTTCTACAAAATTCAATATCCATTTATTATAAAACTCTCCAGAAAGTGGGCACAGAGGGAACATAACTCAACATAATAAAGTCACTATATGACAAACCCACAGCTAACATCATTCTCACAGTGAGAAGCTGAAAGCATTCCCTCTAATATCAGGAACAAGACAAGGTTGTCCACTCTCACCACTTTTACTCAAACATAGTTTTGGAAGTCCTAACCACAGCAATCAGAGAAGAAAAAGAAATACAAGTTATCCAAAACAGAAAAGTAAAGCTGTCACTGTTTGCAGATGACATGATACTGTACACAGAGAATCCTAAAGACTCTACCAGAAAACTACTCGAGCTAATCAATGAATTTGGTAAAGTAGCAGGATATAAAATTAATGCACAGAAATCTCTTGCATCCCTGTACACTAATGATGAAAAATCTGAAAGAGAAATTAAGGAAACACTCCCATTTACCATTGCAACAAAAAGAATAAAATACCTAGGTATAAACCTACATAAGGAGACAAAAGACCTGTATGCAGAAAAGTATAAGACACTGATGAAAGAATATAAAGATGATACAAACAGATGGAGAGATATACCATATTCTTGGATTGGAAGAATCAACATGGTGAAAATGACTCTACTACCCAAAGCAATTTACAGATTCAATGCAATCCCTATCAAACTATCAATGGCATTTTTCACAGAAGTGGAAAAAAATTTCACAATTTGTATGGAAACACAAAAGACCCCAAATAGCCAAAGCAATCTTGAGAAAGAAAAAGGGAGCTGGAGGAATCAGGCTCCCTGACTTCAGACTATATTACAAAGCTACAGTAATCAAGACAGTATGGTACTGGAACAAAAACAGAAATGTAGAGCAATGGAACAGGATAGAAAGCCCAGAGATAAACCCACACACCTATGGTCACCTTATTTTTGATAAAGGAGGCAAGAATACAAAATGGAGAAAAGACAGCCTCTTCAATAAATGGTTCGGGGAAAACTGGACAACTACACGTAAAGGAATGAAATTAGAACACTTCCTAACACCACACACAAAAATTAAAACATTTTGAGTTTAAGACCTAAATGTAAGACTGGACACTATAAAACTCTTAGAGGAAAACATAGGAAGAACACTCTGACATAAATTACAGCAAGATCCTTTTTGACCCACCTCCTAGAGAAATGGAAATAAAAACAAAAATAAACAAATGGGACCTAATGAAACTTAAAAGCTTTTGCACAGCATAGGAAACCATAAACAAGACCAAAAGACAACCCTCAGAATGGGAGAAAGTATTTGCAAACAAAGCAACTAACAAAGGATTAATCTCCAAAATATACAAGCAGGTCATGCAGCTCAATATTAGAAAAACAAACAACCCAATCCCAAAATGGGCAGAAGACCTAAATAGACATTTCTCCAAAGCAGATATACAAATTGCCAAGAAACACACGAAAGGATGCTCAACATCACTAATCATTAGAGAAATGCAAATCAAAACTACAGTGAGGTATCACCTCACACCCGTCAGAATGGCCATCATCAAAAAATCTATAAACAATAAATGCTGGAGAGGGTGTGGAGAAAAGGGAACCCTCTTGCACTGTTGGTGGTAATGTAAATTGATACAGTCACTATGGAGAAGAGTATGGAGGTTGCTTAAAAAGCTAAAAACAGAACTACCATATGACCCAGCAATCCCACTACTGGGCATATACCCTAAGAAAAACATAATTCAAAAAGAGTCATGTACCACAATGTTCATTGCAGCTCTATTTACAATAGCCAGGACATGGAAGGAACCTAAGTGTCCATCAACAGATGAATGGATAAAGAAGATGTGGCACATATATACAATGGAATATTACTCAGCCATAAAAAGAAATGAAACTGGGTTATTTGTAGTGAGGTGGATGGACCTAGAGTTTGTCATACAGAGTGAAGTAAGAAAGAGAAAAGCAAATACTGTATGCTAACACATATATATGGAATCTAAAAAAAAAAAAAATGGTTCTGATGAAGCTAGGGCCAGGACAGGAATAAAGACACAGATGTAGAGAATGGACTTGAGGACACAGGGAG